>NC_135894.1:39505771-40172696 GCF_964194155.1 Cetorhinus maximus
GACATGGACTGCTACCCTATCTGAGGAGTTGTGAATGGTGCTAAACATTGTGCAATCATCAGCGAACATCCCCACTTCTGACTTTATGGTGGAAGGAAGTTCATTGATGAAGCAGTTGAAGATGGTTGGGACTAGGACACTGCACTGAGGAACTGCAGTGATGTCCTGGAACTGAGATGACTGACCTCCAACAACCACAACCACCTTCCTTTCTGCTAGGTATGCCTCTATCCAGCGGAGGGTTTTCCCCTGATTCCCGTTGACTCCAGTTTTGTTAGGGCTCCTTGATGTCACACTCGGTCAAATGCTGCCTTGATGTCAAGGGCAGTCACTCTCACCTCACCTCTGTGGAGTTCAGCGCCATTCACGACTGGATGTGGCAAGACTGCAGAACTTGGATCTGATCCATTGGTTGCACAATCGCTTAGCTGTGTCTATTGCTTGCTGCTTATGCTGTTTGGCACGCAAGTAGTCCTGTGTTGTAGCTTCACAACGTTAACATCTCATTTTTAGGTATGGCTAGTGCTGCTCCTGGCATCCCCTCCTGCAATCTTCATTGAACCAGGGTTGATCTCTTGGCTTAGTGGTAAAAGAAGAGTGGGAGATAGGTAAGATCTCGCAGCAGGCCAGCAGTCTGTTGTCCAAAACACTGCTAGGTGTTGATGCGCCGCCCTGGGGGAGTTTGCAGTACCTGTGTGGAGTATGAACCTACTGTCCTCTCCCAGGATGACAGCATTTGTCCTGCCCTCACTGTCACTTTACCAATGCCCTTGCAATTACTTGCCACCCATGCCCAAGTTGTGCAGCCTGAAATTCAGGCCTTCTAAAGCCCAAGTTGCAAGACCATTTACATTTTTCCCGCATTGAAGATCATCAGCCTTCCACCAACCATGCTGCAGCCACTGGGGTAGCATTAGGTCAGGCAAAGGCACATACAAGACAGGCACTAAGGGGAATGCAAAAGGCTGATAAGTTGAATTTTGAATGGAATATGATTGATGAATTTCATTGGGAATATTTATTTGCTGGTGGCTTTTATTTCAGCCTGTGGATGCTGTGATGGCCCGTAACAGAGGGAAGATAAGATGTTGAATGGGGACTTGAGATTGTATTCACTGATACAGCAGTTAGATGAGCCAATCACGAAAAGGAACGTGTTGGTTGCTTCTTCCTTCTCCTCCCTCCTCCTCAGCTGCTCCCCACATATCTGTTGACAAAGACTTAGCCCTCGTGATGGCAAAGTTGTGCAAGGTGCTGCAGTCCACAAGAAATCATCAGAAGCACTCTACCGAGTACTGCAGGACTCCTCCAGAATGGTCCAGATAGTCAGACATTGTTTAACCCCAACGGTGTGTGATCAATGATATTTCATGTAGCAGTATGACTCTGGTTGTATGCATGCTGCCCAGATATGTGTGGATTGCCCACTGCAGTGAAAGGGAGGTAGTGAAAATTGGAAGGAAACTAAAACAATGTAAAGATGCAAAGTTAGATTGCACCAATTCAAAAAAGCAAACCAAAAAGCTGAACAATCCGTGCATTAAGTTATGTTTGGAAAAAGCAGTCCTGATAGAATAGAACAGTACTTCACAGAGGGAGGCTGTTTGACCTATCAAATTTGTACCGGCCTTTTCAAAGAGCAATTCAATTAGTCCAACTCCCCTGCTCTTTCCCCATATCCCTGCAGTTTTTTCCTCCAAGTGTTTATGAGAGAAAAATGATTGAATAGCTGGGGGAAAGGCGAGACCATTATTTAATAATTATGGTAAAATAGGTTAGGGATAATATAGCTTTTTTTTCTTTTTTGATTAACATTCCTTCAATTAAGTCTTGCTATCAATAATTGATCAATATGGAGAAAGATTAAATTTTATTTCAATTTCTTGCTGTAGAAATAACTTAAAACATTTGCCGAAGCATTTGCAATTTAACAGAAAGCACTAAAGGCAATAGACACTGTAGGAGATATCCTATATTTACTGTATTTTGTTAAGAGAATGACAAGATTTTGTTTTATCAATCTAAGCCAATTAACTATAATTGTTTGCTTTGTGACATTGATCATGGAATACTAGTGATAGTACAAATCAGTTGTTATTGCAGCAGTTTACCCAGGAGGTTACATAGACCTGGAGAGCTGAAACTCTTGGTTGGGTGTTCTAAATCTAGTTTGTGATAGAAACACTGACCTCTGTAGTTCAATTATAAATAATCCATCTTGGAGAAGGTTAGCACACAACTGGATGAAATATTTTTCGATTTTAAGTTAAGGTAAACAAAACTGGGTTAGACATGAAGAGCTCATATGATGCTCTGATGCATATGGTAAATACTTAATTTGAAAATGATTATATTTTCTTGATAAGTAGAAAATGTGGTTATCTTAAAATGGGCACCAGTAATAATATTTATGCAGTGAAGTTTGAACCATGTTTGGATAACAGCAGAAGGCTAGACCCCCTGTAGTTGTGAGGTTAAGGACAATCCGTCCATATGTACAGGTCACTAAGTGGTTGCTTTTTTTCTTCAAAGCTCTCATTCGCAATGCAGGGAAGGTTTTGAATGGTACCCCTGTTCTTAATAGGGTTACTACTATTGGGAGGGGAGGAAATGGAACAGTAGTGTTGCTTTTAATTGCGATCTCTTAAAGAAGGTCTTCTGTTATCCAACAGCAGAAAATGCCAGATTTTTTGAGAAGGAACAAGCATTCTCAGGTTTTCAGATGCATCTGTGTCAAAGGCAAGTTGAGGAGGGAGTGACTTTTGAAAACAGAAAGCAGGAGGCTACATAAGAGCATTATTTGTGTTGTGTGGTAGTAGTAAAAGCTGTAATTGAAGCTTGTACTATTCCACATAGTATCAGAAGATGCTTAATGACCTTTCCAGGGTGGGCAAGGTAAGTCCAGGCTGGTCATACAACCTTCAGTTATCCAGTCATACAGTCTCAGTCATCCAGCCATACAGCCTTCAGTTATCCAGTCACATAGCCTTCAGTTATCTCCTCACTATCTGTTGTCCTCCTGTTCTCCTTAAATCTCTGTCTGAATATAAACTCCCTCAACCATTTTCATAGCCATCTCTTCAACCAAGGCATCTATACCTTAATGGTCTTCATCAGTGACAAGACCATCTTTGACTGCTTCCTTCTATCCCTTGCTACACAGATGACCCTAAGTAATCTCATTTCCGTATGTGTCTGACTCTGAAATAAACTATTCGCCAAGTCACTTAATAACTGCACTTTCACACTCCCAATGGTCTTCCATTCAACATACTATTTTGAAGCTGTTGCCTGCTTAACCAGTGGCTCACCTCCATCTTTTATACCCTAATTCCCATCAGTACCTGTTTTCTTTCCCATCCTGGTCATTCCCTGTTAACGGGTTTGATCTTTGCTCTCTCAAGTCCAATAGCTGCACACACGAGCCTAGCTGGCACACAACTGGTTTTGCCGCCTTGCATTACCAGATCTGGTTGAACAACATTGAGGCTGGTATTTTCTGGCCCCTCCCGCCGGCGGGATCCTCCAGTCCCACTGAAGTCACTGGACATTTGAATGGCCAGCTGCATTTTCCAGCCCTACCCCCAAAATTCCACCCTAAGTGTCATCGCACTATCCTGTGCTAAAACCAACCACCACTTCAGCAGTATCTTGGAAAGCAAAGGTTTCATTTCCCTGGCATCTTTTCTCCTCTAACAGCCATTTCCTTAAACCCCTTCCCTTACTCTACCCTCACCCCAACAAGTCCCAGGAACTCATGGCTTCTTTGGACAGTAACATTCTTAGTCTCATTCAGCTGTCTTATCTGCTCCCCCACATTCCATTGCTCACCAAGCCAAATCTCCCTAATCCTGAACCCATATCTTTCTCCAGTTTCTCATCTCTTCTCATGACTTTCTCAAGTTCATCTTATCCATGGGACCCACCTGCTGTCCCTGGACCTTTAGTCCCACTAAACTGTTGACCACTCCACTTCCCTTCCTTGTCCCCATGCTAGTTGGCATTTTAAATGGTCACCTCTCATTGGGTACTGTCCTCCTCCCTGTCATCATTCCCCTTCTCAAATAAACCTCCCTTGAACACCACCCTCCCCTGACCACATCACTGTAAACAATCTCCAACTCCCTTTCCTCGAGTTTTTGAATGTGCTGTTGCCTCCCAAATTAATGCTCATCTTTCCCTCAACATATCTGAAAGTCTCCAATCTGGTTTCACACCTGTCACAGCGCAGAAAAACCCTAATCATAGTCACAAATGGCATCCTCAATGGCTGTGACTGTGTTGCTAACATAAAACAAGGAAATGATGGAAATATTCGGCAGGTCTGGCAGCTTCTGAGAGAGAAACAGTTAACGTTTTATGTCTATAACTTTTCTTCAGATTTCCAGCATCCATAATATTTTGCTCTCGCTCACTAGCACCGTTCTTTCTGAGCTAAGTTGGATTCCAGCTTCCCAACACATCAAATTCTAAATATCCCACCCTTGTGATTAAATCCTTTGCCTCACCATACCTCTGTATCCTTCCATCAGCCCTACCAACACCCAAATCTCAGTTTCTTGAATTCCTTCCTTCCTTTGCCCCAACATTAGTGGCTGTGCCTTCTGCTGTCTAAGTCCTATGTTGTTGAATTCTCTTCCTAAACCCTCTTCCACTCTACTACCCTCTCCTCCCGCATAAAATGCACCTCCTTGATCAGTCTCTTAGTCACCCCTTCGAATGATGTTTCATTCTTTTGGCTCATTGGCCATTCTTGTTTCATTACTCTCCAGTGAAGTGCCTTGGGATGCTGTTTTATGTTAGAGATGATGAATACAAAAGTTGTCATTGCCATTGTCAGATGAATTGGATTTGAACTCAAAACACAGAATCAATTTCAACACACCACTCAGCCCCCAGTTATTAAAAACAAAAATAAAAATAGCTGGAAAAACTCAGCAGGTCTGACAGCATCTGTGGAAAGGAATACAGTTAATGTTTCGGGTCCATTTCGAGTCCGAATGACTCTTCACCAGAACAGTTATTAAAACTTTGCTTGCAGATTGCAATTTAAGCTTATTACATACTGGGTGTTTTTTCTTTTGTTAAATCATGTATACAAGAATGGTTTCATATGGTAATGTATTAATATTTTGTGCAGCTGCACCTTATTAGCAGTGTTTTCTGAATTTGTCGAATTTTTGTTTGGTTCTAGAATGGTTCTTCTAGAAACTAAAGGAGCATCCTGTGTGAGATATTGACATAAGAAAAATGCTATTGGAAACCCAGTTCAGATTGTATCAAATCATGTGAAAACAGTTGAATTTCAACCTGTTGAGATTTGGATTCAATTACACATTTTTTTCCTAAAATAAAAAAAAGATTGTGTGTCTCAGTTTCTGAGATGCTGAAAGAATAAGCCAAAGATTTAAAAGTTATGCTTTGTTTTCCTGATCACCTATGTATCACACTAGGTACATGGTGATTCAGGTTTACCAGGACTCGTTAGTAAATCACCTACCACAAAGCAATAGGAATGTGGAATCATTTTGTTTAGGTACTATGGGGATGAACTTCCTTGCCATTTCCAGTCTATTTACAATGCGGAAGATAGAAACAGGAATGGGTCATTCTGCCACTTGCTCATGCTCTGCCATTCATGGCTGAACTGAAACCGAACTTCCTTTACCAGCCTTGGCTCTATATCCCTTAATATGCTTGGCTAGCAAAAACCTATTGATCTCAGGAGTATAAGTATTAATTGAGCTAGTATCTGAGTTGAACCACTGCTACACTCATTGTTAGTGACACTTGAGTTCTGTGAGGTTCAGCACTGTCAAGGTTGGCTGATGAAAGTGGAAGTAAGGACCTCCTAACATACTTTTATATGTTTTATTAACTATTGTTCTTCTTCCCCCTGACTTGAAAATACCTTACAAAATCACTATGGTTTCTGTTTGAAGGTTTCCACTTTATGCTTTTCATTCCTTAGGTCTTTCAGCAGCCAAACTGCTGACAGAATCTGGGCAGAAGGTGGTGGTACTGGAAGCCCGTGACAGGGTTGGAGGCAGGACATTTACAGTCAGAGTGAGTATGAACCATTGCAAAATAAACTCTCCGCATGTGTTGCTCTCTTTTGGTTGCCACCTTTTAGCAAATCAAAAGTAGGTCTGTGGGCAGGTAAGTGGCAGGAATCATAGCTTGGGTTCTGAAGTTTTTTTTTCTGCCAAAAAGAAATAATTGAAAACTTCAATAACCTTAATAACTAAAAGCTGCATATCTTTATCATATCAGGTAATTTTGAAAATACTTTTAAAAATCAGACTTTTATTGATCTAGAGTACTGAGTACTGTTTCAAAGATATAAAGAAGGACAGAGATTGCTTGAGCCTTCCACTTACTTCCAGCAAAGCTGTCCCTTCAAATCTCCTCCAATTGTCCCACGGCTGTACTGTCCTGGTTCAACACAGGCGTCATTAACATCCAAGTCTAGCTACCTCGGGTCAGAACTTTCCTGGTTCTAATGTTCTTTAACTCATTTTGCATTTCTCTTTCTCTCTCTCTTCTCAGCCTAGCTTTCCTTAGAAGTTCAAATCACTGTAAAGAGTCCTTCAGTTAACAAGAGGTATAAACTCTTTTAGCTAGCAAACAAAATTTCAACTGAATTCTGCCAGAAGGAGATGTTCCTTGTTCTGCAGCCAGATTGTTCTAAACTAAAACTAAATACCAAACTGCTTGATCGCAGAACCACATCCAGGGACCGACTCACCCATATAATTAGCTTCTGGTTGACCTTTTTCCCTATTGTTTATCTAGCTCAGGCTTGTCTAAACTGTGGCCCGCCAGGCCTTTCTATCCGGCCTGCGACCCCATGTTTAAAATGCTGGTAAGTAAATTCGAAGATTCTGCATGTTTCTGCTCCTCCAATTACAGGCTGCTTCTCTTGCACCTTTGCTGCTGATAGGATCACTACGATCACTATGGAGAGAACCAGTCTCTGACTGGAGGATCAGCTTCAGGCCGAGGCTTGAAAAAATGGCATGACGGTAGTGGTGAGTCTGCTGTGGAGGGAGGGAGGTTTTCAGGGAGCGGGGAAGAGACAGTGTCTCTACCAAGTATGGGGGGGAAGAAGGTGTCTACTGAGCTGGGGTTGGGGGGAGAGGGTGTCTACCGATGGGGGAGAGAGAGAATCTACCAAGTTTGGGGGAGGGTGGGGGAGAGTGTCTACCAAGTTTGTGGGGTGGGGGGGGAGAGAGAGAATGTCTACCAAGTTTGGGGGAGTGAGGAGGGGAGGGAGAGAGAGACAGTGTCTACCAAGGGGCTGGGGTGGGGGAGAGAGTGTGTCTACCAAGTTGGGGGAGAAAGTGAGAGTAGCTGCAGGTGGTGGTGGGGGAGAGAGAGAGAGAGAGGGGCTGCATTTTTGAAATTCATGTTTAATGTCGCGCCAAACTTTATCTTTCCGAAATTTGCTCTTCAGCCCTTGAGTGAGAAAAACATTGAAATTTGGGCAAGCCTGGTCTAGCCTTTAGCTCCTTCATTCAATACATTGCTGAACTTCCTTCCCACTTACATTGGGACCAGTTGACCAATGTTAAAGCTGAAACAAGGCACACATGCAGCCTCATTAAATATTTAAATGAGGGTTCCACCAGTTGAAAATGAGTAGGTCAGTCACTTTCCAACCCCCAGTCCCCAGCCCCCGCCTACTCCATCTCTGTTAAAACCAGAAGTGGGCTCTTTTCAGGCTGGTTGTGTTCAGGGTTGAAATTTCCGAAGTTTTAACGCCCCAGTCAATCTAAACCCACCTGTTTTGGGTTTTAAAATTGCCCCCACTGTTTCTGCAGCTTGGATCATCTTAATCAGTTTCTTAGTTCCACCTTTTAATACCCATGTTTTGAGGAAAAACCCCACGTCTTTCACCCTGCTCCTTCTGGTATAGCTCCCATCTTAGCATCTTCACACCTAAGGAGTGTAGTCATGAATGTGTCTGGTGGACAGCTGCTTCAAACTATTCATCTCTTGTTTTGGCTGGACTATATCAAGTGTTACTGGGTCTCACTCTGCTCTGCTCTGCTAAAACTGCAAACTACTCCAGGGTCATCCTGGAGTGCAAAGATAAACTCCTCGGATTATTTCCTGCACTCCCGCTGCCTTTGTATGTCTCGCTTCTTATCTACGTAACCTATATAATCCTCCCCTTGACACTTCTTGTATATTCTCTCCACCCACCAGACAACTTGAAGGAGTAACTGAAAATTCCTTTGAATTCATTACTGTCATGTGAGGGTTCTCCTGCAACAATGAGGAATGATGACTTGTAAATATTTGTAGTTTAAAAGGCATTGTGAAACAATAGGTCAAAAATGCACAAACGTACATCACCTTAATTTCCAGATATTTAACCTTTTTCGGACAGATATTGTTATGTATTGAATGTCTTGTTTAGCTTGTTGTACATAGCATTATATGATTGCAGAATCCATGTTGTTTTCTTAGTTCCGTTACTGCAGTAGAATAAATGAGAGCTGCAATGTTCAATCCACGCCTCCGGGAGTATTGATTAGTCTAAAACATTATCAGCCGTACCAATATTAAAACATAAATTGGCGAGGAGGATGATGGACCTTTGCGGTCAGGCCACTCGAAAAGTGAAACAGCTCGGAAAAGGAAATTACAAAAAGCAAATTACTAGTTTTAAAAAAAAGCGTGCCTACTCTCCTGGAACACTTCCGAAGTTCAGACAAAAGGTGAAGGCGAAGATAAAAAGACAAAAAGGGAAGAAATTGCTGCTGTGCTTTTCTGAACAAGAACGAAGTTTAGGAAAAAAAAGCAAAGCAGCCACGTTTGCAGAAAGAAAAGAGACTCACGATTGCGGGGATCCCGAGAGAGCGCAAGAAAAATACAGCGACAGGGCCGCCAGCTGCAGACAGCCTCCCAGATTCCAAATATACAGGACAGGCAGGGTTCAAAAAGAAGACACAGAGAGAAGAATATGCTACAGTTTTTAAAAAGTTTAAAAGCTTACATTAAGGGAAGGTCCACAATTGCTGTAGAGCTCGCCAAAACCCGAAAAGCATGGGAAAAAATATAGAAACATAACCGGCAGCTACTGACAGCCTGAGTTTAAAAAAAAATTATTGTCTTAAAGTGGGAACAGAATTTAAAGTGGTAACTACAAAAAAATGAAATGACAGTAGACAAAAAGTAACTGACGAAGAAGAGAAAATAAAAGGCCAGAAATGACTACAATTACTGGATCTATGGGATATTTCGATGAGACTGTGGAACAGCGGAGCTCCTACACTGAACACTTTGAGCTTTTTGCCCTTGCAAATGGAATTGAGAATGATCGAAAGGTGGTAACTTAAGTGTGATGGGAGCTAAAGCCTCTGGCTTATTAAGAAGTTTGGTGCTGCCCGACAAACCTGGCACAAAATCGAATGAGGACATTGTAAAAGTCCCGGAGACACATTTTCCCCCTAAGCCACTTGTCTAAGCAGAAAGATTTAGGTTTCACAAAAGAAACCAAGAGGGGGAAACAATTGCGCAGTATGTAAAAATCTCACTGAACATCGTGAATTCAAGGAAGTAGAGTCATAGAGGTCTACAGCACAGAAAAAGGCCCTTTGGCCCATCGATTCTGCGTCGGTCAAATAAGTACCTAACTACTCTAATCCCATTTTCCAGCACTAGGCCCATAGCCTTGTATGCCATGGCATCACAAGTGCACAACCAAATACCTCTTAAATGTTATGAGGGTATCTGCCTCTACCACCCTTTCAGGCAGTGAGTTCCAGATTCCCACCACCCTCTGGGTGAAAAGAATTCTTCCTCACATCCCCTCTAAACCTCCTGCCCCTTACCTTAAATCTATGCCCCCAGTTATTGATCCCTCCACCAAGGGGAAAAGTTCCTCCCTGTCTACTCTATCTGTGCCCCTCATAATTTTATACACCTCAATCATGTCACCCCTCAATCTCCTCTGCTCCAGGGAAAATAACCCCAGCCTATCCAATCTCTCCTCATAACTAAAACTCTCCAGCCCAGGCAACATCCTGGTAAATCTCCTCTGCACTCTGTCTAGTGCAATCACATCCTTCCTATAATGCGGATTCTAGAACTGCACAAAATACTCTAGCTGTGGCCTAACCAGTGTTTTATACAGTTCCAGCATAACCTCCCGGCTCTTATTTTCCATGCCTTGGCTAATAAAGGCAAGTATCCCATATGCCTTCTTAACCAGCTTATCTACCTGTCCCGCTACCTTAAGGGACTGGTGGACATGCACACCAAGGTCCCTCTGATCCTTGGTACTTCCCAGGGCTCTACCATTCATCGTGTATTCCCGTGCCTTGTTTGTCCTGCCCAAGTGCATCACCTCACACTTATCCGGATTAAATTCAATTTGCCACTGACCAGCCCGTCTATATCCTCCTGTGATCTCACTATTTACCACCCCACCAATTTTTATGTCATCTGCGAACTTACTGACCAACCCTCCTACATTCAAGTCCAAATCGTTTATATATACCACAAACAACAAGGAACCCAACACCGATCCCTATGGAACCCTACTAGACATAGCCATCCAGTCACAAAAACACCCCTCGACCATCACCCAGTGCTTCCTGCCACTCAGCCAATTCTGGATCCAATTTGCCAAAGTGCCTTGGATCCCATGGGCTCTTACCTTCATTATCAGTCTTCCATGGGGGACCTTATCAAAAGCCTTGCTGAAGTCCAAGTAGACTACGTCAAATGCATTGCCCTCATCTATACACCTGGTCACCTCTTCGAAAAATTCAATCAAATTGGTCAGACATGACCTCGCCTTAACAAAACCATGCTGACTGTCCTTGATTAATCCCTGCCTCTCCAAGTGTAGATTAATTCTGTCCCTCAGAATTGCTTCCAATAGTTGCCCCACCACTGCGGTTAGACTGAGCCTGTAGTTCCCTGGCTTATCCCTTCCTCTCTTCTTGAATAACGGTACCACATTGGCTGTCCTCCAGTCCTCTGGCACATCTCCTGTGGCCAGAGAGGTGTTGAAAATTATTGCCAGCGCCCCTGCTATCTCCTCCCTTGCCTCACTCAACAGCCTAGGATACATTTCATCCGGGCCCGGAGATTTATCTACTTTTAAGCCTGCCGGACCACTTAGAATCTCCTACTTTTCTATGCTAATTTCTTTAATTATATCACAGTCCTTCTGCCTGACTTCCATACCCACATTGTCCCTCTCACTTGTGAACACTGTCACACAGTATTCATTTGGAACCCTACCTTCGTCTTCCGGCTCCAAACACAAATTACCACTATGGTCCTTAATGGGCCCTACTCTTTCCCTAGTTATCCTCTTACTCTTAAATGTACTTGTAAAGTAACTTTGGATTTTCCTTTACTTTACCTGCCAATGTTTTTTCATTCCCCCTTTTTGCTCTCCTAATTTCCTTTTTAAGCTCCCCCCTACACACTCTGTGCTCCTCTTGGGCTTCCGCTGTTTTGAGCCCTCAGTATCTGCCATAAGCCTCCTTTTTCTCTTTATCCAATCCTGTATATCCCTCAACATGCAGGGTTCCCTGGATTTGTTGGTCCCACCCTTTGTCTTTACTGGAATATGTTGGCCCTGTACTCTCCCTATTTCCTTCTTGAATGAGTCCCACTGCTCTGACGCAGATTTACCTAAAAGTGGCTGTTCCCAGTCCAGTCTGGCCGAATCATATCTGATCTTATTAAAATCGGCCTTCCCCCAATTTAGAGCTCTGATTTCTGGCCCATCCTTGTCCTTTTCCATAACTACCTTGAATCTAACGGAGCTGTGATTGCTATCTGCAAAATGTTCGCCCACTGATACCTCTACCACTTGCCCGGCTTCATTCCCTAAAATTAAGTCCAGGATCGCTCCCTCTCTTGTAGGACTTTCTACGTACTGGCTTAAAAAGCTCTCCTGGATGCATTTTAAGAATTACGCTCCCTCTAAACCTATCATGCTATGACTTACCCAGTTCATGTTGGGGAAGCTGAAATCCCCCACTATTACTACCCTATTATTTTTACACCTCTCTGAAATTTGCCTGCATATCTGCTCTTCTATTTCGCTCTGACTGTTTGGGGGCCTATAGTACACTCCCAGCAATCTGATTGCTGCTTTTTTGTTTTTAAGTTCTACCCATGTGGCTTCATTTGAGGAATCTTCTAAGATGTCATCCTCCTTACTGCTGTAATTGATTTCTTGATCAATATTGCAATACCCCCTCCTCTTTTACCTCCTTCCCTGTCTCGCCTGAAGGCCCTATATCCTGAAATATTGAGCTGCCAACCCTGACCCTCTCTCAACCATTTCTCTGTGACAGCAATGACATCATACTTCCATGTGTTAATTTGTGTCCTCAACTCAGGTACTGAATGATGCCCTCCATGACAGGTTGGTCTGTGGCCTTTGTACTGAAGCAACCCAGAAACGCCTCCTGACAGATGCAAACCTCACTTTGCAGAAAGTCACAGAGATTTCAGTCTCCATGGAACTGGCTGCAAAAGAAGCACAGCAGCTGAGTGCATCAACCCGAGTGCATAATATGCCAGCTGAGCGTGCAGACAAGATAGCAAGCAGCCCAGAATGTTACCGTTTTGGAAAACCTGGTCACCATCCTTCTGAATGTTGGTGCAGAGACCTTGAATACTGCCAGTGTGGCAAGCGGGCACATTGAGCGTGCCTGTAAAAACAAAAAAAGTAGCTGTGAATCAAAAAGGCAAACCAGAGAAAAAGGAATCTGCTGTCTGGCGTAACAAGAAGAAAAATCTGCATGTCATACAGCAGGAACGAGTGGACCAGAGAGACACTGAGTCCGAAGAAGAAGGGCCCTTCCACATCTTGTTGGCGGCAGGTAGCTCACAGGGCTACTGGGTAACACCGCTGCTGGAGGGCCAACCAATACATATGGAACTGGATACAGGGGAGCAGTTTCTCTGGTCCCAGAGGCTGTGTATAAGGAAAAGCTTAAACATCTTCCCTTGATGCCTACAAAAATCATTCTGAAAACATATACAGAAGAATCTGTACTTATGATGGGCAGAACAGAAGTTAAAGTGGAACTAAATGGACAGACTGCTAAGCTACTATTGTCTGTGGTAAAAGACAACTACCCAGCTTTAGTTGGATAGTCAGGGCTTGAGAAGATCCGGTTAAACTGGGCAGAAATACACAGCATTGCTAAGAAGAAACAGGTCTGACAGCTGCTATAAAAGAAACATGCTATTGTTTTTGAAGGAGATTTGTGAAGCATGGAGGGAATCACCGTAAAATTGAATATCAAAGTTGACCCTCAGCCAAAATTTCAGAAGGCCAGAACCATGCCTTGTGCCATATGACCAAAAGTCAAAGCTGACCTGGAGGGTCTGGTCAAGATAGGAGTCCTGGTACCTGTCTCATAGCAAATGGGCAACACATATCATTCCAGCACTCAACAAAGTCGGCTCCATATGCGTCTGTGGAGATTTCAAGGTTACTGTTAACCCTGTGTTCTGTGCTGAACAATATCCACTTCCCCATATTGAGCTACTTTCCTGGCCTGGCTGGTGGACAGTAATTCACACTGCTGACTGATTGTCGACCACTCACCTCGATATTCGGTCCACGCACAGGCATCTCTTCTTTAGCTACAAGCAGGATGCAGCGTTAGGCATTGATATTGAGCGCTCACACATAAGACATCAAATATCGAAAATCTACCTTGCATCACAATACCTTGTGCCACAATTCCTTGTGCCTTTCGAGGCTGCCGCTACCAGTCAGCCATGTGGACGCTGCTCAGAAAGACATTGTCTACTTTGCACGTGTGGAAAACACACCCATCACTTCAGTCCAAATCAAGAAGGCCACTCGAATGGACCCAAAATTGTCCAAAGTCATGGACCTTGTAATGCATGGCAACTCTTCCCTGAACTTCCAAGTCTCACGTGACCTTCATCCTTACATTCCCAGGAGGATGGAGTTATCAGTCACTTCAGGATGTTTGCTTTGGGGCATGTGAGTTGTTATTCTACCAACATTAAGGAAACCAGTGTTTGGACCAACTGCATGTTGGACACTGGAGCAGTTCACATGAAAGAGATTACAGGAAGTTACTTCCTGGACCAAGACATTGAAGCCAAGGCAAGATCTTGTCCTTCATGTCAGAGTGTGAGAAACATGCCTCAATTGGCACCTCTCCATCCATGGGATTGGCTGGTAAACCCTTGGCAGCACATCCATGTCGACTTCGCTGGTCCATTTGAAGGAACAATGTTCATGCTGGTTGTGGATGCTCATTCTAAATGGCCAGAAGTTTCAGTAATGTCCTCTACTCAGCTAAGAGTACAATTCAAAGGCTAAGAAAAGTGTTCAGTCCTTACGGGTTACCAGAACAATTTGTGACCGACAATAGACTGCAGTTTGTCTTGCAGGAGTTTGAGAATTTTTTGAGAATATCATGAAGATATTAATGTATATAATGTTATTGGAAATTATTTTAAATTGGACTTGTAGTGGGGTCTGTGTCTGTGGGTGTGTTAATTGGATTAAAGCCAGTAAGTCTGGGTGCTTTTATGTATAGTAGTTTTGAGATGTTAAACCCACAACCACTACCATCTAGAAGGACAAGGGCAGCAGGTGGATGGGAACATAACCACCTGGAAGTCCCCCTCCAAGTCACTCACCGTCCTGATTTGGAAATATGTCGCTGTTCCTTCACTGTCGCTGGGTCAAAGTCCTGGAACTCCCTTCCTAACAGCACTATGGGTGTACCTACATGACATGGACTCTAGCGGTTCAAGAAGCAGCTCACCACCACCTTCTTAAGGGCAACTAGGGATGGGCAATAAATGCTGACCCAGCCAGCGAAGCTCACATCCCGTGAATGAATTTAAAAAAAAAAGTAAGGTAGAGGGTATATTTGCATTTTGTTGCATAAATCATTCAAAGACTGGGGGTGAAATCTTGCACCTAGCTAGGAGACACCAAGCAATATGTTTATATTTCTAATAGAATTGGTACTTTGAAAGAGGTTTTACTGTTAGAAGAGGTGGAGTTCAAAGGGCCTGGTGATACAATGAGAATTTACATTCAAAGGGAAGGCCAGGTATATATAGAAGAGTTTTGTGTGTGAGAGTCGGAGGCCTGCTACCTGTAAGCCTACAACTGTGCGAAGGAACCAAATTGAAAGGACCTCGCGTTGAATTTGTAAGATAAAATGTGCTTTGCCTGGTGTCTGTTTAAAGTTTATTGGTTATTGTTGCCTTAGTGAAGATTTACCTAGAAGTGATTAATTTAGGGATTTGTTTAAAAGTTATTATCATAGTAATTTGTGGACATGTGTATGTGTTTAATTTCTTGTTAAGTAATAAATATTTAATTAAATTTCTATAAAAGAACCTCTTGAGGCTTAGTGGGTTTCCTTTCTGAATTCAGTGCTGCATCTCAAACATACCAATTGAAAACAAAAACAAAAATACCTGGAAAAACTCAGCAGGTCTGACAGCAACTACGGAGAGGAACACAGTTAATGTTTCGAGTCCGTATGACTCTTCAACGGAACAAAGGAAAAATAGAAAAGAGGTGAAATATAAGCTGGTTTAAGGGGGGGTGGGACAAGTAGAGCTGGATAGAGGGCCAGTGATAGGTGGAGATAGCCAAAAGATGTCATAGACAAAAGGACAAAGAGGTGTTGAAGGTGGTGATATTATCTAAGGAATGTGCTAATAGGTGACATTAAGGGTAGAAAGCTGGACGAACAAGGTACAGATAGCCCTAGTTGGGGTGGGGTGGGGGGAAGGGATCGAAATAGGCTAAAAGGTAGAGATAAAACAATGGCTGGAAATACATTTAAAAATAATGGAAATAGGTGGGAAAAGAAAAATCTATATAAATTATTGGAAAAAAAGGGGATCGGAAAGGGGGTGGGGTTGGAGTAGAGAGTTCATGATCTAAAATTGTTGAACTCAATATTCAGTCCGGAAGGCTGTAAAGTGCCTAGTTGTGGGAACAGTTTTTTTGCTTTTATACCAATTGAAAATTTAGGTTATGACAGTTGTTTAAAGTTTCCCTCTGGGTTTTTAAATAACTCAGCCTTTCCCAACTGCTGTGCCACAACAAGAAGTAACGGAATTCATCACATCGCCTCAGCAACATATCATGCATCCACCAATGGATTAGCTGAGAGATTTGCTCAAACCATGAAACATGCTTTAAGATCAGCACATGGACATTCCTCCATTCAAAAGCGTCTAGACACATTTCTGCTGACATGCCGAAACACGCCACATGCTACGACTAAAGCATCGCCAGCATTCCTACTGATGGGATGGTAACTGTGCACTCGCTTCGATCTGCTGAGAGCAACAAAAACATGACAAGTTGTACAAGATCAACAGCACAACCAAGTGGAGCGAAGAGCACAAAGATCAAAGACAAAAATTTTCTGTTCTGGACAAGAATTCTAGCTCATAATTATGCTACTAGAACTGAATGGGTTGCTGTAACGGCGATTGCTCAGACAGGACCTGTTTCCTACACAATCCAAACTGCGAATGATCTCACCTGGCGGAGACATGTTGACCAACTGTTGCCAAGTCAAGCACCATTTAAGGATACACCTCTTATGGAAGAGCCATCTCCAAGTCAAGGAATGCCAACTCCAGTCTCATCTCCTCAGTCAAGCTCGACTGAAGTTGAAGTTGTCTCACCTTCACCTGCATTAGACACAACTTCAGGTTCTGCAACAAGTCCTAAATTGTCATCAGTCCCTGATGAACAGTACTCTATAAAAGCACCAGAAGTCCGTCGTAACCCGCACCAGGAGAGAAGACCCCCTGAGCGTCTGAATTTATAAAGTCAGAGACTTTAGTGGGTTCAGTGGAAATAGAGGCAGTCTACCCTCTTTCCCTAGTCAGAAAATGTTTTGTTAAACTGACATTTCCAATAAGAGGGGAGGAATATGTTATGCATTGAATGCCCTGTTTAGCTTGGTGTACTTTGCAAGCCAGTGCATTATGGGATTGCAGAATCCATGTTGTTTTCTTAGTTCTTTTACTGCAGTAGAATAAACGAGAGCTGCAATGTTCAAACACCTCCACACCTCCGGGAGTAGATTCGTCTTTAAAAAGTTATCGGCCGTACCAATATTAACACATAACAGATATTTTTCTTATTGTAACTACTTGTTTCATCCTGCATCCACAAGGATAATTGAACTATGTGGAGCCAATTATTGATGTTCAGTAGGTGGAATATAATTTCCTTCCATGATGGTTAAAGTGGAGTGATTTCTGTGATATGTGATTTCTATACATCTGAGTCAGACAATGATCATGCTTTTAAAGTACTTCATTGTGCAGCTAATGTTTTGAAATGTCTGAGGTTGTGGAAGCACTATGAAAAAAACAAATTACTTAATTTCTTAATGTATAGCATGTGAGTGACTCCAATCACTTTATCCTTTATGTTCTCATATAAATATCCAGGGTGCTGCCATGATGCTTTCATCATGCCAGCCTTCATGACTCAGAGCCATCTATCAGCATGGCTTATTGATCAGGGCTATCATATGTTGTCGTAGCTGATGACTCCAGTAAGGCTTCTGTAGACGGAGAGAACAGATACAATGGGACCAGTGCCATTGCAAGAAGTGTCATACATTAGAACATAAGAATTCTCATTTTGTTTTGGGGCCCCTGAATAAATGGTGCAATCCTCCAATATGGACCAGGAACCCAAAGAATCATTGGAGCACCATATAACAATGAAGCAAGGCTTGCTGCTTTGAAAGCTGAAATCAATTCATGAGCTGAAGGTGGACTGACCTTTCTCCCCTCAGTCTTAGGAGGGTTCACAGGTTTGAGAAGATGTGGACATCCAACAGCCAGAGTAAGGAGGCCACAACTAACACTTCAATATTTTGAATAAATAAGGCTGTCTCATTAAATAAAGTCATATCACACCCGCCTGTTCTCTCCATACACCCTCGTAAAGTCCCTCACTTTAAAGAATTTTGCCATTGCATCAGAAGATTAAAATTTACAATTCCTCTGACATCATCTGAACCCTTAGAATTCAAAAACGTATGCACTAATGAACTTAAAACCCAACGCACATGAGCTGCTGTAATTTCATGTAATAATGTATTCTCCAAAAGGTGATGAAAATCCAATCATCTTATCTAAAACTACTTATCACTTTTTATCCTCTTATGCCAACTAACTTACTTGCTCCTACTCTACTGCTCTTATGAGGTGTTCTCTTAGCAAGATGAGGTTGAGTGAAGGGAACAATCGCTTTATATTCTTAGAAATCTATCCCTTCCATTGTCAGTAAATCTATCAGGAGTATTTTACTGCTCCAAACTTGCTTGGCATTGCAAATGAGGGAGCCAGGAGGGAATTGCAGCAGGTTAATGATGGATTTACATTGGTGGGTGTATTTCTGTTTCATTGCTAATTCCACCAAGAGATAGAGAATTCAGGCATAATACTTTTTTATTACCTTTTGGAATACTGGTTTCTTAAAGTCTAATATAACCTGCTCTCTGGTTGGTCCCAGAATGTGCTGCTCTAAGAAACTATCTTGAAAGCATTCTATCAACTCCTCATCCGGGCTACTACTGCCAATCTGAATTTTCCAGTTTATATGTAGATTAAAGTCATCCACGATTATTGCTGTCCCTTTATCACAAGCACCCAATATTTCTTCTTGTATACTTTGTCCTTCATTGTGGTTGCTGTTATGGGGCCTGTAGACCACTCCTGCTGATGACTTCTTTCCCCTGCTATTCCTCATCTCCACCCAAAACGATTCTACATCCTGATCTCTTGAACAAAGGTAATCTCTAACTGTTGCACAAATGTCGTCCTTGATTAACCTTTACCTAGCTTCTTATTCTTCTTGGAGGTCATATACCCCTCAATATTCAGGACCCAATCCTTGTCATCCTGCAGCCACATCTCTGTAATGGCTATCAGATCATATTTATTTGCTTCAATGTGTACTGTTGACTCATTTACTTTGTTATGACTGCTGTGTGCTTTCAGATACAGAGCCTTTAGTTTGGTCTTTTTGTTATCTTTGTGGCATCTAGTCTCTACTCTTTGATATACCACATCTTTCCACATTTGATCCCTTGCCCCCACTATTTAGTTTAAAACCCTCTCTACTTCCCTAGTTATGTGGTTCACAAGAACACTGGTCCCGTTGCACAGCCCCCACTTCCCCCAGTACTGGTGCCAATGCCCCACAAACTGGAACCCATTTCTCCCACACCAGTCCTTGAGTCACGTGTTCATCTCTCTAATTTTATGTACCCTATGTAGTAATCCAGAGATTACAACCTTTGAGGTTCTGCTTTTCAACTTCGTACCCAACTCCTCATACGCTCTATGCAGAACCCCTTTCCTGGTTCTACCTATGTCATTGGTACCTACATGGACCATGACAACTGGATCCTCCCCCTCCCACTGCAAGTTCCTCTCCAGCCCTGAGCAGATGTCCCAAGCCCTGGCACCAGGCAGGCAAGACAGCTGTCTACGCTCTCGCTCTTTGTTACATAAAACGGTGTCAATCCCTCTCTCTATACTGTCCCCGACTACTACTACATTCCTTTTTGCTCCACCAACTTGAATGGCTTCCTGTATCACAGTGCCATGGTCATTTTGCTTATCCACCCTGCAGCCCCGCTCTCATCCAAACAAGCTGAGAACACATCAAACCTGTTGGACAATTGCTGAGGCTCACACTCCCGCACTCCTGCCCTCTGGGTCCCCTTACCTGCCTCACTCTCTCACACACACAGTCATACCATCCTGTCCCTGGCCACTGACCAAATCAGAAGACCCTATCCTAACTGGTGTGACTGCCTCCTGGTACAAAGCGTACAGGTAATTTTCCCCCTCCCTGATGTGTTGCAGAGTCTGCAGCTCAGCCTCCAGCTCAGTGACTCTGAGCTAAAGTTCCTCAAGCCACAAACACTGCAGACGTGTTTGCCCTGGATCACAATGTTACACTGGGGCTCCCATATGCTGCAGCCTTGACACATCACCCATCCAGCTATCCTTAATGTGTTTTAAATAATTATTCAATTGTATTATTCACTTATTTATGTTGCTTTTTCACATATTTTATTAACTTTATCACTAAGTTCTATACTATTTTAACCCTAGGAATAGAATAGACCTTAACCACTCATCAGATGCTGATCAAACAGCTAGCTCCTTTCCCTGCAATAGGACAAGAACCAATTCCTACAGAGTGAGAAAGATAGAAAAAGGAAACAAACACCTCCTTCCCCCGCTTCTCTGAACTCTCCCTCTCACCAAACTCCAAGTCTGCACTCAAGGCGGAGTCATCCCAGACTTGTACTCAGTGGAAAAGAACGTTTTACCCAATGGCCACAATAGCAGCTTTTCATGCGGCATTGTCCCAGTCCCACCTCATTAATAATATATTCCCGGTAAACATGCCGTTTCAATGGCGGGCCGGCTCTCGTTCGCCCACCACACCATCACCTCGCTGCTTCACCACGCCTGCTGCTATAGTTAAAGTGCAGCCACGCGCACACCTCTCAGTGCTTCCAGCCCAGGACAGCTGCACGGAAGACATGGCCCTGAAAGGCAAGAAGACTGCAGCCCCTCTCCCCGGTTTATTAATGCTTCACTTGAGCGCCTTTTGGACGCAGCGGAAGCCCACCGTGATGAACTCTACTCCTGTTCTGACCGCAGGAGGGGCAGCAACATCCCTAATCCAGCATCGAAGACGATGGCAGCAGTGGTAGATGCCAATGCCCTGCAAAAGTGGACAGCCACCTAGTGCCAAAAAAGGATGAATGATTTCCTCAAATCAAGCCCCGAAGGAACCTCTAAAGGGGAAGCTGAAGGCACCTCCATCGATGACCTGTCACAAAATGCCACAAAATGAGTCCCGAACCCGAATGCTCTGAGTCCTGAATAAATGTTCGTGATCCACCCTGTTGAATGCCTTCCCCTAGTCAAGAGACAGGAAGGCGCTCGACAGACCAGCCTTCTGGGAAAAGTGGATGACATCCTGGACCAGATGGATATTATCGAAGATGGTACAGCCCGGACCGTGTAGGACTGGTCAGGGTGGATCATGTGGTCATGTGGCACGGAGCCAAGGCAAGAAGACATTGCCCTGGCAAAGATCTTGTAACCTGTGCTGAGGATGAGCGGTTCATCTGGTTCAGGCACCAGTTCGTAAGCAGGCGGAGATTCCCCTTCTTAGGCAGCAGAGCAATGACCTCCCTGTGCCATGAGAGGGGCATCTCCTCATTAGAGATACTCTTCCCCCAGGACCCCCATGTAGTTGTTCCCCAGGATGTCCCAGAATGCCCTGAAGAACTCCATGGTCAGCCCGTCCAGCCCCGGGGACTTGCCCCTGAAGAGACTGTCGAGGGCGCCAGTCAGCTCCCCCAGGCTTATAGGGGAGTCAAGCTTTCCGGCACCCTCCGGGCCAACCTGCGGCAGGTCCTCCCACAAAACTCTGGGAGTATCCTCGCTGGATGGATCCGGAGAGAACAGCCTAGTGTAATAGTCTCAGGCAATGGCCCTGATGCCCTCCGGATCTGAGACAAGGGATCCATCGTCGGCCAGCAGCGTAAGGAGCTGCTGAAGGACCCCGTGCCTTTTTTCCAGCGAGTGGAAGAAGGGGGAGCCACGGTCCAGGTCCCGGAGGAACTGGATCCGCGACCTCACGTACGCACCACGGGATCTGTCGAGTTGCAGGTCCCGCAGCGCGCCCTTCTCCTCATCGTACACCAGCCACAGGGCCGGGTCCGCATCGGGCTGACAGAGACGTGTCTCCAGATCCAACACCTCCTTTTCCAACTCCTCAACCCTGGATTTCCGCCTCTATGTCGACCCCCTCGCTTACTCCTGACAGATGACGTGGACG
The DNA here is from genome assembly GCF_964194155.1 of Cetorhinus maximus. NCBI lineage: Eukaryota > Metazoa > Chordata > Chondrichthyes > Lamniformes > Cetorhinidae > Cetorhinus > Cetorhinus maximus. The sequence continues at coordinate 39,527,682 of NC_135894.1, forward strand.
TGACCCTTGCCCACATCCCACCATAGCCTCAAGGAGGGGAAGCCTCCCCGCTTCCTTCTCCAGACGGCCCAGAAACCACAGAACGAGTCCAGGAACCGCTCGTCCTCCAGCAGCAGGTTGTTAAAGTGCCAGTACGCGGACCCCGTCCGAGCGCAGAACGGAGCGAGCTCCACCCACACCAGACGGTGGTCCGTGCACAGCACCAGCTGCACAGAAGCCAACGGAATGCAGGACATGAACGCTTTGGAACCATAAAGGTGGTCGAGTCTGGACGCTCCGACTCCAGGTGACACAAAAGTTAAAACACTGGAGTCAGGATGGAGATGTCGCCAGACATCCACCAAGTCGAAGGACCCAACCAGGTCCCTCAACTTACTCACACCTAGCAAGTAGTGCTGAGGACCATGATGGTCCCTGGCCCCGAGGGTGCAGTTGAAATCCCCCCGAGGACGATGCCCTTGCCCGTGTCGATGAAGCTGAGATGAGTGGACACTTCCTCAAAGAATCTCGCTTGCTGCTGTGAGCCCAGGGGAGCGTCCACATTCACAAAGTGAAGCGCCGCACCCCCCAGGCGCACAGTGAGGTGCAGCAACCGGCCTGGCACTGGCTCCTTGACCCCCAAGATCTCCGGCTGAAAATGTGGGGCCAACAAGACAGCCACCCTGCCAGAATTGGAGGCTAGGTAACTCATGTAGACCCCTCCCTTGCCACTCTAGGAGCCACGTAGCTTTGTCTCCCGGAACGGTATGGGTTTCCTGCAGGAAGCACAACGCATACTTCCCATCCCGGAGGACTGAGAAGTTCTGGAACCTGTGCTGTGCGTCCCTGCTGCTGTTGATGTTGAGGCTGGCTATGATAGTCTTCATCGTCAGAAGTATGTGCTACCATCACCTAATGCAAAGTGCAAGGAGAGGACTATTTTAATCCTTCCTCTCCTTCAGGATCCCAGTGAGAAACGTGTGGACCCTCCTCTTCGTGTTCCGGTCCGGCCCAGGGGCCTTGAGGGTCTCGCGGGCCGACCAGAAGACAAGAGGAAAAGAATGTCACCTGCCCAGAGCCGACTGGTCCCTGTCTCGGTGACCGCGATTACTCACTAAAAAATCCTGGAGCTCCCGTAAAGGGATGAGGGGAGAATAGGTGGGGACACCAGGGGATCCACCACCTCACCCGACAATGACTCTAAGTTGTCCCGGGTGCTCACCACCTTAACCCCGCCCTCCTCCAGGTCATCACCTCCAGCTTCCAACCCCTCCCCCGTATTGAGTACGGGGGCTGGTTCAGAGCTGCCAGTCGGCTCCACCTCCACCTCGATCCCACCCCCAGGATCAAGGGCAGAGGGGTCCTCTCTGGTCTCCTCTTGGGGATATGGGCCAAAGGGCGGCGGCGATTCAGAGCCCTGCTGCCCCCCGCAGGCTCCAGGTCACCCAGCGAGCCCGGATAAAGCTCCGGACCTAGCATGGAGGCGCCTGGTGCTAAAGGCTGGGAGGGAGATTGGAGGCCACTGACGACCGATGACCCAGCGGTCAGGGTTATGAAGGGACTGCTGCAGTCCCCTGGTGGGCCAGATGGCACTTTGGGAGGACAAGGTGGGTCCGAATGGGTCACCACCACAAGGGCAATAATCTCACTGACCTCCGAGAGGCCCTGCTCAGGGGACTGCAAGGGGGGGGTTTGAGCTCCCCATAGAGGGCAGAGCGAGGACTTACAGGGTGGAGGCGCCGCCACCACTGCACTGGGGGAGGGGACACATCCGACCTCTCGAGTCGCAAGGTCCTCCCCCTCCGAGGGTGGCGTCTCTTCCTGGGTAGGCTAGGGGCTGGGGACACCACCACCTGCGAGGCCCCCGCTGCCTAGTCCAGCCTCACTGGGCGCTCCCCCCTCTGGGCAGGTCCACGCACTTTAATAGGACCACCGGCTCGGGGTCACGGGCCCCACCGCTGCCGGACCTGGGAACCCGCGTGGGGCGATGACGGGCCCAGGACATGGTGCTGAGGCACACATGGGCCCGGGAGCTCACGGGGACACGTCGCTGGGGCCGGATGATGTTTTTACCCCCGAGCTGGCGTTTTCAGGGGTCTGGGGCTCAGGCGGGTTTGGTGGGTCTGGGGGTGCTGCCTCCAGGTGGCGGGTTTTCCTCCTCACCTTCTTACGGTGCAGGGGCTCTCCACACACTTCACCGGCAGCCGAGATGGCGGTGGCTGCTGGCGGCACCTCCCCTTGCAGGGAGGAAGATGGAGTGGTGGTGGGGGGAGAAGCGGCAGTGCCACCTGCGGCCGCCTGGATGGTATGGGTGGCCTTGGAGGTGGGGCAGTTCTTCCTCATGTACCCCACTCCCTTGCATGAATGGCACCTCATGCCATCCGCTGACCAAAAAATGCAGTGGGTGGCGTCAAAACCCCCTTCGGTGCACTCCTCCTGTGCCAGGCGTACAAAAACCTGGCGCAGGAAGGAGTACACGTGACGGAGTCTGGCCTCTTTCAGGCCGAGCGGGATCGGCGCCTCCCCCAGGTGGCCGAGGTGGGGGAGGAGGTGCCCATCGGGGATGAAGGGCAGGACCTTTGATAATATTAGACCCCTGGGTGGTGGCCTCCAGAGGGTTCACTGCCAGGGATGTCCCGCCCACCGTGAGCCCCTTTTCGAGGGCACCGCCCGCTCGGCCTTTAGAAAGAACGTGGTCTTCCCGTACATTTTCGAGGCTGTGACTACGGCTGAGGGGACGACAACCTCGGCCAGGGCCTTTACACAGGCCTCGATGGTCATTGTGGGATGGGTGTGGCACTTCACCCCAAGCTGACATGTCAGCAATTTAAATGTGACGGGGCTGCAGGAGATGCAGGGGCTGAAGCGGCTCCCAGATAGGTGGCCCGAGCGGGATAGTGCTGAGGAGTGCTACACCCACCCCAGTACAGGCAAAATACACACAGCAAACAGAGAAACGGGGAGTGGGAGTAGGGGAGAGCGAAGGGCTTGGGGTGGAGGGAGAAACAGAGGACAAAAGTGGGGGGCTTCTTGAGGTGGGGGGTGGTTGTTCAATGTTCTTCTGTGGGGGGAGGAGCCGTCTTCACCTGGGCAGCTAGCATCGCCCAGGCACAGTTCAGGAACAATGGTAAATGCCAGTAGATGCAGCTGGCTCTGGGCAGTGCTAGCTAACCCAGGGGAGGCAGGGGAGGGCAGAGTAGGGTACAGGTCTTCTTCCCCTCAAAGTTCAGTCTTTCACACCCTCCCTCCTTGGATGTTCTATTCCTCCCCCTGTAGACAACCAGACAGACAAAAGTTCTTTTCTCCCCCAGGCACCAACCTCTTGCAGTAAAAGTCCGCCCCCTCCAGCGGGAGTAGGGTTCTTCCCTCTCTGGCTCTCCCCAAACTCCCACTCCCAGGGTCTTCAAGCTTTGCTAGCCCTTACAAGATCCCACCCTGCAGTAGCAGGTTGTAATAGCAGCGGCAGCAGCAACCTTGTTGGCAGCAGTCATCTTGCTCCAGTTGAGGACTAGAAGGAAATCCCACAGCTGCAGGAACAGCCACAGGAAACTCCACAGCAGCAGGAACAGCCACAGGAAACCCCACAGCAGCAGGGACAGCCACAGGAAACCCCACAGCAACAGGAACAGCCACAGGAAATCCCACAGCAACAGGAACAGCCACAGGAAATCCCACAGCAGCAGGGACAGCCACAGGAAATCCCACAGCAGCAGGGACAGCCACAGGAAATCCCACAGCAGCAGGGACAGCCACAGGAAATCCCACAGCAGCAGGGACAGCCACAGGAAATCCCACAGCAGCAGGGACAGCCACAGGAAATCCCACAGCAGCAGGGACAGCCACAGGAAATCCCACAGCAGCAGGGACAGCCACAGGAAATCCCACAGCAGCAGGGACAGCCACCGGAAATCCCACAGCAGCAGGGACAGCCACCGGAAATCCCACAGCAGCAGGGACAGCCACAGGAAATCCCACAGCAGCAGGGACAGCCACAGGAAATCCCACAGCAGCAGGAACAGCCACAGGAAATCCCACAGCAGCAGGGACAGCCACAGCCAGCACCAAGCACAACCCACAGCAACAGTACACAGCTGAGCAGTAATGAGCTACAGCTGAGACCAATCAGGAAGCACAGCCTGGGCACGGGTGTTAATCACTTGTACATAATGTTCACTATTGCAAATAAACTCCCAAGAATGTCTCCCTGCCTATGGCCCCTTTTTCTGATGAGCAGTGTTTGTGTCACTCAGATGTGAAACCTTGGTTCCTACTCAAGATGAAGGCAGGTGCCTCAGTCCAGGGCCTCTTCCCTGTGCTTTGTGCAGCCTTCAGATCAAAGTCATGGTTTGGCCTCGATGGTGTTAGTTATTGCTGCCAGAATGTTGTGGGCAGGCGGCACAGGGCTCTAGCATCCTCTCTGTGGGCTCTCGGAACCTTTTTAAGATGGGGCTGGGCCCCATCTCTTCAGCATCTGTGACCAGTGATGCTGTGCTCCTGAAGGGCTCTGTTGCTGAAGGAGGACAAAGGATTAGGTGCATTTAAAGTTTCACAAATGCAACTGCAAGACATGACCCTGATCACAAAGTGCATGTGAGCTGCGCTAGGCCAGACAAGAGGTAGACATTCACAGAGGCAGTGCGAAGATCTATGGAGTGTCCTCACTGCATATCATCACCATCCTCCTGGAATCCAATAACTATTGGGGCCTCTGTTGCGTCTCCATGACAGGAGCCTTATCACAGAGGGTATGTGCGCAGCCATCAGCCTGACCGGAGTCAAACATTCACAGATGCAATATAAGGACCAATGGTGTCTCCTCATTGTATGTCGTCATCATCCTGCACAAATTTAGCTGCTGTGAGGGCCTCCCTAATCTGGCCAGTGCGATGACCTCATCTCCGTCATCCTCACCTTCGAGGACCTGCTCAACTTCATCCCTGTCGACATCCTCCTCATCGGAGACCACCAGCTCCTCCATCTCCACCTCAGCCAGCTCCCTTCCCCATTACAACACCTGGTTGCAAATGGTGCAACAGGTGACGACAATCCATGACACCCTCTATGGGTTATATTGCAGGGCTCCACCAGACCAGTCCGGTCCAGGCACTGGAACCTCATTTTCATTACCTCGATAGTCTGCTTCTCCAAGTTGCAAGTTGCAGCATGAGCCTCGTTATACCTTTGCTCAGCTGCACTCTTGAGGCCACCGCACGGCTGTCATCAGTCACGTCCCCTTGTTCCTGAGGAGCCATCCCTGTAGCCTCTGTGGAACCTGGATGATGTCAGGGATCAGACCTACAGAAAATGTAGGAGTCATGAACACCCCCTGGGAACCATGTGTAGACCGGCAGGATGTGTTTGTGGTGGTCCAACTGAACGTTTAGCGAATTAAAGCCCTTGCGGTTGACATAGTTGACTGCTTGTTGCGACGGAGATCTGAGCACCATGAGAGTGCAGTCGATGGCACCCTGCACCTGTGGCGGCTAATGATATCCCACAGAACTCACCTGTGGAACGCTGAATGGAGCCACTGGTGTAATAATTGAGCGCTGCTATTACTTTCACAGCCATGGGCGGTGGATGCCCTCCATGTCCTCGTGGCACCAAATCCTGCAGCAGCTGGCAGATGTGACCGACCAGTTCCCTAGACATGCGGAGTCATGGTCGACATTGGTTCTCGGTCATCTGCAGGAATGAAAGGCGGCAGCTATAGACCCTGGATCTACCTAGATGCCAACCAGCGATGTGTCTCTGTGGTCTTCAGCAGCGTGTGCGGGAGTCCCAGCCGTCCCTTCTTCCTAACGGTGCTGCTCCTCCCTTTGCACAGCCAAGCGCCTCCGTCACTCTCTTCTCCTTCGTCTCTGTCTCCGCTGTCCGTAACCCATGAGGCATACAGCTAGTTCACCAGGCTCCATAGCCCTGATGTACTTCTCCTGCAGGATGAAAGAGAGAAATGCATGGGTTAACTTGGGTGTTCCAAGAACCTCTCTTGGTTAAATCTGAAGGCCTCTTAATGCATCCCGGAGAGTGCTGGCCAACACATTGATGGCCAGCATTTAGTGCGCTGCATGGCTGCCTATGACCCCACCCATCTCCACCCCACTCCACCCGACTGATTGGCGGCAGCTTTGGCCACTGGACTGCGTACTGTGCTCTCAGCTCAGGTGCAGACATTCTCCTAACCCACACTGCAAGGCTGCACTGTTAACTTGAACCATGGGGGAGACTGATCCAAACTGGAATGGTGACATTGCAAGGGGCTGTGAGCGCCTCCACCAGTGACTGCTCCATGGCCAGCTTTTGCAAGGAGATTGTACAACATGCCCAGTTGTCCAGCTGTTCTGCAGTCCACTAAAACGCTCAGTGGTTTGCACCTTATGCCCGAGGGGTGATAAGCCTTGGAGCACTTGGTGGCAATTTCATGTCGATGTGTTACTCAAGTGGACAGATAAGCTAGAGACCCAACTCCATGCATGTCAATATGGCTGCATCTACACTGTTTCAGCTGCAATCTATATAGCTCATTTATAAAAGAGTCAACTGGTTCCCTGGGCTTTTGGGTCTCTTGTTAAATTTTGCTTGCTCCAAAATTTCATTGCTTCTTAGGTTAAAGTAGGTGTCAAAGGACTTGATGACCTTTTCAAAGTTATCGGAAAATTCATTCATTCCTTGCCTGGCATTTATGTCATCAGCTATTGGATCAACTATATAATAGTGTGTTCACAAGTTCAGCCTCTGTTTTCCTAATCAAACCTGATGCTATGATAGATCTTAAAAATCATCTTCTCTATAATGCCCAATTTTGCACCTGGTCTAGTCCTCCATCTGCTTCAATTGGTGTGGAAACGTTGATTACCATCCATGGCTGTTTTCAGCACTGGGGTGTACAGCTTTAATTTTTTCTTAAATGGTGCCATAGTCATTGTTCCTGCGCTTGGAATTTGCTGGGCTCCCATCGTGGTTACGGAGCTGTTTTAAACTTCAGCGATTCTGCAGAGAATCTTTTCAACTAATCGTTTTGGCTGGCTAGTTGCTTTCCTGAGCTTGGTAAATTGAATTGTAGTTGATTTTTTGCTCTGACTTCTCTTTAAAAATTTTTTTTCATTTGCGCACAGTTGCCACATGTTATGGCTCTGGATTCGAGCTACAGTGTTCGTCAAGCCATGCTCGTTAAAACAATCAGCCTGCCAGTGTTGAATTATTATTGTACTGAATTTAAAAGCTTATTTCCAGCCTTTCTTTAGAGTTTAAACAGAATTACCTGGAAAAACTCAGCAAGTCTGGCAGCATCGGCGGAGAAGAAATCAGTCAACGTTTCGAGCCCTCATGGCCCTTCAGCAGAACTGAAGCATAGTTTCAACAAGGGAGAAATATAAATTGGTTTAAGGTGGGTGGGGGGGAAGAGACACATTGAGGGTGTGGTGTGAGCAGATAATCAAAAGATGTCAGAGACAAAAGGGTCAAAGAGGTGTTGAAGGTGGTGGTCTTTGTCTGAGAAAAGTGCTAATTAAGAATGCAAGACAGGATATTCAAAGTACAGCTCTAGTGGGGGTGGGGTGGAAAGACTAAAGGTTTTAGTTTTAGATTTAAAAATAATGGAAATAGGTGGGGAAAGAAGAATCTATATAAATTATTGAAAAAAAAGGCGGGTGGGGGGGAAAAGAAACGGGGTGGGGATGGGGGGAGGGGGGTTTAAGATCTAAAGTTGTTGAATTCAATATTCAGCCCAGAAGGCTGTAAAGTGCCTAGTCGGAAGATGAGGTGCTGTTCCTCCAGTTTGCGTTGGGCTTCACTGGAACAATGCAGCAAGCCAAGGACAGACATGTGGGCAAGAGAACAGGGTGGAGTGTTAAAATGGCAAGCGACAGGGAGGTTTGGGTCTTTCTTGCGGACAGACCGCAGGTGTTCCGCAAAACGGTCGCCCAGTTTGCGTTTGGTCTCTCCAATGTAGAGGAGACCGCATTGGGAGCAACGAATGCAGTAGACTAAGTTAGGGGAAATGCAAGTGAAATGCTGCTTCACTTGAAAGGAGTGTTTGGGCCCTTGGACGGTGAGGAGAGAGGAAGTGAAGGGGCAGGTGTTGCATCTTCTGCGTGGGCATGGGGAGGTGCCATAAGTGGGGGTTGAGGAGTAGGGGGTGATGGAGGAGTGGACCAGGGTGTCCCGGAGGGAACGATCCCTACGGAATGCCGTCAAGGGGGGTGAAGGGAAGATGTGTTTGGTGGTGGCATCATGCTGGAGTTGGCGGAAATGGCGGAGGATGATCCTTTGAATGCGGAGGCTGGTGGGGTGATAAGTGAGGACAAGGGGGACCCTATCATGTTTCTGGGAAGGAGGAGAAGGCGTGAGGGAGGATGCGCGGGATATGGGCCGGACACGGTTGAGGGCCCTGTCAACGACCGTGGATGGAAAACCTCGGTTAAGGAAGAAGGAGGACATGTCAGAGGAGCTGTTTTTGAAGGTAGCGTCATCAGAACAGATGCGACGGAGGCGAAGGAACTGAGAGAATGGGATGGAGTCTTTACAGGAAGCGGGGTGTGAGGAGCTGTAGTCGAGGTAGCTGTGGGAGTCGGTAGGCTTGTAATGGATATTGGTGGACAGTCTATCATCAGAAATTGAGACAGAGAGGTCAAGGAAGGGAAGAGAAGTGTCAGAGATGGACCATGTGAAGATGATGGAGGGGTGGAGATTGGAAGCAAAATTAATAAATTTTTCCAGGTCCCGACGAGAGCATGAAGCAGCACCGAAGTAATCATCGATGTACCGGAGAAAGAGTTGTGGGAGGGGGCCGGAGTAGGACTGGAACAAGGAATGTTCCACATACCCCATAAAGAGACAGGCATAGCTGGGGCCCATGCGGGTACCCATAGCCACACCTTTTATTTGTATAAATAAATTTAAATAAAAGGTGTGGCTATGGGTACCCGCATGGGCCCCAGCTATGCCTGTCTCTTTATGGGGTATGTGGAACATTCCTTGTTCCAGTCCTACTCCGGCCCCCTCCCACAACTCTTTCTCCGGTACATCGATGATTACTTCGGTGCTGCTTCATGCTCTCGTCGGGACCTGGAAAAATTTATTAATTTTGCTTCCAATCTCCACCCCTCCATCATCTTCACATGGTCCATCTCTGACACTTCTCTTCCCTTCCTTGACCTCTCTGTCTCAATTTCTGATGATAGACTGTCCACCAATATCCATTACAAGCCTACCGACTCCCACAGCTACCTCGACTACAGCTCCTCACACCCCGCTTCCTGTAAAGACTCCATCCCATTCTCTCAGTTCCTTCGCCTCCGTCGCATCTGTTCTGATGACGCTACCTTCAAAAACAGCTCCTTTGACATGTCCTCCTTCTTCCTTAACCGAGGTTTTCCATCCACGGTGGTTGACAGGGCCCTCAACCGTGTCCGGCCCATATCCCGCGCATCCTCCCTCACGCCTTCTCCTCCTTCCCAGAAACATGATAGGGTCCCCCTTGTCCTCACTTATCACCCCACCAGCCTCCGCATTCAAAGGATCATCCTCCGCCATTTCCGCCAACTCCAGCATGATGCCACCACCAAACACATCTTCCCTTCACCCCCCTTGACGGCATTCCGTAGGGATCGTTCCCTCCGGGACACCCTGGTCCACTCCTCCATCACCCCCTACTCCTCAACCCCCACTTATGGCACCTCCCCATGCCCACGCAGAAGATGCAACACCTGCCCCTTCACTTCCTCTCTCCTCACCGTCCAAGGGCCCAAACACTCCTTTCAAGTGAAGCAGCATTTCACTTGCATTTCCCCTAACTTAGTCTACTGCATTCGTTGCTCCCAATGCGGTCTCCTCTACATTGGAGAGACCAAACGCAAACTGGGCGACCGTTTTGCGGAACACCTGCGGTCTGTCCGCAAGAAAGACCCAAACCTCCCTGTCGCTTGCCATTTTAACACTCCACCCTGTTCTCTTGCCCACATGTCTGTCCTTGGCTTGCTGCATTGTTCCAGTGAAGCCCAACGCAAACTGGAGGAACAGCACCTCATCTTCCGACTAGGCACTTTACAGCCTTCTGGGCTGAATATTGAATTCAACAACTTTAGATCTTAAACCCCCCTCCCCCCATCCCCACCCCATTTCTTTTCCCCCCCCACCCGCCTTTTTTTTCAATAATTTATATAGATTCTTCTTTCCCCACCTATTTCCATTATTTTTAAATCTAAAACTAAGACCTTTAGTCTTTCCACCCCACCCCCACTAGAGCTGTACTTTGAATATCCTGTCTTGCATTCTTAATTAGCACTTTTCTCAGACAAAGACCACCACCTTCAACACCTCTTTGACCCTTTTGTCTCTGACATCTTTTGATTATCTGCTCACACCACACCCTCAATGTGTCTCTTCCCCCCCGCCCACCTTAAACCAATTTATATTTCTCCCTTGTTGAAACTATGCTTCAGTTCTGCTGAAGGGCCATGAGGGCTCGAAACGTTGACTGATTTCTTCTCCGCCGATGCTGCCAGACTTGCTGAGTTTTTCCAGGTAATTCTGTTTTTATTTTGTTTTGGATTTCCAGCATCCGCAGTAGCTTTTAGCTTTTTGTTTTTTTCTTTAGAGTTTGTTTATTATCTCATGGGATTTGGGTGTCACTGGCAAGGCCAGCATTTGTTGCCCATCCCTAGTTGCCTCTTGAACTGAATGGCTTGCTGGGCCATTTCAGAGGGCATTAAGAGTCAGCCACATTGCTGTGGGTCTGGAGTCACATCTGGCTAGGTCCTTTGATTCTGCTTTCAATTGGGTCTCACAATGGACCTCTACATGCTCTGGTGGAGTCCTTTTATGCTGCACAGTGGATCTTTCTTCTGCCCTTCAGCCTCTGTGCCTGTAATGGCGATCTCCAATTGTGTATTCGAGGTCTTCAAGTTAGATGCACTTCTCTCAGGTCAGATTGCAGTTTCTTTACTTCTTCATTCTTTTGGGTTTTGGGGTCCTTCACCTGCTGCCGCTGTGTTGTAAGGTTGTATGTTGCCTCAAGAAGAAGTCTAGGAGCTTGAATGGTTGAACAGTAATTGTTTATTAATAACACATAATTTATGCCTATATACAGCTTACAGTCCTGACTTAGTCCTATCTTCATGCCGACTTCTACCAGACTCACCACTACACTCTACTACTCCCATGTGACACACTACATCATAATGTGAGCAGTACTGTTTCCCTAGTCCCACATTAATCCTTACAGTCCCGTACACCCTAATTCTACATATCCTTCCAGAACTGAAGTAGTAAGTGTAGTTATAACAAGGTTTGGCACTGCTCAATGTGTTCACTTCATACACTTGCAAGTTGTCACATGGTAATTGTAATTCCATGGATAGCTCACAACTGCCTGAAATGCTTACAAATTATGACAGCCTATACACCAGTGTAATGCTCATGAGAGAATTAATTCTATCTTCAGCAGAACTTTAATTGCTTTGCTTTTTATTTTTTGCCAGAATAACAATGTAAAATATGTGGACCTGGGTGGAGCTTATGTGGGTCCAACTCAAAACAGAATCCTGCGCCTGTCAAAGGAATTGGGCATGGAGACCTTCAAAGTGAACGAGGTTGAGCGTCTATTGTACTACAGGAAGGTAAGAAAATGTTACGGTTTGAGTTGATCCATTTTCTTGCAAATAATGCTTCTGTCCATATGAAACAGTGCATCATCAGACTTACCCATGGAGCAACACCACATGAGATCTTCCAATAGTACCACAAAACTGATTATGCAAATGAAATGCCAGATATCACAGATATTACAGATGCAAAATAAACTTAAAATACTGGCTGCTTCTGAGCTGCAAAGTTCCTGGATTAAACAACAGTTAAACTGTGTGACCATTGCTTATTTTAATTATATAAATTGGATTTTGATGCATATATCATAGCACAAGAGAGAGGGGAAGGTGGTGTCATAGTAATCCAGAGTCACAGCATAATGCTCTGGGGACCCAGGTTTCAAACCCACCATGGCAGATGGTAGAATTTGAATTCAATCAATAAAAACAACCTGGAATTAAGAGTCTAATGATGACCATGAAACCAATGTCGATTGTCACAAATACCCATCTGGTTCACTAATGCCCTTTAGGGGAGGAAATCTGCCTTCCTCATCTGGTCTGGTCTACATGTGACTCCAGATCCACAACAATGTGGTTGACTCTTAAATGCCCTCAGTTTGTATCAAACTGTTAGAAAGTCAATAAGAAATAAAACGGAATGGACCACCCAGTATCAACCTAGGCACTGGAAATGATAATGCCAATCTCAGCCCTGTTGACCTTGCTAAGTCCCCCTTACTGACATCTGGGGGCTTGTGCCAAAATTTGGAGAGCTGTCCCACAGACTAGTCAAGAAACAGCCTGACATAGTCATACTCACAGAATCATACCTTTCAGATAATGTCCCAGACACCACCATCACCATCCCTGGGTATTTCCTGTCCCACTGGCAAGACAGGCCCAGCAGAGGTGGCAGCATAGTGGTTTACAGTTGTGAGGGAGTTGCCCTGGGAGTCCTCAACATCAATTCTGGACCCCATGAAGCCTCATGGCATCAGGTCAAACATGGGCAAGGAAACTTGCTGATTACCACATACCACCCCCCTCGGCTGATGAATCAGTACCCCTCCATGTTGAACACTGCTTGGAGGAAGCACTGAGGGTGGCAAGGGCACAGAACATTGGTGGGGGACTTCAATGTCCATCACCAAGAGACCGAGCTGGACAAGCCCTAAAGGACATAGCTTTTAGACTGGTTCTGCGGCAGATGGTGAGAGATTAAGCAGAAAGAAAAACCTACTTGACCTCATCCTCACCAACCTGCATGCCACAGATGCATCTGTCCATTACAGTATTGGTAGGGCTGACCACCGCACAGTCCTTGTGGAAACGGAGCCTGTCTTCATATTGAGGATACCCTCCATCGTGTTGTGTGGCATTATCACCATGCTAAATGGGATAGATTTCAAATAGGTCTAGCAGTTCAAAACTAGGCATTAATAAGGCGCTGTGGGCCATCAGCAGCAATGGAATAGTTCTCAACCACAATCTGTAACCACATGGCCCAGCATATCCCCCACTCTACCGTTACCATCAAGCCAGTGGATCAACCCTGGATTAATGAAGAATGCAGGAGGGCATGCAAGGAACAGCACCAGCCATACCTAAAAATGAGGTGTCAACCTGGTGAATCTACAGCACAGGATTACTTGCGTGCCAAATAGCTGAAGCAGCTAGTGATAGACAGACCTAGGCTATTGCACAACCAACGGATCAGATCTAAGCTCTGCAGTTCTGCCACATCCAGTCGTGAATGGTGGAGGACAATTAAACAACTCATGAGAGGAGGAGGCTCCACAAATATTCCCATCCTCAATGATGGCAGAACGCAGCACATCAATGCAAAAGAGAAGGTCGAAGTATTTGCAATAATATTCACCCAGAAGTGCTGAGTGGATGATCCATCTCTGCATCCTCTGGAGATCCCCAGCATCACTGATGCCGGTCTTCAGCCAATTCATTTCACCTCCTGTGATATCAAGAAACGGCTGAAGGCACTGGATAGTGCAAAGGCTACGGCCCCTGACAATATCCTGGCAATAGGACCGAAGACATGTGCTCCAGAACTTGCTGCACCCCTAGCCAAGCTGTTTGAGTACAGCTTCAACACTGGCTTCTACCCGGCTATGTGGAAAATTGCCCAGGTGTTTCTTCTACACTAAAATCAGGACAAATCCAACCCAGTCAATTACCACTTCATCAGTCTACTCTCGATCATCAGTAAAGTAATGGAAGGGGTCGTCAACAGTGCTATCAAGTAGCACTTGCTTAGCAATAACCTGCTCACTGTCGCTCTGTTTGGGTTCCGCTAGGATCACTCAGCTCCTGACCTCATTACAGCCTTGGTTCAAATATGGGCATAAGAGCTGTACTCCTGAGGTGAGGTGGCTGCCCTTGACGTCAAGGCAGCATTTGATCGAAGTGGCACCAAGGAGCCCTAGCAAAACTGGAGTCAATGGGGTGGGAATCAGGAGGAAAACTGTCTGCTGGTTGTAGTCATACCTAGTACAAAAGAAGATGGTTATGGTTGTTGTAGGTCAATCATCTCAGTTCGAGGACATCACAGGAGTTCTTCAGGGTGGTGTCCTAGGCCCAATCATCTTCAGCTGCTTCATCAATGGTCTTCCTTCCATCATAAGGTCAGAAGTGGGGATGTTTGCTGATGATTGCACAATGTTCAGCACCATTCACGACTCCTCAGATACTGAGCAGTCCTTGTCCAAATGCAACAAGACTGGACAATATCCAGGTTTGGGCTGACAAGTGGCAAGTAACATTCACGCCACACAAGTGCCAGGCAATGACCATTGCTGAATACTCCGTTATCAACATACCATTGACCAGAAACTGAATTGGACCAGCTATATAAATACTGTGGCTACAAGGGCAGGTCAGAGACTACAAATCCTGTGGCAATTAACTCACCTCCTGACTCCCCAAAGCCATCATCTATAAGGCACAAGTCAGGAGTGTGACAAAGACTCTCCACTTGCCTGGGTGAGTGCAACATCCAAGTAGCTTGGCACTATCCAGGACAAAGCAGCCCGCTTGATGGCACCCCATCCACAAACACTCACTCTCTCCTCCACCGATGCCCAGTGGCAGCAGTGTGTACCATCTATAAGATGCACTGCAAGAACTCACCAAGGCTCCTTAGTACCTTCCAGATCCATGACTGCTACCATGTAGAAGGACAAGAGCAGACACATGGGAACACTGCCACCTGGAAGTTCCCCTCCAAGTCACTCTCCATCCAGGCTTGGAAATATATTGCTGTTCCTTCACAGTTGCTCGGTCAAAATTTTGGAACTCCCTCCCTAACAGCACTGCGAGTGTACCTATGTCACATGGACGCTGTTCACCACCACCTTCTGAAGGGCAACTAGGGATTGGCAATAAATGCTGGTCTAGCCAGCGATGCCTACATCCCATGAATGAGTAAAAAAAACAAAAATATGGTACACTGCTACCATCTCATAAGGACATATTATCCAAATTACCCTGAGCTATACAATGGGACATCATAGTCAGATGGTTAATTAAAGTAGAATGAATGCGCTCCTTGGAGACAGCATGCCTGGGTTTTGAAAGGTCTTGCCTTGTTTCATGGTTATTTTTAATATGCAGTGTTCACTCTTATCCATTTTGGGTCTGAAGGTTGCACCTGCGATCTTGATATATTTATTGAAACAGTATATTTTTAAAATTTTCTTTCTAGTTTTTAACAAAGAATTCCATGAACCAGTTTATAATTGAGTTTAAAGTACTCGTGGATTCAGCCATCCTAGACTGGCTAGGAAAATCTGACCAGTTATTAATATTTAATAGAACTTAAGTAACTGATGATCATAGCACAAGATCCATTCTTACCTACTCAAATGCACCAGCCTATTTGCAAAAATGGAAGGATATACTTGTAAATAAGTGCAGTATATTTAGGCATAGTAATTGCTTTCTATTTTTTGAGTGGTGCTTTTTGTCGTGCAATTTTTTATTGCTGCAGAGACAATTAGACCTGTTAAACACAGTGATAAATAACACACTGAAATATGAAACAAGCTGGATCAAATTCCAAATATTCACACTGAACTCAGGACAGTAATGTAAGTAGTCCTATGTCAGAGTTCAGCAGAAGATTCCTCCCACCACCATAGCCAATGGAGTTCAAATGGAGACTCAACATGAAGTGGAGCAGTTTAATTTTAATTGCTCTTGCACTCCTTTCCTATTGATCAGAGAGTTAAAATTAGTGAAAAGCAGCTAGTTTGCTAAAGCACTTCTGTATCCTCGGGTGTTAGTTTCTGAGCAACACAGGAATGTGCAGGCCTGAAAAGGACCATTTAATTCCACCCAGAGTTCAAAAGTAGAATACACAGTTTCACCTGTACACCTGTAGTCTCTCACTTAATTTCCTTGCTGAACACCTGTTCAGTTTCTTTTTACTATAACTGATGTTATCAGCCTCAATTGCCTCCCTGGGCTATACATTCCAAATATTCAGCAAATGCTGTCTGAAATAGTGGGGTTGATCACAGATGCATTCTAATAAAGGGTGTGTGGGTTAATGTTGAAATTGTGCTGCAATAGAGTTCATGCTTTAAGTTGATAATTAAGTGTAGCTGTCCCCAATTGGGGAAGTGTTCGGGCTTCATTACAGGGGTATGAAAAGGTTTTCACACCGGATGTGATGGGGAATTGGAGGAATTTGTGTCTCTAATCTGTAAGTGTGGAAATAATTCCGTTTTAAGATACAGACTGGTTTCAGACTCATTCTTTCCTTATTGTACTGATATTGGATTTATCATTGTAGTGGAGGATGGATAGTAAGCTCTGGTGATTGGTTGTTGAATAAGAAGTTTTGTCTATGTCCTCTAAGGGGAAAAAAAAGAAGAAAACCACTTTTAAATCTGTTGGTTTAATAATATGCAAATGATAAGTGATGCACTCCAAATCCCACTCCAGGGATTTGAGCACATAATTTAGGCTGACAATCCATTATAGTACCGAGGGAGTATTACATTGTTGGGCCAGAAGCCATCTTTTGGATGAGATGTTAAACCAAGGCCCTGTCTGTCTCTGAGACTGGGAGCATGCTGCATTATTTCAGATGAGATGTTAAATCAAGGTTCCATCTGTCTGGTTAATGATTCCATAGCACTATTTTTGAAAAACAACAGGTGGGAGTCCTCCTGCTATCCTGACATTTTTATCATTTGCTGCTTGCAGGGCTGTTCTATGTATAAATTATGTTTCTTACCCAGAAATCATGCTTTTAAAAGTGACCGATGTGGACCGTAACACGTGATAATTTTTAACGCTGCTGGCCATTTTAGGACCAGTAATATACATAGGGCTGACTTGATAATTGCATGAATTCACATTGAATTTGGCTTGGGGCATTTGCCTCTATTCATTCTGCCTGTACCTAGGCTTGTTGTTGACTGTCATTTATAAAGGATGTATTTGTGGTTTGGTGTGCTTCTGCTTGAAGATATTTTAGCTTGCTGCTACATTTAGGAAAAGGCAGAGCACACATCTATGCTGGATGAGATTTAGGGGCTAATAATAACGTCTGAATATCTCACAGAATCACAGTGCAGAAGAGGCCCTTCGGCCCATCGAGTCTACAAGGACACGTGAGAAACACCTGACCTACCTACCTACCTAATCCCATTTACCAGCATAGCCCATAGCCTTGAATGTTATGCCATGTCAAGTGCTCATCCAGGTACTTTTTAAAGGATGTGAGGCAACCTGCCTCCACCACCCTCCCAGGCAGTGCATTCCAGACTGTCACCACCCTCTGGGTAAAAAAAGTTTTTCCTCACATCCCCCCTAAACCTCCTGCCCCTCACCTTGAACTTATGCCCCCTTGTGACTGACCCTTCAACTAAGGGGAACAGCTGCTCCCTATCCACCCTGTCCATGCCCCTCATAATCTTGCACACCTCAATCAGGTTTCTCTGCTCCAACGAAAACAACCCAAGTCTATCCAACCTCTCTTCATAACTTAAATGTTTCATCCCAGGCAACATCCTGGTGAAGCACCTCTGCACCCCCTCCAGTGCAATCACATCCTTCCTATAATGTGGCAACTAGAACTGCACACAGTACTCCAGCTGTGGCCTCACTAAGGTTCTGTACAACTCCAACATGACCTCCTTACTTTTGTAATCTATGCCTCGATTGATAAAGGCAAGTGTCCCATATGCCTTTTTCACCACACAACTAACATGCCCCTCCGCCTTCAGAGATCTATGGACACAAACGCCAAGGGCCCTTTGTTCCTCAGAACTTCCCAGTGCCATTGTTCATTGAATACTTCCTTGTTAAATTACTCCTTCCAAGGTGTATCACCTCACACTTTTCAGGGTTAAATTCTATCTGCCACTTATCTGCCCATTTGACCATCTTCCTGTAGCCCAAGACACTCAACCTCACTGTTAACCACCCGGCCAATCTTTGTGTCATCTGCAAACTTACTAATGCTACCCCCCATATAGTCATCTATGTCGTTTATATAAATGATGAATAATAGGGGACCCAGCACAGATCCCTGTGGTATGCCACTGGACACTGGCTTCCAGTCACTAAAGCATCCTTCTGTCATCACCGTCTGCCTCCTACAACTAAGCCAATTTTGAATCCACCTTATCTAATTACTCTGTATCCCATGTGCCTTTGCCTTCTTTATAAGTCTCCCATGTGGGACTTTGTCAAAGGCTTTGCTAAAATCCATATAAACTACATCAACTGCACTACCCTCATCTACGCACCTGGTCACCTCTTCAAAAAATTCAGTCAAATTTGTTAGGCATGACCTCCCTCTGACAAAGCCATGCTGACTATCCCTGATCAAACCCTGCCTCTCCAAATGGAGATAGATACTCTTGTTGTGGTCACTTTGAAAACGGACCATAGGAGTCTCAGATACAGGTCACGGTCGTTTATTCGAGCAATTGCAAGGGGAGCATCATCTCAGTACAGCTTGAGACAGTACTCCGCTAAACTACATGTGTTCAACATATTTATACATTATTGGTCACGTACAAGAACAGTTTCCAGATTCCGATCTCGTCAACATATAGGTTTACATTACAAGACATCTCTGGTAACAAGTACATCCCTATTTGTTTTCACCCAGGCAGAGACCTTACCATCTGTTCTTCCCCTATCTGTTGAAGAGCATACTTAATCTTAGTTGTTATTGCCATCCTCTGACTACAGTCCGTCTCAAAGGTCTTTCTGTTGTTTGCAGGCCCTTAAGGCTGTGCAAGGTTCATCTGGTAACCTTTAACTGCCTATGTGCTTGGAGATTTTAAGTAATTCATTCCATTTCAATAAGCTCTTGCTGTACCCCTATATTCCCCCTAATAATTACTGTATTCCTTTATTTCCCCGTAACACTCTCCTCCAGAAATTTCTCCAATAGTTTCCCTACCACTGACGTGAGACTCACTGGCCTGTAGTTCCCTGGCTTATCTCTACAACCCTTCTTAAATAGCAGAACCACATTAGCTGTTCTCCAGTCCTCTGACACCTCCCCCGTGGCCAGAGAGGAATTAAATTCGGGTCAGAGCCCCTGCGATCTCCTCCCTTGCCTCCATCAGCAGTCTGGGACACAAATCATCCGGACCTGGAGATTTGTCCTTTTTTAAGCCTGCCAACACCTCCAATACCTTGTCACTCCCTATATCAAGTTGCTTAAGAACCTTGCAGTATCTCTCCCTGAGTTCGATACCTTCATCCTCATTCTCTTGGGTGAAGATGGACATGAATTCAATACTCTAGTGATGTCCTCTGGCTCCACCCATAGATTGCCCACTTGGTCCCTTATGGGCCCTACTCTTTCCCTGTTTATCCTCTTCCCATTGATATACTTATAGAATATCTTGGGATTTTCCCTACTTTTACCAGCCAGAGCTTTCTCATATCCCCTCTTTGCTCTCCTAACTGCTTTCTTAAGCTTCACCCTGCACTGTCTGTACTCCACTAATGTCTGTGCTGAGTTGCTTCCCTTGTACCTGCTAAAAGCCTCTCTTTTCCTTCTCATCGTAATCTGAATATCTCTGGTCATCCATAGTTCTCTGGGCTTGTTACTCCTTCCTGTCACCCTAGAGGGAACATGTTGAGCCTGTACCCTCCCTATTTCCTTTTTGAACATCCCCCACTGTTCCTTTGTAGATTTTCCCACAAGTAACTGTTCCCAGTCTACCTTGGCCAGATCCTGCCTTATTTTACTAAAATCCACTCTCCCCCAATCCAAAACATTTTTTGCAACTTGTCTATTTCTTTGTCCATAGCAAACTTAAACTGTACCATGTTGTGGTCGCTATCACTAAAATGCTTGCCCACCACCACCTCAGCCACCTGTTCGGCTTCATTCCCCAGAATTAGGTCCAGCAATGCACCATCCCTTGTTGGACCCTCTACATACTGACCTAAAATGTTCTCCTGTACACATTTCAAGAAATCCACTCCATCCAAGCCCTTAACACTATGTCTATCCCAATTAATGTTGGGAAAGTTGAAATCACCTAATAGAATTACCCTATTGTTATTGTTTTTACACACCTCCACAAATTGTGCACTTATTTGCTCCTCAATTTCCCGCTGACTATCTGGGGGTCTATAATAAACACCTTATATTGTGGCTGCTCCTTTTTTATTCCTAAGATCTACCCACAAAGCTTCATTCGATGCCCCCTCCAAGATATCATGTCTCTTTACTGCAGTAACTGACTCCTTAACTAATAATGCAACGCCTCCTCCTCTTTTACCCCCTCCCCTGTCTCGCCTGAAGATTCTATATCCTGGAACGTTGAGCTGCCAATCCTGCCCTTCCCTCAACCACATCTCAGTGATGGCTACTAAATCACAATTCCACATGTCAATCCTCACCCTTAACTCATCCGTTTTACCTGTAATACTCCTGGCATTAAAGTAGAGGCCATCCAGCCTTGCCTTACTCCCTTGAAGCTTATTGCAGCTGTACTCCCTCTGACTTGATTGTTTTACTGTATTATGATGTGTCCCTATTCTGCTAACATTCTGTGTCCCCTCCCCCTGCCGAATTAGTTTAAACTCCTCCCAACAGCACTATCAAACCCGCCCGTAAAGATGTTAGTCCCGCTCTGGTTCAGATGTAGACCGTCCCGCTTGTACAGGTGCCACCTTCCCCAGAAACGGTCCCAGTGATCCAGGAATCTAAAACCCTCCCTCCTACACCAACTCTTAAGCCACGTACTCATATGTGCTATTCTCCTATTTCTGAGCTTGTTAGCACGTGGCACTGGAAGTAATCCAGAGATTACAACCCGAGAGGTCTTGCTTTTTAGTCGACAGCCTAGCTCCCTGAATTCTTGATGCAAGACCTCATCCCTCTTTCTACCATGTCATTGGTACCAACATGTACCATGACCTCTGCCTTATCACCCTCCCCCTTCATAATGCCCTGCAGCCGTTCAGTAACATCCCGGAACCTGGCACCAGGGAGGCAACATACCATGTTGTGTGAGTGCTCCTCTTGTACAAGCCTGCTATGCTAAATAACCTTGCAATATAAAGCCAAGTGATATTATTTAAGTTAATATTTGGCGCACAATATATTGAGAGCACCACAGGGTCTAGGATAGACTATTTGCCATGAGCAGCTTTTAATGCTGGCCTGCTATGGAGAAGAAATTGCTGCAATTGGGCAAGGAGAGAAGAACTACCTCACTTACTGACATAGCTTTTGAAACTCATGCTGCAGGCCACCCTGATGAGATAGGTGAGGGTGAACCTGCAATAAAGAGCATTGTGAAAGCAGCATGGGTGGTACGAGTGAATGTTATTTTACCTGTGCAGTGAACCTGAGAGCAACTGAGGAAGAAATCTGATGGTTGAAAAGTTGTCAATGTCATTGCACTGATATCTGGATTGTTTTTTTTTACAATGTTGGCTTACAAAATCTCCTGAAATATTTTACTGTGATCCATGCAGAATGAAATTGCACTGTTTTACTGACTGATTTGCTGGATTATTGCTCAGTCTATAATAGAGGCTTATAATGTGCATTTACTCCAGGGTTCCAAGTCTTGTCTGAATGCAGTATTGAGGAGGTACTGCATTGCCATAGGTACCATAGATAAATAATGATGAGGGAACTGAATTAATGGAAGGTTGCAATGTGCAAAATGACTGTTCTGTACAGCAAAACTGGCAGTGATTGCTTATCAAAGTGGTTCATTGTTTGTGAAGGAAAGCTGCCATCCTTGCCATGATAAATCCAGTCCCACCAACGTGGTTGACTCTACTGCTCTCTGAAATGGACCAGTAGGCGAGTCAACTGTATCAAACTGCTCCAATAAGGAAGATTAACCTAAGCACTTTTTGGACATGGCCATAAGATCATTAGAAATAGAAGCAGGAGTAGGGCCATTCAGCCCATAAAATCTGATCTGCTATTTGACAAGGTCGTGGATGATCAGATTGTGGCCTTAACTCATTTTCCCGCCTGAGCCCAAAACCCTGAACTCTCTTGCTGATCAAAAACATGTCTAACCCTGCCTTGAATATATTCAATGACCCAGCCTCCGCTGCTCTGTGAAAGAGAATTTCAAAGACTAATGTCCTTCTGAGAGAAGAAATTCCTCCTCATTCCCCCATCTTAAATGGGAAACTCCTTATTTTTGAAACTATGTGCCCTCATTCTAGATTTCCCTTATGAAAGGAAACCATCCCCTAGCATGTACCCTGATAAGCTTCCTCAAAATCTTTTATGTTTCAATAAGATTACCTCATAAACTCCAATGAGTATGGGCCTAACCTGCTCAACCTTTCCTCCATAAGGTAACCCCTTCATCCCAGGAATCAGTCTAGTGAACCTTCTCTGAACTACTTCTAATGCAATTGTATTCCTCCTTTAATAAGGAGACCAAAACTCTTTATGGAGTATGCTGTACTTCAGGTGCAATCTCACCAATGCCCTGTACAATTGTAGCAAGACTTCCCTACTTTTATATTCCATTCCTCTAAGCAATAAATGCCAATGTTCCATTTTCTTCCGAATTACGTGCTGTACCTGCATGCTGACTTTGATTCATGTACAAAGACACCCAGATCTGTTTGTACTGCAGCATTCTGCAGTCTTTCTCCATTTAAATAATAATCTGCTTTTTTACCTGCCAAAATAGACAACCTCACGTTTTCCTACATTATACTCCATCTGCCAATTTTTTGCCCACTCACTTAACCTATTATCTCTTTGTAGACTCTTTGTACCCTCCTCACAACTTGGGATATAGCTGACTTGATCCTGCAAAATCCTCCTCCCTAACATCTGAGGACTGATCCCAAATTGGGAAAGCCGTTCCACAGACTAGTCAAAAAATAGCCTGATATACTCATACCCACAGAATACTACCTTACAGACAATGTCCCATTGAACATCTACCAGAAGTAGGCCAATGTCCTCTAAGCTGCGTGGTCATGTGGCTGTATAGAACCCTAAAGTCCCTGCGAGGGCCGCACTAGTTGGCCCCCTAAATTGTTATGCATGCGTAGCCATTCTGGAGTCACAAAGGTGCTTATGGTTGTTGGAGGCCAGTCATTTCAGTTCCAGGGATTTGCTGCAGGAGTTTTTCAGGGTAGTGTCCTAGGCCCAGCTATCTTCATCTGCTTCATCAATGACCTTCCTTCCATTATAAGGTCAGAAGTAGGGAAGTTTGCTGATTGCACAGTGCTCAGCACCATTCACAATTCTTCAGATAATAAAGCATTCAGGCCGACACAAGACCTGAACAACATCCAGGCTTGGGCTGATAAATCTAAAATAACAGTTGCACCACACAAATACCAGGCAATGGCCATCTTCAATAAACAAGAGAAAGCTTGCATGGATATGGTGCCTTTCACAAGTTCCGATGTCAGTGCCTTGCTTCTAGTGAAGTACTTTTGAAGTACACTGTTGTAATGTAGATACAAATCTAACCACCTAGTCTGAAGAGGAGACACTATCCCTCCGATTACAATCAGTGACATCACCATAGCTTAATTCCCCCACCATCAACATCCTGGGAGTTACCATGGAGTCGCAACATATATGTGGCTATAAGAGCAGGTAAGGGGTTTGGGTATTTATTCTCCAGCAAGTGGTTCATTTCCTGACTCCCAAAGTCTCTCCACATACAAGTTGTCAGGAGTGTGATGGGATACTTTCCCCTTACCTGTATGTGTTCAGATACAGCAATATTCAAAGCCTGACGTCAAGCAGAACAAAGCAGTCCAATTGTTCTGTAGTCCATTTGCCATCTTAAACATCCACTCTATGCACCACCAGCGGACCATGGCTTCAATCTATAAAACCTACAAGACATTCATCAAAGCTTCTTTGACAGCACTGCCCAAACCCATAAACTTTATCACCTAGAAGGACACTACTGGGTCAAAATCCTGAAGCTCCCTATCTAACAGCATACTTGAGAGTACCTTCAGTACTCGATTGCAGTTCAAGAAGGCGGCTCACTACCACCTTCTGAAGAGCAACCAAGGATGGGCGATAAATGCTGGCCTTGCTTGTGATGCCCTTATCAAGAGAATGAATGAGGAAAAAAATGTGGTTTGTATATTTGAGATATAGTAAGTAAATATTTAAATGCAAGCCTGGCCTCGCCCCTCTCTCATCATGATTGATGATGCACACTGGATTCTGGAGTGTCTTCTTGCTCCTTTGATAGGATGTAATTACCTCCACTGGCAGTTTTGCTGCGATCCTTGGTAGAATCCTCATGGGCAGATACAGTCCTTTCTTGATTTCTGCACTATATGCTGCTTTTCTTTAAAATTCAGAGAGTATAACAAGGATACTTTGAGTTACAGACTATAGTCCTGTGGATATAGTTAGTTTGTACTATGGACCAAATAGTTGGGTTTTATTGTTAACCATTTTAGATTTCTTTTGTTAAGATCAATTCCAGGAACAATACGCAATGAAACTTTGTCAAGTCTGCTGCTAGGAGCTTAACTGGCAGATGCTGCCAGTGGTGCAGTTGAATTTTTTAATTTAATCTTTCGTGGGACGTGGCCTTGTCAGCAATGCCCAGCATTTGTTGCCCATCCCTGAGTGCTCTTAAACTAAGTGTCTTTGTAGGGCCATTTCAGAGGACAGTTAAGAGTCAACTCATTGCTGGGGTCTGGAGTCACACTTAGGCCTAACCAGGTGAGAATGGCGGATTTCCTTCCCTAAAAGACAGTAGTGAACCAGATGGGTTTTAAAAACCATCAATGATGGTTTCATGACCATCCTTAACTAGCTTTCAGTTCTAAACTTTATTAATTGAATTTAAATTCCACCAGCTGCTGTGGTTGGTTTTGAACCAGGGCCTTCAGAGGATTAGCCTGGACATCTGGATTAGTAGTCCAGTGATGTTGCTACAACATCACTGTCTCCTCCTACATTCTCTCTGTCTCCATTCAGCAGCATGTAACTCAATTGCATGCTTGTCTCCTACAAACACTCTCTCATCCCAAATTATTTGCTTATCCCACTTGGTGCAATGCTATATTACTGTTAGCACAGAGTAAACTTGGGCCTAGAAATTCAAGTGTGTCCTGCCCTTTTTTTGGGCATTAAATGGGTGGATAAGCCTCCAGTATGGCAGGTAAGAAACACACACTTGGATCGGGCCAGAAATGTGCCACTGCCAAATTGGCTTGGGCTTCTCCATATAGGCATCCAGAACACACGGGTCATCTGTTAGAAGACACATTTCTGATTGTGGTATGCCCCAGTACCTAACTCACCATGTGCTAATCTTGCCCAGTCACTAGTGACGCTAGCCAGCAGGAAGGACCCCTCACCCATGCTAGTTAAAGGGACCATGCAGTAAAAGACAGCTAGTTCCCACCTTAATTGAATCATGCTTTAATCATTGTTAGTAGGTCCTGAACAGCCTAACCATTGCTGCTTAAAAGGGAACATGACAGGCCACCTAGAAAAAGCCAAGTTTTGTTCTTCTAAGGTTTTTGTGGAGCCAAATGATCATGCCTGTTGCCAACCCATCTGCTGTAGCTGTTTTAAGATTATTTTCCTTTATTTGTTTTGTGTCTTTCTGTGTTCTGCACTCTCCCATACAGCACATACCTCTGCACGCTGTTTATGATAGCAGCCTAGGGTAACCGACCCTCTGGTTTTTTTTTCCTTTACTTCAGGCTGTCAACTTTCAACATTTCCTAGTGATAATGCAGCTGCGGTCAGGAATTTAGCATTGATTTTTCTGCTTTAACCAGCTCCCTACTATGCTGCTGGCAGTAGAGCTTTTTTTGTGAAGCATGACCTCTTTTATAAAACACAACAGCATTTTTCAGAAAACACAAAGCAACCTTTGTTGCTAACTGAGCGTTTTGAGTCAAAATTTTCTGTCTAACACAGTTGTACAAATAATTAAATTGCCTCTATCACACTAAACTAATGCAATCCCTGGGAACAGATGAATGGCAAACAAATATTGAGAGATTGTGGTCATATCTTTGAGAAATTAAACATTCAGCTATCAAAACCAAATTCTAGACTCGCACTAAACCGTGACATTATATGAAGTAGCCCATTCAGAAACTGCTGTGCACACAAAATAGAAAATAATAACACTGACTCATTATTTTCACATCTGTTTTAAAACTGAGGAAGGGAATCAGTGACATAATATGAAGTGTTGAATGTGTCAAACAATCTGTTAGAAACAGATAACATAAAATTATACCTATGGAAATTAAATCTAAATCGTGGAACTAAGAAAAAAATCAATACTAATTTTGGACTCTTCTGTATGGAGTGCAAACAAACCCCATTAAAAAACACTAATTACTGAAAAATGGGAGCAATTTTAACCCCTGCCATGACAGGGAGGAGAGTGTTCGATGGGGGAATTAAATTGAAAATGTGAAATCCATTACCAGCCTGCCACGAATGTTCTACTCCTGGGTTTGGGTGGGCTAAGCAACAAACTCCAGAGAGGCAGGTCTGTGATTATGAGCCTCCATGCCTCAGATTGTAGGAGCCATTTAAATTCTGAGGTTGTGGCTGGCTTTTACCAAGGTTCAGGAAACCTGGCAACCTGAAGGGAGTTGGGAGCTGCCAGATCCAGCAGTTAATTACTATACCAGCACCACTGTGGGCCAAGAGGAGCAAGAATGTCTCCTCCCTTGAGCAAGCCTATTGCAATTTGTCCTTCCCTGCAATTGGTATACCCCCAATAATCTCTTCGTTGCACTCCGAGCACACTCAATCTTCCCCTACCATGCCATCTTTTTTCCTTCTCTTTCCCCCAACCCCTCCAGCTGCCTTCCATTGCAGGTTTAACCTGCCCAGCAATGGGTCAGCCTCTCATTCTGGACAGACTTTAAAAAAAAACTGTGACCCAATTGTGAAACTTGACAGGGCCATTGTATTTGCGGGATTTCTGGCTATCCTGGCCGAGACGTGTGCCCCAGCTCCCACCTTCCTCTGCCTCCTGATAAATATTGGGTCCATAGTTTCCAATCTCAATGTGAAATTTGTGCAACTGATGACCAGCAGGCTTAAACATAACCATTCACAGGGAAACGTACTAACCGTGCACACTTTTTAAAGTTTAATTCCCTGCTTGGGTGGGGTGGAGATTTGGGCAACCTTCTCCACATCCTCTGGAAGTGCTTTTTGTGTTAGGTGGTGTGCAGCTGATTGGGGTGATGTCTCTCCAGTCCTTTTTTCTGTATTTCTCGTTCAAACTTTGCTCAGCCAAATTCCCATTTTCCTCTGAGAGAGGACCTGTTTAACTGTCCGTGATGATTGTTAGAACCAGACCCACCCACCTATAAAACAGCATGTTGGCCACTATGGGTACAAAAATACTTGGATGTGATGTGCTGTCATAAGTGTGGCAGAGAAGGAATCCTGCTTTGCTGCTGACCTCTGTTTTAGCCTCTGTCAAAGCAAGCTGTTCTTTTATTTCATACTTTTGGCAGACATACGTGCCACAACGAGTGCATGTTGAGAGTTTGCCAGAATGGAGGGAGGAAGAGGTGATGCTGGTAGTTCACTGGCACTCTTAAAGGATTTTCTTACTATATGTCTCACAAACATCTTGGCATTAATTCTTGCCATTTAGGCATTAGTGTACAATACACGAATGTCCAACTAGTCTGTGCTGGTGTTTATGCTCCATACGAGCATCCTCCCACTCTAATTCATTTAGTTTCCCCTTAACTGCATCAATGCCACTTGCCTCAAGTATTCTTGTGGCAGCAAGTTGCACATTCTAACCATTCTCTGGGTGAAGAAGTTTATTCTGAACCCCGTGATTGGAATATTCCTACCTTATGTATATGACGCCTAGTTTTGGTTTCCTACAAATGGAAATATTTTCTCTACCTCTGTTGCATGATGATTCGTCTAGCTAAGAAATTATTACTGAGACATTGATATGAATAAACAATAACTGGTTTATTATATTCAACTAAACTATGTACAGTTACGCATAACTAGGTGTTATACAGCTGAAGCCATGAACATTCTCTCACTCTCTCAACTCCTGGTCATGTGTCCCTTGCATCATTATGGGAGATGCTGTTGACACATTGGAACACATTAACCCTTACAGCCCCTAATACTACGATGTCTATTCTATAAAGACCTATTAGGTAACCCCTCAACCTACTTTTCCAGTAATGCAGTATTTCCTGATGGGCATAACCTCTCAGTTTTGGTATCATTACTGATTCTTTGTACTTTGTCCAATGCCTCTTTTTGATTTACGGATCCCAGATTCATGCCTAAAAATGGTGTAGTGTCCTAATTTAAATATTTGAGGTTATTGTTAGTTTGAGCAGGAGTGCTGCATGCCCATTTTGAGACTGGTTCAAAATTGCAGTGGGTGGAATTGGTTTGGAACTTGATAGACTGAGGGAACTGAATCTCCATCCAACAGGTCTGTGACACCACAAACTGGTCACCCAAGGCAGAGTTCTTATTTTCATTCACTTTTTTTCCTCTGTTTTCATTTGACTGCAAGCAATTATCCTAACAGCATTTTGGTGCACAACTTTATCACACACCTGGTCTCCTCACTTTTTGAAACCCCAAATGCATGACTAGTTGTGTTCTAATGGCAGCTGTGTAGGACTCGGACTCTGGGTGCAATGAATGGACAGAATTGGGCTGAGAAGCACAACAGCTGCACAGAACAGAGTTGGAACTGGCACAAACAGCAGTGGTCACTTTATAGAGGCACTTTTTCTACACAAAAAGTAGCCTGAATTTGGAAGTCTTCCCACCAAAATGTGAATGTTAGGACAATTAGAGTTTTTAAGCCTAAGGTAGGTATACTTTTGTTAGCTAAGGCTATCCAAGGATATGGAGTATAGGGAAGTCCATGATGGCACATATGCCAAGACATGGCCCAACTGGAATTTTAGGACTGTAGTGCAGGAGGGAAGGACTTGGATTTTGGAGGCACTGGGGTGAGTTCCAGAAAACAGTGGGAGGCTGTGCAAACTGTAGTGGGAGTGCATTATTATGGCACCAAACAATAATGGAGAAAGTAAATAGAACATTTGGGATTGATTTGAACTAGTATACCTGGGGATGTTGTTTCACTTTTGGTTCTTTCATGGGATGTGAGCATCTCTGGTAAGGCTAGCAATTTTTGTCCACCTCTTAATTGCTCTTGAAGGTTCTGGTGAGCCACCTGCTTGAACTATGGGAGTCCATATGGTGTAAGTGCACCCATACTCTGTTAGGAAGAGAGTTCCAGGATTTTGACCCTGTGATGAAAAAAGAACAATGATATATTTTCAAAACTGGATAATTTGGGGCTGGAGGGGAACTTGCAGGTGGTGGTGTTCCCATGCAACTGCTGTCCTTGTTCTTCCAGGAGGTAGAGTTTGTAGCATTGAAAGGAGCCATTGAAGGAACCATTGCAATATTGCAATAGTGCACCTTGTAGACGGTAGGCACTGCAGTTGCAGAGAGCCATTGTGGTGGTGAATGGGTGCAAATAAAGTGGATCACTTTGTTGTGAATGGTGTTGAGTTTCTGGAGGGTTCTTTCGGTTGCACTCTTACAGGTAAGTGGGGAGAGAATTCCATCATACTCTTGTCTTGTGCCTTGTAGACAGTGGAAAGGCTTTGGGAAGTCAGGAGGTGAGTTACTCACTGCAGAATACCGAACCTCTCACCTGCCACAGTGCTTATTTGACTAGTCCTGTTAAGTTTCTGGTCAATGTTGACCCCAAGGTGGTGCTGGGGGATTCATCAGTGGTAACACTATTGAATGTCAATGTAATTGTCTCTTGACAAAAGTGGTTAGTTCCCCTGAGTTTGGAGATGGTCCCTGCCTGGCACATATGGCGCAAATGTTACTTGCCACTTCTCAGCCTAAGCCTCAATGTTGTCCAGGTCTTGCTGCATGTGAGCATGGACCTCTTCGTATTGGAGGAGTTCAAATTAAGTTGAATGCTATGCCGCCATCATTTACGATCTCTACTTCAGACCTTAATAATAGGAGGGAAGGTCATTGATGAAGCAGCTAAAGTTGATTGAGCTAGGACACTGTCCTGAGAAATTCCTGCAGTGAAGTCCTAGGGTGAGATGATTGATCTCCAACAGCCACAACCATTTTCCTTTGTGCTAGATGTGTCTTCAGCTAGTGGAAAGATTTTCCCCTGAATCCTTGATGACGCACTCAATCAAATGCTGCCTGAGGTCAAAGACAGTCGCTCTCTCTGCACCTCTGGAATTTAGCACGTTTGTCCATCTTTGAGTGAAGGCCGTAATGAGGTTTGGAGCTGAGGTGCCTTAGCAGAATCCAAACTGAGCAGGTTATTGCTTAAATGCTGCTTCATAGCACTGTCGACAACATCCCACTTGCTGCTGATTGAGAGTAGACTGGTGTAATGATTGGCCTGATCAGATCTGTCCTGCATTTATGTGAACGGGATATACCTGAACAATTTTTCATTTTGTCAGTCGATGCTAGTGTTGTGCTGTGTTGGAATGATTTGACTAGAGGCATGGCTAGTTCTGGAGTATAAGTCTTCTATACAGGATGGTGTCAGGGCCCATAGCCTTTGCTGTATCCATTGCACTCAGCTGTTTATTATCAAGTGGAGCAAATCAAATTGACTGCATACGGGCTTTTGTGATGCATGGGATACCAGGAAGAGGCTGAAATGGATTATTCACATGGTATTTCTAGCTGATGTTACAACCAAGGGAGAAGGGGCGAAATGGCTCCTCTCTATTCGGCCTCCTCAATTGGTCACAACAAAGGTTTTGAGTTTCTTTTTTCACGAGGGTATGCCTTTTCCAAATCTTAATGTATTTAACAATTTAAGCTGTGCGCAGTAAAGGTGCCAATCATACAAGGTTTTCTTGGGTCAAAGAGAAAATTTATTAACCACTAAATTCGAGGAAAAATAATAACACGATGGCAGATATTTGGCCTTCATGCAACCATTGAGGTACATACACGCACATCAGAAATGACATGAGTTAGAGGCCAATAAAAATAAAGAAAATACAGCTAAGTGTCCTTTGATTGCCCTTGAGGTGTAGATTTTGAACACTGCAGCCAATTTGGGTTAGCTGCTTTCTTGGATGCAGTCAGATGTAGAAGATGCTACAATTATTATGAGATCCTGGTTTGCTGGTAGGTTTCTGGTAAAGTTGGCTTCTTGAACTGGGCGACACACTTGTTCCAAAAGAGGAGGAGAGAGAGCGGCCTTCAGCCTGTTTCCTTTGTTGAAGACTTTCTTGACACACTGCCTCTGTCACTTGCAATCTCTCTCTAGTGGCTGGGCAGCCTTGCCTTGAAATACCTCACACATGTATATTTCCAAGAGGTTTTGGGTGTCTGTCTGCGGCAGCTATTGTTTCAATATCCAGTACTTTGTCTAAGGAAGAGACATTAAAAATGCAGTTGTGGGTTTCTTGTTTATAGGAAATGTCTCTCTCTTCACCCTCCACTGAGGGTGGTTTGTTTGTTTCTCATCTTCAACTTGGAATATGGCCTTGCATTTTCAGCAGTTTGCTCTGCTCTGTTTCAGTTCAAATTGCAAAATTGCCAGTCAGTTTAAATCATACTTTCAAAAATTAGAGTGGCATAGTTTCATGACACTGAAGATGTTTGCAAAAGCTTCAACTTTGACTTTTGTGCTCACATGCTGGGCTCTGTCATTGAGGATGGGAATGTTCATAAAGCACTGCCCCCTGCCCCTCCCACCGCTTAATTGTTTACTTAATTGTCCACCACCATTCACAACTGAATTTGGCAGGATTGCAGAGTTTGATCTGATTTATTAGTTATCAGATCGCTTAACTCTATGAGTCATGTGTTATGATCCCAGCTGATGTTATTACTGGACAAGCTTGATCCCAGGATGGAACCCAGCTTGATTGATCATAACTTTTAATTTGTTTGTTTAGATACATGGAGAGCAGCCGAACAGTGTCACCGGAGTCAGCTAATGAACTTAACAAAATAATAAAACATTTATTTAACAAGAGAAGATGAATTATATTACAATATTTCTTCACCTACAACTGTACCCTTTACAAATATATACAGATTTGGAAGGATAACACGCGTTACAAAAGCTATCTTATACTCATGATCACCGTAAGTACACAGTCCATGTAAACCAGTAGGCAACCTGTGGTCAGACACACCACACTCTGAAACCAAGTGACAGATGTCACCCCAAACAAATGCTATGGATCTCTCATCAGCTGCCCCCAGACGCTTGTTCCACGGTGAGCCAACCGGTCTTGCTGAACTCTGTCTTTCACACGAGGGTTTCCAATCTCCACTCTCCCAAGAACTCTCTTTGGAATCTTCTCCCAAATCGATGCTTTCTCTCAGACCCCGCCCGCAAGGGAACACCTCCAGGGTTTGAACTCTCATTCCGATGTTTCCCTTCCCTGGGTCACCACATGAATTCAAGCTGTTTTCCATGCACTCTTTCACCGACACAGCCATCAACAGTATACCACTGCTTCACGTGCCCATAGCAGAGAGTTACAGACCTTCAGCCATCTCTTGGACCTTTTGACTTTTCCAAGCCTTTATCTCTTTAAGCTTGAAGCTTGGAGTCTTTCTCTGTCCCTCATTCTTCACTTAACAGGACCTTTTCCAGGTTCCTGTCCTTTCTTTGACTAGAAAGTCTTTTTGGGACTTTCTCCTGTTCTATTCCGCTGGATTTTGGGGACTTTCTTATTTAGCTTGGAACCTGCTTTTCAAGCCCTGCCTGTCATGGCAGTTTCTTCTAACTGAACTCAAAAACTGCTGCTTCTTTAGTTTTTCTGTGTATGTGGGTGGGGCTTGCCTCTCTGGACCCCTGTTGCAAGGCAACAGCACAGCTTTTTTTCTACTCTTATTTATTTAACTTAGCCTGAAGAATCATGAAACTCATTAGAAATGTAGGCACCTTTTAAAGTGAAACTAAAACTCAACTTGACCTTTTCTTAATACACATATACAGACATATAAATCAAACTTAAACATTAAAGCTAAAACTCATTCCTAACAAATACCAACATAACTAAGTTAAACTATCTCTATTTCCCAACATGCTGCTTCTGCTGTTTAGCATGCACATGGCTCAGTGCTGTAGGTTCACCATGTTGGTACCTTGTTTTCAGGTACACCTGGTACTGCTCTAGCATCCTCTTCATTGCTCATTGAACCGCAAGTCATCTCCTGGCTTGATGGTAATGTTTAGAGAGATATGCCAAGCCATGAGGTTACAAATTGTGACCAAATATAATTTTGTTGCCACTGATTGACTCACGGTGCCTCATGGATGTCCAGTTTTGAGCTGCTGGATCTTTCTAAATTTATTCCATTTAGCACAGTGATAGCACCACACAACTTTGAGTTGCCCTCTGAACAAAGTACAAAGAAAAGTACAGCACAGGAATAGGCCCTTCAGCCCTCCAAGCCTGCGCCGATCATATTGCCCGTCAACTAAAACATTTTGCACTTCCGGGGTCCATATCCCTCTATTCCCATCCGATTCATGTATTTGTCAAGCTGCCTCTTAAACACCACTATCGTACCTGTTTCCACCACCTCCTATGGCAGCGAATTCCAGACACTCACTACCCTCTGCGTAAAAAAACTTTCCCTGCACATCTCCCCTATAGTTTTCTCCTCTCACCTTAAATCTATGTCCCCTAGTAATTGACTCTTCCACCCTGGGAAAAAGCTTCTGACTATCTACTCTGTCCATGCCACTCATAATTTTGTAAACTTCTATCAAGTCGCCCCTCAATCTCCATCGCTCTAGTGAGAACAATCCGAGTTTCTCCAACCTCTCCTCATAGCTAATAACCTCCAGACCAGGCAGCATCCTGGTAAACCTCCTCTGCACCCTCTCCAATGCCTCCATATCCTTCAGGTAATGTGGCGACCAGAATTGCACGCAATATTCCACGTGTGGCCTAACCAGGTTCTATACAGCTGCAGCAGGGCTTCCCAGCTTTTATACTCAATACCCCTGCCAATGAAGGCAAGCATGCCATATGCCTTCCTGACTACCTTATCCACCTGCATTGCCACTTTCAGTGACCTATGGACCTGTACACCCAGATCCCTCTGCCCGTCAATGCACTTAAGGATTCTGCCATTTACTGTATAATTCCTGCCTGTATTAGACCTTCCAAAATGCATTACCTCGCATTTGTCCGGATTAAACTCCACCTGCCATTTCTCCGCCCAAGTCTCCAACCGATCTATATCCCGTTGTATCCTTTGACAATCCTCTTCACTATCTGCAACTCCTCCAACCTTAGTGTCGTCTACAAACTTACTAATTAGCCCAGTTACATTTTCCTCCAAATCATTTATGTATACTACATACAGCAAAGGTCCCAGCACTGATCCCTGCGTAGCACCAATAGTCACAGCTCTCCATTCAGAAAAGCACCCTTCCACTGCTACCCTCTGTCTTCTATGACCAAGCCAATTCTGTATCCATCTTGCCAGCTCACCTCTGATCCCTTGCAACTTTACCTTCTGTACCAGTCTGTCATGAGGGACCTTGTCAAAGGTCTTACTGAAATCCATGTATATGACATCCACTGCCCTTCCATTGTCGATCATCTTTGTCACTTCCTCGAAAAACTCAATCAAGTTAGTGAGACACAACCTCCCCTTCACAAAACCATGCTGCCTCTCACTAATACGCCCATTTGCTTCTAAATGATAGTAAATCCTGTCACGAAGAATTTTCTGCAATAATTTCCCTACCACTGACGTAAGGCTCACTGGCCTGTAATTTCCTGGATTATCCCATTATGGATTATGAAGATGGGAGTTTGTCTCCACAAGGATTGTGCGGTGGTCACTCCTACCAATACTGTAATGGACCGATGCATCTGTATCATGTAGATTGGTCAGAAAGATTTTTCCTTTTTGTTGGTTCCCTCAACACCTGCCACAGGCCCAGTCTGGCAGATATGTCCTTCAGGACTTGGTCAGTAATGGTGCAATGAGCCACTCTTGATGGATGTTGAAGTCCCCCATTCAGAATATCTCATACCTTTTGCTCTTGGTGCTTCTTCCAAGTGGTATTCATTGGGAAGGATTACTAATTTATCAGTTTACTAATTTATCAGTTAAGGTAGGTGGTAATCAGCAGG
Source organism: Cetorhinus maximus (assembly GCF_964194155.1). Lineage (NCBI taxonomy): Eukaryota > Metazoa > Chordata > Chondrichthyes > Lamniformes > Cetorhinidae > Cetorhinus > Cetorhinus maximus. Next base: position 39,562,907 of record NC_135894.1, read on the forward strand.
AAATTTCCTTTTCCATTTTTGATCTGATATCCTGAGACTTTGTGGGGTTTATAGTCAATGTTGAGCCTCCCAGGGACACTCTGTTCTGACTATGTCACTGTATTTCCACCTCTAATGGGTCTGCCCTGCCAGTGGGACAGGACATAATCAGGGATGGTGATAATGAGGGAGGAGTCTGTGATGTTGGCTGAAAGGCATGATTCATGACTGTTAGGCTGTTACTTAACTAGTCTGTGGGACAGCTTTCCCAATTTTAAAGATCAGAAAACCAGCTGCATAGAATTAAATAATATATTAAGCAGGTTGAATGTTGCAAATTTACAGCAGCCTTGCTTAAGGCTGGAGGAACTGGTCAGGATTTGTGGGAATACCAGGGAGGTATGGATCAAGGAACACAGATGAGTGTCTTTGAATAACATACACACATGCGAGGAGGATTAAGAATGGAGCTCTATTTACTGGTGACAGATTATAATATTATAGGTATTACCGAACTGTGGCTAAATAAAGATGAAGAGTGGGTGGATACAGCTCAGGAACAAGCACAGGCTAGGAGAAGATTTTGCTGCTTATGTAAGAGATATAAAGGGAAATAGTTAAAGTTGTATTTGGTGTGGACAAGTCAAATGTATTATTGATTCACACTAAATTTTAATAAATGGAAGAAGCTAGTTGTTGGTATCTGTTCCACATCAACAAACCAGTGTAAAACTACAGATGCTGAACTGTACAAACAGATTTTAAGGTAGGGTGCTTGATTGTGAATAAAATTAGTTTTGGGAATTTTAATCTACGAAGAACTAACTAGGAGAATTTTACTGCAAGTGATTTAATTCCTGAGAAAATGAGCTTATATTTACATAGGGTCTGAACTTCTTTGGAGTGACAACCAGAATCAGACTGCCACTCCGCTCCTACTTTCTTATGAAACTTTTTTCCATCCTAGCTCAGACCGGGTGAGATACAGGTGTGGGAGCATGTCTCCAGGGCCAGGGGGAGGGTGGGGTGTCAGCTCAGGCCTTTGGATTGTTGGTGGAGGGTTGGGGTGGTTGTGGGCTGGGGACCATGTGGAGAAAAATGGGTAACGTAGTTGCTCAAAGCTGGTGGGAACAGTCGACTTGCACAGGATAAAAGTATTTATAATTGCTGCAAGGATAGTGGGAATTTACCAAAATGATGTACAGTCACCAACTGCATGTTTAGGGAGTTGGACCCCTTTGCGATTGGAATACACCTCACTATTGAGATATGACACCCACAGAGCCATGAGCATATAATCCATACCTTCCTGCACCATGGAAAAGCTCACTCCTCCTCCTGCCCAGTGAGAAGACTGAAACCCCTTCTCCATGTTTACAGAGCCTCAGTGACCATGCTGATGCAGCAATCAAGGTGAATTGCCAACATTTCTCAATGTCACTGGCTCCAGCCTGGAAGGATCTACTGATGTAGATGTTGAGGGCCAAGGGCAGTACCGTCTTCTCCCTGCTCTGCAGCTCTAGGTCCAGTTCGAGAAGGTAACACAGCTTAGTGAACCCCACCTTAGTGATTGTAGCCAGTGCAGACATTTGTTTTCCTCCTGGCTGAGTTGGAGGTAGAAGCGCTCAATGAAGATCCTAGGTGGAGATGGCCTTCTGTTGAGAGCCCTCCTTCTCCTCTTCCTGTGAACAGCTTCTTTCTGCTGCCTCTGCTTTATGTTTGTGCCATGCTGCAGCGCAAGATGAGCTATAACCGTAGCCTTGATGACTGGAAGGTAGTTTCCTGCTCACCATTCCTTCCAAAGCTCCAGCACCACTCCCTTCTGACTGAGAGAACTTGTGTCAACTTCTCTAATAACACGGTACACAGAACTTCTGCGAACTCTGCAGCAAGAGAAAATCAAAAACCCCTCACTTGAAAGCATGCTAGTTGTGTTTGTTTGAGTGTGTGTTAAGAGGCCCTGAAAGATTCAAAATTGCAGGTGATGTGCCAAGCCAGTGTTAGATGCTGAATGATGTCACGATCTGCATGTTTCTGGTGCATGCACAGGACAGCTGCACTATTGTCCTTCCAAACATGGTGATTTGGTGCAGGCTGAACCAGAGCCGCCACCACCACACTGCTATTTCTTTTTTCTTTGGGCTCCTGTAGCGCCAAAACCAGTGAAATTTGCAACCACCATGCTAAATGAGCTTTTCAAAAAGGAAATGGGTGTACTGTAAATAGGATTGAAGATAATGGGGATAGGTTAAATTAATCAAATATTTGTTGTGATGGTTCTCTACAACAAGAGACTGAGAAAAGGAAGTACTGTTTTGGGAGAACAGCTGTGGGGATGGATAATATTTCTGGAGTTTACTTGAATCTATTTGGTGATCAGGGAGTATTTATACAGAGGTTTCCACAAGTGAGGTAATTCCATGGGATATGACCCATGTTGGGACCTGCCACTATGCCAAAAATTTGGGATTAAAATGATTAACTTTGTTGCAACATGTCTGAGAGTTGGGGGAAACTTTGATGACTAAGAATGTGTGGGTTTGGGCCAGATATGTAGCTAACTTTGGAGAAAAATGAAGCATGACTGTAAGGCAGCTCCACTGTGCTGACTCCTGGTTCAACGGAGACCCATTCGCCAATGTGAACAACCCACTCAATGGAGTCGGCACAATTGTTAGTGCAAACTACTGGGCAATTGAGATGACATTTAAATTGATGATTCGGTGCAAATAAGTGGGTTTTTTAAACTGAGTTTAACGTTCCTTCAGATTTAATGCCTCCAACACATGGTTCCTGGGGCATGGGAAACCCAGCAATTGAAGGGAGACAAGAAGGACCAGATCTCTCAGTTAACTGCTAATTCCACCATAGGCTAGTAAGAGGAGTGATCTAATTTAAATAAGGTTCTATCGTACCCACCACTGCTCTCCTTGCTCCCCTGTAAATATCGGAGCCATACATAAGGGATGCAATTGTGCAGGAAATGTCCCTCATTATTTCTTGATATAGGATATTAAATACAGTAGGAGGTGTAAATGCAATAGTTTATTATTGAGATTTGTTTATTCACAATACCCTATCTCATTGTTATGTTGCATATCGGATGGGTATGAGAAGCTAGAAAAAATAGATTTGGAAATAAATGAAGTGGGAGGAAGGTCAGTGTTTCCTGTGTCGGTATCTGGAAATAAGATCTGAAACTATAGTGACAACAACTCGCTAAGCTGGCTAATTGGTGCTTATCCCATCTCCCCTAATGAAGCTACAAGATGAAATAGTATCCGGTGCTCTGTGATAAACAGACTCTAATAATGAAAGGAAATTGATTTTTCTTCTCTCCTCTGACCTTTGCCAGCAGATTAGATAAATTCCTGAATAATTATATGAGGTAATAAGTCTAATCTTTAGCACAAATGAGTTTGGAGTTTTTGTCAGAGATTCATGATGATTTGGTTTGTACCTGAAAATAAAAATGCAAATAAACTCTCTCATGCATATTTTGCTTTCTTGTTCATGGGATCTAGGCATTGCTGGCGAGGCCAGAATTTGTTGCCCATCCCTAATTGCCCTTGAGAAGGTGGTGGTGAGCTGCTGCATTGAACTGCTGCAGTCCATGTGGTGGTGGTACACCTACAGCGCTGTTAGGAAGGGAGCTCTAAGATTTTGATCCTGTGACAGTGAAGGAAAAACAATATAATTCCAAGTTAGGATGGTGTGTGGCTTGGGAGGGGGACCTGCAAGTTGTGGTGTTCCCATCTTTCTGCTGCCCTTGTCCTAGGTGGCAGGGGTTGCTGGTTTGGAAGGTGCTGTCAAAGGAGCCTTGACGAGTTGCTGCAGTGCATCTGATATTTAGTCCTGCTGCCACTGTGGTGGGGGTGGAGGGAGTGAATGTTTGTGGAAGGGGTGCCAATCAAGTGGGCTGCTTTGTCTTAGATGGTGTCAAGCTTCTTGAGTGTTGTTGGAGCTGCACTCATCCAGGCAAGTGTGGAATATTCCATCACGCTCCTGACTTGTGTCTTGTAGATGGTGGACAGGCTTTGGGGAGTCAGGAGGTGAGTTACTCACCTCAGAATTGCTAGCCTCTGACCTGCTCTTGTAACCACGTGTTTATATGGCCAGTCCAGTTTAGTTTCTGGTCAGTGGTAACCCCCAGGTTGTTAAGGGGGATTCAGTGATGGTAATGCTACTGATTGTCAAGGCGAAATGGTTAGATGCTCTTGTTGGAGGTGGTCATTGCCTGGCACTTGCGTGGAGGGAATATTACTTGCAACTTATTCGCCCAAGTCTGAATATTGCCCAGGTCTGGCTGCATATGGACATGGGCTGCTTCAAAACTGAGGAATTGCAGATGGTACTGAACATTGTGCAAACATCCCACTTATGATGGAGTGAAGGTCATTGATGAAGCAGTTGAAGATGGTTGGGCCTAGGACACTACCCTGAGGATCTACTGCAGCGATGTCCTGGGACGGGCCTCCAACAACTACAACCATTGCTGGAAAAAAAGACCTGTCTAAGCTTTTTATCTTGCACTCATCATAACACCTTGAGTGTGAAATGAAAAGCTTAGATATGTCTTTTTTTAAAGCAATATTCAAGCTCTGTACTATCAAACAACTATTAACTGCAAGCATCTTTTGTGCTGTGTATGATTCCAACAACTTTTTCTGCCAACATTTTTCCTTCTGACTTCAATTTTACCTGGGCTTCTTGATGTCAAGAGAGCCACTCTCACCTCACCTCTTGAATTCAGCTCTTTTGTCCATGTTTGGACATCAGCAGAGTGGCCTTGGCAGAACCCAAATTGAGCATCCGTAAGCAGGTTATTGCTAAGCAAATGCCACTTAATAGCACTGTCGATGAACCCTTCCATCACTTTACTGATGATTAAATGTAGACTGATAGGGTGGTGATTGGATTTGTCCTGCTTTTTGTGTATAGGACATGTCCAGGCAATTTTTCACATTGGGTAGATGCCAGTGTTGTAACTGTACTGGAGCAATTTGGCTAGGAGCGCAGCTAGTTCTGGAGCACTAGTCTTTAGTACTAGTGCCAGAATGTTGTTGGGCCCATAGCCTTTGCAGTATCCAGTGTCTTCAACCATTTCCTGATTACACATGGAGTGAATTGATTTGGCTGATGATAGGGAGCTCAAGAGGATAATGCTGTTCCATAGTATACCTCAATGTCTCATGGTGGATTCCTGTTTGGAGTTCACCAGTTATTGTTCTGATGGGAATCATAGAACTTATAGCACAGAGACCATTTGATCTATTGCAACCGTGCTGGCACTAGCTCTTCAACTGGAGTTATCCATGTTAATCATTTTGCTCTATTTTCTGTTTTGTTAAATAATTATTTAATTTTAAATGTTGTTCTAGTTTTGCCTTAATAGCCCCGTTTGGTAAAGCATTGTAATAGGTCTTGTGTGGGGTGGCGGGGGAGGGGGGGGGGGGGTAGTTTTTCTTTAATCTTCCACCATTTTTAAGGTCACTTTGTCATTGATCCATCGACGATTCGATAGTCTTTTGCTGTTTATCCTCTCAACTTTGCAGTATTTTGAAAATCCATATATTTTTTTAGTGAAGAAAAGTTCTAACTTTTCAAGCTTTTCGTAACCATCGTTTCTCACTCCAGGTGGCAGGCTAACGAATCTTTGCTGTCTGGCTCTCATATCCTTCCAACTGTGCAGAATCCAGAACTGCATAAGGTGGCCCTGATTATTAATGCTAAGGCAGTAAGGTTGTGGGGTACACAGGAGGAGTGCTAAAAGGAGAATGTTTTGCACTTAACTTAGGAAGTCATTGTCTCTCACCATCTGCTGCTGTGCATCCCACAGCACAGGCTTTCCCAACGTGCAATTACATCGCAGCACTAAAAATATCATGCTGGGCCGTGACGTCTGCCTGTTTTTTTTGCAGGCGCCAGTTTGATGGCCACCTTTGGGTTGTAATAAATTTAAATGGCTTCGAGGTATTCTATCTGAACCCCAGATGCCATCAGTTGATGGAGTTAAAATTGGGGCCAATATTTAATTTGCATAATCAATAAAATTCAACATCACTTCCTTGCCTGTATAATCCAATGCTTGTTGATTCAAACCCACAATTGCATTTGCCGGTCTTATGGATTTTTCTACCTGGACTCTCCCGCCGCCATCCCCCCACCAACCTCCAATCTGCACCACTAGTGCAGATAATACGCCATTGTACTTGTACTGTCAAAAATTCATTCAGAATAATTCTTTTATATGGTTGCTGATAAAATGCAATTTGGCACTCGATCGAGACTAGGTCCCTTGTAAATCTTTATTGCATCTATAAGACATTTTCTAAAAGTAGAATCAAGGCTTCAGATTGGCTGCGAGACATCATAAATTCCACTTTATTTTCCACAAACCTTGCCCTGTTGCAATAAATGCCTCACGGGAATTTGCATTACAAGCAAAAGGTGACAGGGAAAAGTTCAAAGTAGTAAATGATTCAGCAAAACTCTCTGATCCATATAACTAATTCATTTTAAAACAGTAGGGGCTAAAAATTGGTTTATCCATTTTTTGGGCATGATCTGCTTGCACAGGGTAACTGGTGTACCCACCTCATCTCCATGATTGTAGCACCTGGCTGAGCGGGTGTACACTGATCCCTTCCTTCTAACATTGTCGGCTTCCTCTGTACTCAGCAGAGGAGCTGAGTAGCATTGTTCATAAACAACATGGTGCAGCCAGCTGCTCTTCTTAAAGGCAGGCTGTCCCTGTTAAAGGGGAGTTGCTCTGAAGAAAATTCACTACAATGTAAAACATAGAAAATTGAACACCAGCCAGGAAATGATTGGAAGGCAAGAGCTACCAGCTCCATGAGAACGTTCATTTAGAGCCCTCAAGAACATAAAGTGGAGAAGGAGTAGTCTATACAGCCCATCGAGCCTGCTGCACCATGCAGTAAGATCATTTCTGACTGTCAACCTCAAATCCACTTTCCTACCTGATTTCCTTAGAGTCCAAAAAACAGACTATCCCAGCCTTGTAAATGCTCAATGACTGAGCATCCTCTATCCTCTAGGGTAGAGAATTCACAACCTGTTGAGTGAAGAAATTTCTCCCCATCTTAGTCCTAAATGGCTGACCCCTTATCCTGAGACCACTGCCCTAACCTGCACTATGGGGAAGCCTGATATCCTGGCATAGCCATGTCCACACTCATCCTGCTTCTCTCTGCTTAGAGAGGAGGCAACAAAGTCTCCTCTTCGGACACTCTGACCTCCTTGACTTGACTTGAGATATGTCGACATTGTTAACTTGACAACTATTGCCATCCTTGTACTGCTCTGAGGCTGCAGGTCCAGTTTCAGAAGCTAATACAAATCTGTGGTCATCTCCTTGGTGAAGCATAACTACCAAACACATTGCCCCTGGCTAAAGTTCAGGTAGGAGACGTGCTCTCTGAAGACCTGAGGTGGGTAAGGCCTTCTGCTGAGAGCCCTCCTCCTTTTCCCTCTGAACAGCTTCTCTTCTCTACTGCCTTGCCCCATATCCCTCTGATCTTGCAGTCTAAGGGGAACTCTACCTATAGCTCCCCAAGGCTGGGGGCTCAGAGGCCTTTCACACCACAGTCCTTCCAGAGGTCCAATACAACTCCCTCCTGACTGAAAGAACTTCTGTTGACTCGTTAGCAACATTTCTTTCTTTGACTAAATGTTTGCTGTTATAGGGTTAAAGGCAGCTGTCCTGAAAGTTGAATGGTGATCCTTTAGATAGTACTGGTCAAGGGGTGTACCTCATGCAACTCAACAGCTGTGCCTGTTTCAGAGGGCATTAACAGATGTGTCCTGCTTCAGAATGGCAAACCTGAAAAACCATTGGCAAACCATCACAATCTGCTCACTCTGCATACTACTTGGTACACCCATGGCATGCAACAGGCAGTTGGTGCTGATTGCACAGCCAGTGGTTGGGCGTGGACCACCCGCCATTTTATTTTCCTGAACTGGTGGAATTACTGGCTCTACAGTGTCTAGTTTTGAGGCCGATTACTCTGGTTTTGGACTTGCATATGCCCCTCTCAAACTCGAAAAATATCATCATCGTTATGAACAGTCTTCCCCAGAGGTTTCCTCAGATTACTAAAGATGAGATCAAAAATAGTTCCTTCCCTGATTGGTTTAACGATGTATTGTAGGAAACTGTCTTGAATGTATTCTATGAATATGTCCTTCAGATTATTTTGGCCAATTTGATTTGCCCAATCTGTATGAAGATTAAAATTCCCCATGTTTGTTACATTGCCTTTGTTTCAGTCTCCTCCTTATTTCTTGATTAATACTCTGGCAAACAGTATAGCTACTATGAAGGGGTCTGTAAACTACCCCCACCAGCATCTTTAGCCCCATGTTGTTCTTTATCTCCATTCGTACTGATTCTTGTTTCTAATCTTCCAACCTAAGATCCTTTCTCATTACTGCCTTTATGTCATCCTTTATTATCAGGGCTACCCCCACCTCACCCCATGTCTCTAGAATGGCTATTAGACCATTTATCTCTATTTATGCCATTAATTTTTCTATCTTGTTATGAATGCTTTGTGCATTCAGATAAAGCACTTTTAATTTTAACATTTACCATTTTTTTCCCTTGAGTTGACCTTTTTCACTGAGTCATTATGACCATAAAACTTTTTGTCTCTTCCTGTCATACTCTGTTAATCTTTATTCAAATTGCTACATTGTCTGTGACCTTGACTTTTACATTTAGATTTATAAATTTTCTGTCCTCTTTGGGCTGTATGTATGATTTTAAATCAATGATTTTAGTTCACCAGGACACTGGTTCAGACCGGTTTAAGCAGAGTCTGTCCCAACAGAACAGCTCCCTCTTTCCCCAGTAATGAACCAAAACCTGTCATCCACACCACTTTCAGTCACACATTCTACTCTTTGATCTGCTTGACCATATGCCAATTTGCAGATGTCTTATATAGTAATCTAGAGATTATCTTTGAGCTTCTTATTAATTTGGACCCTTGCTCCCTCAGTGGAATCTCATCCACCTCTGCCATTGATTCCTATGGGAATCACAACAACCAGATCCTTCCACTCCAAGTCCTTCTATTAGGATTTCCTTAACCCTGGCACTGGGTAGGCAACACAAACTTTGGAACTCCTAATCACAGCTGGAGAGAACCATATCTATTCCTCGACTGACGCCAATCACCACCACATTCTTCTTCACTCCCTTCCAACCCCATTTGAATGGTCTCCGGTACCACAGTGCCATGGTTTGCTAATACACTTTGCAGATTTTGCCCTCATCCACCTATGCAACAAGAACCTTGTACCTGTTTGATCAAGAGAGAAAGGCTGAGGGTCCACCAGCACTGCACCTAGATTCCTGTTACCTGATGGACTCGCATTCATACCCTTCTGTTCCTGACCACTAATCAGACCTGCACCATGATCTAATCTAACAAGCGTGACTGCCTCCTGAATCAAAGGCCAGAATTTTACCGGCACCTCTTAGGCCCGACACCTAGGACAAGATATGCGTCCTGAGCCTGCATAAGCAAATGGCAGGACCGGGGAGCGGAGTTTACTGGCAGCAGATAGCTGCCACGGCCACCATCCAATTGAGGACAGCAGCTGCCCTTTCAGAACTGGCAGCCCAATCGGACAGTCAGTAGCAGCACCCGAGGCTGCAGGGAGAGGGCACCTTCATCTTGAAGTGCAGGTATTTTTTTTGTGTTGGGGTCAGGGTGACCAACTGTCCCAGAGTTTACAGAATCGTCCCACAATTGGGCTGGTTGTCCTGGGTCGCTGGAGGCTGAGATGGCCCTTTTCCCGTATTTGCAATGTTGTAACTTTGCGCATGTGCAGGATGCAGTGGGGACAATTCTACTGCTGTTCTTGAAATAATGCCATGGTATCCTTTGCATCCAGCTCAGCAGGCAGACGAGGCCTTGGTTTAATATCTTATTGAAATACAGCACTGTTATAGAGTTGATTTTCCAGGCAACTTTTCTTGGTGGACACATTTAACTTTATTTACAAGACAGCAACAACAACTACATGCATGCATCAAACTCTATAACCAAAGAGGAATTCTCCCCTGGAGGTCCCCCACCCTGCCAACTCATTGGTTTACACAGATCATGTGATCTTACAACACCAGACTATTCTTAAAGCTACAGTCCTACGTTTATCAAAACTAGAGAGAGTGCAGAGGAGATTTACCAGGATGTTGCCTGGGCTGGAGTGTTTTAGTTATGAGGAGAGGTTGGATAGAGTGGGGTTATTTTCCCTGGAGCAGAGGAGATTGAGGGGGGACATGATTGAGGTGTCTAAAATTATGAGGAGCATAGATAGGGTAGACAGTAAGGAACTTTTCCCCTTTGCAGAGGGATCAATAACCAGGGGGCATAGATTTAAGATAAGGGGCAGGAGGTTTAGAGGGGACGTGAGGAAGAATTTTTCACCCAGAGGGTGGTGGGAATCTGGAACTCACTGCCTGAAAGGGTGGTAGAGGCAGAAACCCTCATAACATTTAAGAAGTATTTGGATGTGCACTTGCGATGCCATGGCATACAAGGCTAAGGGCCTAGTGCTGGAAAATAGGATTAGAATAGTTAAATACTTGTTTGACCAGCGCAGACTCAATGGGCCAAAAGGCCTTTTTCTTTGCGGTAGACCTCTATGATTCTATAATTACTGCAGGCACCTTTTGAAAATGCATCACTCTCTCATTGTTGAACCTCTGGAGCGGGATTTAATCCCGGAATGTTGTGGCTCAGAGGCAAGTGTGGAACCAACCGTGCCACAGTTTACATTCTGTTAACGGGTTCTGTCTGACACACTAACCAGATGCTGTTTACTTTTAACACACCTTTTCAGACCATACCCAAGTTACAAGTGCTCACTCAGCTTTCTGCTCACAGTAATTAATCCCTAATCATGTGATCACTTGCAGTTGATTTGACTATTAGCTGTTCACTAACACAGACAACCACTTGCAGTTAAGTCTTCAAAAACTTGCAGTTTGTTATAGCTTTTACAGTTTTAAGTTAAATTCAAGAAGTTAAACTAAATTTTAGTTTGAGACTATTCAACCACTACTTACCAGAGTTCCACTCCAGAATTCCATCCTTTACACTGTTTATCATGCACTCTGTTTGTTTATTACCACTCCAGATACTCACTCTGTACTTTTATACGCATTTTCAATTCACTTTCAAGTTACAAGTGTGCCTCCAGCCCCAAAATGAGGCTTTCAACCTCCTGCTGCCGATCGCAGTGTATCCTAACACTATCCACGCCCCCAGCCCCGCCATGATTGGTGACTCCCTCCCCGCTTCTCCCCAGGCCTCAATGACCTCTTTTCCTCCCTCCACTCCCAACAATGATCTTCTTATTCCCTCACCCCCTTGGCAGGAACCCCCCTCCTCCCCCGCCGCTTGGCATGGCATGTCCCCAAGGGTCCCTGGCTGTGGCTTCCTGATATTGGGTTTAACACTTGACCACTGGCCCTTCAGTCTATTCAGCCAGTTGTCAGGCAGGAAGTGGGCAGGCAAAACAGACAAAGAGGTCCTGCAGATAAGTTCAGTACCTTTTTTGTATTGCTGACATTGCAGACCTTTTTCAGCCTCCCTGTAGATATTGTGGCCATTTTGATTATTTTATGAATAAATTTCACCTGTACATTAGCTGCCAAAACAATAATTGGCAGCCAGCAGAGTAAACATTACGCCCTTTTTTTGAACAAAGGTGTAAAAGATAAGCCCAGCAGCTACAGGCCCAGGCCAGTGAGTTTGGCTTTGGTGGTGGGGAAATTTCTAGAAGCAATAATTTGGGGCAAAATTAATTGTCACATATACAAATGTGGGTTAATTAAGGAAAGTCAGCATGAATTTCCTAAAGGAAAATCATGTTTAATTCACTCTGTTGGAGTTTTTATGAAGCGGTAACAGGGAAGAGGTAACCGATATCATCTCTTGAGAGCAATGCTGTATGTGTACATGGACTTCCCAAAAGCTTTTAATACAGTACTGCACAACAGACTTGTGAGAAATTATGGATCATGGAATAAAAGAATCAGTAGCAACATAGGTATGGAATTGGCTGAGTGACATGAAATAATAGTGGTTAATGGATATTTTTCACACTGCTTTGTATTGGAATTCCCCAGGCGTCAGTGTTGGCTCTGAATTTAACTTATAAACTAATTATTTCACTCTGTTACTGGGTAAGGATCCTGTTAACCACAATTCAAGTAAATTGTTTTGACTGCTAGTGGGTGTAGTTGATTGCATTCTATTATTTATTAAGTATGTTGCTATATTAAGATTGTTGAGTTAGATTACAACATTAGATTTTAAAGAATTTTTGTCATTTAGGTATGTTATCCAAAATCTAGCTTTCTGAAAACCAGAATTGTCTGAAAACCGGACAGTTTATCTTGGGAAGAGGGTGCGTGGGAATGAAGAGGCCATTCTTGGGCTGAACCCAGAGGACGGAATCTGAGAGTTCTGCGTACACAGGTCCTGAGTCCATTTCAGCGCTTTTAAGATCTGCGTTCCCCCATCCCGCCCTGGCCATCCCTATTCTCCGGACAAAACTGCTGGTGGGACAGAGTTGGGGGATTCTCTCTGTGTCCGCAGCCCTGGGGAACGGAGAGCGTGGGAGCTGCATTCCATGTTCTGTAAATTGAGCTGGGTTCATGAGTTCCTTCCACCCAAAACTGGAATCTACCTGCAGTTATTTTCACTAAATCCCAATGAATAGATCACAGGAATGGAGGTGAGATTCTGCTAAGCACAGTGAGCCTCCAGCAATGCTGCTTTATGAATTCCACATCAGGTCTAAGTCCTGCACTACGTAATAACAGAAAACATGTGTCTGGCCCTCCAATCTAAAGGCGGGTAATGGAAAATCCAAAATCCGGCATGGTCTCGGTCCCAAGAGTGCCTGACTTTGGACATCAGCCTGTACTATCAATGTGAAAATGTGCTATTGAAGTGTCAACATTTACTTGCAATACCAGCTGTTATTGGTATTTTTACTTGTTTAAAAAATGCTGTCACCTTTATTTTGTCAACTGCAACTCATCTTCCTTTTAAAGTCAGCATCTGAATTTGCTTGCAAGTTTGTGACAATTCTGCTGGGTGGAATTTTCCTATTGGGGAAAAAAATACAGCTGAATGTGTATATAAAAGTCTTCCCTGGCAGCTTTAGTAAATGGACTTCTTTAAATCTTGTCAGCCTGCTCCCCTCCCCCAAGAGCCAACCCATGAAAAATTACAACCTTTCCAACAGTTGTTCAGATTATCATCAAATTTCTACATCTAATCTGTAACCAATTGCATTTGCATGCCAGGCAGCTATTACCTTGGCACCATACCATTGATGGTTCTCCTGAAACTGCAAAAGGCCTTCAGCCATCCATTTAATGTTAGGCCATTCTATGCCCAGTAACACTGGACAGAATATGTGCTCCATCCTCTGGAACTTGAAATAAGATCCTACTGACTTCATATTTTTCTTTGTAAAATAAAGCTATTTTAACAAGAGCTTTGTGACCCTCTGTAGATCCCAATCAAAATAGCAGCAGTTGAAATGACAACAGGAACAGGCGGGACCTTCTGCACTCTGTTGAGCGTGCTATTCCACACGTACACACAGTGTTTTCCCATGTTTTCATTTTTTTTAATTTTCTTTTTATACTTTCACAGTGCCTTCATTTGTCTAAATGATTTTTTTCCTCTTTTATAAGCCTGCATAATGCTGAAACATATATTTTTAATACAAGATTGGCTTTAAATTTAAGTGTGGCAATAATAGAGCTCCACTGTACATCTCAAGTAACTTCCTGCCATTTATGCCTATATAAGAATAAAGCTGTTAATTACAGTTTCAAAACAGGCACAGCACTCAATGTGAAAAATATTTGATCAAGTGTATGGACTTGAATAATGAGGCCACTACTATTGACAGAATGTAATTAACTTTGGCTGTATTCCATGTTAGATTTTCCAAATCAAAAATATAAGCTGTAACTTTGAGCTCAATTTACACACATATTTATTTATTGCAATTTGTTATTTTTCATCCTTCAGCAAAGCTAATTCTCTGCTGCCCCCTTGTGTTTCTTTTGACATTAGTTAATTGCAGTGTTTGTATATAAACATATGAAAAATTGACAGAGGGAAGGACCTACTGGTCAGCCCAGCCAATCCCATACAGACACTCTCTTTCCCCCATCTGGAGCCATGGAATCTCCTGGGAGAGGTGACAAAACACAATGCTAGAGACCAAGTCGACTAAGAAATCTGGATAATACTCCTCCAACTCACACTAGCCCAACAGACCATCTTGGTCCTGATTAATTTTACAGTACCTGTATTTCTTGAATGGGGTGCCTTATGCCCAAAGCCAGAAACAGGCCCAGCTCCTGCTTGAAGGACTTCTGCAATTCAGTATTCACTGCACCAGCAACCTGTCCCATGGTTGTTGAATATTTTCCTTTGACTGTGTCAAAATCAAACCCATGCCCTGGGAGTGATGGTCTGTGTATTCATTCAGCAACCCACTTCAGACCTGCTTCCAAGCCTGGCTTGTCACCCTCCTGTCAAAATAGGATCCCACCAGGATCTCCACGTCTGTGTTGTTGAATCCAGAAGCTTGTGAACATGACACCTTGTAGTTCAATACTCTTAAAATTACAGCAACAATTTCAGGATTATAAAATAACCTTCACTTTTATGTTGTCCTACCATGCTTTAACTGGGCACCAGCACTACCTGTTATTTATCCTGCAATTAGGCAGGTTGATGATCACCATTGGCAACTGAACTTAAATAAACTCAAACACCAAATGGCTTGAGTGCAGACTGATGGCATCGAGCAGCTCCAGCGCCTCACCAGAAAACTACCCAAAATCAACTGTGCAGTGCCACAGGGGCTCGACTAATATATAGCCATCTAGAATAAATCACTTTTTTGATTTAAAAGAGTTGAATCTCAGTACGTTCTAAAATGCCGCAAACTTCACCAGAAATCATCAGAAGCAAAATTACCACCCCTCCCTCAACAGTATCTCCAAAACCCCCTAAGAAATTAGAGATCACCCTGCCACCCGCCTTAAATTCCTAACTCCATCCCTGCCGCAATTGCAAATTCTGTGCATTAGCTTTCTTTCCCCTATGGTACAACTGATGGAATATTGGACATAGCTGCAACTTTAGTTCGGACAAGTCTGTGCCCCACTGCACTCTCATTATAATTACTTTTCTCATACATCGGTGAGGCCATTGGATTTTGGTTTTTGCAGGAAACTTCTAAATTCCGCACTGTGATCCCAAACCACCGATGCAACTCCTGGAAGGAATTTAGCTTGGGGACTGCTATGTATGTGTTTATCTTCCCAGTATTGTTAGCTGTAGCAGTGTGAAACCATATATCATGTTTTCTGAGTCAAGGTCCACAAATATGAAGCCTTCCTTGAAAAAGGTATCAACTGGAGAATTGGGTGCGGGGTTCAGTGCATTCTATTCTTGTGCTTTTGACCTTAAATAATTTTTACTTGGTGGAAAGTAGGGAGTGCCGCTAATTGGGAGCCTTGATCTGATTTTCTCACCAATGTTTTCTTAATTGAATACAGCGTTAATATCAATGGCAGAATCTTCATACAGCGTTAAATATTTCATTGAGAGGCTGTTCACTTTGAACACTTGTATGATTTCTATGAAATTCACCTGGAATGTCAGGGGTTTATTTGTACATATTCCAAACTGAAGTCTCACGTTTTGTTATTCATTGATGGAATGTGGATGTTGCTGGCTAGGCCAGCATTTATTGCCCATCCCTAATTGCCCTTGAAGGTGGTGGTGACCTGCCTTCTTGAACCGCTGCAGTCCATGATGATTGGCATTGTAATTGATTTTAAACATCAGTTATACCGTAGTTGGTCAGATTGCATGGACATGCAGCCCCTCAAAAGATGCTTCTAAGGAAAACCAACTCTATTTTTGATTTTTTTTTCAGGGAAAATCCTATCCTACCAGCTCCAGTCTTCCATCTTTATGGAATCTATTTGTCTATCTCGATTTCAACAACCTATGGAGAACCATGGATGATATGGGAAAGGAGGTAAAGAGTAATTTTAAAACTTTTTAAAATACATTTAACAAAAGTTGTGCTGTTAATTTGAGAATTATCCCGTTGATGAAGCCTACGTGTAAAAATGTACATGTTGCTTTCCCCTTTTGAGCACAAGTAACTGTGAGGGTGTTTTCTTCTGTGATCCCAAAATTGGGCATAATTGTAGTGATGAATGTTGAAAGCTGAAGCCTGTTGAGACTCTACTACTTAACTGGCAGCTCCCTCCCCTGCACCCTCTGGGACCCATGCTGCTTCCCCACCTGCCACATGACACTCCACATCCCTCCAATAATGACGTGTTCTGGGGCCTGATGTCCTGAGAGTTCCCGGCTTCCTAACACAGAGGCTACCACTTCTCGGGGCTGCTATATGGAAGGTGGTGGTAGGCCCAGAATGCAGTGGTCAATAACCAAATGGAGGCATCTCTTGCTCTCTCGCAGTCAGAATGTACCCCACTGAAAGTCCACCCTGAAGAGGGAAATCCAAGCTAATATCTCCCTGCAAAGTTCTTGGAATTAAAACCATGTGATGCAGGTACAGCTGAAGGATCAAGCCATAAGGGATTTTAATGGAGACTGGGCAGGGGTAGGCAACCAATCCGTTCTCAGGAGTTGGGTTGTTCACATAAATATTTATAATACAGCTATGTGCCTCATAATTAATCACCCTTTTTAAATTTTATCCTTGGCTAGCTGAGTTTCCTGGGCTTGGGAAACGCCTCTGGTAAAGGGAGGCGAGCACAGCTGGATCTAGCAAGTAAGCGCTTTTTCCCTTACCTGCCGGATCCAGTTTATCTGCTTCACCCATTCCCGCGATTAGACATCCCCAACCCTTTTGATCCACCCTTTTGGCCTCCGATCTCTCTACTCCAGATCCCGATCTTCACCTGACCGCAGCCTCTGATCTCCCATCTTGCCTCTAATCCCTCCCTGCCTCCCTCCTCTCCACTTGGATTGAAAATCTGGATGGCTGTTGGGCTCGTAGGCCTTCACCATCAGGCTGCAACTGGGAAATGGATACAAAAAAAATGGTAGCCGGGTCCTGCTGTTAAATTTAGCTGGACCAGAGGGAACCACCTCTCCCTGCCTCCGAGATTATAAGATTGGGGGTGGAAGTGTTTGGATCAGAATTCGGGATGTAGAGCTCAGGCTAGGACAGTGAGATGGGAGGTGGCTCAGAGTAAGTGCAAGGAATGGAAGAACAAAACTGAGGCGTGGATCAGACAGTGGGAAGGAGTGGGTGAGAACAGAGTTGGGATGTGGATCAGGATGTGGGAAGAGCAAGCATGAATGGAGTTTGCCCATGGATCAAAAAAAAGGGTTCAATAAGAATGGAGCTGGGTAATGGATTAGAGTGGGAAGAGACAGCCAATAATAGAACTGAGACACCATCTGAGAGTGGAAAAGGGAGGCAAGCTGAAACATAGATCAAAGCAAGGAAAAGGATCTGTAATGGAGCTGGTACATGGATGGGAGATTGGATGTGATGGGCAAGAGTAGAGCTGGGAAACAGACCAAAGAGTGTCTGGGAATGAATGGATTGACATGGATTAAACAGTATCAAGAGATAAGAATGCAGGTGGGGCACAATTCAGAGTGGGTTGTGTCATGAAGAGAATTTTTGGAAATTATTTTTTAAAATAGAGTTTAGTGGTGTCTGTCTGTCTATATGTGTGCATGTCTTAATTGGATTAAAGCCAGCCAGCCTGGATGCTTTGATGTATAGAAAGAAGTAGGCTGAAATGGTAACTAGATAAACATCGGGGAAACATAGGTGTCAAAGGGGTATATATATGCATTTTTTTGAATAAACCATTCAGGACTGTGTTTAAGATCTTGCACCTAGCTAGAAGACGCCAAGCAATGTGTCTAATTATTTTCAGCTTACTAATTGGTGGAATGAAAGGGTTTATTGTTAGGAGAGGTAAAATTAGGAAAACCTAGTAATACAATAGAAAATTTACATTCAAAGGGGAAGCTAGGTATAAACAGAAAGGAGTTTGTGTGTGTAAGACAGAGACATTTAAGTTCTAACCAGCCTGTAAGCCTAGAACTATGTCTGCAAAAGAACCAAATTGCAAGGGACCTCATTTTGAATTCGTAAGGCCAAATGTGCTTTGCCTGGTGTCAGTTTAAAGTCTATGGGTTATTGTTGCCTTGGTGAAGATTTACCTGGGAGTGATTAATTTGGGAATTTGTTTAAAGGTTGTTATGGCAGTAATTTGTAGACATGTGCATGTAAGAAGTAAGAACAGGAGTAGACCTCGAGCCTGCTCTGCCATTCAATAAGATCATGGCTGATCAACTTGTGTTTCGATTTCCACACTCCCATCTAACCCTGATAACCTTAGATTCTTGTTAGGCAAGGGAATCAATCTACAACAAAAACAAAAATAAAAATACCTGGAAAAACTCAGCAGGTCTGACAGCATCTGCGGAGAGGAATACAGTTAACGTTTCGAGTCCATATGACTCTTCAACAAAAAATTTCTGTTGAAGAGTCATACGGACTCGAAACGTTAACTGTATTCCTCTCCGTAGATGCTGTCAGACCTGCTGAGTTTTTCCAGGTATTTTTATTTTTGTTTTTGTTTTGGATTTCCAGCATCCGTAGTTTTTTGCTTTTATCCAAGAATCTATCTACCCCTGCCATAAAAATATTCAATGACCCCAGCTCCACTGCCTTCTGAGGCAGAGAATTCCAAAGTCGCACAACCCTCTGAGAGAAAAAAATTCTCCTCAACTCTGTCCTAAAAGGGTGACCCCTAATTTTAAAACAGTGCTCCCTAGTTCTGGATTCACTCACAAGAGGAAACATCCTTTTGATGCCCACCTTGTCAAGGCTGTTCAGGATCTTATATACTTCAATCAAATTACCCCTCACTTTTCTAAACTTCAGTGGAAACAATCCCAGTCTATCCAAACTTTCCTCATAAGACAGCTTACTCATTCCAGGTTTCAACCTAGTAATCCTCCTTTGAACCACTTCCAATGCATTTACATCCTTCCTTAAATAAGGAGACCAAAACTGCACACAGTATTCGAGGTGCGGACTCACCAATGTATAACTGAAGCATAACTTCCCTACTTTTATGTTCAACCCCTCTCATAATAAAGGATAGCATTCCATTAGCCTTTTAATTACTTGCTGTACCTGCATACTAACTTTTTGTGATTCATGTACTAGAACACCTAGATCTCTCTGCACCTCAGAATTATGCAGCCGTTCTCCATTTAAGTAATACTCTGCTCTTTTGTTCTTCCTGCCAAAGTGAACAACTTCACATTTTTCCCAGATTAAATTTATTTTGCCAGATCTTTGCCCACTCACTCAACCTATCTATATCCATCTGCAACCTCCTCATGTCCTCTTCACAACATACTTTCCTACCTATCTGTGTCATATGCAAATTTAGCTACCATGTCTTCACTGCCCTCATCTAAGTCATTGATGTAAATCGTAAAATGTTGAGGCCCCAGTACAGACCCCTGTGGGATGCCACTCATCACATCCTGCCAATCAGCAAAACACCCATTTATGCATACCCTCTGCTTTCTGCCAGCCAGCCAATCTTCTATCCATGCTAATATGTTACCCAGTACACCATGCACTTTTATTTTCCGTAATAATCTTTGATGTTGCACCTTATCAAATGTCTTCTGGAAATCCAAGTACAGTACATCTACAGGCTCCCCTTTATCCACTGTGCATGTCACTCCTTCAAAAAACTCCAATAAATTGGTTAAACATGATTTTCCTTTCACAAAATCATGCTGACTCTTCCCAATTGCCTTGAGCTTTTCTAAGTGCCCAGCTATAACCACCTTAATGATCGATTCTAATAACTTCCCCACGACAGATGTCAAGCTAACTGGCCTATAGTTTCCTGTTTTCTGCCTCCCCTTCTTGAATAGACGGGTTATATTTGCTACTTTCCAATCTGATGGAGCCTTTCCAGAATCTAGTGAATTTTGGAAAAGTAACACCAGCGCATCAACTACCTCATTAGCCACCTCTTTTAAGACCCTAGGATGTAGCCCATTGGGACCCGGAGACTTGCCAGCCTGCAGCTCCATCAATTTGCTCAGTGGTGTTTCCTCAGTGATTTCAATTCCACCAAGTTCCTTTCTCCCGTTCACCTCCTAATTTGCAGCTATTACTGGAATGTTTTTTGTATCCTCTAAAGTGAACACAGAAGCAAAATATTTGTTCATTTCTTTCGCCATTTCCTTATCTACTATTAACTCCCCACTGTCACTCTCTAGAGGACCAACAGTCACTTTTCTTACTCTTTCCTTTTTAAATACCTATAGAAACTCTTGCTATCCATTTTTACAACTCCTAGCTAGCTTCATCTCATACTCTAATTTCTTTCTCCTGATTAACCTTTTAGTCATTCTCTGTTGTTCTTTATATTCTGTTCAATCATCTGTCCTGCCACTCATCTTTGCAGAGTTGTATGCTTTTTCCTTAAGTTTGATGCTTTCCTGAACATCTCTCATTAACCACGGATGGTGGATCCTCCCCTTACTACAGGAATATACTTATTCTGAATACTCTGAAATATCCCCTTAAATGTCTGCCACTGCTTCTCTATTCATCTATCCTGTAGCCTAGTCTCCCAGTTCACTTCAGCTAGCTCAGCTTTCATCCTCACATAGTTGCCCTTATTTAAGTTTAAGATATTAGTCTAAGACCCACTTCCCCCTTTCAAACTGGATGTAAAATTCAATCATATTGTGGTCGCTGCTACCTAGAGGTGCCTTTACTCTGAGGTTCTTAATTAATCCTGTCACGTTACACAATACCAACTCTAATATAACCTACTCTCTGGTTGGTTCCAGGACATGCTACTCTAAGAAACTGACTTGAAAGCATTCTATGAACTCTTCATCCAGGCTACTACTGCCAATCTGATTTTTCCAGTTTGTGTAGATTAAAATCACCCATGATTATTGCTGTCCCTTTATCACGAGCACACAATATTTTCTCTTGAATACTTTGTCCTACACTATGGCTACTATTGGGGGGCCTGTAGACCACTCCTACTAATAACTTTATTCCCCTACATTTTTTTGTCTCCACCCAAACTGATTCTACATCCTGATCTCCTGAACCAATCTCTAACTATTGCACCATTGCCCTCTTTGATTAACAGTGCTACCCCTCCACCTTTACCTAGCTTCCTATTCTTCTTGAATGTCATGTACCCTTCAATATTAAGGACCCAATCTTTGTTGTCCTGCAGTCACATCTCTGTAATTGCAATCAGATCATATTTTATTTACTTCAATGTGGGCCATCAATTCATTTACTTTGTTCTGAATGCCAAGTGCATTCACATAGAGAACCTTCACTGAATCACACAGTGCAGAAGAGGCCCTTCGGCCCATCGAGTCTGTATTGACATGTGAAAAACAACTGACCTACCTATCTAATCTCATTTACCAGCACTTGGCCCATAACCTTGAATGTTATGACGTGCCAAGTGCTCATCCAGGTACTTTTTAAAAGATGTGAGGCAACCCGCCTCCACCACCCTCCCAGGCAGTGCATTCCAGACTGTCACCACCCTCTGGGTAAATAGGTTTTTCCTCACATCCCCCCCTAAACCTCCTGCCGCTCACCTTCAACTTGTGTCCCCTCATGACTGACCCTTCAACTAAGGGGAACAGCTGCTCCCTATCCACCCTGTCCATGCCCCTCATAATCTTGAACACCTCGATCAGGTTGCCCCTCAGTCTTCTCTGCTCCAACGAAAGCCACCCAAGTCTATCCAACCTCTCTTCATAACTTGAATGTTTCATCCCAGGCAACATCCTGGTGAATCTCCTCTGCACCCCCTCCAGTGCAATCACATGCTTCCTATAATGTGGCGACCAGAACTGCACACAGTACTCCAGCTGTGGCCTCACCAAGGTTCTATACAATTCCAACATGACCTCCCTACTTTTGTAATCTATGCCTCGATTAATAAAGGCAAGTGTCCCATATGCCTTTTTCACCACCCCAATAACATGCCCCTCCGCCTGCAGAGATCTGTGGACACACACGCCAAGGTCCCTTTGTTCCTCAGAACGTCCTAGTGCCATGCTGTTCATTGAATACTTCCTTGTCAAATTACTCCTTCCAAAATGTATCACCTCACACTTTTCAGGGTTAAATTCCATCTGCCATTTATCTGCCCATTTGACCATCCCGTCTATATCTTCCTGTAGCCCAAGACACTCAACCTCACTGTTAACCACCCGGCCTATCTTTGTGTCATTTCCAAACTTACTAATCCTACCCCCCACACAGTCATCTATGTCATTTATATAAATGACGAAAAAAAGGGACCCAGCACAGATCCCTGTGGTACGCCACTGGACACCGGCTTCCAGTCACTAAAGCATCCTTCTGTCATCGCCCTCCGTCTCCTACAACCAAGCCAATTTTGAATCCACCTTATCAAATGACCCTGTATCCCATGTGCCTTTGCCTTCTTTATAAGTCTCCCATGTGGGACCTTGTCAAAGGCTTTGCTGAAATCTATATGAACTACATCAACTGCACTACCCTCATCTACACACCTGGTCACCTCCTCAAAAAATTCAATCAAATTTGTCAGGTATGACCTCCCTCTGACAAAGCCATGCTGACTATCCCTAATCAAATCTTGCCTCTCCAAGTGGAGATAGATTCTCTCCTTCAGAATTTTCTCCAATAGTTTCCCTACCACTGACTTGAGACTCACTGGTCTGTAGTTCCCAGGCTTATCTCTACAACCCTTCTTAAATAGCGGAACCACATTAGCTGTTCTCCAGTCCTCTGGCACCTCCCCCGTGGCCAGAGAGGAATTAAAAATTTAGGTCAGAACCCCTGCAATCTCCTCCCTTGCCTCCCTCAGCAGTCTGGGACACAAATCATCCGGACCTGGAGATTTGTCCATATTTAAGCCTGCCAACACCTCCAATACCTTGTCACTCCCTATATCAATTTGCTTAAGAACTTTGCAGTCTCTCTCCCTGAGTTCGATACCTTCAACCTCATTCTCTTGGGTGAAGACGGATGTGAAGGATTCGTTCAATACTCTACCGATGTCCTCTGGCTCCACCCATAGATTGCCCCCTTGGTCTCTAATCGGCCCTACTCTTTCCCTGGTTATCTTCTTCCCATTGATATACTTGTAGAATATCTTGGGATTTTCCTACTTTTACCAGCCAGAGCTTTCTCATATCCCCTCTTTGCTCTCCTAATTGCTTTCTTAAGCTCCACCCTGCACTTTCTGTACTCCACTAATGCCTCTGCTGATTTGCTCCCCTTGTAGCTGCTAAAAGCTTCTCTTTTTCTTCTCATCGTATCCTGAATATATCTGGTCATCCATGGTTATCTGGTCTTGTTTCTCCTTCCTATCACCCTGGAGGGAACATGTTGAGCCTGTACCCTCCCCATTTCCTTTTAGAACACCCCCCACTGCTCTCCTGTAGATTTCCCCACAAGTAACTGTTCCCAGTCTACCCTGGCCAGATCCTGCCTTATTTTACTAAAATCTGCTCTCCCCTAATCCAAAACATTTTTTTTGCAACTTGTCTATTTCTTTGTCCATAACAAGCTTAAATTGTACCATGTTGTGGTCGCTATCACTAAAATGTTCCCCCACCACCACCTCAGCCACCAGTCCAGTTTCATTCCCCAGAATTAGGTCCAGCACTGCCCCTTCTCTTGTTGGAATCTCTACATATTGACCTAAAATGTTCTCCTGTACACATTTCAAGAAATCCACTCCATCCAAGCCCTTAACACTATGTCTATCCCAATTAATGTTGGGAAAGTTGAAATCACCTAATAGAATTACCCTATTATTATTATTTTGACACATCTCCGTGAATTGTGCTCTTATTTGCTCCTCAATTTCCCGCTGACTACCTGGGGGTCTATAATAAACACCTAACAATGTGGCTGCCCCTTTTTTATTCCTAAGATCTACCCACAAAGCTTCATTTGATGCCCCCGCCAAGATATCATCTCTCCTTACTGCAGTAACTGACTCCTTAACTAATAATGCAACGCCTCCTCCTCTTTTACCCCCTCCCCTGTCTCGCCTGAAGATTCTATATCCCAGAACATTGAGCTGCCAATCCTGCCCTTCCCTCAACCACCTTTCTGTGATGGCTACTATATCACAATTCCACTTGTCAATTCTCACCCTTAACTCATCCGTTTTACCTGTAATACTCCTGGCATTAAAATAGAGGCCATCCAGCCTTACCTTACTCCCTTGAAACTTAATGCAGCTGAACTCCCTCTGACTTGATTGTTTTACTGTATTATGATGTGTCCCTATTCTGCTAACATTCTGTGTCCCCTCCCCCTGCCGAATTAGTTTAAACTCCTCCCAACAGCACTAGCAAACCCGCACGCAAGGATGTTAGTCCCGCTCTGGTTCAGATGTAGACCATTCCGCTTGTCCAGGTGCCACCTTCCCCAGAAAAGGTCCCAGTGATCCAGGAATCTAAAACCCTCCCTCCTACACCAACTCATAAGCCAAGTATTCATCTGCGTTATTCTCCTATTTCTGTGCTCACTAGCATGTGGCACTAGGAGTAATCCAGAGATTACAACCCGAAAGGTCCTGCTTTTCAGCCTACTACCTAACTCCCTGAATTCTTGATGCAAGACTCATCCCTCTTTCTACCTATGTCATTGGTACCAACATGTACCATGACCTCTGCCTTATCACCCTCCCCCTTCAGGATTCCCTGCAGCCGTTCAGTGACATCTTGGACCCTGGCACTAGGGAGGCAACACACCATCCTGGAGTCACGTTGACAGCCACAGCAGCGCTATCTGTTCCCCTGACTATAGAATCCCCTATTACTATTGCTTTTCCTCTCTTCCTCCCCTCCTGTACAGACAGGCTGCTTGTGGTGCCAGAAGCTTGGCTCTGTCTGCACTCCCTGGAGGAACCAATGCCCTCATCAGCCTCCAAAATAGAATATCAATTTGCGAGTGGGACCCCAGGGGACTCCTGAGCTACCTGCCTGTTTCTCTTGGACTGCCTGGTGGTCACCCATTCCCTTCCTTCCTCAAGTCCCTTCAGCTGCAGTGTGACCACCTCTCTAAACATGCTTTCGACGATACTCTCAGACTCACGGATGCTCCACAGTGTCCCCAGCCGCCGTTCCAGCTCTGAAACCTGAGCTTCCAGGAGCTGCAGCTGGACACACTTACTGCGCACATGCTGGTCCTGGAAATGTTCCCGCCTTCCCACATGGAGCACGAGGAGCACACCATGGCTTTGAGTTCTCCTGCCATGACTTATCCCTTTAAATTAAACCTTTTCAATCAATTACTCTAGGGCCCTTCTTCCCTGATTCTTGTTACTACAGAGTATACAAACTATAAACCACAAAAAAGACCTTAAACTATAAGCGATAAAAGTAGTAAATACTTACCCGACCTTACCCACTACTTACCAGTCATTTCTCTCCCTTGCAGCCTCTACTGCTGCAGCAGGGCAAGACCACTCTCTGAAGATTTAAGAAGTTGGATAGCAAAGAAAAAATGCAAAGAGCACCTCTTCCCCTCTGCACCAAATTCCCACTGTGCACCAAATTGCCAGTACCCACACTCACTCTGGCTGTGTCTCACTCATGATGAGGTCTCTCCCCTGCTCGTGTGCAAGCACACTTCATTTTTGTTTTTTTGTTACCTTTGTAACATCTAGTCTTGACTGTTGATGTATTCTTAGGTTTTTTCCTCTGCCCCTTCCTACCATTCTCTGACCCTCATTTCTCATATTACTATTTTGCTTTCCTGTCTTGACCCTAAACCTTGAATTGCTAACTCTACCCAAGCTTGATCCATCACCCCTTGTGTTTAGTTTAAAGCCCTCTCTACTTCGCCAGGTATGCAATTTGCGAGGGCACTCATCCCAGCATGGTTCAGGTGTAAGCCATCCCAACGGTAAAGCCCCCACTTTCCCCAGTACTGACGCGAGTGCCCAGCAAACCAGAATCCACTTCTCCCACACCAGTCTTTGAGCCACACATTGGACTCTCTAATCTTATTTGCCCTATGCCAATTTGCACGTGGCTCAGGTAATAATCCCGAGATTATTACCTTTGAGGTTCTGCTTCTTGATTTGGTACCTAGCTCCTCATACTGACTTTTCAGAACCCCTTTCCTAGTTCTACCTATGTGATTGGTACCTACGTGGATCATGACAACTGGATCCTCCCCCTCCAACTGCAAGTTCCTCTCCAGCCCTGAGCACATGTCCTGAACCCTGGCACTGGGCAGGCAACATAGCCATCTGGACTCCCGCTCTTTGCTGCAGAGAACAGTGTCAATCCCCCTCACTATACTATCCCATACTACCACTACATTCCTTTCTGCTCCCCCCCGCTTGAATGGCTTCCACAGCTAGCTCATCCACCTTACAGACTTCGTTTTCATCCACACAGGTTGTGAGCACCTCAAACCTGTTTCACAATTGCAAAGCCTGATGCTCCTCCCTTACTGTCTGCTCAGTCCTGTTACCTGCCTCACTGACAGTCCCTCACTGTGTTTAATTTGCTGTTAATAAATGTTTAATTTAGTTTTATATAAAAAAACCTCTCGAGGCTCAGTGGTGTTACTACTGTATTCAAAGCCTGCATCTTGAAACATATAGACTGCAAAAATCAATGATGGCAGTTGTTTCAAGTTTCCCTCTGGGATTTGAACAGCTCGGCCCTTACCATTGGCTGTGTTATAACAGTTGGGTAGGAAAGATGAAGCTGGCACATGGATCAAGGAGTAACAGGGAGGCGCGTGAAGTGGTGAATGAAAATTAATCTACAGCATGGGTGAAAATGAGAAGGAGAAGAGCAGAGCTGGCAAATGGATCAGAAAGTGGGACGATGAGGGTGAGAATGGAGTCAGCATGATGTATGTGGACAAGGACCAACACAAAACCAAATTATTTCTCTGAGCCCAGAATCTAATATTTTATCTTGAAAGTTACAAAATCCTCCTGGTAAAAATGCACTTCAATGTAAGTTTTAAACTCTAAATAAGAATATTTCTTCAAAATATAATGAGCCTTGTCTTTCCAGATACCAGTTGATGCACCATGGAAAGCACCCCATGCTGAAGAATGGGATAAAATAACTATGCAACAGCTTATTGACAAAACTTGTTGGACCAAGTAAGTTTTCTTTAAAATTACCCTTTTATTGGTAGTTTGTTCAAGCTTATTATACACATTCTTCAGTCCAGCTGGGTCCTTGCTCAGAGAGTGTGGATGAATGGCCAGATTCTATACTTGTGCTAACACTTGCCTTTGACCAGTAACTGGGTAATATGAATTACTGCCTGGATAGAGTATCAAAACTTGACTCTTTCCTCCCTTATGCTGAGATGCCGAATCCCCCTGCTTGGGAATTGAGCACAATAATGAATTGTATCATCCTACTCTGCTCCATGATGATCCAATGCTGAATCCCATCAGTGCTAGAAAGGTTAAACTATTCTCTTCACTCTGACAACCCTGGCTCTCCTGAGAATTATTGACATTTATGGTGATTTTACAAGGAATTCCTGTACTATTTGTGTACTTCCTGTTCATTTTATCTGAGAACCAGATTAATTTAACAATTAGTTGAAAAGGAGCTGTGGTTTTTAAGATATACAACATCCAAATTGATTGTGCTTACAGCACATGAGAATCAGAGTTCCTATCTTCTAGATCTTTTATTAAGTACTGAAGATGAGAAAAGGTCATCAGCCTGGATACATGCACTGAAGCTCCATCACCAAAGGTACGGAGAAGGATGGGGGGGTGGGGGTTGGGTGTAGATGCACAGAAGATCAATTCAAAGGAATGTACCATTCAGGAGGATACATAGGGCTGGAAAATATTGTACTGATATGATGGGACAAGGCCACAGACAGATTTAAAGATGAGGGTAAGGATTTTAAATGTGCTGCATGTATTCACTGTAGATCAATGAAAACAGGGCACAGCTGGACTAAGTGTGGGATTGGATACAAGTAGTAAAATTTTAGGAGGATGGGAGATGGGATAATTAGAAAAATCATTATCTGCATATTAAATAACCTCTGCACAATTTTAATTGAAAAAAAAGTTTAAGTTGTATAGAGTTTGGAGATGACAAACTAATGATTCAGGACTTCAGTGATAGAAAGGTTGAGTTAGGGCTGGAATGGGCAGTGCTGCAGAGGTGGAAGTAAGCAGTCTTGGTGATGGCAAGGACTCGGGCCCCGATTTAAGATTCAACATGTCATTGAGATTACAGATGGTCTTGTTCAACCAATAACCCGGGGTCTCAGAATTTTGTCATTAAACTAATTTACATGCATTATCTGGTACTGTTTACTTTAGGAGTCTTTGCAATAGAGCTTGTCTATAGCCCTTATTGTCAGTAATAGGACATGTGTTTATTGTTGTACCTTAAAGAGCCATTGTGCTGCAGAAACTCTCAAATGCAGAGTTCATACATGTACACTTAAAACAATGCAAGCAGAGATGTATGACTGCATCATGTACAGGTATTAAACAGATTAATACTTTTAAAAGTAATAGACACAATGAACACATTATATGGACTTTGTCAATCAGAATTTTAATTCCATGGAATATTGTAGTTTACTCCTGTTTGTTGAATTTATCACATTTTTAGAGGCTTTGCTGTTGTTGCATTTCAAATCTTTTGAAAACTAATTGTTTAGTTTATTTAATTTGCATAATTGAGGAATTGCACGCAAGTCAGCTGCAGTTTCTTGTGAACACCTGAAGAGTTTTTCTAGACATTTTCCTTTTTAATTTTCAATCTGTAGGGTTGCCAAGGACTTTGCTACACTCTTTGTAAATGTAAATGTCACTTCTGAACCACATGAAGTCTCTGCTCTCTGGTTCCTCTGGTATGTCAGGCAATGTGGTGGAACAACACGGATATTTTCAACAACCAATGGTGGACAGGTGAGCAAACATTTTGTATTCTGGTCCTGATTTACTTGTTCCAGTACATATTGTGAAAAAATTTAACAATGGAGAAATTTGGACATTTTTATATTCATTACCTGGACATTTTTATCTTCAGTGTTAGCCTAGATCTTTGCGCTCTAATTGTGGCATGGAACTAGAACCCAGAATCTCTGACTCAGAAGCAAGTGTGCTACCAACTGAGCCACAGCTGACACTTGACACCAACTTAAGGGTCCTGCATGCTAGGACAGTAGATGTGCAATGGGGTAGAAATTTTCCCGAGCCTGTTCATGGGTTCAGACTCTGTGCTGCACAAGAAAATAACATAGGGTTATAATATTTTTAGGAGGGACATGATAGGCAAGAAGAGAGGAGAAATGGCAATTTTGGTTGAGGGGGATAAACATTCTCCAGGAAGACCTGGTTTTATGCAAAAAAGAGGTTCAGGCAGAGTCTGCATGGTTAGAGATCAAAGGTTAAAAATAGAGTTGTATCAGTGAGGTTGTATTACTTATACTCTAATTGTGGAAGAGAAGGAAATCTGCAGACAGACTAAAATTGAAAAGCAGAGCCTATGGAGCTCATGGGTATAATAGAATAAAAATAAGGGAAAATAAAAGAAAACATTGAAATGGCTAAGGAAACCAAAGAGGGAGTATGAATAGACAATCTTAAATATTAATAAGAAGAGTAAAATATTTGACAAATATATCTGTAAAAAGAGAATTGTTAAATGTGAGGTGGGACCCTTTGGAAAGAATAATGAGTTAATAGAGAATGAATAATTTTTACTTTGTCCAACTTGTCCAGTGTCAGTTCCACACACTTCCACCCCCGCAACACCCATCTCCATCTCTGAGACTGTGTCTAAGTTGGACCAGAATGTTGTGGGAGTGCACACACAATATGTAGATTTTATTTATTCGTTCGTGGGATGTGGGTGTTGCTGGCAAGGCAACATTCATTGCCCATCCCTAATTG
Source organism: Cetorhinus maximus (assembly GCF_964194155.1). Lineage (NCBI taxonomy): Eukaryota > Metazoa > Chordata > Chondrichthyes > Lamniformes > Cetorhinidae > Cetorhinus > Cetorhinus maximus. Next base: position 39,592,983 of record NC_135894.1, read on the forward strand.
CACTTGTTCAGAGGGTATTTAAGAGTCTGCCACATTGTCCACTAGTCCAGTCACAATGCCGCTGTCACTATCTTCCCACAACCCCAAGATTTTGAAAGGGATAGGAAAATGGGCAGCAGTTCCATTCTCCTCAAGACCTGTTCACTAAGCCAGCAGAATCCATCAAGGGAACTAAAATAGTCCTGTTCTTCAGCCATGACTTAGTGTAATTGTCTCATTACCTCAGTCAAAAAGCTGTGGGTTCAAGTCTCATTCAAGAGCCTTGGGCAGAAGGTCTAAACTTAACACTCCAATACAATACCAAGGGAGTGCTGTCAGAAGTACTGTCTTTCAACTGAGACATCAAATTGAGGTCCCATCTGCTTACTCAAGAGGATGTAAAATGTTGCTTGGCACTACTTCAAAGAGCCGGGGAGTTCTCCAATATCTATCTCTCAACCACTATCCCTAATACAGACACTCTGGTCATTATCACTTTACTGTTTGTGGGACCTTGCTTTGTACAAATTAACTGCCACGTTTCCTACATTACATCATTTAACTACACTGCATTGTGTACTTTTGGGTACCCTGAGGTTATGAAATGCAAGCCCTTCTTTGATCTGTGCTTTTTGAGGTATTATATATCTCATTCATGTAGCCATGGTTAATTAACTATTTTAGTGATCCACAGTTTTCAAGGAGACCATTAAATTAAATTTTACATTTGCAGGAGCGAAAGTTTGTTGGTGGTTCTGGTCAGATCTGTGAACGGCTGATGAACCATCTTGGGGACCGCGTGAAGCTGGAAAAGCCTGTAATCCGGATTGATCAAACACAAAGTACAGCTATTGTGGAGACACTGGATCATGAGACATTTGAGGTGAGAAAAATGGATGGTAACAATTGGTAATGTACTTAACTCCAAAGCACTCCACAAAATTAGGGATAGTGAATAGTGGCCCAAAAATTCTTGGGGGAACATCTGCCAGCATAAATGCAGGAGAGTGAAAGCCCCACTTGCCTTTCCCTGAGGCCAATAAAGCTCTGCCCAAGTCTTGGATGGGGTCATTTGTGGAGCCAGCTTGCAAGGATGCACCATTGATATGCTCATGTTGTAACAAAGAGGCCTGATATATTGTAATGTCCTAGGATGGATATCGGATTATTTGAAGATGAGGGAGAAGTAATTAGGGTAGACCATCTTAAACAGAAGAGAAGACATTACTGACTAGTTGTGCTCTAATGCCCCTTACAGCAATGGCAAAGGAGACCTCATGATGCTTCCCTTTATGTTTGCCTCCAACACAATAATCCAGACCCAAGTCCAGATACAACAAAGTTGTGCATGGCACAGAAGGCTACAGCTGTGTGGGCTGTACAAGTTGGAGCATACTGTAGCTCCATTCTCAACCTGCAACAACATGAAAACCATCAGTAAGCCCCTTCAGAGCACAATGGTGTTCTTAATAATAACTGTGGTGTAGGCATGTGCCTCAATTGTAGTGCTTATTTGCTGCTGTTTGTGCAATTCTTATTGGAGTCATTTCCCATGGGGTCAAGGAATACACCTTGTCACCCTCAAGCTATTCGCTGACATGATATTCTTCCTTGAAACACCCAAGGAAGCGTTAAATTCTAAAGAATGAATATATCTTGACAACCTCCATAAATCTTACATGACATTTAGAAATCTTAAATGTTTTACACACCACCTGTACATTGACAGTGAAAGACCATTCTGTTGAGGAACCTGAGGAGGGTAAATACAGGGCCTCTCAAATCAGCGTGAGTATCATCAGTTGTACGTTGAACTTTAGGAAGATCAGAAACCCTGTATGTCTAAAACAAACTAGCTCACTGTAGCCTTATGGTGATTCCAAATTGAATAAATTCCCCAGCTTTCTTAAAAGGTGCATTATCCTTTTGATTAATACATGTTCGAAATGTACTCTGGCTGACATTATAGAGATGGCTGCTGGAAATGGCCATAACTTGAATGCAGTTGTCACCTTCATTGCCACATAGCAGCATAGGCAGATGATGCTGGCTGAGGCATGTTGATATGTTGGCTGATGGGGATCCCTCATTGTCTGCTTGGTGAGATACACTTTCTAATACTTCATCCTCATGTGAACTGTGCTTCCGACATGTTCTATGGCAGGGTAATAGCTGGTAGGCTGCATTATTCTCAAATGCTTTTTTACCTCGCCCTCTCCTGTTCCTCTTCTCATTGATAAAGGTATACAATTGGATGCCAATGGATAAGGCCACATCTGTCCCTGAGAAACTCTTTACTGTGTATGAGAGTCAAAATCTCCCAGTGCTTTCAAACGCCACAGGAAGACAGGAGCAAGTTGAAGGCTGTGTAGACAGAATTGCGAAAGGAATAATACTCCCAACTTCTTTAATTGCTACTCAAAATTTCAGCAATCTTCAGGCAAATCCTAATTATGGTTGCACCCTATATTTCTCACTCTAACTTAACCCGAGTGCATTGTGAGGAAATTTGGAGTTGTCGTTGTAAAGCGAAGGTGGTGGCACAGCGGTATCGTCACTGGACTAGTAATCTAGCCACCCAGGGTAATGCCCTGGGTTCGAATCCCACCATGGCAGATGGTGGAATTTGAATTCAATAAAAATCTGGAATTACAATCTAACGATGACCATGAAACCATTGTCGTATTGTTCTCTTGCCTATATGTGACTCCAGACCCACAACACTGTGGTTGACTCTCCTTAGTTGTATCAAATCGCTAAAGTCAATAAAAAGGAATGGGACTGGACAGCTCACCTAGGCACCAGAAATAACAATGGGATTCTCAGCCCTGTTGACCCTGCAAAGTCCTCCTTAGTAACATCTGGGGCCTTGTGCCAAAATTGGAGAACAACAGCCTGACATAGTCATACTCATGGATTAAAACTTTTACATCACCATCCCTGACGTATGTCCTGTCCCACCAACATGACAGACCCAGCAGAGGTGGCGACACAGTGGTATACAGTTGGAAGAGAGTCCTGGGAGCCCTCAACATTGACTCCAGACCCCATGAAGTCTCATGGTATCAGGTCACTCAAACATGGGTACCATGTACCACCCCACCCTCCTCAGCTGATGAATCATTACTCTTCTTGTTGAATACTGGGGGTGGGAGGGGCACAGAATGTACTCTGGGGTGGGGGACTTCAATGGGATAGATTTCAAACAGATCTAGCAACTTGAAACTGGACATCCTTGAGGGGCTGTGGGCCATCAGTAGCAGCATAATTGTACTCAACCACAATGTGTAACCTCATGGCCCAGCATATCCCCCAATTTACCATTACCACCAAGCCAGGAGATCAGCCCTGGTTCAATGAAGAGTGCAGGAGGATATTCCAGGAGCAGCACCAGGCATACCTAAAAATGAGGTGTCAACTTGAAGCTACAACACAGGACTACTTGCATGCCAAACAGCATAAGTAGCAAGCGATTCACAACCAACGGATCAGATCTAAGTTCTGCTGTCCTTCCACATCCAGTTGTGAATGGTGGTGGACAAGTAAACAACTCATTGGAGGAGGAGGCTCCACAAATATCCCCATCCTCAATAATGGAAGAGCCCAGCACATCAGTGCAAAAGATAAGGCAGAAGATTTGCAACAACCTTCAGTCAGAAGTGCCGAGTGGATAATCCATCTCGGCCTCCTCTGGAGTTCCCCAGCATCACGCATGCCAGTCTTCAGCCAATTCAATTCACTCCACATGATATCAAGAAATGGCTGAAGGCACTGGATACTGCAAAGGCTATGGGCCCTGACATTCTGGCAATAGTACTGAAGAGTTTTGCTCCAGGACTTGCTGTGTTCCTAGCCACGCTGTTCCAGTAGAGCTACAACACTGGCATCTACCCAGCGATGTGGAAAATTGCCCAGCTATGTCCTGTACACAAAGCAGGACAAATCCAACCCAGCCAATTACCGCCCCATTAATCTACTCTCCATCATCAGTAATGGAAGGCGTCATCAGCAGTGCTATCAAGTGGCACTTGCTTAGTAATAACCTGCTCACTGACGCTCAGTTTGGGTTCCATCAGGGCCACTCAGCTCCTGACCTCATTACAGCCTTGGTTCAAACATGGACAAAAGAGATGAACTCCAGAGGTGAAGTGAGAGTGGCTGCCCTGGACATCAAGGCAACATTTGACTAAGTGTGAGATAAAGGAGCCTGAGCAAAACTGGAGTCGATGGGAATCGGGGTGGGGTGGGAGGGACTCTCTGCTGGTTAGAGTCATACCTAGCACAAAGGAAGATGGTTGTGGTTGGTGGAGGTTGATCATCTCAGTTCTAGGACATCACTGCAGGAGTTCCTCAGAGTGGTGTCCAAGGCCTAACCATCTTTAGCTGCTTCATCAATGACCTTCCTTGTATCATAAGGTCAGAAGTGGGGATGTTTGGTGATGATTGCACAATGTTCAGCACCATTTGTGACTCCTCAGATACTGAAGCTGTTCATGTCCAAATGCAGGGAGACCTGGACACTTTCCAGGCTTGCTCTGACGAGTTGCAAGTAACATTTGTGCCACACAAGTGCCAGGCAACGACCATCTCCAACAAGAGAAAATCTAACCATCACCCCATGACACTCAATGGCATTAACACTGCTGAATCCCTCACTATCAACATCCTGGGGTTACCATTGAGTAGAAACTGAACTGGACTAGCTATAGAAATACTGTGGCTACAAGAGCAGGTCAGAGGCTAGGAATCCTGCGGCAAGTAACTCACCTCCTGACACCCCAAAACCTGTCCGCCATCTATAAGGCACAAGTCAGGACCGTGATGGAATATTCCTTCCCTTGCTCGAATGGGTGCAGCTCCAACAACACTTAAGAAGCTTGACACCATCCAGAACAAAGTAGCCCGCTGATTGGCACTCTATCCACAAACATTAATTTACTCCTCCACTGACGCACAGTAGCAGCAGTGTGTACCATCTACAAGATGCACTGCAGGAACCCACCAAGACTCCTTAGGCAGCACCTTCCAAACCCACGACCACCACCATCTAGAAGAACAAGGGCAGCAGATGCATGGGAACACCACCACCTGGAAGCTCCCCTCCAAACTACTCACCATCCTGACTTGGAAATATATCGCCGTTCCTTCACTGTCACTGGGTCAAAATCCTGGAACTCCCTCCCTAACATGGATTGTAGCGCTTCAAGAAGGCAGCTCACCACCATCTTCTCGAGGGCAATTAGGGATGGACAATAAATGCTGGCTTAGTCAGCGACACCCACATCCCATCAGTGATTTTTTTTTTAAAATGGAGAATCCTGTTTATTCAACTGCCTAAGATCTTTGAGTGTGGGATGGGGGAAGAGTGGAGTTAATAAGAGGAAAGGTAAGAATAAAGTTGTACTTTTTTTTTGTTTAGGCTAAGTATGTTATCAGCGCCATTCCACCAGCTCTCAGCGCAAAGATTCATTATGAACCACCCTTGCCAATTCTGCGAAACCAACTCATCCAGCGTGTTCCCATGGGATGTGTGATCAAATGCATGGTATACTACAGAGAGAGCTTTTGGAGGAAGAAAGGTGAGTGTTTTTCTGGGGCGAAAGAAAAGAAATGGGCAGAATTAAATTAGACTTTGACTTGCCTGGGAATAGTATTGCACAGTAGTTTTGTTAGAAGTTTTTCTATCATTTTATATTACATCTAAGTTTCTTAATTTTTTTAATTAAATTCTGATTTAGCACATATCACAGTTATTGCTGAAAAAGCAAATTATGCTGACAAAGAATTGAAGATCGTCAGTCAGGCTCTTGGTGTGGAGTATTTGCATGTACTGGAAGCTACATATATTAATACATAGGGCCCTGTTCTTTGCATTGTGCCTCTTTCAGCAAAATAAAATAAGTGACAGCCATTCGCTGACTAATTCCTCAGGGCAGTGCTTTGACCAATTGGGGTTAAGCTGCCTAATTTAAGTTTCAAATGATGCTCAGCAGTTAACTGTTAGTCACTATCACCTAGTACAGTACTCCATGGCAACGCCTCTACCAATTGGAGTCCTCTTGCCAACCAATCAGTACTCTCTTCTCATACAGTATAAATTGTTGTTTTTCCCCCATATTGGTATTCTTGTGAAGTGTCCCAATGAGTGTAAGACAAAAAGCTTCGAAATTTCTCTCTTTTTTCAGCAATACTCAAGTTCTGTACTACCAAACGACTATTTTTAAGTATAATTGTTGCTTCTGTCTTGCAACATCAAATTGGAGGTTAGAGGGATGAGAACAAGCCAGGTCATGAAGCAGAGAAAGAATTCCTTGGATTGTCTAAAACTTTTACCGTAGGAATTGGTGGTTGAGAAAAGACAGAGTGCAAATTTTGGGCACTACAAGTGGCTTTAGAGGCACAAAATGGCATCCATGACATGCATTTCTGGAGCGAGTTTCTCTGGACACCATATTGGTGAGAGCCATAGGAACAGGAGTAGGCCATTCGGCCTGTCGAGCCAGCTCTGCTATTCAATTAGATCATCTACCCCATCCACTTTCCTGCGCTATCTCCATATACCTTGATGTCATTAGTCTCCAGAAACCTATCGGATTTTCTATTTTGAAGCTGCTCAATGGTTGAGCTTCCACAGCCCTCTGGAGTAGGAAATTTGAAAGATGCACCACCCTCTGAGTAAAGAAATTCCTTCTCATCTCAGTCTTAAATGGCCTACCCCTTATCCTGAGATTATGTCCCCTTGCCAGCCAGGGGAAACATCTACATCCACCCTGTAATTTTCAATGAGGCCACTCCTCATTCTTCAAAACTCTAGGGAATACAGACCCAGTCTGCCAACCTCTCTTCAAGACAATCCTACCATCCCAAGGATTAATCTGGTGAGCTTCCATTGCACTCCCTGTCTGGCACGTATATCCTCCCTTGGATAAGGGAACCAAAACTGTACATGATACTCCAAGTGAGGTCTCACCAAGGCTCTACAGCTGTACCAACACATCCTTACCTCTGTATTCAAATCCCCTTGCGATAAAAGCCAACATATCATTTGCCTTCCTAATTGCTTGCTGCACCTGCATGATAACTTTTACTGATTCATGAACAAGAATACCTAGGTCCCTTTGGACACCCACACTTCCCAACCCCCCACTATTTAAGATATATTCTGCCTTCCTGTTTTTTCTCTACCAAAGTGAATAACTTCACACTTAATCACATTATATTCCATCAGCCATGTTCTTGCCCATTCACATAGCTTGTCCAAGTCTCCTTGCATCTTTCTCAACTTGCGTTCTCACCCAGTTTGGTGTCATCAGCAAATTTGAAAGTATTACAATATAACATTAGCATGTATGCAGTGCATATTCAGTATGCAGTGCCTATCCAGCAGAGGTATACAGAAAAGGCAGATCGTGACGCCAATTAGTCTGTAATGCTGATTTGACGTACAGGGCTCTGCACAGAGCTGGCAAAGTTGGTGCTGAACTCCTTCATGCCCCTTGACATTGCACAGATGCTTTCTGCGAGGTCTACTAACACATTATGTATTTCATTGTGCATGCACATCAGCCACCTTCTATAGCTTTCCCATCAATGCTCTCAGGTTCTACTCCGAAGATTCAGCTATGTGTGACCTCATCCTCTGGTGAGCTGGAATCTGTGTGAACTTATCCCTTGCCCTTGCTGCTGGTCACTCATGCCTAGTGTCTCGCCACTTACAAATCCAGCTTCTAAGCTATTCTCGAAAGTATGTGTAGTGTCAGTATCTGAGCTAGTGACATCGAGTGATGGTGTTTCTTCAAATTTGATATCAAGAACAGACCAAGGATTTCGTGGTGGAGGGGGTGGGGGGCAGACTTCTGGCCACCACCCCTGATAAGGAAAGTCTGTCTCGAATGGACTTTTTTTTTCAAAAAGCCAGCCCCACAGTGATCGCATCCTGCCAGCAGACTAAATAGGCTGAGGGTCAGACTTTTGCTCTCGGTGGACAAGAAGGTCCACCCTTGACAGCTGAAGTTCAGTTTGATTGACTGGCAGCTCTAGCAGTGCCAGAGCTCAGTAGAGGACTGCAAGGAGGCCCTGGGGAGAAGCCAGCCATGGTGTCTGGAGACAGGTAAGTCCTAGACTTTTAGGGCAGTGAGAGATCAGAACCTAGTGGAGGGTGAGGGGAGTAGGGGGGGCCTGGTTTTGGAGGGCAGGCACGGGGGAACAAAATGCTCCAATGAGGCGCAATGCTCCCCTTTCCTTCCCATCTGTTCAAAGAAGCCATTTCAAAATTAGCCTTTGCACCCTGGGCTGCCTGCCACTGCCCAGTGTTTTATGGCATGGAGGTGGATTGCAGCCCTTAATTGCCACTTAATTGGGCAATTAAGGGCCACAATAGGCCAAAGGGCAGGCAGCCTAGTCATAGAGTCAAGAATTATACAGCACATTGGCCCACCGTGTCTGTGCCGGCCATCAAACACCTATCTATTCTATTCCCATTTTCCAGCACTTGGTCCATAGCCCTGTATGCTATGGTGTTTCAATTGTCCATCTAAATACTTCTTAAATGTTGTGAGGGTTCCTGCCTCTACTACCCCCTCAGGCAATGTTCCAGATTCCAATCACCCTCTGGGTGAAACCATTTTTCCTCAACTCTCCTCTAAACCTCCTGCCCCTTACCATAAATCCATGCCCCCTGGTTATTGACATCTCCGCTAAGGGGAAAATTTTCTTCCTGTCTATGCCCCTCATAATTTTGTTTACCTCTATCAGGTACCCCCCTCGGCCTTCTCTGCTCTAAGGAAAACAACCCTAGCCTATCCAGTCTCTCTTCATAGCTGAAAAGCTCCAGCCGAGGCAACATCCTAGTGAATCTCCTCTGCACCCTCTCCAGTGCAATCACATCCATCCTGTAGTGTGGTGACCAGAACTGCACACAGTACTCCAGCTGTGGCCAAACTAGCATTTTACAAAGCTCCAACATAACCTCCCTGCTCTTATATTCTGTACCTCAGTTATTAAAGGCAAGTATCCCATATGCCTTCTTCACTACCTAATCTACCCGTGCTGCTGCCTTCAAGGGTCTATGGACATGCACACCAAGGTCCCTCTGATTCTCTGTACTTCCTAGGGTCCTACCATTCAATGTGTATTCCCTTGCTATGTTAGTCCTCCCAAAATGCATCACCTCACACTCAGGATTAAATTCCATTTGCCACTGCTCTGCCCATCTGACCAGCCCATCTATATTGTCCTGTAATCTAAGGTTTTCCTTCTCACCATTTATGACACCGCCAATTTTTGTGTCATCTGCGAACTTACTGATCATACCTCCTATGTTCAAGTCTAAATCATTAATGTACACTGCAAACAGTAAGGGTCCCAGCACCGATCCCTGTGGTACACCACTTATCACAGGCTTCCAATCGCAAAAACAACCTTCGACCATCGCCCTCTGCCTCCTACCACTGAGCCAATTTTGGATCCAATTTGCCAAATTGCCCTGGATCCCATGGGCTCTTACCTTCTTGACCATTCTCCCATACGGGACCTTGTCAAAAGCCTTACTGAAGTCCATGTAGACTACATCAACTTCACTACCCTCATCAACACACCTAGTCACCTCCTCAAAATTCAATCAAATTTGTTAGACATGACCCCCCCCTGACGAAGCCATGCTGACTATCGCTGATTAATTCCGGCCTCTCCAAGTGGAGATTAATCCTGTCCCTCAGAATTTTTTCCAATAGTTTCCCTCCCACTGATGTTAGACTCACTGGCCTGTAATTACCTGGTTTATCCCTACTACCCTTCTTCAATAATGATGCCACATTTGCTGTCCTCCAGTCCTCTGGCACCTCTCCTGTAGCCAGAGGATTTGAAAATTAATGTCAGGGCCCCTGTGCACCTTCGCCTCACATAATGTATCCCTTGCCTGGGATATATCTCATCTGGCCCTGGGATTTATCCACTTTTAAACCCACTAAAACCACTAATACCCCCTCCCTTTCAACGCTAATTTATTCAAGTACATCACAGTCCTCCTCCCTGATTTCTACACCTACATCGTCCTTTTCCATAGCGAACACAGATGAAAAATAATCATTTGAAAACTTACCTACATCCTCTGGCTCCACGCGCAGATTGCCACTTTGGTTCCTAATTGGCCCTACTCTTTCCCTGGTTATTCTCTTGCCCTTAATATATTTATAAAATGCCTTGGGATTTTCCTTTATCTTGCTTGCCAGTGTTTTTTCATGCCCCTTCTTCACTCTCCTAATTACTTCTTTTTGAGTACCCCCCCCTATACTTTCTATACTCCTCTAGGGTTTCTGTTGTTTCCAGCCCTCTGTATCTGCCATAAGCCTCCTTTTTTTTACCTTATTCAATCCTCTATATCCCTTGACATCCGGGGTTCCCTGGACTTGTTGGTCCTACCCTTCACCTTTATGGGAACATGTTGGCCCTGAACATGCTCTATTTTCTTTTTGACTCTCACTATTTTCCTTTCCTAGTGGGTGCCTTGCCCACCCCTCCTGTATTATGGGGACATGCTGGTGGTGGGCAGCAAGAATGTGGGCTAGGCACCTGACATTTGACCTCTCCTCCCTCCCCCCCCGCCCGCAAAACCACCACCACCACCACCCCCAGAAACATGCCTGGCAGGGACCACGGTTTAAAATCCAGCCCCAAGCTACAGTTTGTGGGTATCTGAAAGCTGAAGGGCAAAGGGAGGGTTGTGGTGATGGGGTAGGAAAGTAAGAGGTGCGTGCTTGAATCATCTGCAACTTGTAATCATAAAAGAATTAGGATGAGGAGGAAGTGGGATGTACAAAGAAGGGTTAGATATGAGGAAATAGTCATCTTTGATGGTTTCCACTCCATGGCTGACGATTACCTCACAAGCTATCCGTATCATATGTCATGTCTCAAATTACTGATATATATTGTAGCCCAAAATCTTATTTTCTATCAAATATATCCAATTTTTATTTGAATGAATCATCACTAGCTGCTGTCACCATCTCCCTAATGAACCCGTTCTACAGATTTGCTGCTCATTCACTGAAATAATGTTCAAAAGTCAATCTTGAATTTCTCCACTTCAAGTGCAGACCATGTTCTCTGGTTTTATTGTTCTGAACAAGGTGACACAGCTTGTCTGTTTTATCTAGTCCCACTAAGATCCTAAAAAAGCAATGATATCACCTCCCAATCTTGCCTTTTCCAATGGGAACATGTCAAATTTATATAATGCCTCCTTTATAATCCAAACCTTCCATTCAGTCATTCTGGTTGCCCTCTTCTGTACGGCAAGATACACAAGGCAAAATACTATGGATGCTGGAAATCCAAAATGTAACTCAGTAGGCCAGGAAGCATCAGTGGAGAGAGAGAGAGAGAGAGAGAGTTAATGAGCTGGATACTTGAGGAGAAATGGAGCTGGTTTGAGGTCAGAAAACATGGATGAATGTGTTTCATGTAGATTTGAATGGCAGGACCTGATTGCCATCTTGTGTCTGTGTTTCCTGGTGCAGCCAGCCGGATTGTGAGTAGGAAGACCAAATGGAACGTTGTTGTTTATTGTGAGGGGAATAGAATATAAAAATAGCAAAGTTTTTTTTTTGCTACGTTGTACAGGGCTCGCGTGACAGCATATCTGGAGCAGTGTCCAGTTTTGGTCTCCTTAAATGATATAATTTCATAAAAGCAGTTCAGAGAAGGTTCACTCAACTGATTCCTGGATTGAAATGTTATCTTATGAGGAAAGATTGGACAAGCTGGGCTTGTATCCATTGGAGTTTAGAAGAATGAGAGGCGATCTTATTGAAACATAAGATCCTGAGGGGACTTGACAGGGTGGGTGTAAAAAAGAGAGTTTCCTTTTGCGGGACAGGCTAGAACTAGGGGACATAGTTTAAAAATAAGAGGTCTCCTATTTAAGATGGAGATGGGGAGAATTTTTTTCTGAGGATCATTAGTCTGTGAAATTCTCTTCCTCAGAAAGCAGTGGAGGCAGGATCATTGAATACTTTTAAGGTTAAGTTAGATTCTTGATTGACAAGGAACTCAAAAGTTATAGGGGGTGGACAGGAAAGTGGGGTCGAGGCCACAATCAGATCAGCCGTGATTTTGTCAAATGGCAGAGCAGGCTCAATGGGCCAAAAGGCCTACTCCTCCTAATTTGTATGTTTGTTTGTACTAGCCCAAGGTCAGGGAAGATTGGGGAGTTGGAGGGGGGAGTGGGCAACATTGCAGAGGTTGCAGGTGGGGTATGGGGAGGGAAGTGCATGGGAAGGGAGATAGATTCAAGTTTGGAGCCATGGAAAATTGGGGTATGAAGCCAGGCAATGTCAGGAATGCCAGGTTTGGGGACCTTTAGAGGCCAGAGGCAGACTGGCAGATTGGAGGCTCGGGTCTGAGAGATCAAAAGGGTTCGGTGAGAGGATCAGAGGCCACATGGAAGAAATTGGAAGGGTTGTTGGGAGATTGGAAGAGTTCAGGAATGGGTGAGGGGTCCAATGTTGGAGTTGGGTAAAGCAGGTAAACTGGAACCAACAGATGAGTGGAAATCCACTTGCATCCTGGGTCCAGTTGTCTTCACCTCCCTTTAGCCATTGGGTTTCCCAAGGTTGGGATTAATTTTAAAATGGTGGTTAAATATGCGGCATGCAAAAAGTTGTACTATATTATATTTACATTGCCATCCCTTAAGAGCGCGTTAGTTGCTCACCCCATGTACCACCTCCATTAAAAACAGAAGTGGCTCGCTTGGGGTCTGATTCAGATTTTTAACATTTTAATGTCCCATCCAACCCAAACCCACACATTTTGAGGTTAAAATTCACTCGCAGTATTTCAGGCCTGTGACAAAAGGATATTAAACTGAAACTTGGGTTGAATTTTTGCTTTTGGGGGCGGAAACAGGAGCTGGGATTGTTTTTGAGCTTCCAATCCACCTCCGGGGGAAACAGTTGCTCTTTGGGATTTTGACCAGGGCACCTGCTTATTTGGTATGGTGATAGGTCCCCTGTCCAATTAAAGGAGGCAGGTGAGCTCTTGAAGCTGGAAGGCCAATTAGATGCATTCCAGTTTGGGAGGAGCAGCAGGAAAGGGTAAACAGAGAGGAGCTTCAACACAAAAGCAATCTTGCACCAACATTTTGAAAGAGATTCAAATAAGCAGAAAAAGCAGCTTGGCCGTCAATATGGGGGGAATTCCTCTACAGGTGGCCTTTGGCTACACCAGTGCCTGGTCAGGCAGGGAGGGCCTGTAGGCTTGCCTGGAGCCCTGGTCCCCTGGCCTGCTGCTGGGTGGCCACCTAAAGTCGTTTGGGGAAACTAACGGCTAGCTGGAAAATCCCAGTTGGCCTTCTTTAACCACCACTAAACAGACTCGTTTGCTGCCTGCCTCGTGGTGCAAATAGCGCTGACGGCCTCTGAACCCGCCTTAGCAAAAATTGGTGGTGGGAAGAGTCTGTAAAATTGGCACATTGGCTGATATTGGTATTTTCATGCTCCGTCCACTTCTGTTCCCGACCTCGGCAGGGCTTGAAATTCCTGCTCTTTGAATCTGTTTCTCTGCCCATAGATGCTGCTTGACCTTTTGAGTATTTCCAGCATTTTCTGGTTATATGCCCTCTTCTGTATCCTTGTTTAGTGATGGCCAGTTTGTAAACAGTATTCCAAATGTGGTTGCACAAATGATGAAATGTAGGGCTGGATTTTATGGTCCTCTGCTGGCACGTTTTCAGTTGTGGTTGGTGTGGGATTGGGGAGGCACATAAAATATGGCAGGCAGTTAGCACACCACCGTCTCGCCCAATCCCCATAAAATGGAAGGCTGCTGCGTACTGAAATCACCAGCTTGCCCACCATTTTTATATAACTAATTAACAAGCAATTGAGCCTGTTACAAAGCCAATTGACCTGAATATTATGCTGGCCACGCCATAATACGGCTGGAGGGTGGGAGCCAGAAGACAGTTTTTTTTAACTTTGTGGAAAAAGTGGGAAGAAGGTGGGGCACTTCAGAGGTTCCCCTGTGCACATCGGGGGCACACCCCCAATTTGCTACCCCTGCCCTCCCACTCCCCCCCACCCCCCCTTGTTCCTCACTGGCCTCCAAAACCTGCCCCTAACTCCTCTTGTGCCCCTTTCTAGGCTTCCCAATCCCTCCCTGTTCAAAACCCAGACTTGCCTGGGTCTGGACGCGATGGCTGTCTTCATCCTGGGGCCTACTTGCAGCCCTGGCAGTGCAAACCACTCAGCTCTGCTTCTGCTGTGACTGCTAGAGCTGCTGGTCAATCAAATTGGCTGGCAGCTTCCAAGGGTGGGACTTCCTCACACTGAGAGGCGGAAGCCCCACTGCCTGCTCATTTAGCCTGCTGGCAGCGTGTTATTGCTTCCTTTCATCTGCCACCTGTTTGTCCAATTGCCAAGTATATCTAAATCTTCCTATAAATTACCCTGTTTAGCTTTGCAGTTTACTGCCTTAATCTTAATTTACCTTTGTATCATCTGTATATTTAACCATCATGCTTGTGACTTTGCTTCAGATCATTTATAAAAATATTAAACATTGTTAGTCAGTTCAAAACTGCTGTAAGAAGGAGATGTGATTTATTTCTGCTTTTTAATCAGATTACTGTGGTAGCCTGATCATTCAAGATGAGGAGTCTCCTATTGAACTGACTCTGGATGATTGCAAACCAGATGGATCTGTCCCTGCTATCATGGGGTATGTAGAATATTGGTTTAGGCACCTGTAGCTGTCACTAATAACCTCTAGAAGACTGGTAATCAGAAAGAAATAGGAAGATTTCATATTGGTTCGGATAAAGAATACACACCCACAGCACCGTATTTTGTCTTTCTCTTTCCAGATACTGACTGACCTATAAATTTCCAGCATTTTCAGTTTTTGTTCGTTCATACCATAGATTGTAACAATGTTTACTTCTGCTTGGCAATAGTTTATTTTTGGATTTCATTACATTTTGACATGCTCCTGTTACGATCCTGTTAGGGACTCTTAACATTTAAAGAAGAAACCCAAACACCCCGTGATTAACTGACAGAACTACGCCAGAAGGTTTTACCTTTTTAAACAAATTTTATTGTATATAAAAAAAATTAAAGAAACTGGGCATTACTAACCTAACACTATAGTTTACAACTACTTATGCTATGATTCAGTTTTACATTGCTCTTTCTCCCCGCTGCAAAGAATTCCCTTATACGTTACAAGAATCACAAAGGTTCTTTAGAGACCAACCCAATGGTATGCCATAACCCTCTGGAATTCACTTTAATTCTGCTCAGTATTCAAGCTACTCCTCACGATACAATATTTTTATAAGGATCTTTCTATTAGCTTTTCGGCTAAGTGACCCTCCAACTTTCTTTAATACCTCATGACTATGGATGTCTCAGGTCCTTGTTCTGGTTGCAGGCAGATACCCAACTGCCTTCCATGCTAACTCTGCTGACTGCTTTCTACCAAAGGCTCTGAGGACCATTGTGGATTTCTTCCTTTTAACTGCAAGCTAGGCAAATCTTCCAGCTGCTTCTCCCTTCACGAAATCCAAACTGAGCTTGAACCCCACCCGCATTCCCCACGGTGAACAACGAAGTTAGTAGTTGCTTTGCTTAAAGTGCAGGCCTGACTAACAATCATCCCCTTTCATCTCTCAATTCAATGAACTGCAACCTACACCAAACCAAAACTGCAACTGTCTTCTGTGAGAAACACCCGGCTAAATTAAACAAAATAACCTTCTACCCCACAGCCCATCTCTGTGGCATGCTTTGGGGTGTTCTCAAGCAGAAATGTAGACAATTTATTTTACCTTCAACACGGCTGTTAATTTTGTAACCCATGTGAATAATTTGTATTTGTAATGGATGTATTGCCCCCTCTCAAGACTCCCTGGGTGCATGAAGAAACCCACAAGTTTACAAAGCTGCCTTCATCTTCTTCTCATCTGGAAACTACATACATAATTTAAATCTTTTACTGAAATAAGGCTAGACCTTTTGGCTCCATTACAAGCTTAACTATGACTACCTATTCTTTATTGCTTTCATCCCTCTACCCCGACCCTGTAAGATAAACACAGGGTAACTTCTGACCGTAATTAATTTCCAACTTGTTTGATTTGCATTCACTTGAAATGCATACCAGTTTCTTGACCAAGTATTTCCATTTATCTTACATTTAATACTTTAATTCCTAAACTAAATGTTATATTCTAAAACATGAATTATGAACTAGATTTTGGCAACAATATTATTTTGTAATTAAAAGTATTGCAATGAATCTTGACTTCCTGTGATGGTGTAGTACTGAAGACTGACTTCTATTCCAAAACTGGCTGGATCCCTAGCTAAGCTGTTCCAGCACAGCTACAATGCTAGCATCAACCCAAAACTCTGGAAAACTGCCTAGGTATGCCTTGCCTACAAAAAGCAGGACAAATCCAATCTGAGCAATCTTTCAAGCCTGCAACTTCTATCACCTAGAAGGACAAAAGCAGCAGATGCATGAGAAAACCACCACTTGCAAGTTCCCCTTGAAGTCGCACACCATCCTGACTTGGAACTATGGCCAGAAGCTTCGGGTCGGCATGCGCAGGTGGGCCCCGCTCGCCGACGCGTAAAATGTTGAACGGTGACGTCGGGCATGCGTCCTGACGTCACCACGCGTCATTCAGATCTTCAGTTCGGCAGGCGCACATCGGAGTCGACTGCGCGCCCGTCGAACTGTCAAAGGCCTATTAAGGCTATTTAAATATCAATTTAAATAATTAAGATAGCTGCCTGTCCAACCTTAAGGTTAGCGGGCAGGCGAAGAGCCCAGGCGGCCTTCACATTTATCATGAAACCTCATCCACGGGCGGGATGGGGTTTCATGAAGGTTTTTAAACTTCAATAAAAGTTTGTAATAAAATTCATAGACATGTCCCAGCTCATGTGACACTGTCACATGAGGGGACATGCCTTAAAAACTTTTTTCTTTATTTAAATTTTAAAAACTCAACCTAATCTCCCTGAGGCAGATCTGTGCCTCAGGGAGATTTCTGCACTCTTTCGCGCGCATGCACAAAAGAGCGCGGGCCCCAACTCAGCCTACTCTCCCCGCCCGCACAGAGAGCGCACAGCACTTCCTGGTGCGTGTCACGCTGTGCAAAACTTAATTGGCCCACCTACATAAAATGGCGGCGCGCGGCCGATCACAGGTGGCTGCATGCCTGCCCCTGACCAGTCCCGCTCAGCCCCCCTGACGGGGAGAAAATTGTTCCCCACATTCCGTTCCTTCACTGTTGCTGGATCCAAATCCTGGAACTCCCTCCCTAACAGCACTGTGGGTGTACCTGCACCACATGGCTGCAGCGGTTCAAGACAGCAGCTCACCAGGACCTTAAGGGAAGTTAGCACTGGGCAACAAAATGTTAACCTTGTCAGTGTGTGCATCCCATGAACAAATTTTTAAAAGAAAAGTTGAGTGAGTTAGCAATGGAAAGAAAAACGGTTGATGTAAAACAGGCTGCTGACTCACTATCACCTAATTTACACCACCATACAGTCAAGATCTATCCCATTGTATTTTGCAGCATTACTTTTATTTGGAGTTTTTCTACTTTCGAATATCGTACTGCTGCAAAATTGCACAGAAACATACAGTTGATTAGTTTAGTTATCATTTTTATTCCCATTTTCTGAGGACGATTTTCACTTAAGCGTAAAAGAGCAAGTGAATCATGCTCGTACAACTGCCATTCTTAAAATCAAGTTATTGGAGCTCTTAATCATGGAAGTTGATTATCACCAAGAAAGCACCAAGTTTATGGTGAATAATGGCAGTCTTCTTCTTATCGTGTCCACGGACAGTCTATACATGGCCCAGCCAGAACTGGACACATTTTTGCGCCTTGTTGTTGAATTCGGCAAGATCTGCAACAATGCAGGGTTCCTCTAGCGATAGACATTGCAGGAGATGTTGCATAGTCTGTGGCTCAGTTCCACATTCACAAGTTGTCGGGCAGGTTGTATATCCCCATTTGCTTAGTGACACCTTTGAACAACCTACACCAGTCCTAAGTCTGGTAAGGCACATCCTGGTTGCCCAGTTGCAATTAGCTCCTGGGGGAAGGCTTTCATCCGGTAGAATTTCCATCGCTGGGGGTTGTTCGAGACTGGCGAGCCGGTCTTTCCACAAGGCGACGCGGGCTTCAGATGGGGTTGATAGTAATGGAACAACACTGTTCATGAAGCTCTTCCTTGACTTTAGGTGGCTGGGTGTAGGTGTATGACCATGTAGAGGGTGCCTCTCATCTGATGTTTGACGGAGTCGCTCTTTCTTGCTGGCTACCGTTCTTCTTATAACGGCAGTAAATCAATGAAAGATGAAGGGAGTAATTCTTATAGCGCTGAGGAGCATGGTTGAAATTGGGGCACGTAAAGTAGTGGCCTTTTCAAGCTTGGGGCTATTACATTGTGTTATCTTTCTTATCCTTCTCTCCTATCACTTATTTTACACTCATTCATAAGGACAAACATCTTGCATGGTGCAATCTTGCATCCTACAATCCAAGTTGGATTTAAAAGGGTTTTCCTGGATCCACCATTCTAAGACATTCCTTTTCTGCTGTTGTAGCTACTGAAGAGTAGATAGCCAACATTGCCAATGCTCCAGAACATGACAGTACCTTAAAGAGAGCTATCTCTTTCTCCAGTGTGAGAGTATGTACTGCAGGTTGTAAATCGTAGATGATGCCATTAGTGGTGCTGGTAAAATCTTGCCTTCACTGCCTCATTTTCACATCTGTTTTCTGCTTGACTGCTCCTCCACCCCACACCTCGCACCCAGGGTGGATTGAGCAGCTGGCTTATTGAATGGCCTGAGGCATTGAGTTTAACCAAAGGCACAGACATTGAAACCATTGTGGTTTTGCCCCCCCAAGCCAATCTAGTGGGAAGAATCTGGTGCCAGAAAAAGCCTAAAAAGGTCAGTGCGTTTTCTTTTTATTACTTTCCTTGTGAATCTCTGAGGAGCACAGAGATTATTCCCTTGGTATTCAGTAGACCTTTGCCACCTGACATTCTGCTCATGCCTGCAAGCCAACTGATGGGGCCTATGCAAATGAAGCCAAGCAGTTAAAATCTCCCAGGTCCCTCAACGCTGAGGTCAGTCTCTCCCTGGCCCCCAAAATTTGGGCTTTATTCTTTTAGCTGAAAAGTTCTCTCTTTTTATCAGCTGCTAACCTCACCAACTGAAATTCAATCTTTCTCGATGTGGACATTGTTAGATTTCTGTTCCATTTATGTTTAAATAGTTTAAATCGCTTTGGTCATCAATATAAACTCTATATTTGGGGTAGTTGCTGCTGATTGTTATGAATTCAGGTCTGCTGTAGACACTTTCTTGGATTAAGGAGCTCAGTTGATCCTGTAAGCATTGAGTTAGTTTTCTGGGGTTGTCTCTGACTGCCTATTTACCTGTATGCTAGTGGGACCTGGGAACACAACCTGAGTTGGATATCTGTGTCTTTTGCATTTGTATTTCTTCAATCTCTTTGAAGGTTGATTGAATTAACAGCCCTGTGACAAGACTTGTTCGAATCATTAAGCCACTTCATTCTACAATGTGTGGAGCAATAGTTATAATCAGATTCACTTAGTTAACCACAAGTTATAAGATTACCTGACTTAAGAGTTGTCTTTCTTCACTTAAAACTAATTCCTCACATTCTGGCTTTTGAGCTTGTCTTTTCTGGGATCATTCTGCAGCTACTGTTGCAAAAGCTAGACAGTTTTTTTTAAGTGTCTGACATTCTGTTTTATTCTTGACTGTTCTAACTGAGGCATGAACCTCCCTTATATTTATGTTCAGCTATAGTTCAAGGATAGCTTAGTGAAATCATCGATTTGTGCTCCAGAGGGTTATGCTTGCCTGTCAGCTGCCATTCATTCAGTCTTACAAGCCTTCAATAATATGGGCACAGTTGACTGCTACATAACAGTAGCATCATGGGATAATGGACATTTGCTGGGTCAAAATCCTGGAACTACCTAAAAGCACTGTGGGTGTACCTAAACCGCATGGACTCCAGTGGTTCAAGAAGGTGACTCTCCACCACCTTCTCAAGGGCAGTTAGGGATGGGTAACAAATGCTGGCCTAGACAGTGATACCCACAGCCCATGAAAGAATTAAAATATTACTGTTATTAATATAAGAATGTTTCTCTAGTCCGATCCAACTAAAACATTAATTGAACATGAATCCTAGAGCTGAATTCCAATGGTGAGGGGGTGGAACCACCCTTGACACCAAGGCAGCATTAAACCGAGTGTGGAACTAAGGAGGCTTAGTAAAACTGAAGTCAATTGGGAATCCAAGGGTTAACCCTAGAGTGGCTGGAGTCGTGCCTAGCGCATACCTTGCAGTTGGTGGAGGCTGATCTCAACCCCAGAACATTGCAGCAGAAATTTCTCAGAGCAGTGTTCTAGGTACAGCATCTACATCTATGACATTCTCTCCAACAAAATGTCAGAACTGGGCCTTTTTGCTGATGAATGCCCAGTGTTCATCTGATGACTGGCGATTCATCAGATAATAAAGCAGCCCATGGCCACATGCAGCAAGACCTGGAAAATATCCAAGCTTGGGTGGGCAGGAGCCAACAATGGTCTTTGGGATCATTGTGAGGCTAGATCCGGTCCAGGTAAGCATTTTTTCAAAAATTACAATTCTGGTGGCAGTCTCCAATCATCCTGCCAGTTAGACATAATGGATCGAGAGTCAGGGAAAATTCCTGATGCTGAAAACTGGACTGTGGTAAAAGTGCCCTGAAGGGTCGGATTTTCGTTCTGAAGTGGTGGGTGCCAACATGAGTGAGGCTGGCTGCCACCAGAAGGAGTTCAGAGGCAGCCACAAGGGTTGCTGGGTGCTGAGGCAGGCTGTTTAAAAGGCTGGCCTCAGTGCTCTGGGATTTTGTTCCAGTTGTAAAATAAAGCAGTAAAACCAAAAGACAGCCATTGAGCCCTCACTCTTCACAGCCCCACACAGTCCCCATGCCAACATATGCCAACCCACGACCCCCCACTCATCTCCATAGCGCTTTATAGCCACGTTGCAACTTAGTGCCAACTGATGCCAACCAATGGCTCCAACCAATACCCTTTGTCCTTCCATGCCAACACACCCTGTATCCACCACGAGCAGACCTCGGGTCTTATGCTGAGATGAAATAAAGCGCTAAATATCTATTACAGACTTCACTATATTTTTTTTAAAAACATTGATAAAAGCCCATCCAGTACATTTAAATCTTTTCAAATACTTAATCCCTTATAAAATAAACATTTCCTTCAAGTTCTTAATGCCTTATAAAACAAACGTTTGTATTCATAGCCCCATATCAAAGACAGCTAATCCGTTTATAACCTCTCTGAGCTGTCAATCAATCTGTGGACTTACAAGCTCCCCACAAAGAAAATGATAGGTTGTGGAAGTAGTTATGCAGCTCTAATCCTATAATGATTACCCTCAGACTTAAGTCAACAAACATCTATTGAAATTGAAAGTACTGATTTTTTTTTTACAACTGCAGGCTGGCTGTTTTCTTATCAAAATTTAAAGGGCAGTGTATTTAAATGGCTTGATAGTTCAAAAGACTTTATCCACATTTTACACACATTCACGTCGACTCTTACCCACATGCACTGCAGCAGTTCAAGAAGGTGGCTCATCACTACCTGCTCAAGGGCAATTAGGGATGGGTAATAAATGCTGGCCAAGCCAGTGATGCTCACATTATTTGAAAGAATAAATGAAAATAACAATCCCAAAGGGTATCTGACTTCTCCCAAAGGTATACCTTACATCTCCAAAGGGTACCTTACCTCTCCAAAGAATTCCAGTAGGTTTAGACCTTTCCCCAGATTTGTCTAAAGCCCACAAGTCATGTTTCAGAAACTTGGGTGACTTAAATTTCTCCTGTTTGAAGGTAGCTGCACTTTTAAACATGCTGCTGCCTCTGTGAACTATGGATGTGTGAAATACCTACTACTTCTGTGTCCGCAACCCCCCCCACCACCCCAGCAGTGAAAATGGAGGTTGCTGGGTTCGGAGGTGGGAATTCTGGATTCTGGGCTCTGCAGCCATTTTGCTATAGCCCTTCAAAATTTACGAAAATTTGGGCCAATGTTTTCATAGCAGCCCAATTTTAGAAAGTGATCCTGAAACAAACTTTTAAGCCACTAATTTGCAAAGTAAAGGATCTCACACCTATATCAAGCATGGATCCTGTACATCCCTACTTTAATGTTTACCAATATGGCATGCACATCTCTTCTGGCACAGTATGTGTGCGCACACGTGCCACTCTACATATTGAATGCTTAAGATGCCGCAACAATGAATTTCTAGGTCTGTGGGTTCTTAATTTTAAAAAGTCTTTCAGTGTATCAACAAAATGGTTGATTTCCATATGTGGGTGCTGCATGAAAAATTGCTTTGAAAGTAATTTTTGAATTGTGATTTTTAAAAAGCACATTTACAATTTAGAGATTTCAGATGTACATATTTCTCTACTCCTTTTCTTTCAGATTTATCCTTGCTCGAAAAGCACGGCGTCTGCTAAATCTCTCAAAGGAAGATAGGTGAGTGAATCTCTTTAGAAATTATACATAATTAATGTCATGCTTTATAATGAGACTTTAATGGGAAATGTGTTAACCACATAGGGCCTAAACTCTAGAATCTCCTCCCAAAACTTGTTTCAACTCTTTTCCTCCTTTAAGATACACCTTAAAACTTGCTCTTTAACCAAGCTTTTAGTCACCTATCCTAATATCTCGACCTTTGGTTTAGTGTCAGGTTTTTGGCTGTGTAGAGTTCTGTGAAGCGTCTTGGGCCTGAATTTTTCAGTCGGTGTGTGGGGGTGGGCCCGACACGCCAGCGCGTAAAATGATGTTGAGCGTGCGTCCCGACGTCATCGCGCTGTCTTGCGATGTTTCTGAACACGGGTGTACACTGAAGTTGGCTGTGCGCCCGCCGATAACTGATAGGCCTATTAAGGCCATTAATGAATTAATTAATGTAATTGTTTACGCTGCCCGTCCAACCTTAAGGTTGGCGGGCGGGCGAAAAGGCCAAGCGGCCTTCACGTTTTTCAGGAAACCTCATCCATGAGCAGAATGAGGTTTCCTAAAACTTTCACTTAAATTTTAAAAATTTCTGAAATATAAAAACATGTTCCCATCTCATGTGACTGTGTCATGGGACATGTTTAATTAAACTTTCAAACCATTTATTTATTTCAAAAGCGCTTCAATCTCCCTGAGGCATCTCCTGCCTCAGGAAGATTGAAGCGCTCTTTCGCGCGCATATGTGAAAGAGCGTTGGTCCCGATTCTCCCCCCTCCCCCCGTCCGCACAGGTAGCGCTCAGCGCTACAGGTCGTGACTTACGCTGAACAGGCCTTAATTGGCCCGCCCGCGTAAAATAGCGGCGCAGAGCTGATCGCAGGTGGTGGTTGGCTCTGCGACCACCCCGCCTGCTCCCGCAGAGCCTGCCCGCTGACTGAAAAATTCAGGCCTTGGAGTTCCCTATAATACAAGTGCTACATAAATCCATTTTATTGTATTTGCCACTAATCATAAACAACAAATTATTTTTGTAAATAGCAATTTCGTTTAAAACAAACTACATTTGTGCTAAATGTGCTAAACTACTTGGCCTGAGACTCTTAGAAATGTCCCCCTGCTATGTTGCTCCATTGGTATTCAGATATATCATTGTTTCAATCATCATTAATCAGTGTATCAATCTCTGCTTACTTGATCTGCTTGGTGATGAGAGCTTTGGTCTACTCATGGAATGGTATTCAGTATAAAAGCACTGCATATAAATCACCAATTTTGTGATTTAGTGATTTAACAAGTACATTTATTTACAAACCTGCAAAAAAATTAGTAACTGAGGTAAAAATGCCTGTAGATTGAAGTCATACAATGGAGTATCCTAAACCCATGAAACTACGTATTATACACAGCAGCTATTTTATTTGCCAGTGCTTATTTTCTTATTTTACAGCATGTGACCTGGATTATTTTTTGTTATGCAGGAAGCAAAAGATCTGTGAAATTTATGCCAAGGTGCTTGACTCTGAGGAAGCATTGCATGTAAGTTATTTCTTCTCTTGTTATAGGTTTAGTCTATTTTATTTAATAATATTCAGTCATATTTAGTATAATGAATTTCCCAAAAACACACTTCACCTTCAAAGGAGGAACCTTCACAGGCCATCTGGTCCTGTATTATTTTTGTAGTAAAATAAATGTATAAGACCATCTCTTTTGTACCAGTATTCTGAACAGTGCTCTGGTATCTATATCTTGTCATGCAAATTAGCAATGTTGAAAATGCCAGCAGACTTGTTAAATGGCCTTCAGCTGGCCTGCTATTTGGATTAATTGGCCAACTGCCATTGAGCCACTGCCCTTCCTGACTTTAGGAACATCCTGTGACGTCGGGAAGATGTCAGGATTCCCTCCTGATGCCTTCTGTTGCCATTTTACCATCCCTCCCACCCTGTCTCCAGAGGACTGGTAAAATCCCGGCCCCTCACACCAAGCAGTCACCTACATTCAGTACGGCAGTGGTCCCCAGTCACAGCAGAAGCAGCAATTATTTTTCAAGTTAGTCCCCGCAAAATTCAGGGGAGGTGGCTCTTCTGATGCACTTCCTTTGTTACTCTGGTGGGAGAAGAGCTGGAAATTATGATGGGACTCGGATTGCTAAACCCTGGCCTACCATGATTTCTGTGGCGCCATTGAAGGGAAGGACCCCCTGCCCTCCCTTTATAAGTCCTTTGATGTAGAAAGGAGCAGGACCAGGAGGGGTGGGATCCCCTACCAGGAGTTTTTGTTCCTTTGAGACCAGGGGCAGAAATTTCCCCCCGTTTGAGAGGGGGGGGGGGGGCATGAACCCAATCGGGACCGCGCCGCCATTTTACATGGGTGGGCCAATTAAGGCCTGCCCAGCGTGATACTAGCCCAGAAGCACTGAGTGCTCCCTGTGTGGACGGTGGGGGGGGGATAATTCCCTGAGTTGGGGCCTGCACTCTTTCGCGCATGTGCCAAATTAAAAAATTTGCCAACCTCAATATCCTGCCCCAGGAGTTTTATTGGCAGCAATAAGTTTTCTAAGACCAGACAAACCAAGCCACAATGACACATGTGGGGATGTGCCCTGGACTCCCAATGATAAATGAGTGGCGCTTTTATTTTTAAAAGCTGCCCTCTTAAAGATGTCACACGGGGAAGTCTAGAGTTATTTCTGGTCATAGTATATAGACATGGTCCACAAAGGACCATAGGCATTTCTCTCTGTTAAAGAGAGATAAATGATTATATAACTCGAGGGGCACTACTCCACATCAAGCATGGAGCAAGATAAGGGGGCAGGCTTTCATGAACTACCACAGCCAGTATGGGGATTGAAGCTGTACAGTTGGCATTGTCCTGCACCACACAATAGCCAACTGAGCTAAAAGCAAAAAACTGTGGATGCTGGAAATCCAAAATAAAAATAAAAATACCTGGAAAAACTCAGCAGGTCTGACAGCATCTGCGGAGAGGAACACAGTTAACGTTTCGAGTCCGTATGACTCTTCAACAGAACTAAGGAAAAATAGAAAAGTGGTGAAATATCGGAGAGAAGAGCAATACTTCTTCAAGGTAGGCATTCCTTGAAGAGAAGTGGCAGTCAATTAAACACTAAGATAAAAACAAAAAACTGCGGATGCTGGAAATCCAAAACAAAAATAAAAATACCTGGGAAAACTCACCAACTGAGCTAACTGATGGAGAGGAGGCCCAAATTGCATACACTCTTGCCCCTGGCATGGTTGCTCCACTTCCACTGAAGTTGTGTCCTGGGCAGATGGGTGACTGAATTGTAGCCTTAGTGCTGCTAGCATCTGTCTGGTGTATGCCTGTATTTAAATTCAATGAACTCCCCCTGCACATTTCTTGTGCAGACAGAATGTCAAAAAGAAGTAGCTTCACAAAATCATTTTCAACTGCTGAAATTGTGATTGGAATTCTCCACAATGTTCAGGCTCACAAAGACTTCACTTCCACCTGTCTCAGCCGATCCTGACAACAATCATGCTTATCGTTCTCAGCTTAGTCAGACTGCTTTGTGAGTGTAAATACAGGAGAGTTAGAGCGGCAGTGTAACTGGCCCTCATCATCACATGACTCGGCAGGAAGGGCTAAAAGGTGGTTGAACAATCAAGTAACCAAGACAAAGTCTCCCAGGATTAAGGATAGGATGCACATCTTGATTTGAAAGTGGATGTCTTGCCCATTGACCAGAAGAAAGAAGCCACACTGCCTTCTAAATACCAGCTCCTAAACTGATTTCAGGCCAGGGTTGAGAAACTCCCAATCTGTGAGCTCCCTTCTCGTCACCTGTGGTGACCAACTATTTGGGGGACTAATGTTTCACCTCAAACAAGGCCCCTGAGAGACAATCGACACAGGCCTAGACCTGGCGAGCAGGATCCATGGCTAAGGTGGGCCTTTGCTGCAATCTCAGCTGAATTATGTATATGCAACTGTCAACCATGCAAATACACCCAGTCAGGAATTGACCAGGGAACTTGAGCAGAAATACAAAGTTACACAACAACAGCTTGTATTTATATATACCACCTCTAACGTAATGAAATGTCCCAAAGTGCTTTACAGAAGCATTATCAAATAAAGTATGACACCAAGCCACTTAAGGAGATATTAGGTCAGATGACCGAAAGCTTGGTCAAAGAGGTAACTTTTAAGAAGTGTCTTAAAGTGAGATAGAGGCGAAGAACTGTAAGGAGGGAATTCCTGAGCTTGGGGCCTAGGCAACTGAAAGCACAGCCACCAGCAATTTAAATTGAGGATGCACAAGCGGCCAGATTTAGAGAGGTACAGATATCTTGGATGTTGCAGGGCTGGAGGAGATTAGAGGTGGGGAGGGGTGAGGTCATGGAAAAATGAGAATTTTAAAAGCAAGACATTGTTTGACACCGGGAGCCACTGTTGGTCAGCGAATACAGGCGTGATGGTTTAACAGGACTTGATGCAAGTTAAGACAGGCAACAGAGTTTTGGATGACCTCATTATGAAGGGTAGAATGTGAGAGATGAGTCCGGAGTGCATTGGAATAGACTAGTCTAGAGGCATGCATGAGGTTTCAGCAGCAGATGAACTGAGACAGGAGTGAAGTTGGGTGATGTTATGGAGGTAGAAATAGGCAGTCTTAGTGATGATGCAGAAATATGAGATTCAAAGCTCATCTCTGAGACAAATATGACACCAAGGTTATGAACAGTCTGGTTTGATCTCACACTGTTGCCATGGGGAGAGATGGAGTTATTAGAAAGGGAACAGAGTTTGGAGTGGGAACCAAAAACAATGGCTTCAGTCCTTAGAGTAATAATAGAGACTAATTAGAGGAATCTTTTGCTCATCTAGTCCTAGATGGTAGATAATTTAGTAACAGTGGAGGAGTCGCGAGAGATGGTGGTGAGGTAGGTAGAGTTGGATGTTGTCAGCAAACATGTGAAAACAAATGCTGTGCTTTTGGATGTTGTTGCCGAGGAGCAAAATGTGGATGAGGAATAGGAGGGGGCCAAGGATAAATCTTTGGGAGACACCAGAGGTAATAGTGTGGGAGCAGGAAGAGAAGCTATTGCAAGTGATCCTCAGCTTATGATTAGATAGATATGAGTGGAACCAGGTACAGTCGCAACAAGCTGGAAGACAGTGGAGAGTTATTGGAGGAGAATGATGTGGTCAACTCTGTCAAAGACTGCAGACAGGTTAAGAAGGACAAGGAGGGAAAATCAATATCAGTACATTGTGCCATCAGTTAATGAGGCTACTCACTGCCAGAAAGCCTTGCAATAGTGTCCCTGTGGACTATATGTTGTAAATGTGATGGACGATGCATCTGCACAACTCATGTACCCTAGCAAAAGAGACCCAGAGGTAGACCAGAGCTCTCTCACAGAAGATTCTTGGGGTGCTAAAGCAATGTTTCACGTGATTAGGCCTGTTGGGTGGCACAAGAAAATTCAAACCACAAGATAATATTGGCTCAGATTTTGCTGTAGAAATAATAGTGAGGCTAATAGCACTGTTAACTGCTGAAATCAGAAATTGATGCCTGAATTAACCTGCTCCTCCAAAAGCTACAGAATAAAAATATCTTGCCAAGAGGCTTTGAAATACATGGAACAGTGTGAAATTGTTATACTTGTAATTAAGAACCCATTAAATTTGACAGAAAAAGGACTTGACTTGCCCATTCCAGTATAAGTGAATTTTTAACAGCACAATCAGTCTTAATGACAAACAACTTTTCTGGCACTGAAAATTAGTTTTTACAAGTGTAAAAGGGAAGCTGTTGCCTGTGTGGTTATGTCACTGGACTAGTAATCTAGACCCCAAGCTAATGCTCTGGGGATTTGAGTTCAAATCCCACCATGGGACCTAATGGAATTTGAATTAAATTAATAAAAATCTGGAATTGAAAGCCAGTCTCAGTAATGGTGACCATGGAACTATTATTGATGTCATAAAAATCCATCTGCTTCACTGGTGACCTTAAGGGAAGGAAATCTGCCATCCTTATCTGGTCTGGCCTACATGTGACTCTAGATCCACAGCAATGTGGTTGACTCTCTAGCTGCCTTCTGAAATGGCCTAGCAAGTCCTTCAGTTGAAGAACAATCAGGGATGGACAACAAATGCTGGAAAAATTTGAATTGTTGTTGGAGATGTTTAAAAAAAAAAGCTTTTTTCTCTCATGTAATTCCATCTTTCTTTCCCTCTTTATTTTGCTTTCTGAAACTGATTTGATATTGAATTAAGTATTCTAATTGATGCTTCCTGGTTCAGACCCTGCACTGCTCATTAATGATTCTTCAGTCTGATTAGGTAAAGGATACACAGTGGCTTTCCCTGTGCACAAAGATCCCACATGCCCTGTAAAAGATGCTGTACTGTTTTGACTCTCTAATTCACAGTAAGTTCTAGTGCAAAATCCCATTGAAAGTCTGTGGACAGTTCGACGCTCAGAACAAAATCCAGCTTATTGGAAGTAAAATGGTTTATTCAGTGTACAAGATAATTGAGTGCACATGGTATATGTGTTAAGCATATTTTGTCCAGCCCTTGTACTTTGTGAACTTGCGTAAGCATAAGCCATGTATTCATCCTAAGTGCCCTACCAATTGAGAGAGTAACAACGTTGGATAGCTGATAAGCCAAATGCTGAGCTTAATAGTTTACAGCAACCACTATCTGTTCCCGCAACAATCCCACATACTTGCATCAGTGATAGCCATCTCCATTGTTGTAGGCTCGTCACTTTCGGAGACGCCCCAGCTATGCTAAGTGATGGCAGAGATTTAGTGGCAGCTGGGTGTCCCTGTACTTTTCCATACATACTATTACTGGATGGCATTTCCTCATAATGCTGTCCAAGTACAGAACACTGGTCATCTAGTTTTTTGCAGCATTCCTGCACTTCATTTGCCACCGATGTTCTCTGCAGATCCCTTCCAGGTTTCCTGGTTCATGTGTTCTTAGATTGTCTGTCTGTCGGAAAGCATGCCATCAAAGATCTGTATCCACTATCAAGGATTTCAGACTTCAAATAAAAAAGTGTAATATATCAGAAAATTGTGTTTTTTTTGTCTTTGTATTTTTGTCCAGCCCATTCATTATGAAGAGAAGAACTGGTGTGAAGAGCAGTATTCAGGTGGATGTTACACTGCGTATTTCCCTCCAGGAATTCTGACTCAGTATGGCAAGTATGTGCAATAATTTTATTATCTCCATCAGTTAAACATTTGCTGAAGTGTGAATGGATTCAGATTAGGCCTTGTAGAGCAAAACATTGCTAATTTAATCAACGTTCTTACATGGAGCATTTGTTCAGGTTTATTGCCATTCTGCAGAGTGAAATCCTGCTTCTCCATAATAGTCAGAGGAGTCAGTAACACTTGCTGAAATGTCTATGGATCAGTTTAAAAGTCTGTATAGTGTCCAAAAAATGCCCTTGTTATTTCTGTTGATGATGTGTTCTTTAGAACGTTGTGCCCAGTTACATCAATTTAATAAGCAGCAGCGCATATCTTATTTTTGAATTGCTCCATTCATTTGGACAACTTCATTATAGGCAGTGAGAAGATCAGAACTAAGGTTCATTATTGGGCTAAAGCAGATGGGTGGAACTTTAAGCTGTATTTTGGTATTATACCTGATATGATGTGACTTGAAGGAAAATGAATGACACAAATGCTTTGTACATGGAGTTGAAATAGGTAAGGATAAGGTTGAAAGAAACCTGGGGCAGAATTTTACAGTCCCTGGTTGGCGGGTAAAATGCAGTGTGTGGTCTGCCTGCTACCTACCTGCCCACCCTGACCTGTCTCCCATTTTACAGGGGGCAGTGGAGGTGTCAAGGTGGCCCACCCACCCTTGGGCCTATTGAAGCCCTTAAATGGGTAGGTAATGGTCACTTAACGGCCTTATCCCATCCCTGTGGCTATTTTACTTGCAGTAGGGGAGGCCCATGCCAGGTGGGTAGCCTGCTAGTTTTTATCTGGGCGAGCTGGTGTCGGACAAGTGAGGGGGAGGGGAGATCTCCTTTCGGGGTCCCCTGTGCCTATCGGAAGCACTCCTGCGGGGGGGCCTCCAGCCAGGCCCTGCCTATATCCCAGACCTACCTGAAGACTGACTTCCATTAGTTTCTGTTCTTTGGGAACTACTTGTAGTCCAAGCAGTGGCCACCGCTTGAACCTGGCATTGCTGGGACTACAGAGCTGCTCCCCAATTGGATTGGCCAACAGCTCTCTAAGGCAGGACTTCCTCCCCAGAATACTCTGCTGAGCAGCTAAATAGCTGTGGAGCAGCCAGAATCGGCAGGGATGCATTCCCTAGTGAC
The DNA here is from genome assembly GCF_964194155.1 of Cetorhinus maximus. NCBI lineage: Eukaryota > Metazoa > Chordata > Chondrichthyes > Lamniformes > Cetorhinidae > Cetorhinus > Cetorhinus maximus. Next base: position 39,623,955 of record NC_135894.1, read on the forward strand.
TCTTCACGTGGTGAGGCAAGAAGCTCCGCCACCTGAAAAATCCTGCCCCTGGTGTTCTAGTACACTCGATGTTTAACATATCCACCCCCACTGTGGAGCAGTAGGTAACAAAACCAATTGAATGTTGAACAACATATAGGGCAGAATTTTACCCTTGGCATGCGGGCGCGTGCCTGACATGTCCATACATGAAATAAAGCGTGTTGATGTCAGACGAGTGTCAACGTGCGCATGCGCGATATTTCGCTGGGCAGGCGCGCAATGAAGACTGAGGCGCGGCCACCATTAATTAAATGGCCAGATAAGGCCCTTTTGAGAGACCAGTTGACTCTGAGTTTATGTAGCCCATGCGATTTTCAGGCCGTTGCACAGACAAAATGGGCAGGCCACGATTTGCAAAACCTCATCCACGAGCAGGATAAGAGGGGTCAGTGGGCTTCACAAAGTGAATAGTGAATAGTTTTGGTTATCACTTGAAGCTGTTTGCTTCTGGGAACAGGACAGCTTCATTTCGCTCCAGCGCTACATTCAGGGTATTTAGATGCTTCAGTTCAGGACTCAGTATTGTCTTTCAGGCTCCCGGAGGATTCACACTGGGTGGGGCCTTCCAGGAATCAGACAGCCTTCCTTTACCCTGGTAATGAGCATTGTGGTCTCCATTGGAGGCATCTCCTCTGAGGAGGAAGAGAGGGTCAGAACGGGGAGGAGGCCAGGTGTCCCTATTCAGCCTCCAGAGGAGTGACCTGTGGGAGGATAGGCGCAGGCGTCAGGGGTGCAGGGCCAACAGGAAGGCCAAGGCGGAAGTGGCCGCAGAAGACGCCACTATCCTGCTGCCAGGGTTTACAGGTGGTGATGCAGCTACCTCAATATGTCTGAGGTGCAGTGCTGAAGGAGGCTCCGACTCTCAAGGGAGGCATTTGTCCATTTGTCAGAGGGTCGGGCCTGAGATCAGGTCTGACTGTGTGGGTGGACACCCCATGCCAGTGGCTCTGAAGGTCACGGTGGCCCTAAACTCCTATGCCTCCGACTCTTTCCAGGGCTCAGTGGGGAATCTTTGTGGAGTCTCCCAATCAGCTATCCACATTTGCAACAAACTGGTGACAGAAGCTCCGTCCAGGTGGGTATTGGCTTTCACTCATTTCAGTATGGATGAAGCCAGCCAGGATGAGCGAGCCAGAGGCTTCGCAGTGATTGCTGTGGTGCCCGTATCCAGGGTGCCATCGAATGCATACATATGGCCATCAAGGCACTAATGGATGAGCCGGGAGCCTTCAATAGGAAGAGATTCCACTCCATGTACGTGCAGATAGTGTGTGACCACAGGGGATGCAAATTCTGCAAGTCTGTGCAAGGTACCCTGGCAGCTCCCATGACGCTTACGTCCTGAGGCACTCAGGTACTGAGGCTCTTCAGTGCTCCAGCCCGGCTGGATGGATGGCTGCTTAAAGTGTCCTGTTCGGATCATCAAGAAACATGGGAGACATTCAAAAACTGGAGGCAGTACAGACTCTAGAGTCAGACAGTTGATCTCTAGTGTCAGGAGTCTAAATCAAGAGGAAAGTCTGAAAAGATAGGTTTTTAACTTGGATGGGAGGCATTTGAGAGGTGATCATTCTTTATAAAATTTATTTATGACGGCAAATATGGAAAAAGATTAATCTAGAATACTAGTTTAAAAATAAACAGATTAGCATAATTGGAAAGGTGAAATACTGTAGATGCTGGGAATTTGAAATAAAAACAGAAAATGTTGGAAGTACTCAGCAGGTCAGGCAGCATCTGTAGAGAGAAAAATAGTTTTAACGTTTCAGGTCGATGACCTTTAATCAGGGGTTCTGATGAAAATGTGTTTCTCTCCACAGATGCTGCCTGACCTGCTGAGTATTTCCAGCATTTTCTGTTTTTGTTAGCATAAGTGGACACAGGTTGAAACTAGTAAGAGAGCTTTAGGACTAATATCAGGAAGTTCTTCATACAGAGTGAAAATCTGGAATTCTACCTGTGATACTTCTGTGGTAGAACTGTGGAAGCAAAATGCTTGGATTCACTTAAGAAAAACATTGATACTTCAATGGGAGGAGTGTACATTTGTTCTGGAAACATGAATTAAGATGGCTGAAATGGCTTTTCTCAATTGTAAGTATCTTGTGATGTTGATGCTGCCAGTGGGTACCAAAAAATTGAATGATGTTCCATTCTTCCCTGGAGGAGCATGGAATGGAAAAACATGCACAAAAATTAGCACCAATTTTTATATTTATAGTTACAAATATAGTTGTATGGTTGGTGCTGACTAGTTTCACATGTAGATGTACATATTTCCATTGATTCATTTCAGCTGTGTTCAATATTCTAAACATGTTGATGAATATTTTTGTCTTTGAAGAATCCTGAGACAGCCATTTCAGAAGATATACTTTGCTGGCACTGAGACAGCCACTGAGTGGAGTGGATACATGGAAGGTGCTGTGCAGGCTGGGGAGAGAGCAGCTAGAGAGGTAGAGCAAAAGGAATTCTTTACTGTAATAGACTAACGTTTTGCATTGTGCTCTTCAACAAAACTCCAATCAATTGAGAACATATCCTGGTGTTGGGAAGTAAGTGTGACTAAACCATGCAGTGAAATAAAAATAGCTTTTGCATAAGTGGAAACATTCCTAGCACCTCATTATTGAAATGGTGTGTTTGTATAAGGCATGCAGCTTGCAACTTAAATGCATCTTTAATACTGGACTCTCACCTGCTGCTGGTTTTCAAGTATTTAACTTATGTGATTTGTTTTGTAGAAGACACATTGATCCCATGGGAAGTGAAATTTACAACTCTATAGGTAGATTGATGAACATTCATGTGTAAGTCTTGGCTCTGTAGTAGCACTTACCTCTAGTCAGAAGGATGTGGATTCCAGAGATGAGCATGTAATCTAGACTGACACTCTGAGTAGTACTGAGAGAGCGCTGAAGTGAGGTGCCAACCTAGATTAAACCAAGCCCCTGTCTGTCTTCTCAGATGGAAATAAAATATCCCATGGCATTATCTGAGTCTTCATGTTGTCCTGGCCAAAACTTATCCCTTAACCAACACCATAAAATCAGATTTATCTGGCCATTTAGATTGTTATTTGCAGGACTTTGCTATGTGCAGATTGGCTCCATGACAAATTGATTATGGCTGGATTTTACATTTGCAAATTGGGATTGCTGCACATGTGTAAAATCCGGCATGATGACTGTGTATATCACAAACCCAACGTCAACACACCGGTTTCCCATAATACGGTAGGTAGGCGAGTACCGAAATCTGCAGTTCGCCAGCCATTTTGTAAAAAAATCATTAACAGACAATTGAGCTTGTTAACAAGCCATTGACTAGAATATTATGCTGCCCACACCATAATGTAGTTGGTGTGGGCGAGAGTGGGGAGTCTGCTTTTGCACCATCCTCACCACCCTCCCTTAGTGCCCAATCCCTCCCCGTCCAAGAGGCCTGGGCACTTACCAGCCATGGCACCATCAATGTTCTCTATGGGCCTGCTTGCAGTTCCAGCATCATCCACTACTGAGTTCTGGCGCTGCTGGGACTGCTTGTGCTGCTGGCCAATCTGATTAGCTGGCAGCTCTTGAGGGTGGGACTTCATGTCCCTGAGGGACAGATGTCCCTCTCTCCTCTCATTCAAGCCGCTGGCGGTGTGGTGTTGCTGCGGGGTGGCCTTTTTTTTAAGTTGTTCGGTTTGCAACCGACTTATAATGGAGCAATAGCCCCACCTGTGAAATCCAGTCCAACGTTTCAGAAGTACTTCGTTGAATCTGAAGCATTTTAGGATGTCCTGTGAATATCAGAGGCTCTACACAAAAGCAAATTATTTCTTTCTTTTATTTTCCTTCCCTGCTACCTTTTTTTGTTTAAATATCAGTTTAATGACACTTTGAAAATACATAAATCGTCACATTTAATAGCATTTTATTTCAGCCAGATGCTTTTATACCATTGCAGGTTAAATGCATTTCAACTATGAGTAAAAGAGTGCTTCAATAGCTTAGGTTCAATGAAGTTAGAGACTGAAGCAAAAATAAGATATATAATCATTGTAAGGGAATAATATAAAATTATCTTTGAGAAACATATAGGGCAAGTAAAAGGAAGGCGGGCAAAATATGAAAGCCTGAGAGGAAGCAATGCAAAAAGACTGGTAACCATCTATAAGGAAATAAGAGCTTTCCTAAGCACATAATAAGTACAAAATGGCTAGATGAGACCACAAGCAAACCATCTGCTACTTGAGAGGGGGAACTAATAGAGGTGTTTTTTTTTTAAAAACTTCCCTATATTTTTAAGAGGATGATGAAAGTAGGACCTGAAGGGTACCCGGGAAGTATATGGAAGACCTACTACAGGAGATAAACATTCAAAAGGAAGCTATACTTAAAAATTTAATGGGGTTTAAAAACAGCAGAGTCGCCAGGCCCAGATGATTTGCATGTCAGAAAACTGGAACTGATTTAGGGAAGGAATAACAGAGGAATACCTGTAAATTTGAAATGGGAAATTAAACTAAAGGGCTGGAGAGAAATGTAACAAGAAATGTTCAAGGAAAGGGAAGGGAATAATGCAGGAAATTCTAGGCAGTGATACATTGGTTGAGGGTAAAGTTCTACAGTTCATTAATTTTTTAAAATTCATTCATGGGATGTGGGCATCTCTGGCTAGGCCAGCATTTATTGCCTATCCCTAATTGCCCTTGTTCAAGAGTCAACCACATTGCTATGGGTCTGGAGTCCAGGTAAGGATGGCAGATTTCTTTCCCTAAAGGGACATTAGTGAACCAGATGGGTTTTTATGAGAATCAGCAATGGTTTCATGGTCATTAGACTTTTAATTCCAGATTTTTATTCAATTCAAATTTCACTATCTGCCGTGGTGGGATTTGAACGTGGATCTCTGGAATACAAGTCCAGTGACAATACCACTATCCCCCTATTATTAAATATGGGATGCATTGGTTAACAATTGGAAAAATGTGGGCTAAAAGAAGCAGTCAACATGGGTTTGCAGAGGATGGGTAATGCTTGATTAATTTAACTGAATTTTTTTTTGAGGATATCCATGTATAAATAAAGAGAATCTGTGATTATAAGGCGTTCATAGCAGATTTGTGTAACCATATGGGTAGAGAGATGTCTGGAGATAGAAAGCAGCAAAATGAGATGCATGAATGTTTCTGAATTGGCAGAAAGTAGGTAATGATGTGCCTCAGGGACCTGTGCTGAAACTTAATACAAAAGCAAAATACTCTGGATGCTGGAAATCTGAAATAAATACTGAAATGCTGGAAATACTCAGCAGGTCTGGCAACATCTGTGTAGAAAGAAACAGAATTAACATTTAAGTGACCTTTCATCAAAACCGGTTCTGATAAAAAGTGATTGACCTGAAACCTTAACTTGATTTCTCTATCCGCAAATGCTGCCATATCTGTTAAGCATTTCCAGTATTTGCTGGCTTTTATATGCTGGAACCTATTTTACTTCCCATTTAGATAAATGATTTGGACATAGGCACAGGAGAAATTATATTGAAGTTTTCTAAATGATACTAAGAGGCAGAATGTCAGAAATTGCATCTGAAAAACAAGGTTTGTTTCATACGGACCTCAAATCACAATGTTAAAATTATTCTTAATGCCTCCAATAGCACGCTGCAACTTTAATTAAATAGTCATAAATAATTTTTGGGAAGCATAATACATGTCAGAATTAATTTAATATTTTACTTAAATTTAATTTGAAACTGCATTACAGAATGCCAGAATTAATTGTTTTCTTTTTCTATAAATTAATTTTGCAATGCAATTCTCATTAACCTCAAAGTAATTAGAAAATAAAATTTAAGTAATTCCGTGAACGTATTTACTGTCGCCATGTCTGTAGAGTCCTGAGATCCAAGTATTCCAAACAGAGTCTTCCAACGGGCAAAATAGGAGTTTTAGGTTGAGAGAAACCTTCAACCTTCTGATTTCCCAATTCCCTTTATAATTGTATCTGCACGTCTCCTCCCCAAACACGTGTGCACACATTCATGCCACAGTCTACTTCCCCCCCTACCTCTGTGTCTGCCTCTAGTAAAACAAACAGGGAAGCCCAGGCAGCAAATGTCTCTGTGAAAGCATTTGGTGCACAGTGTACGTAATGAAACCTCTTTGTCTTAGATGGGTTGTGCTGCTGTCCTGGGGCTTTTCACTTTCCAGCTCCGTCAAAAACTAATGAGACTTATTAAAATTGAAGCTGCCAGCCTGTGTGAAACAGTCTAATGTATTTAAGATTATTGAATCCACTACTAGTTAATTTATAACTGTTGTATATTAACCCTTTCCTTTCCAGCACCAGCATTGTTCTACTCCCATCTATTTGTGCCAGACTGTAGTTCTCTCCTTTATAATGTCTGAATGCTAAATAGCATGCAACAGTTGTTAACCTAGTGTTCAGAGGACTCATTATTTGTTTCACCACACACCCTAACACTTCATACTCATTGCAACCCCTCAGATTTCTCTTTTTTCGTTGTAATTGCTCATTCAACACTCACTGCACTGGAAGATAATTCATTCCAGAAACCAGTTTTAAAAAAAACCCACAAGGAAAAAATACCATTTCTCATTATGGCAGTGGTTTCCTCCATTTCAGCTTGTTTCCCCTAATCAGTGTACTGCAATGAAAGGTCTTCTAGCATCTATTTGGTTTATCCCCTAATTGTTTTAAATACTGAAAATGTATCTTCCCTTGATCCTCTGTTTGTACTAAGGAAAAATAATCTGCTTTCTCTAAGACTGTCAGAATAATCTTTTTTGTGATTCTATGTACTCACTGAAAACTATAAGGTAACCACAGCAATACTATACAAGTTATCCATTGTTGACAGACTTACCCTTGCAGTATAAAAAGGCAGAAGTAGCATTGGGAGACTTGCCATATATCAGAGAATGACAGCTAAATACTCTGACACATCATGTACCATTTGAGGTACATGGTTGAGAACTGCTAATAGTATTCAGCATGCGCTAACAGTTAATATTTCTGTTATCTGCAATGTAGGTCTTAGCTTAGGTTGTTCTTGGTAAGGATCGATGGAGACTGCTGGAGGCCAGGCTGTTGGTAAACTTTTTATTAAACATTCTCCTCACTGCATACAGGACAAGGCTTAGTATGGGGCTTCACACAGAACCATCCCACTGTTGTCATGTGATCTTACATCACTGATGTAGATTGTCTACTTACAAATTTAACATTAAGCATTTACATACCCCCTCATCTCCCCCGTCCTCCCAAGTCTCTGACTCTATTCAATACATTATTTACATTATCTTACATCTTCCCACCACACCGCACCCCCCCACCCCACCCCCCCATCCCCAGAGTCTCTGCCTTCATCTCTGGTTCTCAGCGATAACCGTTGTGGTTGTTTCACCAATCTCCCTGACCTTGTTCTCAGCTCTCTCTCAGAGGATGTAGAGTTTTCAAGTTCTCCTTGTTCTCTGTCTCTCGAACTCAGTAGAGTAGTAATGATCATTAGAGACTTCCAGCTCGCTGTTCAGGTCATTTTCCTGATCTTCTGGGTGACTGGTCCATTCCATTGAAGGCCATCGTCTTGTAGAAACGAGTGCGCTTCTGTTTCTTCTCACTATTCCACTTTCAAACTCCACAAAATAAGATCTCGGATGTACTGTTTCCTTTCCAAAACCTGGCCTTGGGGATTTTGGTCACAAGTTCTTACTGACTCCCCTGCCTGGAGTTCTGGTAAATTATGTACTCTGTTATTGATTATTGTTTCTGGTTTGATATGCATGATACTTATCCTCTTTCTCCCTTACTCTCTCTATATCTGCTACCTTGAAGGATGGCATAAGTGTGTGCAGAAGAGCAGGAAGTTGAGTCCTCAGGCATCAGAAACTGTATAAATACTGCCTCTACGAGAGCAGGTCAGAGGCTAGGAATCCTGCGGTGAGTAGCTTGCCTCCTGACTCCCCAAAGCCTGTCCACCATCTACAAGGCGCAAGTCAGGAGTGTGATGGAATACTCTCCACTTGCCTGGATGAGTGCAACTCCAACAACACTCAAGAAGCTTGACACTGTCCAGGACAAAACAGCCCACTTGATTGGCCCCCCCTTCCACAAACATTCACTCCCTCCAACACCGACGCACTGTGGCAGCAGTGTGTACCATCAACAAGATGTACTGCAGGAACTCACCAAGGTCGATAGGCAGCACCTTCCAAATCCATGACCACTATCATCTATAAGGGCAGCAGATAGATGGGAACACCACCACTTGGAAGTTCCTGTCCAAGCCACTCGCCATTCTGACTTGGAAATATATCGCTGTTCCTTCATTGTCGCAGGGTCAAAATCCTCGAACTCTCACCCACAGAGTTATCAGAGAGGACCTACACCACATGGACTGTAGCAGTTCAAGAAGGCAGCTCCCCACCACCTTCTCAAGGGCAATTAGGGATGGGCAATAAATGCTGGCCTAGCCAGCGACACACTCATCCCATAAATGCATTAAAAAAACTCATCCTTTGGCCTCCCTATTTTTAACTTATGGGTGTTTAGTTGAGCTAAATCAAAAATTGCTGGAAAAACTTAGCAGGTCTGACAGAGTTAACGTTTTGAGTCCGTATGACTCTTCTTCAGAACCCTTCAGAGCTCTGAAGAAGAGTAATACGGACTCGAAAAGTTAACTCTGCCTTTCTCTCCACAGATGCTGTCAGACCTGCTGAGTTTTTCCAGCAATTTTTGTTTTTGTTTCAGATTTCCAGCATCCGCAGTGTTTTGTTTTTATCTAGCTGAGCTAGCTGTGTGGATAAACCCTTAGGTTTCTATGAACTGCTTAAAACATTTGTTGGCAACCTGTGGGCCATTGTCTGAAATGACCACGTTTGGAATGCCGTGCATGGCAAAAATTTCTTTTAGTAACAATGACAGCTTCCAAGGTGGGATCATGCAAATGTTTAACCTCAATTCATCTGGAGTAATAGTCAACAACTGTGAGGAATGCCTTCCCTTTGAGTGCAAAATGATCCATTCTGAGACATTCCCAGAGTCTGAAAAGAAAGGAGGATATCATCAGTGGTTCTCTTTGCTCCTGGTGATGGGTTACACAGTGATGCAGTTTGAAATCATTTCTTCTAATGGTTTGGAGATCTCTGGCCACCAAACAGAATTTCATGCTCTAGCATGACACTTTGTAATGCCAGGTGTCCCTGGTGTATATCTGAAGGATCTTGAGTCTGAGGACTCTAGGTATGACCAATCTCTCATCATAAATCAACAAATCATCCACCACATGTCTCTGTTGCTCAAAGTATATAGATGAGATTATGTGGAACATGTTCTGGTCCTCTTCTGATGCTGTATTGCCAAATTTGAGCACATTCTTCATCTGCTTTTTGTGCCTTTTGAATTTCATTTAGTGTCTGTTAGTGCTAGTTTAAATTTTTTGGTCAGTGAAGTAAAGGACTCCACATCTTGGACAAAATTTATGTCCTCTTGTTCAGGCTATTCAACGGCAATGTGTAACAATGCATCCGATGAAGTTTGTTGTTTTCCTTGGACATACTTGGTGGTAGCATCGAATCTCTGACCTCAAACAAAATCTCTGCACTCTTGGTGGTATCTTTGCTAATTCTTGAGCATTTAATAGTGTAACGAATGGTTTGTGGTCTGTCTCAATGGTAAACTTTAGGGCTAAGACATAATTGGCAAACTTCTCACAAGCTCATGTAGCTGCTAATACTACTTCAATTACAGTGTATCTTTGCTACATTCAGTGATCAACTGAAGGTTAAGGGATAATTGACTGCTAAACTTCAATAGAAAGGAAGAGAAAAATCAGAGAAACAAGTACACTCATCTGTGTTTACCATCTGAATCTGAAAGAGTACTGCTCCTAGTTTAGTCAATGCTGCATCATAGGCAGTTCTGGATCCAATATGTCTGGTGAAATGAGCATCTTATTCCTTTGAACAAAATTTGTTTTTCTTCCCAACACCATGCTTGGTCTTGCCTAAGCAATTGATGCAGTGGGTCATTCACATGTGTCAGATTAGGTAAGAACTTTTCTATTTGATTTGCCATTCCCATGAAGTGCTGAAACTCTGACATTGTAAGGTGGTGGAAATTCTTTGATTGCCTTGGTTTTTTTCAGGATCAGCCCTGATGCGTAAACTATGTGCCCCAGAAATTTGATGGTTGGTTGCGAGAACTCATTATTAGTCCTGCTTCTTGCAAGCATCGCAATGCTGCTCCTACTCTGGCATCATGCTCTGATGTAGTGGACCTTGGATCAGGATGTCATCCATGTGACTAGTGACCCTTTCGAATCCTTCCAGAATGCTTGCCATCATCCTCTGAACAATTTCTGATGCTCATGTAATCCAAAGGGTAGTTGATTGAAGCAATATCTCCCAAACAGTGTGATGAATGCTGTCAGTAGTTGGATTCCTTATCCAAAAGTAGTTTCCAAAAGCCACTGCATGCATCTAGTTTGGTAAAAATTCTGCTTTTTTGTTAGCTTCGCCAGACTCTCATCCACAGATTCCATTAGTTGAATCTCCCTTTTCACAGCTTTGTTTAATTGTTTCAGGTTGATACAGATTTGCAGTGAGCTATTTGGTTTTGGTACTGGAACCATGGCCAAACACCAACTTGTGGGTTTCGATACGAGTGAGGTGACTCCCTGATACAGCATTGACTCAATTTCTTGCTTTCCTTGGAGTGAACAAGCACCCTAGTTTGGCATCTGGTCTCAATGTGATATAATAGGCTGTTTTTAGTTTCTCAAGACCTCCTGAGTTTGGAAATTCTGTCTTGAATTCTTCTGGTTTGGCTTGGCTTCCCAATTCTTCTACTTTGTAGCAAGTTGTAGATATGTACAAGCTTCTCTGCTTAGTGGTGAAATCTCTTGGATCACATACAATGTTTCTCTGATTTTTCTCTTCCTTTGTACTGAAGTTTAGCAGTCAACTGCCCCTTGACCTTCAGTTGAATGGCCTCTCGAACCGCGGAGTTGTATGGTCAATGGCTGGAGGAAATCTTGCTTCCGCCACTGTTCTATGTCTGAAAGAACTGAAACTCTTGCCCCAGTGTCTAATTTGAAGTTTTTTATGCCCGTTGATCATAATATCTGTGCTCCAATGGGTCCCATGAGATCCTGTAATTTCCCCCAAGAATGGCACTTCATTGTCTTTTGCATCTTCAATTTCCTGAATGCTACTTGTTTTGATTGGCTTCTCTTTAAATTTCTGAGTTAGGAGATTTTTGCTGCAGCATACAGCTTTAAAACCACCTCTCACCTTACAGGCATGGCACTCTGCATTTTTTGCGGGATACTCTTCATGCCGATGCAGCCTTTTCCCGCCACACTGAGAACACTGGAGTAATGATGGCTACCATGCCCTCTTCACTCTTTCACTGTTTTTGACTAGGTGCACTGCCACTTCTGTGCCCTACAAACTGCACTGTCAGCCATTTCTCTCCATGAAATCTCCGTCACTGCAAATAAATAGTTTTTGCTTCTGTCCGATTTGTTAACTGCACAGCTTTTGATAGTGTTATATTCTCCCTCAACTGTAGAAAATCTGAAAGTCTCCTCTAAGACTCCTACAATAATGCAATCCTGAATTCGTTCATCTTTTAGGGCTCCATACTTGCATACCTCAGTTAGTTGATATAAATCATTAATGAAGGAAATTACCTCTTTCCTGGTCTTTCAGTATATCTAATGAACTTCATCCTTTCTATGATTGTGTTCCTTCTAAGGCAGAAATATATACCAAAACTTTTATAACATCTTTGTATGTCACTGTGCCTTCATTTTATGCCTGGTCTGACCATTATGTTGTCTGGACTGCTACTTATGAGTTAGAGAAGAGTACTGACCTGTCCCTTGCTAGGCTTTCTGCTAGTTCCTAAGCAATTCTGTACCTGGTAAACCTACGATGCCAGTTCTGCTGCTACTCTGCTTGATCCGGGCCTTCCACGTGTTTGAAGCACTCTGGTAAGGACAAGATTTTCCCTATGGCTTTTCTTCACTTTAGCCTTTCTTCGAGTTCTGTTGATGATTCTTGTTGCACTGCCCTTTGCTCGTAGTTGCTTTTGTTGCTGCTTTTTTAGTCACTGGACATTTTCCTCCTGATTTTTGTCTTGCTGAGATTTTTACTTGGTCCTTTTTCAATTGTCTTTACCACTGCCAGCATCTATTATCATTGTTGTGGGTCTTAGTTTAGATGTCCTTGGTTAGGATCAATAAAGACTGCTGAAGGCAAGGCTGCTGCTAAACTTTACCTTTTATTAAGCATTCATCTAACAATACATAGTACAAGGTTTCACACACAACCATCCATCAGTAGGCTCTGTCATGTGATTTTAAATGACTGATGCAGTCTGTCTAGTTATATATTTAACATTAACCCTTTACACCACATCCCCCCCCACCACCCCACAAAGTCTGACACTATTCAATACATCATTTACATAACCCTACAATATTCACTTTTATTTGCTACAGTTTACGAACAGTATTTAAAGATTTTTTGTGGCATATTGTGGAGGTGATTTTGATGGCTCACTCGCCCATATTTTCCTTAGTTTGAGGTCACTTTTAACACACCCCGCCCAACGGGAATAGCATAAAGTGTTGTGCCTTATTACCCAATCCTTGATGGAGTCCTGCCATTTTAACTGCTGACTGTAGTTAAGTGACTGAGGTGCCTGCTGGCTGCAAATAGGAGCCTCGTGAAGTAATTGAAATTGGATTTATATTATGTCAATTGGACCATGCTTGCATTTTAACCCTGGGCTGTATAGGGAATCAGCTGTAGTTTTCTTGCCAGGTAAAGTACGCATACCCAATCCAGGATAAGCATGCCACACACCATGTAAGCTTCTGGTTTTATATTTTCTTCATCACAAAGACTGCTTACTTCCACCTCCCATAATGTTACCCATCTCTGTCCCAGTCTTGAGCTTATCTGCTGCTGAAACCCTCATCCAGATCTTTGCCTCTAAACTTGATTATTCCAACATTCTCCTGGCTGGCCTCACATCTTCCACCCTCCATAAACTTGAGCTCATCTAAAAGTCTGCCTGTATTCTAACCCACACCCAAGTCCCACTCACTTTTTTAACCCCTGCTTTTCTTTGACATACATTGAACTCCAGTCCACCAACATCTCAATTTAAAAATTCTCATCCTCGTGTTCAAATCCCACTATGGCCTCACCTCTACTTATCTCTGGAACCTCCTCCGGCCTTCAATACGCTGTCTCCTCCTCCTCCGGTCTGGACTTTGTGACTCTTCCATTCCTTTGCCTCACCATTGACGACAGTGTCATTAGTCATTTAGGCCTTAAGCTCTAGAATTCCTTCCTTAAACCTTGTCCACCTCTCCCCCTTTAAGATTCCCAACCCCCTTTAAGACTTACCTCTTTGACCAAACTTGTAATCTCCAATCCTAATATTCCCTTTTTTGGCTTGGTTTAAATTTGTCTTGTTTTGCTCCTATGAAACACTTAGTGATGTTTTCCTATGTTAAAGGTGCGATATATAAATGCAAATTGTTGATTATTTTGTACTTTTACCACCCAACATACTTGGATACTTAGTAGAGGATCTATGTTAGGGTGGGTGGAAATACTAACTAAATAGTCCCAGAGATCAATGTTGTGAACACTACTATTGCTAATTTATAGCAAGGATACGGATTAAAAAACTCAATTAAAGTGGTTAAATTTACCGATGCTGCCAAAGGCGGATGAAAATATGTAAGTAAATATGTAAAATGGCAGTTGAAATGTAGATATAGTAATTATAAAGAATTGCACAAGGAAAAATTGGCTTGACGAGCACTTGACTCTGATTATACCTCTGTGAAGGAAGCTTCTTGTGACCTTTTTGTACATTGAAGACATTAGATAAATACAAGTTGTTGTTCACACCTCTTTTTGAATACTGAGAAGTCTAAGTCACTCCGGTCCTTCCTCATAACTCCAAGTCCTGACTCACATCACAGCTACGGATGATGTTAAAAAGGGCATAGATAAGTCTGAGTTGACCTGACATTAAAAGTGTCCATCAAGGCAGCAATGAACAAAGCCCATAAAATGTTGAACTGTGCAGCCAAAACAGTAGAATAAAAATCAGTACAAGTCATGATCTGTCTGTGTAGTTTGGCCAGCCTGGCTACAATGATAAAAGAGGAACCAAGAGAGGGAAGTCCCACCAACTAGAAATGAAGGAGCAGCATTGGCAGGGCATTTACGGTTTCAAAGACTATTGAGAGGTCAAAGAGGACAAACGGAGAAAGTGCTCCATGCGCATAGTCAGAGTATATCATTTGTGTCCTTGAGGCTATTACAGTATAGAAGTAAAAGCCCGATTAATGAAATTTAAATATGGAATTGCGAAAAAGTGGGCATGGAGAAAAGTATATAAGATAGTAAATGGTATGAAAGACCAATTGGATGCTGCAATGGATATTTCTGGACGGATCAACTCGGATGAAACAAATAGCTCTCTCAAATGTAGTTACCTTGTGGTCAACAGTCCAAACCAGTCCATGCTTGACAAGTTTTAATATAGTAAAGTCTTGCCATTCGCTGGGGTTACATTTCCATGAAATCTCGCAAATGGCGAAATCGCGAACGGGGAACATGCTTTTTGAATGGGACTCAATTAGCCAGGCGATGGCAGTACTGGACTCTTCAGGAAAACTGTGGTGCAGTATCTGTATAGGACAGATGGGGGAGCCTCAGAGCAATACATTGGTGAAAATGTATTGAATAGAGCTGTAATTGCAGCTCTGGACCCAGTAATTTGGGTTAATCCCTTCGTTTGGGCTGCACTTCCAGCTGGAACCATTCCAGTCTCTGCTCTGTCATGGCTGCAATCTCCCTGAGGAAAGAAGAGAGAGGGAGAGAAAAAAACATGGATAAATGAATATTGCTCACGCGATGGGCGATGCTGTGTACAAAGTGAAAATGTGAACGAAGAAGTTGCAAACGGTGGAATTTACTGTAGTGAATTAACTTCATATATTCTGTGAGGGACCAAGACCTCAACCAGTATCTTTGTTAAATATAATATATAGAGATATGCTCATTGCTTTGCTGGACAAAGACCTAAAATGGCTGAATATATGTCTGTTTGTGACCTTAAACAAAAGAAGCTACCTGGCAGTATTGAGGAAACTCGCACATCGTTATCCCTGAAGAGCCACTAACAACCCCCTGTGGGCTGCACGGACCAAATTCAAAGAGTTGTACAAAGGCCATCTGCATTTCATAACCCAGGCTGGCCAATGGGAGTCTGCTCTTCTGCTAAGACAAAGGGCCCCGCAACCTTCCTTTTAATTCTTAATGGTTCTGAATATTTAACAATCTCGGGGACCCAGATGAGGGATACACGTCCTTTGTCAAAGACAGTGTATAGGGTGGGAGTCATGCAACATGGGTTTCTAACAGTGGAACCAATAATATTGTCTTGCGGAACAGCAAAGTCTCTGCCTGCCTTTTCACCATCTTCTGGAAATTCTGTACCATCGCTTTCAAGACTCATTCATCTCTGCATGACTATCTCATCATGTGAAGTCAACACCACCGGAAAAGTGAATTATCCAGAATCGGTTTTCAGCTCACGGACCTCAGTGAAGGAATACCTCATTGGACTTTGATTCTGGACTCTGAAACTCATGTGAAACAATGTTTCTTTACTCTATGGTCTCTGCACTCTAAATCTTTATTTACTCTATCCCTCTTTTACTATATAATGCAAAGGAGGCAATGTTGCGACCCTCCTCCCACGTTTTGAATTTGTGCAAATAAATTAACTCTTTTGAGTTCACCCTATTCCCATATTGCTGTGGGGTTATTGATAGAAAATTGGATCACACCAAAACAGAAGGGTTGGGAAATACCCTACTGCGTATAAAGGAGAAAGCAAATCAAAAACACCTTTTCTGTTTATGGACGGGTGGTGAGAGGAGGAATTCCTTTATTCTTTCATGTGATGTAGGCATTGCCAGCAAGGCTGGCATTTGTTACCCATCTCGAATTGCCCTAGAACTGAGTGGCTTGCTCAGTCATTTCAGAGGGCAGTTGAGGGTCAACCTATTGCTGTAGGTCTGGAGTCACATGTAGGCCAGACCTGGTAAGGATGGCAGATTTACTTCTCTAAAGGGCAAATTAGTACTGTTTAAATTAACCCCCCACCCCCCCCAAGAAAATAATTCCTCTATAGTCAGTGGTGTAATGAGAAATTTGAATTCACATATTATTAAAAAGCATGAAAATAAAGTTAATTGCATGGATGAAATTTGGTGAAGAAAGGGTTTAATCCTGCTATTCATTAAAGAGATAGGTTTGTTCTGCAAAATAGTCCAATATAATGCAAGAAAATAGTGTTAAATTCTATTTTTAGTCTTTCACTGAAGATGTACTGTTGATTTGAATTTTACGCATGTTACTCTGATTTAGCTTCCCAATGAATATAATCTTTAAAATATAAACACATTAAATTATAATGTCAATAGAGGGTCAATATAAAGAATTTTATTAGTGGATCCTTCATTCTACTATCAATCTCCTATCATTGGCAGTTTTGATCAATATTGTAGCCAGTGCACCAAGTTTTTCTGTGTCATGCTTCAACTGAGGGAGGGAGATTTTCCACTTTGTCTAGCTGCCTTCAGCCTGGGGATGTGCTGGCTGTCAAAAGTTGCTCCACAGACAAATTCACTGCTACTTAATCATTGCATAATTTCCAATTTTACAGTATGATGTCTAATTTGAAAGCTATTGAAATGCATTGCATAAAATCTGACTTGAAGGTGATCCTGGTTCCTGAAAGATGACTTTCGTTTACATTGCTATTTGACTTGAAAATAAGATTATTGTCAAAGAAAGAAATGAACTTGCTTTTTAGTAACATATGAATTCAAATTCCTCATTACACCACTGACTATCAAGAAATTGTTTCAGACAAAGGCCATCTGCATTTCATAACTCAGGCTGGCCAAAAGGAGTCTGCTCTTTTCCCATTCCCAGGATTTTCCAAAGTGCTTCAGAGCCAAAGAATTACTTTAGGAAGGGTGCTTAAAGCTTTTCTGTAGGCAAATGCAGAGCCCATTTGTATACAGTAAGGTCCAATCAAAAACAATGAGATAAATGACTAATTAATCTTTTTTGATGATATTTGATATTGGCCAGGATGCTCCTCTTTTAATGGTGCCAGGGAATCTTTTACATCCACCTGCATATGTAGATTGGGCTTTGGTTTAACATGCCATCCGAAGGCACCTCCAACAGTGCAGCACTTCCACAGTATTATAATGAAGCATCAGCCTAGTTTATATTCTCAAATCCTGTATTAAAGTTTTAATCCGTAATCTCCTGACTCAGAGGCGCGAGTGCTACTGCTCAGCCAACTGGCAGAGTTTAACTGTAATTTTTTCCAACCTCCAACAGAAATACATCATAATTAAAATACTTAGGACAACTTTCTTCTGTTCCGAGGATATAGCCTGCTTGTTTACAGTTCTTTCCCTCAGTGACACCACATTTTAGAACATGCTACTATTTTCTGATATGTGCTGGTAGGAGGTGGTACTCCTGCTGCCGTGAGTACTTGGGAAAATTATCCTCATTTAGTCTTGGTGAGGCTCAAGGGATTAGGGAATAGAAATGTTGTCCTGGTGATAGTCTCTAAATACAGGAAGGGTAGAAGTGTTGCCCTGGTGATGCAGATAAGAAGTTAATGCAGGTGTGTTGATCTAACTTTACATTATTGCCTATTTCAATAGTATTTGATATCAGCAGTTAGTTGGCAAATATCAGATAACTATTAGCTATCAGCCAGTTCTCTGTTCCTAAGGGTAAACCCATTATTGGGAAATATGCAGAAGTATATCTTAATAAAGTAACTCATTTTTTTTCCTTCAGATCCTGCATGAAATGGGAGAGATTTCGAAAAGTGAGATCTGGCAGGCTGAACCAGCATCTTTGGTAAGTTTCTGAACATTTCTGTGATGTCGCTTGTGTTCTGTCTATAGTCACATGGACTTGCTGCTAGAGGCCAACCGATAATTGCAACATCACATTTTACCTGTCAGTCTTTATGTTCATCAACTGGGACCTCCAGCTGTTTTTAAATAAATTGTTCTGTACATTGTTAAAATAATTAGGACTATACCAGCATTGATGCAAATGTAGAGGGTTCAGTCAGTTGTTTTTGTCATGTGCACATGCTTATGTGCTAATGAGGTGATTTTACAATCTTCTTTTCCCGATTCCACTAAAATTGCCACCCTTAACCATTAAGCAGTTCTTCTTCTATTGACTCTTTTTATAACTTCTCAGATATCATTCACCTGTATTTCACTCAAGTCTCTATTGCCTTAGTTTCCTTTTTTTTAATTGTTATATGTAATCTTAATTAAAACCTAAGAAAAGATTAGTCAATTAAACATCTGTGCTTATTGGTTGCTCCATTATCTTGTTGTGACAACATTCAGGCTTCGATACTAAGTGGCAAGTAACATTCACGCCATACAAGTGCCAGGTAATGATCATCTCCAACAAGAGAGAATCCAACCATCTCCCCTTGACATTCAATAACATTACCATGGCTGAATCTCCCACTATCAACATCCTGGGGGTTACCATTGACCAGAAACTTAACTATACCAACCATATAAATACTGTGGCTACAAGAGCAGGTTAGGGGCTGGGAATTATGTGGCAAGTTACTCACTTCCTAACTCCCCAAAGTCTGTCCACCATCCATAAGGCTCAAATCAGGAATGTGATGGAATACTCTCTATTTGCCTGGATGAGTGCAGCTCCAACATGTCAATTCAAGAAGTTTGACATCATCCAGATCATTGCAGCCCGCTTGATTGGAACCCCGTCCACCACCCTAAACATTTACTCCCTCCACCATTTACACACAGTGGCACCAATGTGTACCATACATAAGACACACTGCAGCAACTCGTCAAGCCTCCTTCAACAACACCTTCCAGACCCGCAACCAGTTCCAGCTGATTTGTTGCAAGATTTTGTAACTTTGACCTTGTGAATCCAGTGTACATGTGTTAATCACTCTCAGCTGTACGAGGAACCCCCACCAATGCAATTTAAAAGGCAACCATCCAACTTGCAGTATGGTGCTTTTACCTTCTGCTGTGGCAAACTTTGAGAAAGTAGTATACCTTGTTTTTAGAGATCTTTTGATGAGCTAGTCAGAGGCCAATGGATTTTGACACCTGTATCTGCCAAAATTCTGCAACAGTTACAGGGGATGTCATTGCAGTGCCTCTGCAATGACAGCCATTGGAGCTTCCTTTGGCCAGCATGACCAACAAACGGAGCAATAGCTGCAGAGAGGGGAAGATTGGAGAAGAGGGAGGAGGAAATGTGCTCTCTGTAGAAGGCTCTACCCCCTTGTGTGTTCTCAGAGAGCACTTCCCATACCTCCACTTTGCCCAGGAGCAATACTTCAAGTGACTCTGATTCAACAAAGTGGTGATCATGGAACTGTGCCGCTTCCTTGAAGAGGACCTGCAACCTCACACCAGGGCAAGGACGGCAATGGTCACAGTCTTCTACGTGGCTGGATCATTTCAGGCAGGAGCAAGGTGACATATCATGTCAATGGTAACCCCCAGGATGTTGATAGTGGGAGATTCAGCCATGGTAATGCTATTGAATGTCAAGGGGAGATGGTTGGATTCTCTCTTGTTGGAGATGTTCATTACCTGGCACTTGTATGGCGTGAATGTATACCATCTGTCACTGCATTTGGAAGGTGGTGAAGGCCTTACTCGTGAAGAGATGATTACAGGATGATTGGGCGCATGGATTTGCCAGGATGGTGGGATTCCCAACGTTGAATGGAAGTGTTGATTATACATGCACGACTCCATTGTCAACAAGGAGAGATACAGGAACTAAAAGGGTCACCATTCCATCAGTGTGAAGTTGGTGTGTGGCTATGCACAAAGCATGTCGATGAATGCCATTATCCTGGCAGCAGCCACAACGCCTTCATTCTGAGGTAGGTTGGCATGCCTGCTGTCTTCATGCTTCAAAGCAGAACCAGAGCTACCCCATATACATCTGGCTGATTAGTCTTCTCCCCACCCCCCATCTGAACAGGCTAGGACAGCACATGTTCAATGAAAGCCATGCAGCATCATGGAGCAGACTATCAGCATTCTAAAACACACTTTGCCTGGACCACTTGATCGGAGCCCTGCCATACATGCTGGAGCGTGTATCCCAAGTTTGTGGTGGTCTGTTCCATCCTCCACAATATTGCTATCGTGAGGATACAGCTATTGCAACCAGACATCTGGAAGCCACCTTAAGCGGTGGAGGAAGAGGCGAGGGGTCTGCAGCTAGGCCCCTGCACTCCAGATGGGCTGTCTGAGAGTGTCTGATCAGACTCTGCTTCTCAGGGAAACATTCCTTCACCACCGTGGCTCCACTATTCCCCACCTTACAACCCATATGGGACACCCCTTCATTGCATCCCCTTGGTTAAGATCCTGCAATAAAAGTCACCAACAATAATGTTTTCATACATCTTTATCCAAAAATAGATACTATACAAACAAAACTGCATTCCCTTACTCTTCATCTGTGTGCCTTTGCCTGCCCTATTGCTCCTACACAGTGGCTGCAACAGGTCTGGTAGAATGGGGAGAGACTGCAGATGACCTTACAGGATAACCTCGAGCAACTCTGGGCCTGGAAAACCTGAATTCAGAACATACCATCTTGGCATGGGCAGCAACAGTCTGGGCTGGCTGACTGAGGGGCAACAATAAGGGCACTGGCAAAGTGGCAGTGTGGGAAGATAAGTGTTCTCATCATGCGAGAGGTTAGCAGATTCATGCTCCAAGCTGCCTCTGTCACTCCAGGGCACCATCTCACCAATCCTAGTAACCGGCTGGAGGACAAATTGCTGTAATGCAGCAAGAGCCTGTAACCCTTTGAGCATTGAGATCTACAGCCATTCTGAGCCTGCATGACAGCAAGTATAGATCTCATTATCTCAGTCTCAGCTTCCAATGCAATCCTGAGATGATGGGATAACTTTTGCCTGTGCTCTGAAGGAAGCTAAGAGAGCGGCCAGCATACACTGAGTCATGGCAGGGACCACAAATGCTGTCAAGGAGTTGGCCACCACTTCCACTGTGCAATGTATGGGTTCCAAGCTCTACATGATGCCCTGTGTCAAGTTGGAGCTGGACTCCATGCTCCTTGACAGTTACAAAGGGCTATCTGGCAGACCTGCCAATGCACCAAGTATCACGGTGCGCATGACCATCAGCTTTTACTAAGTTGGCCTATCAATGTTCTCATCCAAGTCCTGTGCAGCAGAACTCGCCTGTGGCCTGACCCTCTGGGAATCTGGCACAATAAACTATCTTTTATCCCCCTTGGCCTGGAGGCTATCCACTGTTTTCCTCATGACTCACCAGACTCAGATCCTGACTCTATACTAGCTTCTAAAATTTGTACAGTGCCCGGTATATGTGTGTGTCAAATCAACTGCTGCTTTTTCAGAGGTCTGGTGGAACTCGCTTTCTCTCTGCTGGGGCAGCTGCAGCTGGGCAGGTTTTTGGGTGTCTGTAATCATAAAATCAGAGGGGAAGGACTCGGATGAGGAAGGGAGGTGGACTGGAAAGCAAGAGTTTTATAGTCACACCATCAACAGCTTGCACTTCATGCCGTGTAACAGGATGAGGGTGATATGGAAGTTGAGGAACATAACCGGTATCCTCAATGTTCTCGGCAATGATGGATGCAGTGGTCTCTGTCGTATCTGGATCCATGACTGGGAGCACCTTCCCCTGCATAGGGCTCGGGGACACAGACATGCTGATACAAACTTATGGACTTCCCACTGCTTCTGCTCTGCTCATTTTTATTTAGTGCTATCTTGTCCCACAAGAGGGAGAAGAATGTCAGTGATTGTATTGCACTGTATTTGAATGATGTACCTGGCACAGCTGAATAGCTGGAAGTATGTGGAGGCATCAAGTGGTGGGTGTGAGACTGGTATCATTGAGTGTGTGATGATGAGGTAGAGTAGTGAATGTAGGGCCTGAGTTGAGAGTGCTAGAGATTGTTGCTGGGTGAGTTATAGAGTTTGGTGAGTGGGGGAGTTAGATGAAGAGGGGAAGGAGTTGTTCCTTTGCTTTTGCTTTTTCCAATGTTTTCACTCTGTAGGAATTGGTTCTTTCTCTACTACAGGGAAAGAAGCTGTTTGGCAAGCATCTGGTAAGTGGTTAAGGTCTATTCTGTTCCTAAAGTTTAAAATAGTGCAGGAACTGATCGTAAGGCTAAAAATATACTTTTTTAAAAGGAAATGAATAAAATAATGTGTTTTAATTAACATTTTTATTAAGGATGGCAGGACAGGTGATGTGACATGGCTACAGCATGTGGGATCTCCTGGATGACAGTGTGGTCCAGGGCAAACACGTCTTCAGGAACTGTTTGCAGCTTGGAGCTTCGCATCAGTGTCATTGAGCTGGAGGCTGAGACACTGCAGTGCATCAGGGAGTGGGAAAAGTTACCTGGATGCTTTGTACCAGGAGGCAGTCACACCCTTTAGGATAGGGTCTTTTGATTTGGTCAGTGATCAGGAACAGGAGAGTGTGACTGCAAGTGAGGGAGGTAAAGGGACCAAGAGGGCAGGAGTGCAGGAGCTTCAGCAATTGTCCAACAAGTTTGAGCTTCTCTCAGCTTGTTTGGATAAGAGTGGGGGCTGCAGGGTGGATGAGCTAACTGACCATGGTGCTGTGGTACAGGAAGCCATTCAAGCGAGGGGAGCAAAAAGGAATGCAGTGGTAGTGGGGGACAGTATAGTGAGGGGGGTTTACACTGCTTTCCATGGCAAAGAGTGAGAGTCCAGACAGTTGTGTTGCTTGTCCTGTGCCAGAGCTCGGGACATCTGCTGAGGGCTGGAGAGGAATGCAGGGAGTGGGACGATCCAGTCACTGTGGTTCATGTAGGTATCCACAACATGGGCAGGAGAAGGAAAGAGGTTCAGCATAGTCCGTATGAGGTGCTAGGCACCAAATTAAGCAGAACCTCAAAAGGTAATAATCACTGGATTATTACCTGAGCTGCGTTCAGATTGGCATAGGGCAAGTAAGATTAGGGGAATGGTGTGGGAGAAGTGTGTTCTGGTTCATGGGGTACTGGCACCAGTGTTGGGGAAAGTAGGGGTTGTACCATTGGGACAGTCTACACCTGAACTGTGCTGGGACTGCTGTTCTAGTGGACCACATAACTAGGGAAGTAGAGGGGGTTTTAAACTAAATAGTGGGAGCAAAGGATCAAATTTGGGAAGATGTGGAAAATCAAAGAGGCAATGAAAGATTGAAAGGTATTAATAAGGAAATGATACACAGACTGTGAAAGGAAGTGAGAGAGAGAGTACAATTCTAAGAGTAAATCAGCAGATAAGGCTAGAGGCTACAAGAAGTGATAAGGACAAAAATAAAGGCTCTGTATCTGAATGCACATAGCAGTCGAAACAAAACATGAACTTGTAGCACGAATAGAAATAAATAAGTATGATCTGATAGACATTACAGAGGCATGGCTGCAGGATGACCTAGATTGGGACCTGAATATTGAAGGGTGCATGACATTTTAGGAAGGACAGGAAGCTAGGAAATGGTAGAGGGGTAGCTCTGTTAATTTATATAGTATTAGTGCAATAGAGAACAATGGCCCAAGTTTAGGAAACCAAGACGTATAAGTGGTTTGGGTAGAGATAAGAAATGGTAAAGGCAAGAAGCCACTTGTGGGAGTGGTAACAGGCCCCTTAACAGCAGCCACATGGTAGGACAGGGTAAAAAGGAAGAAATAATGGGAGCTTGTCAAAGGTACAGTGATAATCATGGGGGTTTTAATATACATATAGACTGGAAAAATCAGATGGGCAAAGGGCTAGATGAGGAGTTCATATAATGTTTACAGAATTGTTTTATACAGCAGCACATTCTGGAGCAAACCAGACAACTGGCTATACTAGACCTGGTATTGTCCAATGAGATAGGATTAATTAATGACCTCATAGTGAAGGCACCCCTAGGTAGCAGTACCCCTAGGTAGCAGCAATCATAATATGATTTAATTTTACATTCAGTTTGAGGGAAGGAAGAGTAGGTCCAAGACTAGCATTTTAAACTTAAATATGGACAGTTATGAGGGCATGAAAGTAGAGCTAGCCAAAGTAAACTGGCAAATTAGGTTAAGGGATAGGCAAATAGAGATGCAGTAGCAGATATTTAAGATATTTCAGAATACACAGAATAGATACATTCCAATGAGAAAGAAAAATTCCAAGGGGAGGACCCCCATCTATTGTTAGCCAAGGGGAGAATTGTTGGCTTGGTGAGCAGGGGCGGGGCCCTCTCACCGAGGTGTAAAATGATAGGGGGTGATGTCAGGCGTGCATTCCAACGTCACCGCACGTCATTTAGATTTTCAGTTCGGCGAGCGCACAGCCGACTCGGCTGCACGCCCATCGAACTGTCAAAGGCCTGTCAAGGCCATTAATTAACTAATTAAGGCTATTGAGAAAGCTGCCCGTCCAACCTTAAGGTTGGCGGGCAGGCAAAGAGCCCAGGCGGCCTTCGCATTTTTCATGGAATCTCATCCACAGATGGGATGAGGTTTCATGAAGGGTTTATAAATTAAAAACATTTTTTCATTAAAGTTCATTGACATGTCCCAGCTCATGTGACACTGTCACATGAGGGGACATGTCTTAACTTTTTTTAATTAAAACTTTTAAAACTTAAAACTTATCTCCCTGAGGCACCTCTGTGCCTCGGGAAGATTCCTGTACTCTTTTGCACGCGTGCGCAAAAGACCACACTCCCATCTCAGGGAACTACCCCCCCTAGCCTGCACAAGGAGTGCTCAGCGCTTCCGAGTGCGTGTCACGCTGGGTGGGCCTTAATTGGCCTGCCCACGTAAAATGGTGGCGCAGACCCAATTGGGGGCGCTGATTCGGCCCGCGCCTGCACAACCCCCCTTAACGGGGGGAAAATTATCTCCTAAAAAAAGTTAAAGATAGTATCAAACTTAAAGAGGAATATAAAAAACAGCAAAGAATGACTGACTAAAATATTAATAAGAAGGGAAGAATTACGGTACAAGAGAAAGCTAGCTAGAAATATAAAAACAGATGGTAAGAGTTTCTATAGATATTTATAAAAAGAGCTAACAAAGTGAGCGTTGATCCTATAGAAAGTGAGTCTGGGGAATTCATATTGGAAAATAAGGAGATGACAGATGAATTGAACAGGTAATTTGCATTGGTCTTCACTATAGAGAATACAAGTAACACCACAGAACTAGCTGTCAATCAGGAAGTGGAAGGGGGGAGGAACTGATGAAAATTACAATCACCAGAGAAGTGGCACTGAGCAAATTGTTGAAGCTGCAGGCTGATAAGTCCCCAGGTCCTGATAGACTTCATCCTAGGGTCTTAAAAGAAGTGACTAGTGAGATAGTAGATGCATTGGTTTTAATTTTCCAAAATTCCCAAGATTGGGAATTTTGAAGATGCATTCACTGACCTTGACCACCCAGATGAGGTGATTGAACATTCCCCAGGATTACTTCCAGATCCTCAGTGTCAGACTCCTTGCATTACTCCATGGCCATCTGTGGGACAGTTTTTCCATCACTGGAAATCACATGTAGGGACTCCTGCCCGATTTCTTCCGGTCACCTTACCATCATGCTTGCTCCAGCGGTTTCCATTAAATTCTGCCCTCTGTTTCTAGTTGCAGTACTGACAGTTAGCAGCAACTTCCTTTCTGTGAGCACTGCTCCCCTTTTAGAGGGACAGACTGCCTTTAAGAACTTCAGGCTAGCTGGAACACCTACTCTTGCATGCTGCTAGGCCACTTTTTGAGCTTGCAGCCAGCCAGCAGCTCAGGTTGTGTCATCTACGTGCTACAATCAGGCAAATGAGGAGGCAGCACAAAATTTGCATGCAACCAGCCACAGAGATGGGCATGGACAGGTCACATGGTGTGATCTCTGCATCAGAAAAGATTGCAAACCAATATTTGGGCAGGACACCTTTTGACACTTCTTTTTCCTGCATTAAACTTGATTGTCCAATATTGGCTTTATATCTGACACTGTTAACTTCTTCACATTCAGCTTTTTCATACAACAAAACAGAGCCCCTGGGAGAACAACAGCCTGGGTTTGTTTGATTACCATTTTGTGCTCTCGCTCTCTCTCTCTAACACTAAGTACAGTGAAACAATTGGCCTCCTCCATTTTCTAACTTGGCTTGCGTAAAGACTGCTAACATGTGGGGATGTTCTGTACTATGCTGTTGAGTTGTGACTTATTATAATTCTGTTTTTGTCCTCACGTGTTGTCTTCTGCAGGTTTATCCTTCTGTTTGGGCGAGGCAATGCTTGTGTTTTGAAAATAGCTTTTCAGTTAGCTAGGCCCCTGATGTAAATGTAAATGTTTCTTTCAGGATGTTCCTGCTTTCCCATTCAAGACAACATTCTGGCAGAGAAACTTGCCTTCAGTTTCAGGTTTTTTCAAACTTTTCGGATGGTCAACATTCCTCGTCTCTGCATCTGCTGTAGGGCTCTTTGCATATCAAAAGGGACTGCTGAGAAAGAATTAAGTAGGAGATACTTCGAAGCCAGACCCGTCACCTCTTCCTAAGTGCACAGTTTCACAGTCACTATCTGCCAGCTGTGCTAATCGTCTAAAAATATTTCTGCTCTGCTGATTCATACAATAATTTAGCTTTCCATGAGGAAAACTACAAATGAAAATGTCATTGGGAATCCATGTTTTTGCATATATCTGCTATCTTTTGATACAATTTATGTTAAATTTTTCATGATTGTATACGTTACATTGACAAATTCCAGATTTTTGGAAGATACCTTATACAGTGCATACTGCTATTCCTTGATGATTGCATTACTGAGTTTACGTATATTCATTGGAAAATTTCTACCTATAATTCTGTTTACAGTAGCCGAACCTCATTACAGAAGCCATTGCATAATGTGTAGAACTAAGTGTTATTAAAATACCAGCAATCCTCATTGTTATCCATCTTAGTGATACCTTTTTAAGCTCCTAAATTGTATTTAGTGCCTCTGAGATGCATATAGAAAAAAACTAACTTGCAGTAACAAAGGTTTAAGAAAATCACACTAAGTTTTGTACAGGAATACTAGTTGGTGTTGTACATGGTGCTTCACCTCCAAGAACTCTCCATGCTCTACGTGAAAATCTGATCATTTCAGCCAGTAGATTTTAAGGGGAGCGGATTTTATGGAGTCCGCAAGAGCGGGAAATGTGGTGTGTGAGTTGACTTAATTAGGCAGGATGCAGGTTGAGATGTGTAGAGAGAAAGTTAGTGGCGTGTTTGTGGTGTGTCGAGCCTTACACTGGCCTGTGGTGGGTTTGTACTTGTAATATATTTGCATGCCATGAATACTCATTAGCATGAAACAGTTTTTAATAAAGTCCTACCCTCGAGATAAGTCAGCAGTGTGCAAAAATCTTGTGGCACCCAGTTCACAATGGTTAAAGGTGGCTCGCACCACTTCGCTTTCTGCAGCTGTGTGTAAGATCAGTGGTTTTCCACTAATCTTACACGCAACTCCCGCGCATCCACCCGCACACCTTCCTCTCCCTCCCAGAACCATGATAGGGTCCCCCTTGTCCTCACTTATCACCCCACCAGCCTCCGCATTCAAAGGATCATCATCTGCCAACTCCAGCATGATGCCACCACCAAACACATCTTCCCTTCACCCCCCCGGCGGCTTTCCGCAGGGATCGTTCCCTCCGGGACACCCTGGTCCATTCTTTCATCACCCCCTACACCTCAACCCCCTCCCACGGCACCTTCCCATGCACCCGCAGAAGGTGCAACACCTGCCCCTTTACTTCCCCCTCCTCCTCACCATCCAAGGGCCCAAACACTTCTTTCAAGTGAAGCAGTGCTTCACTTGCACTTCCCTCAATTTAATCTACTGCATTCGTCGCTCCCAATGCAGCCTCCTCTGCATTGGAGAGACCAAACGCAGACTGGGTGACCTCTTTTCGGAACACCTTCAGTCTGTCCACAAGCATGATCCAGACCTCCTTGTCGCTTGTCATTTTAACACACAACCCTGCTCTTGTGCCCACATGTCCATCCTTGGCCTGCTGCAAGTTCCAGTGAAGCTTAACGCAAACTGGGGGAACAGCACCTCATCTTCCGACTAGGCACGTTACAGCCTTCCGGACTTAATATTGAGTTCAACAATTTCAGATCATGAACTCTCTCCTCCATCCCTACCCCCTTTCCGATCCCCCCTTTTACAATAATTTATAAATTTTTAAAAATATATATTTTTCTTTTCCCACCTATTTTTAAATTTATTTCGATCTATTGTTTTATCTCCACCTTTTAGCCCATTTCGATCCCTTCCCCCCCACCCCACCCCCAATAGGGCCATCTGCTACTAGCTTGTCCTGCTTGCTACCCTTAATGTCCCCATTAGCACATTCCTTAGATAATATCACCACCGTCAACACCCCTTTGTCCTTTTGTCTATGACATCTTTGGCAGTCTCTTCTTTGCCTCCACCTATCACTGGCCCTCTATCCAGCTCTACTTGTCCCACCCCCCTCTACCAGCTTATATTTCACCTCATTTCTCTATTTCCTTAGTTCTGATGAAGAGTCATACGGACTTGAAATGTTAACTGTATCCCTCTGCACAGATGCTGTCAGACCTGCTGACTTTTTCGAGGTATTTTTGTTTTTGTCAGTGGTTTTCCTTGTTTACAGCACAGGAGGGGGTGGGGGGGTGGTGGGGGTGGTGAGCAGGAGAAAAGCCGCTTACACAGATACTCGGGACCAAGAAAGGTGAGTCAGTGGTGAGGTTGGGGGCATGAAGGAATGGAAGAGGAATCCAGGGGAGGACAGAGAATGGGTTCAGGGACATGGAGGAGTGAAGTGAAAAGGGCCTGACATGCTGGATGTGGTGGTGGGGCGTAGTGAGGCAGTCAATCAAGGTAAGAAAATTGGGGCCTTACCGGCAGTGTGAGTAATGTCCATTTTAGGGTATAGGATGCAGAGTCCTTGAAGGGCTTTGAGTTCACCGACAACTATCAAAATTTTCCATTCTGGAGACTAAGAGCGGTGGCGGGCGGCAAAGTTGACATGATTCCCGCTGGGCAACGAGGTGGGTAAACACCCACAATCTTCTGCTTTTCAGCTCACTAATTATGCATCCACTCGGAGCTCTGCAAATCTTGTGGTGGGGCAGGCAGGAAGTCACCCACCCCACCATCAGCTCATGGGATTGAAGTTCTTGGTGCCATATTTAAACGGCAGCCGGACACACATTCACTCTTTGCAGGCCAGGAGCTCTGGATTACTCCTCCAGGGTCCTTGTGGCTGCAGCTCGTGCTGGAGAAACTTGCAGATGTGAGCAACCATATGAAGGCACCTCTGGCATCACCTTTTGCTCACCTGTCGATAAGAATGCTGCCTGTGATACACCCATGATCGGGCCAATGCTCACCATTGCAGTGGTCCATTTTCACCAGACCATTAACCTTGGAGGCCCCACTGCCTCTTGCTGCTCAGACCCTTGCTCCTCCTGGCTCTGTGCCAACCTGCAATTGGCCCTTTTCTTCTGGATGAGAGCCATTACTGAGGTGGGGTTGCCTGCAGTCTGTATCATCGATGCCTCAGCGAATATGTGGACAAATTGAAGTGATACATTAAGTGAGTATGTCCTTTTCTGGTTTCACTCCATCTCAAAGCCAACAGGAAAATGCTAAGCCCTTCACCTGGCCTCTGTCTAGACATGGCATCCCCACCCCACCCCTTACAGGTAAAGGACATCCTGGAGCACCAGAGATGGGCGTTCCTCCCATTCATACATGAATGCATCTGGAACATGCCCCTTAGCACCCTGGTCAAAGAGCCACATGCAAGAAGCCTCAAGTGGGCTTTCTGCTTGTCTCCACTACCCTTCTCTCTATAGAGAGACCATTGCCTTGGCAGCATAGAAAGACTAACTGCATGATCCCTTGTCAGCCATGACCATTCACCTGGAAGCATGGAGATTTGGAGGTGAGTTGGTAGCTCTCCACCAGCATCCACCTCCCAACTTCCTTTTTATCCTGGCCTCTGACTACAACCACTTGCAAATAGCACAGAATGAACAGCATTCCGCACCTCACTGGTATTACGATGTTATGAGATCCATGAGTTGGGAACAAACTTGCTGCAATGCAGACTTTACCGTAGAGCACAAGTGAGCATCTTTGACTTCGAGTTACCTCATATAATTATCAGGGTGACCCTTTAGTCGGGCATATATACTGACCTTGAACTCCACCTGAAAAAACCCCCCTCTAACCTCAAGGGATCTTACTAGCTAACTAACTAACTGTGTGGTCAAGGTCAGTTGGAAAAATGGTGCGTGTCACCTTTTAAACTACCCTCCCCCTGTCACCCACCAACTTCATGCCATCACCCTTGTCCCACACAATATCACCATTCCTCTCCCCTCAGTCACCCTCGAACCTCCCCTCATCACCCTGAACTTTATCCCCATCCACCCCCATGTGCCATTCCTCCTCCTCAACTGATGCCCATGACCATCCTCATGCCTGCCCTGCCCCTGCCCCATCCCATTATCCAAGCCACCTGTCTCGTCCACCTTCACAATCCACCCAATGAGACCTACACCTACCAGACTCTCACCCTGGACCTGCCACCCTACCGCATCCATTCCTCCCCCTCTGACTGCTACTGTTCCCTCCTATCACCAGTACTCTGAGTTCTCTTCTCTCTCTCTCTCTCCTTCCCCCCCCCCTCCCAACCACCCACCATGGACACCACAGACCCCACTCTCTAAGACACTCCATGCCCTCCCATCCCCGGACACTCTCAGCACCCCTCTCCTTTCCCCAGCCATTACCAATCCCCTCATCCCCTCCTCTCACTTCCTGGACACACTCCTCACCCTTCCCCTATAAGCCTGCCTCCCCTGTACAGCCCTCGCCAGTCTCCCTTGTGTAGCCTTGACACAGTGTTTGCTAACAGCACTCAATGAGTGAAATTAAGTAATGTGAGGTCTCCAAGAAGGAAAAAGCAACATCTGCAAACCTCAGTCATTGGTGAATTAAAGCTCATCATGTGCATGCCACTTATACACAGTCAGGAAACAGAGTGTTCTAATTATCCACTGGTGGGCACTTAATTTGATGGGGGAATGTAATTCCGGCAAGTTGGCCTCTTATTTGCATTCATTTGCTTTCTCATGAATGCTCATTATGGTTCCTGACATCGATCAGTGGGAAACTTGGCCTGCCTTTAACTCACCATCAAAGTCGGGGGAACCAAATTCCGAACTAATTTCCCACGAATGTGAAATTGGCTTTTTCCATCATGCCAAATTTTGTGCCCCCTACCACCACGATTCCAGCCGCCAGCAGGAGCAGGAAATTCTGCCCAACGTTTAAGTTATCCCCACTGAGAGTTATCTTAGACAATGTCCTTTACAATGCATAGAAGGGAGGACCAGCTGGGCCTGTAAGTTCAGCCATGCCCCACAGTGTGGCAAGATAACACTGGACACCAACATGAACGTTCAATAAAGGGTGAACAAAAAACACAATACTGTTTCTTCTACAATAAAGGAGATATCTCTAAATCCCCTGTAACCATAAATATGTACCAACCATGAGGAGCGCAAGTACATTCAGCTCTGACTCAGCTAGTCTCAACAAATAACAATGATGCAGATGTAAATATTTCACATTACATTGGTTTCACTTTATTCATAAGTGAAATTTAATTTTGAAAAATACCTAGGCTATCTTTGTGTTCTCAAGTCTTTTGTTAACAGCAACGTAATTGGGCAGGCAAGTTGTGGCTGTGATGCAGAGCCTCCCTGTTTGACCAGGAGGCTCTTTATAGCCCACCCACACCTGCTGCATTGTCAGCTGACCACAGGTTTCATCAATGAAAAGCTTCCCCGACACTGAATCGTACATGTTTTCCATGCATTGCCAGCACTTGGAATTTTAATCGTAATCGCGTGGGAAAAGGGAGAAGGAGAGCGTAAGTGGCACACAGTTCCGGTTATGATGTTGTGAACAGGACATTATTAACAAATTCCTGACCTGAGTGTTTCGTGAGTTCATTTTAAAAGCATTGCTCATGTTCTAATTTATATTTAAAGCATAAATTCACATTTCAATTAATTGAAATGATACAACAGTAACTTTTAAATATCAAAAACATGGTTCTGATTTTATTCAATTTTAACAATCAGCACTATGGTACTTAGTTACAGATATTTTTAATCAAGAGTCATTACTGAAATAGACTGATAAGATCTTCATGCTGATGTTATTCTGCACTTTTTTGAAATCTGGAAATCAGAAGGGGAATTGTAAGTGATTTAATCCTGACTTTCTGATTTATGTTTGTGACTGAACACCCTAGCAAAATAAAGTTGAGATCTAATTATACCAAGATAAACTAATTTTAAACATTTCTGAACTAAATCCTAACCCTTCTGATCAGTCATTTCCTCGGCAAAGATTTGATTTTATCCTCTTAATAATTATGGTCATGCTTTAAAAGTTTAATAATTGAGCAAATTGCAATAGATTAAGAATAAAGTTACATATTAAAAATCAGGATCTAGATTGATGTCACAAGTCAAAACAATGAGTTACCATTTTATTAAACTAATGCATTCAAAAAGTGACATTACGGTGCAACATCATGTCGCCATGAATCCAATGTTAAGAATATTTGTAAACATCAATGTAAGTTCAGTGTAATTGTGCTAAAACAGAAATGGAAATACAGTGATGGATAGTGCAATTTGGGTATCAGTGACTCTGGTGAAATCGGTGTATTTGAACATACTACAGTGATGCTGATTTTGTCTTTTTTCCAAAGATATTGTGAGTTTAGTCTTTGTGCCTTATCCCTTTGTGGTGTTATCTTTTCTCAAGTGCCTATGTGACTTGTCTTTTCAGTGTGCACATTTTCAAGCTGTAACATTTGAAAGTTTTATATTGTCAATTGTAACATTTTATTCCTAAACAGACAATGTAAACGTGGTGGCATCTGTAATGTGCTGATAGATGAGTAAATCAATGTTTTTGGATTGTGTGTAAAGCTCATGCTAATGTCTGAACTGCTTGATAGAACTAATGATTTGATTTTGCATAAGACCATTAATCAGCATGCCAAGACATAGATCATTTCTTACTGGTCTACAGAATGTTAAGGACTAGTGCAAGATAACTTTGAGATATAACAAGTAACTTGTACTAGCAGGTTTAGCAATAGGTGATGGTATACACTGAAATAATGAAATGTTTACTGTAAAATCCTTATCAACAAATCATGTGAGATCTAGTGTATTAAATCAACCATGTGCTTAAATGACATAAAATGAATACTGTTGGTTACTGATCTGGTAATAAAACATGTGAAAATATTGCTGGGTAAAAGTCATTTAAAAATATCCTTGAAATTTATAGTTCTTATTGGATTGTACAGCATACACGGAGTAAGATAATATATGGAACCAAGATAAATAAATGTTAGAATTGGTTTACACCAGCAGTGTGAAACAGGTTTGAAGAGAATTGGCAGCCTTTTGCTTTCATCGTGCCTGATCATGTTTCCACTGAAATTCACAGAATGATAGTTCAAACTCTTTTTGGAGACTCGTCTCGTTGTTGCTTTTACTTATTGCCGAGATCTTTAATTTCAAACAATTTTCCAAATCGATGCAAAGTAAAAACTGCATCAGTTTTTAACAGGTGGCCCATTCGCTGCAAACCCATTTCCTGCTGCTGGCGTAGACCAATTTCGCCTGTTCAGAATCTTGAGTTCCCAAATTAGGAAAGATTTTCTGTATGTGGTACATGTAGAAAAAATGTAAGCACCTTCCTCCTTGTATTTATGGTTTCGCTACTCCATTGTGACTAGTGGAGAACTTCCACCATGAAGGTGAGAAAATAAATCGAAAATAGAAGCAGTGATAATGTCGTCAATGCAGCTGCTGCTGATTCTGGTAACTGTCTCAAATACAACAACTCTGGGGGGGAAAAGACTTCTATTGGGAAGAACTAGATATGATTGAATCTAGTATAAGCAGTTGGTGCAGCATCAAAGAAATTGCAAATGCACTAGTCCTTGCAAATTTGAAATGTTGGAACAGACGCCATCACAGCTTTCTTGCATTTGTGGAGGATTAGGATTTATAATACTGGTGATAGCCTAATTTCAAGACCATTTACAGATCTGACAAATATCAGTTTTGGAGCATATGCATCAGTCCTTTCCTGCATGTTCCTTAGCCATTGTGGCTAATAGTGCTGGATTAGATCTGGTGAAAGGTAAAGGTCCCTGTAGTAGATTCAGGGGAAAAGGATGAAATGAAAAGGAAGAATAAAGGATGATTACCAAAATTCAGTAACTGTTTCAGCATAAATATCCCTCTGCTTGGAGGTCCAGGGCAATATTTGAAAAATATTGCTACATAATCCCCAGAGAAAAGATTTGAAGATATTCTACTTCCATTTAGGAGGAATAAATTAAAATAACAACTTGCCTTCATACATCGCTGAATCTGCAAATATGACCTGCCCTTCCTGTCAATTGCAATTTCAATTCACCATCTTGCCCTCGTGCTTATATTTCTGTCCTCTGCTTGCTACGATGTTCCAGCTAAGCCCAACAGCACCTAATCTTCGATTAGGCACTTTACAGCCTTTTGGACTCAACATTGAGTTCAACAACTTAAGACCATAAATTCTGTCCTCCATTGTGATTTTCTTTTCTGCCCCTGCCCCAGTGCCTGTCTGTATCATCATCTCGTGTTTGCTTCCAGACAATGCTGACCTTTATTCTGCTATTACCACCTGTTTTAGTCTTTAATAATTACCACTCCCTTTGTCTTATTAAGTGACAAAGATGTCATGGAATCTCTCCTGCCCTCCAACCCATCCCCGACCACCTATTTTGCTCCACCTGCCCCTTCCCCTTTTTCTTGAAAGCATAAAATCCATCTCATTTCTACCTCTCTCCAGCTTTCCGGAGGCCTCCATTTAGCCTGGGTATGGGTTCTGACATCTCCACTGGAGGCAGCTCCTGAGGAGGAAGGGGGGGATAGAATAAGGAGGAGGCCAGGACTGGACAATCAGCCTCCAGGGGAGCCACCTTTGAGAGGCCAAGCACAGGCACAAGGGGCACAGGGCCAAGAGATTGTCCAAGGTGGAAGGGGCCGCAGATGATGGCACTATCCTGCTGCCAGGGTTTACAGGCGGCGAAGCAGCTACATCAATTTGACTGAGGTGCAGTGCCGAAGGAGGCTCTGACTCTCAAGGGGGACAGCGAGCTATATGTGAGAGATGATTGGCCCTGAGATCTCCCCTAACTGTGTGGGTGGGCATCCCATGCCAGCGGCTCTGAAGGTCACAGTTGCCCTCCACTTCTATGCATCTGGCTCCTTCCAGGGCTCGGTGAGTGATCTTTGTGGTGTCTCCCAATCAGCTGTCCACACTTGTGTCAGGCAGGTTACAGACGCTCTGTTCAGACGGGCATTGACCTTCATCCACTTCCACTGGGACCAGGTAAGTCAGGCACAGCGAGCCGGAGGCTTCGTGGCCATTGCTGGCTTCCCCCGCGTCCAGGGTGCAATTGACTGCACACATGTGGCCAACAAGGCGCCAGCAGGTGAGCCCGGTGCCTTCGTCCACAGGAAGGGCTTCCACTCCATGAACGTGCAGATAGTGTGAGACCACAGGATGCAGATTCTGCAAGTCTGTACAAGGTACCCAGGCAGCTCCCACAACGCCTACATCCTCGGACACTCCCAGGTGCCGGGGCTCTTTAGTGCTCCAGCCCGGCTGGATGGTTGGCTGGATGGGTGACAAGGGCTATCCCCTCAGAAGGTGGCTCATGACGCCTCTCTGCCATCCAAGAACAGAAGCTGAGGAGCGCTACAATAGGAGCCACGGCACCACAAGGGCTGTGGTGGAGAAAGCCATCGGTCTTCTCAAGATGCGCTTCCGTTGCCTGGACTGCTCAGGGGGCGCACTCCAGTACCCCCCAGATCCCGTCTCTGTGATAGTGGTAGCATGCTGCACTCTGCACAATCTTGCGCTGGAAAGGGGGGATGCAGCTGATGAAGACCTTGACACAGTGGATGAGGCTGCACATGATGAATCCAACAGTGGCTCAGAGGATGAGGAAGCACAGGGCGATGATGAGGGGCAGCACTCCGACCCGCTACTACACCAAGGAGGCCGGGACATCCGGGACACTTTAATCCAACGAAATTTCAGCTAGCTCCACACACATCGATCAGCAGGAACAGCATTGCCTGGCACTTCCACACGTGGCACTTAGGTGCTACATCATCCACCTCATCAGCTGCAACTAAGGGCTTAGTACAGAAATATCAATGTCCACTCAAACACTCATGATATTTCTGTGAAACATACAAATACAGCACAAAGGAAACACCCTCAGCCATGGTCAGAAAAGTGGACTTTATTGCCACCAAAATAAACAACAAACATCGCTCTGACGCACATAATGAAACATTCCCTAATCCACGGCCAACACAAAATCACCAATAACAAACCCGTGGAGTGCCTAACGTGCCTTATGCTTATGTTTGCGGGAGCTACGTCTAGGTGCCGCCCCGTCGCTCGGAGTGGCTTGTGAGACAGCCTGCTGACTCTGCTGTCCTGTTGGCCTCGATGACCTTGGCGGCTGTCCTCTGGCCCATGGAGCCTGTGCTGGCCCCGCCTGGGAGGGAGTGGCCAGTTCCAGAACTGGCACTTCCCCAGTTGTCAGAGCCTCAACGGATGCAACGGTGACTGGCAGAGGGGCGGAGGAGCTGCTGCCCTTATCCGGAGCACCCTGAGAGGAGCTCACAGTGACGACAGGCAGCTGCTGCGCCGACGTGAGGTCACATTGGACCTCCCTGCTCACTACAGATGGATGGGCACCGAGCACCGATACTTGGTGCCCAGAACATCTCCCACATTGTGAATGACCACCTGTGGCCATTAGCGCTGTGAGGGCTTGCAGGTTGGAGAGTAACCCAATCAGGAGAGTCTCAATCTGCTGGAAGCCCCTCTCCATGAGAGTCGCCAATCTCTCAATGGAGGAAGCCTGAAGCTCTGTCCTGAGGTTCATATCATCACTGACACTCTGCCTGGATTCTTCCACCACAGAGACCAAGTGAAGCACACCTTCATGCAACCCTGCCAGATGTTCCCGCGCACCCTGCTGCTTGTCCTGCAACTGCTGCATGGCTGACATCTCCAGAGGCACATCATCACTGCCCGACTCAGCATGTGCCTGGTCCCCTGCAGTCCTCCGGCTGCTAGCGCCATCAGCACACTCTGTCCATGCCATCTCCTCCAGCAATTGTGAAGTGCCCTCTCCACTGTGCCCCGGGATACTAACCGACGTCATAATCCCCACCGATGTGGTAGTCACTGTGCTGGTGCCTGGCTCACTGAAATGATATGACGCAAGTTGCAAGTGATGCCACATAGGTGTGGAGGGGGGGCTCTGGACTTGTTGCTGGCGGCCATGCGGTGGTGATGCTGAAATTAACAACAAGGACAGTGCATCAGTTAGGATTCAGTCAGTAACACCTTTCATCCCTTTCCCCCCCCAGCCTCATAAATCATCAAGAACCTAAGGAGACGAACATTGGTAGGGTGGTAAATAGTCAAGGGGAGGCCCAAACATTACACGCACATACAGACAGGCTGGTCAGATGGCCTAAGGAATGCCACATGGAATGTTATGTGGATAAGTGTTCGGTTAAGCTCTTGGGCAAGACAAACAAGGTATGGGAATACATGAGTAATGGTAGGGCCATGGGAAGTCATGCGATTACAGGGACCTTGCTGGGCAGACCCGTTAAGGTAGCAGAACAGGAACATAAGGCGTTTAACAAGGTCAAAGCCAGACTTGCCTTTATTAGCCGAGGAATAGAATGTAGGAAAAGGGAGGTCATGTTGCAAGTGCAGAAAACGCTGTCGAGGCCACATCTACACTTCTGCGTTCAGTTGTGACCTGCGCTTCATGGGAGGGATGGCATTGGAGTGGGTAGAGTGCAGAGGTTCCTGACCTGGATGCATGCAGGGCTGGAGAGTTGGAGTTATGAGGAAACATTGCAAACACTTGCGACATTTGCCGTGGAGCACAGGAGATTGACAGGTCACATTATTGACCTTCATACCATTATGAGGGGCATAGAACAGGTGGACAGAAGGCAACATTTCCCCTTGGCGCAGGGATGACCAACGTGGTGGCATTTATTTAAGTTGAGTGCCATGAGGTTGACAGGTGAGGTGCTGAGGACCTTTTGGACAGAGTAATATGGGACGCACTGGCTGAAAGGGTGGTGGAGGTACAAACCCTCCTAAGATACAATAAGTCTTTAGATGTGCAGCAGCAATGCCATGGCATGTTAGGCCATGGGGGATAGTCGTCACAAATGGGATACGGCAACTTTGGAAGGTGCTAGAGACGCGCATCCTCAAGGGGCTGAGGGACCTTTGTGTATGACCCACACGCCTGACTGTATCAGTCTGTGAATGAGCAGTGTTGCTGCATTAACAATTGCAGCAATCATCAGTGGTTTGGCTGGTGGGGAGACAGTGGATGGGACTGCGGACCTCAAATACCTGGCCGCTGCACCCCAGCCTCACCTACACCTGCCGCCCTGGCCGCCTGCCTCCTCCCCAGCTCCATGGCCTGCTCCTCATAAGGGATGAGGTGCTGGAGCAGGGCATGCCCACCACCAGTCCGCAGACGCTGCAGGCTATTGTTCTCTGTTTTTGCCTGCAGAACAGAGAAGAGGATTTATTGGGGCTGATCGCTCATGTAATCTGCATGTGCACACCGCACCCCAACCACAGTGGCCCATCTGAGGCCTCCAGCGGCTCCTGTCCACACTACTGGTGATCAGTCCCCAGAAGATAGTACGGTGGTCCCAACCCCCTCCCCCAGTGGCCACCTTGAACACATTCAGCGTCAATCACTTTGAATAACACACGGGTCTTAGCACCCATGGCAAGGAGGCGCAACTAGGTGCAGCGCCGAGGCCAGCAGATGGCTCTTGGCCACGATACCTTGAGGCTCCCCTTCCACCATCTCATCACCATCAATATGACATGTGTTGGAGTTCTGAGTATGTGTCTAGCTGCCTCCCCTGCAGGTTGCCCCTAGACTACTCAAATGCGACAAACACCAACATATGCTGCGGGGAGAACCCATCTTCTCCTCAACCACTAAGGCTGACGTAAGCATGGCCACTATCTGTTTGCCCACCCAGCGTGCGCCAAATGCCCAATGCAGTAACGACAGTAAGATGTTGGTGGTGGGGGGAGGGGGTGGTGGTGCTCAAAGGCTAAGGCTACCTGCTGGGTAAAATGGCCAAGGCCTACATGGTACTCACCCTTCCAGAGCGCAATAAATCATTGAAGCATTTGTGGCACTGGGTTCCTGTGCGCCACACAGCATCTTGCGAGCTTACAGCCTCCGCCACCTCCTGCCACGCCTGCCTGGTCATGTGGGGGGCCCTCCTCCTCCCATCCTCCGGAAACAAGACCTCCCGATGGTTGGACACCTCTTCGAGGAGGGCAGCAAGGCAGGCATCTGAGAACCGAGGGGCACGTTGGTCCCCCGCTGGCCTACCCTGCAGCCTGCCCCCTTCCTCCTCCTCTGCCCTGATCTCCTCTGGAGCCCGGTCACTGGCCATGGTGAAGAGCCTAAAGGAGGCTGCCTGGTCTTTCTTTATACAGACTGTCGATTTCCCATTGGAACCGGCGGTCTGTACACGCCCGCCACACATTTGAAATTCCCGCTGTACACGGGAGTCTGAAACGCGCTGGGTGGGCCTTAATTGGCCCGTCCGCGCAAAATAGCGGCACGGCCCGTTTCGCCAGTGGCGATCGGCTCTGCGCCCGCCGCCAATTGGGTCAGGCCCGCCCGCCTGACAAACATAAAATTCTGCCCATTTAGTGCAAAAGGACGGAGATGTTGGTAAACCTTTACACACCATCATTCAGAGAACAGGTAGAATTTTGTGACCAGTTTTGGTGAGGTAACTGATTTCTCATGACGGTTGGTTCAGAGAATTATTTTTTCATAGAGGATTGTTAGAAGATCAAATCTTTTTGAGAAACAGTGGTGAAAGTAGAATCCATGATATCTTTTGAAAGGGGAATGGATAGATATTTTAAACAGCAAAAATTAAAAGAGTGTTGGGAAAGGGCACCAGAATGGGATTAAATGAAAATTTGTTTTTACAGAGCCAGCATCGATGAGTTGAGCTATAAAATATTGTGGAAGTAAATAGAAATAATAATCAGGAGAGATGTAAAATGGGCAGCTAACTCACAATTAACTGTTTTACATTATCGCATAAAGCTAACATCTACCCTGTATATCATACTGATCAGTTTTCATTCATTAGAAAATGGAGCACTTAGTGACATAATACAAGGCTTGGTTTTTAGACTTGAATTATGCAAGCTTAGTTTCTTGGAATATTCTTCACCTGTTCTGAGCAACTGAATTGGACTAGCCATGTAAATACTGTGGCTACAAGAGCAAGTCAGCAGCTAGGAATCATGCAGTGAGTAACTCACCTCCTGACTCCCCAAAGCCTGTTCACCATCTACAAAGCACAAGTCAAGAGTGTGAAGGAATACTGTCCACTTGCCTGGATGAGTGCAGCTCCAACAATACTCAAGAAGCTCGACAGTATCCAGGACAAAGCAACCCGCTTGATTGGCACCCCATCTGTAAACGTTCACTCCCTCCACCACCGATGCACAGTAGCCGCAGTACAAGATGCATTGCAGGAACTCACCAAGGCTCCTTAGACAGCACCTTCCAAACTCATGACTGCTACCATCTAGAAGAACAAGGGCAGTAGACACATGGGGACACCACCACCTGGAAGTTCCTCTCCAAACCACTCACCATCCTGATTTGGAAATATGTCACCGTTTCTCCCCTGTCGCTGGGTCAAAATCTTGGAACTCCCTCCCTAACAGCACTGTGGGTGTACCTACAGCACATGGACTGTAGAGGTTTAAGACAGCAGCTCACCACCACCTTCTCAAAGGAAATTAGGGATGAGCAATAAATGCTGACCTGCATGGCCAGCAACAATGCTGGCCAAATGAATGAGTCAAAAATAGTTCTACTAGCTGCTTGCTTGCTCCCACCATTTCTGACATCTTCCATCAGGAATGATAAATGGACTAGGATATGTTTGCGAAAATATATTCATATCCATGCAAATAGTGGAAACACATCATGCAGTGCACTTTTCATCATTCATGCCCTACTAATACTGGAATCTTGAGTTCAATGTGTAAACTGTTGCCATGGCAACAGAGGGATTAAGTTTCCTTTGCCTGCACAATCAACATTATATATGGTGAAGCAATTTTTATTGATTGTTTTTCTCCTTGAGCAATGGAGAGGCAGTCAGCCACATTACACTGTGCCTCTATGACAATGTTACTGTCATTCTCACCTGCCCTCGCCCTATAAACAGTGTCTCTGGTGGAGTCCAACACAATTATGCAGAAGAACCTGACCACCTGAATTAACTGGGATCAGGGGCACATTTTTGTAGCAAGTGTAATTCCAACTGCACTTAATCTGATCAAGCTGAAATACCAGCTGCATGCTCCTCACTGAAATTTGCTACAGGTCCTAGAATACCCACTGCCCAATGAAATAGTGGAGAGTAAGAGACAATGTCCTAGAAGCTCTACCACATATTTAGGTGGGTTGCTGGTAGAGGGGTCAGGAATGGGTACAGTGGCTGGATGATGGACATAGTATTGGATGGTTAAAATTTGATGCTAACATGTAGAAGGACTACATCATGACAACTGGTATCATACTTTCTTACATTCATTTCAGGTTGGCATTGAGAGATTGCAGCCAATTTCTGAAAATATTTTGCATCAGCCAAGCATTAATGCTGGATTTCCGATGTTTAAAGCAATTGGGGTTCCTGTGTTTCCAATGCTCAAGAGGTTTCACCTTTTTGGAGCCTGTTCGGTTTGTTCACACCATCAATGTCAAATTATTTTTTTCTCACTTTGCCACCGTTCATCTCCATTTTGTTTTTGGTGTAATTTTGATCAGACAGGGTGCAACAGAAAAATTCAGTCTCATTGCAATTGAAACTTAATTTGGATGGACACTCTTGTGAAAGAACCAAAAACGCCACTTAAAAACTAATTAAAATAATTAACGGAGCTGCCCATCCAACCTTAAGGTTGGTGGGCAGGCGAAGAGCCCGGGCAGCCTTTGCATTTATCATGAAACCTCATCCACGGGCGAGATGAGGTTTCATGAAGGATTTATAATTCAAATAAATTTTCTTATTAAAATTCATTGACATGTCCCAGCTCATGTGACACTGTCACATCAGAGGACATGTCTGAAATTTTTTTTTTCCCTTTATTTACATTTTTCAAAATGTAATTAAACTCCCTGAGGCAGCTCCGTGCCTCGGAGATTTCTACGCTCTTTCACACACGTGCACGAAAAAACTCAGGCCCCGACCCAGCCTACTCCCCCCGTCCGCACAGGGAGCACTCAGCGCTTCCAGGTGCGCGTCACGCTGGGCGGGCCTTAATTGGCACGCCCACATAAAATGGCGGCATGCGGCCAATCGTCACCTGGCTGCACCCACTCCCGATCAACTCCCCCGACGGGGAGGAAATTCTCCCCAAATGTGACCCATGTACCAGGACACCTAGATGCCCCTGTACCTGTACTGAATTCTGCAATCTCTCCATTTAAATAGGATACCACTTTCCCATTTTTCTTGCCAAGGTGGAGAGGTTCAAATTTTTCCACAGTATACTCCATCTGCCAAATTTTTGCCCACTCAATTAACCTGTCTATGTCCTTTGCAGACCCTCTACCTCCTCTCGTCAACTTACTTTCTGACCTATATTGGTAATCAGCAAGTTTAGCTACTATACATTCATTGCCTTCATACAAATCATTGATGTAGATTGTAAATAGTTGAGGCCCCAGCACATGGACAGACCTGCATGAGAAGGGCAGTGGCGACGAGATATAAAAATCGACAGCAGAGAGCCCCTTCACCTGTTTCTGACTGTCAGTACCGAAATGTGACGTCAAAGGAAAACAGGCAGGTGATTGGTGGGTATCTCTTCGGCGTCTCTTTTGATTGGCGAAGTGGTCAGGAGATGTTATTACAGCTGAAGTGTACAGTTAAGAAATTTGCTTTTAAAATATTTAACATCCAAATTAATTAACTAGAATAGAGATGGCTGGGCAGGCGATGTGTTGCAGCTGTAGTATATGGGAGCTGGTGAATGCTGGTGCGATCCACAGTGACCACATCTGCAGCAAGTGTTGGCTGCTCAAGAAACTTCGGCTCAGAATTGATGAGCTGGAGTCCAAGCTGCGGACACTGCGACACATCAGGAAGGGGAAGAGTTGCCTGGACACTGTTTCAGGAGACAGTCACACCCCTTAGATTAATGACATCAAATTTGGACCATGGTCAGGGACAGGAGGGTGTGACTGTGAGTGAGGCAGGTATGGGGATCCAGAATTTAGCTTTTGAGGAGCCTCAGCCATTGGCCTTGTCCAATAGTTGTGAGGTTCTTGCCCCCAGTGTGAACGAGGGCACAGGCTGCAGGGAAGATGAGCGAACTGACCACAGCACCGTGCTACAGTGCGCCATTTTGTGGGGGGGAGAAAAAAGAAATGTAGTAGTAATAAAGCATAGCATAGTTAGGAGAATAGATATTGTTCTCTGCAGCAATGACAGAGAGTCCCGAAGGCAGTGTTACCTACCTGGTGCCAAGGTTAAGGACATCTCTTCTACACTGGAGAAGAACTTGGAGTGGGAGGTGAAAGATCCAGTTGTCATGATCCATGTAGGTACCAATGACATAGGTAGGACTAGGAAAGAGGGTTGAGGGACTATGAGCAGCTCAGAGCTAGATTAAAAAGCATAACAACAAAAGCAATAATCTCCGGATTACTACCTGAGCCACATGCCAATTTGCTTAGGATAAATAAGATTAGAGAGATAAATGCGTGGCTCAAAGATTGGTGGGAGAAATGGGTTCCGATTC
Source organism: Cetorhinus maximus (assembly GCF_964194155.1). Classification (NCBI taxonomy): domain Eukaryota; kingdom Metazoa; phylum Chordata; class Chondrichthyes; order Lamniformes; family Cetorhinidae; genus Cetorhinus; species Cetorhinus maximus. The sequence goes on from NC_135894.1 coordinate 39,668,262, forward strand.
ATGGGGCACTGGCACCAGTACTGGGGAAGGAGGGAGCTGTTCCATTGGGATGGGCTTCATTTGAACCATGCTGGGACCACTGTCCTGGCAAATTGTATAACTAAGGTTGTAGATAGGACTTTAAACTAATTAGTAGGGTTCAATTGAAGGGAAATTTAAAAAATCAAAAAGAAACGAGAGAGCAGAGGTGAAGCGTTGAACGATAATCAAAGTGTGACAGGAAGGGGCAGAAAATATAAACAGAAGAGTGCAGCAGAAATTAGAACCAGAACGAGTAATAATGGTAAAAAGTCAAAGCTTAACGCTCTTTATCTGAATGCAAGCAGCATTTGTAAAAAGATAGATGAGTTGACAGCACAAATAGAAATAAATGAATATGACTTGATAGCTATTATAGAGATGTGGTTGCAGGGTGACCAAGACTGGGAACTCAATGTTCAAGGGTATTTGACGTTCCGGAACAATACGCAAAAAGGAAAAGGGGGTGGGGTAGCTTTGTTAACAAAGGAAGTTATCAGTGCGGTGATGAGTAGTGATATAGATGCAGTAGATCATGATGCATAATCAGTTTGGGTGGAAATAAGGAATAGCAAGGGGAAGATGTCACGAGTGGGAGTTGTCAATAGGCCCTTGAAGAGTTGCCTCACTGTAGGGCAAAGTATAAACTGGGAAATAATGGAGGCATGTAAGAAGGGCGCTACAATTGTCATGGGTGATTTTAATCTGCATATTGACTGGACAAATCAGATTGGCAGACGTAACATGGAAGATGAATTTGTAGAGTGCATTAGGGATTGTTTCTTAGAGCAATACATTACAGAACCTACCCAGGAACAGGCTAATTTAGATCTAGTAATGTGTAATGAGGTGGGATTAATAAGAGATCTCATAGTTAAGGATCCTCTAGTGGGTAGCGATCACAACATGGTAGAATTTCAAATTCAGCTTGAGGGCGAGCAACTCAGGTCTCAAACCAGAGTCCTCAACTTAAATAAGGGGAATTAGAGAGGTATGAAGAAAGAGTTGTCTAAAGCGGGCTGGGAAAATAGACCAAGGGGAGGGTCAGTGGATGAGCAGTGGCGGACATTTAAGCAGATATGTCATAACGCTCAGCCAAAATTTATCCTGGTCAAAAAGAAGGACTTGATGAGAAGAATGAACCACCCGTGGTTAACAAAGGTGGTCAAGGAGAGTATCCAACCAAAAACTAAGGCATACAAAGTGGCGAAATCTAGTGGTAGGCCAGAGGATTGGGACTTTTTTAGGAACCAGCAGATGACTTAAAAAGCTAATAAAGAGGGAGAAAATTGATTATGAAAGTAAATTAGCAAGAAATATAAAAACAAACAGCAAAAGCTTCAACGGGCATATAAAAAGAAAGAGAGTGGCTAAAGTGAGCGTGGGACCCTTGGACAATGCGACTGGAGAATTGATAACAGGGAACAGGGAAATGGCAGATAATTTAAACCAATATTTTGCATCGGTCTTCATGATGGACAACACTATAAACATTCCAAAGATATCAGATAAGCAAGCTAATGGAAGGAAAGATCTTGTAACAGTCTCCATCACGAGGGACAAAGTATTTGACAAACTAATGGGACTAAAGGCAGACAAGTCACCAGGACCTGATGGCCTGCATCCAAGGGTTTTAAAGGAAGTGGCTGCAGGGATAATGGAGGCATTGGTCGAAATATTCCAGAACACACTGGATTCCGGGAGGGTCCCAGCGGATTGGAAAACTGCTAATGTGACATCCCTGTTCAAGAAGGGAGGGAGACAAAAAGCAGGAAACTACAGGCCAGTCAGCCTAACATCTGTTGTTGAGAAAATGCTAGAATCCATTATTAAGAAAGAAATAGCAGGACATTTCGAAAAGCTTAATGCAACCAGAGTCAACAAATTTGCTAGAGTTCTTTGAGGATATAACAAGCAGAGTTGATGAAGGGGAATTGGTAGATGTAGTGTATTTGGATTTCCAGAAGGCATTCGATAAGGTGCCACAGAAAAGGTTATTGCACAAGATAAGAGCTCACAGTATTGGGGGTAATGTATTAGCATGGATTGAGGATTGGTTAACACACAGAAGACAGAAAGTTGAGATTAATGGGTCTTTTTCAGATTGGAAAGACGTAACTAGTGGAGTGCCATAAGGATCAGACCTAGGGCCTCAGTTATTTACTATCTATATTAATGACTTGGAGGAGGGGGCAGAGTAATGTATCCAAATTTTCTGATGATACAAAAATAGGTGGGAGGGCATGTTGTGATGAGGGCATAAGAGATAAGCAAGGGGGTACAGATAGGTTGGGTGAGTAGGCAAAAACTTGGCAGATGGAGTTTAATGTAGGAAAGTGTGAGGTCATGCATTTTGGTAGCAAGAATCAAAAGGCAGACTATTATTTAAATGGAGAGAGAGTCCAAAAAGTGCAGCATAGAGGGATCTGGGTGTTCTTGTGCATAAAACACAAAAAATTAGCATGCAGGTGAATCAAGTAATTAGGAAGGCAAATGGAATTTTAGCCTGTATTGCTAGGGGGTTGGAGTTTAAAAATGGGGAAGTCTTGTTACAACTGTACAGGGTGTTGGTGAGGCCGCACCTGGAATACTGTGTATGGTTTTGGTCCCTGCATTTAAGAATGGATATACTGGCATTGGAGGCAGTTCAAAGAGATTCACCAAGCTGAGTCCTGGGATGAAGGGGTTGACTTATCAAGAACGGCTAAACAGGTTAAGCCTTTATTCATTAGCGATTAGAAGAATGAGGGCTAATCTTATTGAAATGTACAAGATTTTGAGAGGGCTTGACAGGGTAGATGTTGAGAAGATGTTTCCACTAGTGGGGGAATCTGGAACTAGGGGACATAGTTACAGAATAAGGAGACACTCATTTAAAACTGAGATGTGAAGGAATTTCTTCTCTCAGAGGGTAGTGAATGTCTGGAATTCTCTACCTCAGAGAGTTGTGGAGACTTGATCACTGAAAGTATATAAAGAGGAGATAGATAGACTTTTGAAATACAAGGGAGTTGAGGGCTATGAGGAGCTGGCACGAAAGAGGAGTTGAGGCCTGGGGCAGATCAGCCACGATCTTATTGAATGGCAGGGCAGGCTTGAGGGGCCGAATGGCCTACTCCTGCTCCTATTTCTTATGTTCTTACGTACTGGTCCCTGTGGTGCTCCACTAGTTACAACTTGCCAACCTGAATAAGACCCATCCATTCCAGCTCTATGCTTCCTGTTAGCTAACCAATCCTTTTTCCATGCTAATATGCTAACCCCTACACTATGTGCTCTTACCTTGTGTAGTAGCCTTTGATGTGGCACCATATCAAATGTCTTTTCGAAATCCAAATATACCACATCTCAGGTTCCCCTTTATCCACCTTGTCTGTTACTTCGTCAAAAAACTCTAATATATCAGTTAAAAACACTTTCACACAACCATGTTGACTCTGATCACATTATGATTTTATAAGTATCCTGCTATAACCTCTTCAATAATGGATTCTCACAATCTCCTTATGATAGATGTTAGGCTAACTGGTGTAGTTTCCTGCTTTCTGTCTCCCTCCTTTCTTGAGTAAAGGTGTTACATGAGCTATTTTCCAATCTGCTGGGGCCCTTCCACAATCACGACATTTCCCACCCGTCGGGGGGGATGTGCAGCAGTGGGTGTGGGCAGGCTGGTTCCTGATTGCTGCCCCTAGTCGGGGGTGCGCAGCTATTTTATGTGGGCGGGCCAATTAAGGCCCACCCAGCGTGACGTCCGCCAGGAAGCGCAATGCGCTCCCTGTGCGGGCGGGGGGGTGGGGGGGGGTGGTGGGATCCCCTCAGCCGGGATTGCACTCTTTCGCGCACACGCACGGAAGAACGCACTCATCTCCCTGAGGCAAAGTGCTGCCTCAGGGAGATCGGCTCAGATGTTAAACTTTAAATAAAGCGGAGAAAAATATTTTGCTGCCATGTCCCTCATGTGACACTGTCACATGAGTTGGGACATGTCCGTATCTTTTATTTTGAAATATTCTTACATTTTTAAATCCCTCATGAAACCTCATCCCGCCCATGGATGAGGCTTCCTGCTTTTTCTAAAGGCTGCCTGACCTCCTTGCCTGCTCGCCAACCTTAAGGTTGGACGGACAGGTCCATTAATTACCTTAATTACTTTTTTAAAGACCTTAAGTGGCTGTTGACAGTTGGGCGGGCGCATAGCCGACTCGGCTTTGCGCCCACTGAACTGACAATCTAAGTGGCGCGCGGTGTCAGCGGGATGCCTGCCCAATGTCACCCTGCGTGATTTTACGCATTGGTGAGTGGGCCCCGCCCACGCAGCCACTTTTTTTAAGACCCTGGGATGCAGGCCATCAGGTCCTGGGAATACGTCAGCCTTTACATCTAATAGTTTTCCCAGCAGCTTTTCCCTCGTGATGGTGATTGTTTTAGGTTCCTCCCTCCTGTTCACCTTTCGATTTTCAACTATCTTTGGGAAGTTTTCTAAGTCTTCTACAGTGAAGACAGACACAAAATACATGCTCAATGCCTGCGCCATTTCCTTGGGTCAGAATTTTCTGTTCGGCATGTGGGGGCGGGCCCCACACGCTGACGAGTAAAATGACGCGCGGTGATGTCCAGAATGTGTCCCAATGTCACCGCGTATCATTCCGATCTTTTGTTTGGTGGGCGCGCACCGAAGTCGGCTGTGCGCCCACCGAACTGTCAAAGGCCTGTTAAGGCCATTAATAAACCAATTAACCTAATTGTCAGGGCTGTCCGTCCAACCTTAAGGCTGGCGGGCAGGTGAAGAGCCCAGGCGGCCTTCGCATTTTTCATGAAATCTCATCCACGGGCGGGATGAGGTTTCATGAAGGGTTTATTAAAATAATAAATATTTTTTGAACATTTGATAAACATGTCATGAGGGGACATGTGTAAATGATTTTTAACTTTTTTTATTTTGATGTTTCAAATTGAATAAGATTCAACCTTATTCTTAAGATCTTAGTAAAAATCTTAATAAAAATGTCCCGCTGGGAGATTTCTGCGCTAGAGCGCAGGCCCCAACTCTCCCTCCTCCCCCCGCCCACACAGGTAGTGAGCACTACCGGGCACACGTGAGGCTGGATGGGCCTTAGTTGGCCTGCCCACATAAAATGGTGGCGCGCAGCCGATCGCCGGCAGCGATCAGCCCCGCGCCCGCTCCCAACCGGCCTGCCCACATAAATCAACCCCTTCATCACAGGGCTCAGCCTGGTGAATCTCTTTTGAACTGCCTCCAATGCCAGTATATCCTTTCTTATGGTAATTGTGCAATAAGCTGCGGTCTACAGAAGCTGAAACTGGGAAAAGCCACTTTAAATTCTACTGCCCAGGGTAATGTAGTTGCCTGGATCTGTTTAAAATCTATTTTGTTTTTTACTGTTACCTTAACGAGGGTGTAATTGGAAACCAGGGGCAGGATCTTCCAGTTGGCGAGCAGGGATGTCACCCCGCGTCATTTCCATTTTCAGGTCGGCTGAATCAGCTGTGCGCCCACCGACCTGTCAATGGCCTTTTGAGGCCATTTAAAAAGTACTTAACATAATCAATGGACCTGCCCGTCCAATCTTAGGGTTGTCGGGCAGGCCGGGAGCCCTGGTGGGCTTAAGAAAAAGCATGACACCTCATCCATGGGCGGGATGAGGTTTCATGAGGGTTTTTAAATATTTAATAAAGGTTTCACTAAAAGTGATGGACATGTCCCAACTCACATGACAGTGTCACATATGGGGACATGTCAGGGAAATTTTGTTTTCGTCTCTTTAACATTTTTAAATTTGGAGCCGATCTCCCTGAGGCAGCGCTTAGCCTCAGGGAGATCAGTGCACTCTTTCGTGCGCACGCACGCCTTAATTGGCCCGCCCATGTAAAATGGCAGCGCGCCCCCAATCAGGGGCACCGACTGGAGGAGCGCCTGCCCGCACCTGCTCCTGCACTTCCCCCACAACAGGGGGAAATTTTTTCCTCAGATTACTTAGGGGTTTTAGGAGTTGTTGTGGTAATAATTTTTAGACCTATGTATATGTTTGAAATCTTTTCTTTTGTTAATAAATATTTCATTTAGTTTTGTAAAAAAATCTCTAGAATCTTGGTGAACTTGTTACTACTGAATTCAGGATACGCATCTCGAAATAAAATACAAATTGCAAAATCATTGTGAACGCGTGATTAAGTTTCCCTTGTGGATTTGATCTGCCTGGCACACATCATCTGCTGCATCATAACACAGTGGCAGACCTTTAGGAGATGCTTAATAACTCAACAAATATTTATCCTAGTAAGAAAGAAAGAGTCTTTGAGGCTCTTTCTGTGGCTGAATGAACAAGTTAAGGGTTGTATCAAATTGAAAGAAACACTGTACAAATCTGCAAAAATTAGTGGTTGGTCAGAAGATTGGTCAGATTTTAAGAACCAGCAAAGAATCACTAAAAGAATAACAGAGGGAGAACATTGAGTATGAGAGAAAGCTAGCTAGTCATATACAAACTAATTTTAAGAGTGTCCACAAGTATGTAAATAGGAAAAGAGTAACCAAAGCTAGTACTGGTCCTCAAGAGATTGGCTCCAAATTTAAAAATGTTAAAGAGATGAAAACAAAATTTCCCTGACATGTCCCCTCATGTGACACTGTCACATGAGTTGGGACATGTCCGTCACTTTTAGTGAAACCTTTATTAAATATTTAAAAACCCTCATGAAACCTCATCCCGCCCATGGATGAGGTGTCATGCTTTTTCTTAAGCCCACCAGGGCTCCCAGACAGCCCACCAACCCTAAGATTGGACGGGCAGGTCCATTGATTATGTTAAGTACTTTTTAAATGGCCTCAATAGGCCATTGACAGGTCGCCGGGCGCACAGCTGATTCAGCCGACCTGAAAATGGAAATGACGCGGGGTGACGTCCCTGCTCGCCAACTGGAAGATCCTGCCCCTGGTTTCCAATTACACCCTCGTTAAGGCAACAGTAAAAAACAAAATAGATTTTAAACAGATCCAGGCAACCACATTACCCTGGGCAGTAGAATTTAAAGTGGCTTTTCCCAGCTTCAACTTCTGTAGACAGCAGCTTATTGCACAAATACTGGAGGCTTTTCACACTTCTGGTAGATCTTACAATGCTTTCCTCTCTGACACACAGCCTCCTTGATATATGTTTCTCCCTTTTAATACAAATTCCATTGTTCCCATATGTCTTTGGAACTTTACATTTCTCATAATATAAATCCTTTCACGGTGCTAATACTATCAGTAACCTTTGGGAAAAATGAACACAGCTTGGCCTAGCTTCTCTGGCTAGGTGTAACACCTACCATCTCTTTGAAATTCAAATGACCCTGATTTATCTAAAAATGCAAATTCTCCTCACTTCCACTCCTGAAACTTCAGCCATGTTTATGTATTTAATTTCAAACCAAGCTTCTTTGATGAATTCAAAGCCTCCAGACCAGCTGTTTCCAATTCAATTAAATCCCACACACTCAGACACACACAGAGAAGCTATCCAAACTCCACTAGCAACCTAATTTTATAATAAATCATAATATTTGAGAATTATTATACTTTCATGACACAATGCAACTCTACTGTCCTACCTTTTAAACTAATTTTCCAATTCATGTTAGTTAGCTCTGCTTTCATACCCTTATAATTATCTTTATTCAGGTTTAAAACACTAGTCTTAGACCCACACTTCCCCTCCCCCACCCCGCCCAAACTCAACATGAAATTCTATCATCTTATGAACGTCGTCACCTAAAGGCTCCTTTACCATGAGGTTATTGATTAATCCCATCCTATTGTTTATTGCCAGGTCTAGAATAGCTTGCTCCCTGGTTGATTCTATAAGGTTCTGCTTTAAGAAATTGTCCTCGAACTCATTTTCCAGGTTACCTATGCCAATCTGATTCTTCCAATCTATATGTAGATTAAAGTCACCTATGATTATTGTGGTACCTTTCTTACAGGTCCAAGTTATTCTTTCCCATATATTCTGTCCTATAGTGTAACTACTGTTAAAGCATCTATAAACTACTCACACGAGTGACCTCCTACCTTTCCTACTTCTTATCTCTACCCATACTGATTCTACATCTGGCTCTTTCAAGCTAAGTTCATCTCTCACTACTGTACTAACAACATCCTTAATTAAAGAGCTTCCCCACCACCTTTTCCCAGTTTCCTATCTTTTTGAAATATAGAATACCCTTCAATATTAAGGTTTCAGCTTTGGTCACCCTGCAACCATGTCTCTGTGATGGCCATTAAGTCATACATATTTATTTCTTTTTGTATTAACAATTCATCCATTTCAGATACAGAGCCTTTAATGGGGGAGACAGTGGCAGAGTGGTAATGTCACTGGACTTGTAATCCAGAAGCCCTGGTGAATGTTCTGAAGACAAGGGTTGAAATCCCACCACAGTAGCTGGTGGAATTTAAATTAAATTAATAATCTGGAATTGAAAAGCTAGTCTCAGTAATGGTAACTATGAAACCGTTGTCAATGGTTGTAAAAACTCATCTGGTTCACTAATGCCCATTTAGGGAAGTAAATCTGCCATCCTTACCTGGTCTGACCTACATGTGACCCACAGCAATGTGGTTGACTCTTAACTGTCCTCTGAAATGGTGGTGACAAGCCATTCAGTTCAAGAGCAAATAGAGATGGGCAACAAATGCAGGCCTTGCCAGCAACACCCACATCTCATGAAAGAATAAATAAAACTTTGTGGGCTGAATTTTCCCCCGTCAGGCGGGGAGGGAAGTTGAATAGCAGGTGTGCTTCCGATCGGGGGCACGGCACCATTTTATGCTATGTACTCCCTGTGCGTGCGGGTGGGGGAATCCCAAAATTGAGAGTGCGCTCTTTCGCGCATGCAAGAGCGCACTCATCTCCCTGAGGCTAAATGCAGCCTCAGGGAGATTGGCTGTAAATGACAAAAAGATAAAAATAGAAAAATAAAATTTGCCTAACATGTCCCCTCATGTGACAATGTCCATAATTTTCACAAAAACGTTATTAAAATTTTTAAAAAGCTACATGAAACCTCATCCCGCCTTTGGATGAGGTTTCATGCTTTTTCCAATTTGCGCCGGGGCTCCTGGCCTGCCTGCCAACCTTATGGTTGGATGGGCAGGTCCATTAATTACTTAATTGACCCTGTCAATGGCCTCAATTGGCCATTGACACATCGGCGGGTGCGCAGCTGATTTCGCTGCACCCCCGCCTTCCTGAAAATTTAAATGGGGCGGGGTGACATCGGGAGTTCCCCGCAACATCACCGCGCGTCATTTTACGCGTTGGCAAGCGGGCCCCGACCCCGCTCGCCGACACAAAATCCTGCCATGTGTCTTTTTCCCATTTTTGCATATCTCTGGCCTTATCTGCTGGTGTACTCTTAAGTTTGCACATTCTGCCCCTTCCTACCACGCTCTGGTTATCTTTATCCAAATCACTACCCTGCTCTAGTACCTCATTGTTACCCTTTGATGAACTACATCTCTTCTCACACAATCCCTTCCCTCCACTATTTAGTTTAAAGCCCTCACTACTGCCCTAGTTATATGGCCTACCACAACATTCGTCCTAGCACGGTTCAGGTGAAGCCTGTCCCAAAGGTACAGCTCCCACTATCCCCAGTGCTGGTGCATCATAAATTGAAATCCATTTCTTCCACATCAGTCTTTGAGCCATGCATTCATTTCCCTAATCTTAATTACCCTATACCAATTTGGTCATGGCTCAGGTAATAATCCAAAGATTATTACCTTTGGAAGTTCTATTTTTTAATTTGGTACCTATCTGTTCATAATCTCTACGTAGAACCTCTTTCCTAGTCCTGTCTATAGCATTGGTACCAACGTGAACCACAACAACTGGATCATCCCCCTTCCACTGCAAGTTCTTCTCTAGCCCTGAGCAGATATCCCAAAGCTTACACCATGCAGGCAATGCAAACATCTGAACTCACGTTCTCAACTGCAGAGAACCATGTCAATCCACTTGCCTATACTGTCCCCTACTACTATTACATTCACATTAACTCTCCTCACTTGACTGGCTTCCTGTACCACGGTGCATGGTCAGTTCGCTTATCTACCCTGCAGCCCCGGCTTTCACCCCACAAGATACAAGAACCTCGAACCTATTGGACAATTGCAAGAGCTGGGGTTCCTCCACTTCTACTTTCACAATCCCCATACCAGCCTCACTCACAGTCAGACTCTGCTGTCCCTGACCACTGACCAAATCAGAAGATCCTAGCTTAAGAAGTGTGACCGCCTTCTGGGAAAAAAAACGCACAGGTAACTTTCCCCCTCCTTGATTCATCTGAGTGTCTGCAGTTTGGCCTCCAGCTCAATGACTCTTAGCCGAAGCTCCTCAAGTCAGTGACACTTACTACAGATGTGTTTACCCTGAATCACACTGGTGTCCAGGAACTCCCACATTCTGAAGCCACAACACATTATTTGCCCTGCCATCTTCATTATGTTTTAATTAATTAATTATTTTTTAAGTTAGTTTATAATTAATAAACCCGACTAAACCCAATGAGCTCTACTACTGGTAGTAAACCTTACAGCTACTAATAAAACCTTACAGCTACTAATAAATTATCTGAGATTTGAAAGATAAATGAGAAAAATACTCATCAACCAATCACTTATCTGTTTCTCTCCTCACTCGCTGCACCAAATTCTCCTACTCACCAAATTCCCAAATTCATACGCTGTGACAAGCTGCACTAAGTGAAAAAGTCTTCATGCTGGCTTTCTTTGTACGCTTAGCAAGACCAACCTCTATTTATACTAGCTGAAATTCTAAAGAGATAAGTCAGCACTGCTGGCTAGAGAAACTAGTTCAAACTAGCTATCTAATTAACTAACTGCAGTTGCCTTTGCTGCAGGGAGCTTGTTTATCACTGACTGATAGAAAAAAAACTTAACTTCAATAGTAAATTGTAGTTAAATTCTAAATGAAAACTAGACTAGATTTTAGAAAGAGACTAACCCTTAAATTAAACCCTTAAAATTCTTTTACTCACAAAATTCTCAAGTTCACATTCTTTGACTAGCTGAACCTGGTGATGAACTGCTGTCTTTGTGCTTGATTACTTCACACCATTCACAAGTTCACAACATCACACAGCCCAGCAGGGGCAGGCCTATTTATTTTGTGGGCACTCACTGATCAATTCAGTGATAATCGGAAATGAATAATGCAAAATCAACCAGTTAGAGGCTGGGGTGACCCAAAAGGACACCATATTGACTCTATCAGCGCATCTCCCTCATGATCATCTCTAGGTTTCTGACTATGCTTGGGAACAAAGGTCTTATTGGACCCATCCTGCATCTTATTGATGCTGCCGTCTACATGTTCCTACCAGTCTTATTGCCTAATACAATCATTGAAAGTCATTTACATGTCAGCAAGTGTCCAGGAAAAAAGACCCAAGCGTTATCCCCATCACAGCCACACCCTGACACAAACACACCACCATTCACCAATTCAAAATGTCTAAAACCATTCAATCCTGAATGGTCAAAAGGTTTTGATTTTGTAGCAAAAAGCAAGAAGGGAGAGCATAGACAGCATAATGCATTCTGCACTTAGTGCCGAGAGATATTGATGTCAGCCTTCAAGGAAAGGGAGACGTGAATTGGCACATTTTGTCAGAAAAGTACAAATTTAACACTCAACATTCAGGTACATCATTTTTAAATCACCTGCATTGCCACAAAATTATAAAGTGATTGCTGCTGAACTATGTAAAATCTACCATGTCATGAGGCACTACCAGTCTTATAAGAGTATTGACAGCAGCATTAAAGCAGTCTATGTCCATATGTAGCAAGACCTGGACAATATTCAGCTTGTGCTGATAAATGGCAAATAATATTTGCACCACACAAGTGCCAGGCAATGACCATCTCCAACAAAAGGAATCTAACCATCTTCCTTTGAAATTCAATGGCATTACCATCACTGAATCCCCCAATATCAACATCCTGGGGGTTACTGTTAACCAGAAACTGAACCGGACTAGCCATATAAATACCGTGGCTACAAGAGCAGGTCAGAGGCTGGGAACTCTGTGGAAAATAACTCACCTCCTGACTCCCTAAAGCCTGTCCACCATCTACAAGGCACAAGTCAGGAGTGTGATGGAATACTCCCCACTTGTCTGGATGAGTGCAGCTCCATCAACACTGTGCAATCATAGGCAAACATCCCCACTTCTGACCTTATGATGGGGAGAAGGTCATTGATGAAGCAGCTGAAGATGATTGGGCTTAGGACACTACAGTGAGAACACCTGCAGAAATGTCTTGGGGCTGAGATGATTGGCTTCTAACAACCAAAACCATCTTCTATTTTGCCAGGCATGACTCCAACCAATGGAGTGATTTCTGCTAGATTCCCTTTGACGAGTGGTATTAGGTGGTTAAAGATGGACGTTAACATGCAATCCAAAGACAAGCCATGGTGCTGATTTTGTTAAGCCATTTTGAAATTCGAATTTCATTGCTGCCTCACTTGTATAACACTAACAGGCATTAGAGGTGACTGCAAATCAGGTCAAAGAGGTTTTTGACATGTTGACCACTGAAAACAATCAGATTGCAAGTGCAAGCTTCAGATTAAAGATGACAAGTCTCATTAAAACAGATTTCTGTACACTACATGTAAGTAGGAATTGTAACAAAGTAAATTACAGTAAAACAAACTTCTCATAATTGGCACGGCAAACAAAACAATGGGACTGTAGAAATAGTTGTGTTAAAACAGGAATTTAAATGAAGTGTACTGCAGCAAAAAAGGTTGGACCTTTCCATTTCTTTACTCTTTTCCTTTAGATCCAAACTTTTCTGAGTCCTAGCATGGCTGCAACAGAGTCTGAAAGATTTGATGGTCCAAGCACAGGTTGGACAGAATTAGCATGAAATCTAATGGTTAGTCTTACAAAGTTGTATTCCTGGTGTGGAACCTTGCTCGGTAAAACATATGTCAAGAATTTCGGTACATGTGTACAATTTTCCATCCATTGAAATAGTAGACAATGATGAAGATCATGCATCAGAATTCTCAGTGTGTGCTCCAACTACGCATGTGTGTAATTTCATAATATAACCGCTTTGATATTTGTTTGCTAAACCAAACAGAGCACAGGCAAGCAGGCACAATAGTTCCTTTTTCTTTTCTTTCATAGGATGTGAGCATCATTGGCAAGGCGAATGTGTCTAAGTGTTGATTCAGTCCACCCGTTGAAAGATTGGAGAAGAACACATATAGACACATGAAAGAAATGGGGGTGCGGGATGTAGTTTTCAGCTGAAGTGCACAGCAGACGTGCAGTAGGCAGTGCAATCACACCACAGACCTGATAGCTGCAGTGAGAGGCCAAATTGTTTTTCTGGTTTGGCCTGATCCAAAGATTTTGTGCGATTTGCAAGAAATCAAGTCAGTGTGTATTGGTGCTGGTCCCCAGCCTGGATAAATTGGGAGGGTTAGCAGCAGGAAGGGCATCTGGCTGTAAAAGAACCAATTAAATCCAAAAAAATGGTGGTTGCTATGTAAGAGTGATCAACCAGCATGGTACCAACTTCATGTAACATGGGAAAAAGCTGAGAGAGAATTGCCAGCACTCGGCACTCATGCTCTTCCTGGTTTTAGGATTGTCAACTCTGGTTAAACATATTTCTGGATGTGTCAGAAATGATATCCTGCCTCCAACTACCCACATCCACCTCCTGCCATTGGTTCCCCAACATGCCCATACCTACACCCTCACCAATGTCCTGTGCCAACTGGGTAGTAAGTATATGTTTTATTGCCTGATTGGGTGATTCTTGGCTGTCAGTCAAACGGCTTTTATTCCCATGTCCAATATTTTTATAATTAGTAAACAAAAGTGGTCAAAAAGGAATTTTTTAAATATGCTATTTTTTAATCATCCTTATGTTTTTTTCCCCCCTTGATTTGCTCACAGCAATGCCTGAGAGATTGTTTTTTAAATTTTGGAGGCTCCAGGACAATCTTAGAGAGTTGGCAACCCTAGCTGGCCCCAATAAGTTAAAGCTTTTGACATCTGCTTTAATTTTATTTGGGCTTGGATGAGCTTTTTATTCTTTATTCTTCACACATTTTCTCCACCAGCCAAATACACATTGCTGAGCCTGGGATCATTGATTCATGGGTAGCCCATCGATAGGGACAAACTGTGCACTTTTGACAGCCAGAGAGCTGAACCCGTCGCTGTCATTTTCACATCATTTGATGGCTAGAATATTAATTGCCATCTTGGGATAGGGGAGATGACAAGGTGTGTAGACACTTCTTCCATCTGCCCCATTGTAACAGCACTTTAAGCATATGTCTGGAAAAGTGAGAGTTGATGGGGAAGGAGTCATCTGGGCTCCCCAATAAATTCTATCAGATATGCCAGCAATGCAGTTACCTGTATGTATGCCTGCAGAAAGCTGATGTATGTCATACTGCACTGCATAAGGGCCCCACTAAGAAAAAAATCGCAGGATGTTCTAATGCTATTACCATGTTGGCACAATAGTAAGGCCACAACAAACACATAACTGTGGAATCCCCAGCATATTACATCAAACTGACCTGTGGCATTCTGCACAGAAGTGCAAGGTCTTCTCTGAGGCTCGCACATGACTGGTATTCCTAGATGACATTCTAATGTTAATAGAGATACATTAACCCATACACATCTAAGGTATACATGAGTGGTATACAGATGTTACACTTGATACAAAGTCCTTTTATACAGTGTTACCAAAAAATTGAGATGAAGCTTGTTAGAAATGGAAACCAACTCTAATTTATTTATCGGTCTTGACAATTGTGTCATTTAAGAGTGGCTTAGTGAGAAGCATGGGACGACTATAGTCATGTTATACTTTCTCTGTACAAGACAATCGTTTAGTGTAGAAAGCTAATGAATAATTAAAGGAAAGCTATACTTCCTTTAGGGGATTCATAATTCAAATATGTGGAGCAACTGCCAAGATTACACTCCTGAGAAGATAAGTAGTTGTCATGTGTGGAAAGATTATGATTGTGATTGGCTCAGCCCATGATATTCTTTAATTAGTGTTGAGAGGAGTTACACTGTGTAATGGAGACCCTGCCGTAATCTAATTGCTCAAACAGCTGTGTTTCATAAGGTAGGACGGTGCCTCAGCTCCTCTTCCATATGTGTATTGTCTGAATAACCCTAACTGGGGAGACATAATTGAAATATATCTTTATTCTAAAACAAACTACTCATATAATGGCCCACTGACGAAATGAAAAATGCATCACACCTTTTATTATAAATCATTGCATTCTACTCTCTCCATAATTAGAAGTTAAATCAAAAATCTCCAGATTTATCCTCCCCCAAATCTTACAGCACCACATTGTTTTCAAATATCTTACTTAGATTCAAACAATAAGGAGTTTGTGATGTTGCAGCAATGCAATGTGATGAAGCATCAATGCATGGTGCGGTTTGTAGTTGAAATGCAGATTCAGTTGCTAATCTACAGAATTGCCAAGAGGTTTTGAGCACTGGTTGCTATCTCCCTGCACAAGAGATAAACTTCACTAGGATTGTCCAGTCAATCTTTAGAGTTTAACTGAGAATAATATTGGTAAATGCATGGAAGAGGTTTATCTTGACATCTGACACAAATCATGAAATTTGTGGAAGTCTATTGAAAAGTATCATCAAAGTTCTGCTAAACAATGCTCCTGATAGGAAGTGGGAAGTTAGACTATGCTGTGAGTTTTAATGGGTTGCAGCAGCTTAAAGGATAGGTGCATTTTTTGTGGCCAAAGGACAGAAGAAACGATATGAGCTGCAATAAGACGTCTGCACAGAAGATGATTTCCAGCTGGGCCTCAAGGTTTTCAGATAAGGCAAATAATGCAGATACTGGTCGAGCAAGTTCAGAATAGAAAGCAATCTTTGATTGATTGGTCACCTGCTGCCTCCATCCCAGATCATCTAATTTCTATCACATCTCAAAAAATAAAACCTCACTGCCTGGTCTCTGAAAAATTCATGGTTCACCTTTTGATTCTGCTGACATCTTAAAGCTGCTGACACACCATTAAACCCTCAACAGTGCCTCCATCTCCGCACAAGTTTTTGTGGCTCTCTACCTCCTGGCACTATTGACAGATGGGACTTATGTTTGCTGCCTATTCAACATAGCGTGACCAGATGTCACGGTTTTTCCAGAACGCTCTGGCTTTTTCATGAAATGACCCGGTGTCCCGACAGTTTTCTTCAGATTGCTCAAATTTCCAGATTTTCAGCTCCACTGAAGCCCCTCTCCTTTAACCCTCCCTTGCGTTCCATTTACTATTGGCAAACCCAAAAAAAAACCATTCTTGCACTGTGCTGCACCCTGGGAATCAGAGGGAGTACTTCCTGGTAGCATTCCCTTCACCCTGCAGGAGCTCATTAGATTCCATTTGGGCATTTGTCCACATCAAGATGGAAAGGAAGCATTTCGAGTCTCTGCACTTCTCTCTGGCTGGAAAAGGGAAGAAGTGACTGAAAAGAAAGGCTTGTCAGCAGGGAAGAGTGATGTCTATCTATGGTGAGTGAAGGGGGGAGGCTGCGGCCTAGCAGTGGCTTCAAGGGTAGGGGAGGAGCAGAAAAGCCAGTCTTGTGAAATTTTGGAGGCCTTGAAGACCCACTTTGAACCCTCTACCAATGTTATTTATGAATGATACACCAGAGCTCAGAAAGAAAGGGAGAATATTGATCAGTGCATGAGTGCACTGAACGTCTAGTTGAATCTTGTGAGTTTGGGTAACTGAAGGGTGATCTCAACAGAGATAGGATTGTCTTAGGGACAAGAGACCCCACTATGAGAACATGTCTGCTGAGAGATGAGAAACTTATTCTCAAGAAAGCTATTGACGTGCAGAACATTGGAAGTGGTTCCTCATCAGCTGAAGAGTATTGATGGGAGAACTGACGAGGCTTTGCACTATGTGGAGAGGCAGTTCAGGCCTTCTAAGCACAAGACAATGGAGAAAGGGAAGAAATATTTACAGAAGGGCCAATAGAAAGTTCAAGGCCAGAATACTGGATGTAATGAAAGTCACCATAGTCCCCTCTCTCATTAGAGAGGCAACTGGTGATGAGTTTAACCTGAGGGTCACCACACCTCAGGTGAGGGGTGAGGTTGAGAAGGCAGGGTCTTCATGGATGACCTCAGCCAGTACAGGAATTGAACCTGTGCCGTTGGCATCACTCTGCAACACAAACCAGCCACCCAGACAACTGAGCTAACCAACTAGATGCAAATACTGCGGAGGACACCACACAAAAGACAAGGAAGCGTGTCCATTGTGGCAAAAGCAGTGCTCTAACTGCAAGAAGCTGAGTCACTTTGCATACAAATGTTCACTGGAAAGAAGAAAAGCAAGCCTATAAAGATGGCTGCTGGAGAGATGTTGGATGATGATTCAGACGAATCACTCTACAGCCTAGAACAGGTTGCCACCGTCAAGTCTCTAAGTAACAATAGTTTTTGACTATTGGAATGATGACTGCAGAAGGAGGGTATCAAGTTATTGTGAAGTGTCAGATAGACATGGGTGTTATGTGCAACATCATGAGCTTCACAAACCTGTGTGAAGTTGTTCAAGATGGTGACCCTAAAATGATGCCATTGAAGGTAAAGTTGAGGCTGTATGATGGAACAATGCTCAACCTAAGAGGACAAACTAAGCTGAGAGTCCAATGCAATGGGAAGTAAGAAGATCTGCAGTTCTAGAGAGTAGAAACTAAGCAAAATCTTCTCACCTCAGGTGAAACAAATCAAAAGCTTGGACTGGTAACCCTCCATGTACCAGCTTGATTGCTGAACAAATCCTAAAAAATTACAAAGATGTTTTCACATGTCTTGGATGTCTCCCTGGTGAATATCATCTTGAGGTAGATGAGAGTGTGAGACCAACTCAGCAACTTCCGATGAGAGTTCCAGCTGCCCTCAAGTCCAGCCTGAAAGACAAGATAGAGGAACTTGAAAAGATGGGAGTAGTCAAGAAAGTAACAACTCCTACAGACTGGAATAGCAGCATGATAGCAGTGAAACAACCTGGACAGCTAAGCATGTGCATAGATCCAAAGAACCTCAGTAAAGCTTTGAAGAGATCTCACTGCCCCATGCCAACCATTGAAGAAATTTTGCTGCAACTTGCCAAGGCAAAGATCTTTACTCCACTAGATGTGAAGGATGGATACTGGCAAAGGGAGTTGGATGAAAGCAGGAGTTTTTGGACTTTGTCCTGAGCACCATTTGAAAGATGTAGATTGTTGTGCTTGTGGTTTCGCATTTCCACTGCTTCCGAAAAGTATCAATGCTGCCAGCATGAGAGAGTCAATGATCTTCCAAGAGTGGAAGTAACCGTGGGTGATCTGCTGGTTTATGAATGAAGAGATACAATGGAAGAAGCCATTGCAGACCATGATCAGAACCTAGTGAGAATGCTAGAGAAAGCTCGCCAGATGAGGGGGAGGTGCCAGAGGACTGGAGAACAGCTAATGTGGTTCCGCTATTTAAGAAGGGTTGTAGAGATAAGCCAGGGAACTACAGGCCGGTAAGTCTCACGTCAGTGGTAGGGAAACTATTGGAGAAAATTCTGAGGGAGAGAATCTATCTCCACTTGGAGAGGCAAGGTTTGATCAGGGATAGTCAGCATGGCTTTGTCAGAGGGAGGTCATGCCTAACAAATTTGATTGAATTTTTTGAGGAGGTGACTAGGTGTGTGGATGAGGGTAGTGCAGTTGATGTAGTTTATATGGATTTCAGCAAAGCCTTTGACAAGGTCCCACATGGGAGACATATAAAGATGGCAAATGCCCATGGGATACAGGGTAATTTGATAAGGTGGATTCAAAATTCGCTTAGTTGTAGGAGGCAGACGGTGATGACACAAGGATGCTTTAGTGACTGGAAGCCAGTGTCCAGTGGCGTACCACAGGGATCTGTGCTGTGTCCCCTATTATTCATCATTTATATAAACAACTTAGATTACTATGTGGGGGGTAGGACTAGTAAGTTTGCGAATGACACAAAGATTGGCCGGGTGGTTAACAGTGAGGTTGTGTGTCTTGGGCTACAGGAAGATATAGACAGGATGGTCAAATGGGCAGATAAGTGGCAGATGGAATTTAACCCTGAAAAGTGTGAGGTGATACTCTTTGGAAGGAGTAATTTGACAAGGAAGTATTCAATGAACGGCATGACACTAGGAAGTTCTGAGGAACAAAAGGACCTTGGCGTGTGTGTCCATAGATCTCTGAAGGCAGAGGGACATGTTAGTGGGGTGGTGAAAAAGGCATATGGGACACTTGCCTTTATCAATTGAGGCATAGATTACAAAAGTAGGGAGATCATGTTGGATTTGTATAGAACCTTGGTGAGGCCACAGCTGGAGTTCTGTGTGCAGTTCTGGTCGCCACATTATAGGAAGGATGTGATTGCACTGGAGGGGGTGCAGAGGAGATTCACCAGGACGTTGCCTGGGATGAAACATTTAAGGTATGAAGAGGTTGAATAGACTTGGGTTGTTTTTGTTGGAGCAGAGAAGACTGAGGGGCGACCTGATCGAGTTGTACAAGATTATGAGGGCATGGACAGGGTGGATAGGGAGCATCTGTTCCCCTTAGTTGAAGGGTCAGTCACGAGGTGACATAAGTTCAAGGTGAGGGGCAGGAGGTTTAGGGGGGATGTGAGGAAAAACCTTTTTACCCAGAGGGTGGTGATGGTCTGGAATGCGCTGCCTGGGAGGGTGGTGGAGGAGGGTTGCCTCACATCCTTTAAAAAGTACCTGGATGAGCACTTGGCACGTCATAACATTCAAGGCTATGGGCCAAGTGCTGGTAAATGGGATTAGGTAGGTAGGTCAGGTGTTTCTCACATGTCGGTGCAGACTTCTGCACTGTGATTCTGTGAATCTGAAACTGAGCAAGAAAAAACTGCAACTGAAGATGACTGAAATCAAGTGCACATGTATTGACAGTGAAATGTCTTTGCCCTGATCCTGATAAGGTGCAAGCTGTAGCAGAGGTATGGCAACCAACAGATGTGAAGGTGGTGGAACGATTTGTTAGATTTGTGAACTACCTAGCAAAGTTCTTGCCTAATTTGTCATCAAAGTGTGAACCTCTACGCAAGATCACTGCAGTGTTGTTGGGGAAGAGAACAAGAAGCAGCTTTCACTTGCATCAAACAACTAGTGGTGACCATGCCAGTGCTGAGGTACTATTATGTCAACGACAATCACTCTGCAGTTTATGCCAGTGAAACAGGTCTTAGAGTAGCCCTTATGCAGCCAGGACAACCAGTTGCAATTGCATCCAGAGCTTTAACACAAACTGAATGACGCTATGCCCAAATTGAGAAAGAGTGCCTGGCTATTGTCTTTGATTGTGAGCATTTTAATCGGTAACTGTTTGGGAGAGACAAAAGGCAGAATCGTCCCAGATTTGCACTAAGCACGGTAACGGGCGGGTATAACGATGTTTTACCCGCTGGCCACAATGGTGGCTTTTCAAGTTTCACACCGTATCGTCCCAAACTCGCCGCATTAATTATGCATTCCAGAGAAACAGGCTGTTTCGATGGTGGGCAGGTTCTCATTCGCCCACCATGTCATCACCTCACTGCTTCATCACACCGGGCACCATATTTAAAGTCTAGACACGTGCACACCTCTCAGTGCTTCCAGCCCATGGCTGCTGTATTGCAGACAGGATGGCCCCGAAAGGCAACAAGACTGCAGCCCCCAGGTTTAGTGACACGTCCCTCGAGCGCCTTTTGAACGCCGTGGAGGCCCGCTGTGATGCCCTCTACCCCCACTCTGGCCACAGGAGGGGCAACAGCATCACCAATCTAGCATGGGAGGCAGTGGCAGTGGTGGTCAGCACCAATTCCCTGCAAAAGAGGACAGCCACCCAGTGCCACTACAGGATGAAGGGTTTCATCTGTTCCGCCAGGCTAATTCTGTTCTCATCACTCTCAATTCTCACACTCATAAACCCATTACACATCCACAGGGATCTCACACCTCAAGGGAGAACACCACTAACTCTCACATACACCCTCACATCTCCATCAGGCTCCTATCCTCTGGAGCTCGAGCTCTCATCCTGTCCATGGCTCCGATCACCACACAAACATTCCACACAGTGCCAAGTGTCCTGCTCACACTCTCTCCATCTCTTTTCATGCAGGAGAAGCCTGTTCACATCAGCAGGACGAGGTACCAGACCTGGGGTGGAGTAGCGCACATTAGGTCCCTTGCTTACTTTAAGGAGCGTGCCATCGCACTGACTGGTGAGGACATGGACCGGGCTTGCGGTGACGGTGAGGTCAGCAGCAAACTCCCTCATAAGGATCCTGCACCATATCATCCCTCTCTCAATGCCAATGTGAGTGCTCTCTCTCCTGGTTTTGATTCTGCTGCCACGCACTACTTATCTCTACTTTGGTTCACAGGGAGCTCTGCCAAGCAACCGACACCCTCAGCCAGCCAGGCCCTCAGATCCATCCACATCCTCACGTCAAGCCAAGGGGACACCTCCTCCATTGAAGAGCTGGAAATAAGCAACCTTAAAGATCTGTCACAGCGCTTACCCACATCCTGCACCAGTGCAGAGACACACATCTTGGTGGGACCTAGATCTAGAGCAGGCTCGGGTTCATAGTCTGGTGGTCACCGCACGGACACATGTCCGCAGCAGGAGGAGGAGGCAGGTTCGGCCGAGCTCCCCGGCACTCGGAGGACTGCTGGGGAAGAGGCATCTGTGAGGTCCGAGTCAGGTTATGAGCCTCTGGATTTGGCCTTCCAACTCCTCCTGGAGAGTCAGTAGAAGGTGTGGGAACATCACGCAGAGCTGCTGGAAGCCCTCAACAGAGTGGCACATGAGTTGGAGGGGTGTGTTCGCCTGCTCTCTGATGAAGTGGTGCCCACATGTGTGCGTATGGAGGTCTCCATGGGGAGGATGGCGGACGCCATGGACACCCTGGCCCAGCAGAACATGGAGATGTGCGCAGACCTGCACTCCATCGTTGGAGCCATGGGTGAGTTCCTGCATTGGCAACACGAGAGGGAAACAGGGCACCTCGACGTCCCCCCAGGTGCTCCTTCCCCTCAAGGAGTCAGGCTAGAGCCCCCATGGGCTCCTGAAGGGAGGAAGAGCAGCAGCTGGACAGCCCTGGATCATCCACTCAGTAATCTCAGAGGCTGTCCTCTCCCTCCAAGTCCCCTTTGCCTGGGAGCCCCTCACCCTTGCCCTTTGTCACCGCAGAGGGGGCAGCTGGCCAATGAGTGATTCTGGAGGGAGAAGTGTGTGTGTGGCAGGGCCTTTCAGAGCCTCGTGCAAGCTCTCTCCCACGCACGCGGATGCTTCACGTATCACACTCACCTCACTGTTCTGAGCATTTTCAATGCTCCCTGCTGGGGTTCGCTTTCAGTTGTCCATCTGAGCCGACCTGCATCTCCACCCACCCAATGGTCACACTCCCAGCAACACCTGGTCTCGCCCACCACGGCTCTCGTTTCACTTTTGATTTAGACAGCATGGGTGGTGACGGTTAGCACATTTCTTAGCTAATATCACCACCCTCAACACCTCTTTGTCCTTTTGTCTATGACATCTTTTGGTTATCTCCACCTATCACTGGCCCACTATCCAGCTCTACCTGTCCCACCGCCCCCTTAAACCGGCTTGTATTTCACCTCTTTTCTATTTTTCCTTGGTTCTGATGAAGAGTCATATGGACTTGAAACGTTAACTGTGTTCCTCTGCGCAGATGCTGTCAGACCTGCTGAGTTTTTCCAGGTGTTTTTGGTTTTGTAAACTATGTTACTTCATTTGCAGAGATGTCATTTGGAAGTGGCCTCATCCTCACCAACCTGCCTGCTGCAGATGCACCTGTCCATGACAGATGCGGTAAGAGTGGCCACTGCACAGTCATTGTGGAGACTAAATCCCACCTTCAATTTGAGGATACCACCTGCTAAAAGGGATACATTAGGAACAGATCTAGCAACTCAAGACTGGGCAACCATGGGACACTGTGGGCCATCAGCAGCAGCAGAATTGTACCCAACCATAATCCGTAACCTCATGGCCCAGCATTTTCCCTATTCTACCATTACCACCAGGCCAGGGGATCAACCCTGGTTCAATGAAGAGTGCAGGAGGGCATGCCAGCAGCAGCACCAGGCATACCTAAAATTGAGGTGTCAACCTGGTGAAGCTACAGCACAGGACTACTTGCGTGCCAAACAGCATAAGCAGCAAGTGATAAACAGAGCTAAGCAATTCCACAACCAATAGATCAGATCTAAGCTCTGCAGTCCTGCCAGATCCAGTCGTGAATGGTGGTGGATAATTAAACAACTCACTGGAGGAAGAGGCTGCACAAATATCCCCATCCTCAATGATGGAGGAGCCCAGCACATCAGTGTCAAAGATAAGGCTGAAGTACTTGCAACAATCTTCAGCCAAAAGTGCCGAGTGGATGATTCATCTAAGCCTCCTCCTAGGTCCCCAGCATGACAAATGATGTCTTCAGCCAATTCGATTCACTCCACGAGATATCAAGAAATGGCTGATGGCACTGGATACTGCAAAGGCACTGACAATATTCCGGCAATAGTATTGAAGACTTGAGCTCCAGAACTTGCCGTGCCCTTAGCCAAGCTGTTCCAGTACAGCTACAACATTAGCATCTACCCAGTAATGTGGAAAATTGCCCAGGTATGCCCTGTGCACAAAAAGCAGGACAAATCCAACCCGGCCAATTACCATCCCCCATCAGTCTACTCTCCATCATCAGTAAAGTGATGGAAGGGGTCTTCAACAGGGCTCTCAAGCGGCACTTGCTTAGTAATAACCTGCTCACTGATGCTCAGTTTGGGTTCAGCCAAGGTCACTCAGCTCCGGACCATATGCCTTGGTTCAAACAAGGACAAAGAGCTGCACTTGACATCAAGGTATCATTTGACCAAGTGTGGCATCAAGGTGCCCTAGCAAAACTGGAGTGAATGGGAATCAGGGGAAAACTTGGAATCATACCTAGCAGAAAGGAAGTTGGTTGTGGTTGTTGGAGGTCAATCATCTCAGTTCCAGGACATCACTGCAGGAGTTCCTCAGGGTAGTGTCCTAGACCCAATCATCTTCAGCTGCTTCATCAATGACCTTCCTTCCATCATAAGGTCAGAAGTGGGGATGTTCGCTGATGATTGCACAATGTTCAGCACCATTCACGACTCCTCAGATACTGAAGGAGTCCATGTCCAAGTGCAGCAAGACCTGGACAATGTCCAGGCTTGGCCTGACTAAACTGAACTGGACTAGCCATATAAATACGGTGGCTACAAGAGCAGGGCAGAGGCTGGGAATCCTGTGGCAAGTAATTCACCTCCTGACTCTCCAAAGCTTGTCCATCATCTACAAGGCACAAGCCAAAAGTGTGATGGAATACTCTCCACTTGCCTGGGTGAGTGCAGCTCCAACAACTCTCAAGAAGCTTGACACCAATCAAGACAAAGCAGCCTGCTTAATTGGCACCGCATCCACAAACATTCACTCCTTCCACCACTAATACACAGTAGCAGCAATGTGTTCCATCTACAAGATGCACTGCAAAAGTCACCGAGTCTCCTTAGACAGCACCTTCCAAACCCACGACCACTGCCATCTAGAAGGACAAGGGCAGCAGACACATGGGATCACCACCACCTGGATGTTCCCCTCCAAGCCACTCACCATCCTGACTTGGAAATATTTCACTATTCCTTGGGGGGTGGGGGGGTGGGGTTGGTTGGAGTGGGGGTGTGAGTGGAGCAAGAGGGTGGGGGGCAGGGGTGGGGTGGGGTGGGGTGAGGGGGTGGTGGGGGGGGGCGTAACCCCAATAATACACTGGGGAATCCCCTTTGGATGTTCCCAGGTAAGGTTTGCACAGCAAATCTCCCACCCCTCCCAACCTCTGATGGCCCCAACCTCCTCAACATTCCAATCCTAAACCCCCCCAGCCTCCCCCTGACCTCTGACCCCCTGATCTCTGATCCTCCCGACCTCCAACTCCCTGACCTCGAATTCCCTTCCCCCGCCTCCCCGCCACCAAATCCTATCCACTTACCTTAGACCTTAAAACTTATCTGGCTTATGGCAGCTAGTGCTGTAAAAAAAGGGGGCATGGACTCCTTCTCTTCGACTCTGCTGAACTTTGACGATGGGCCTTGAGGACACGCTGCACTATATGCCTGGATCGCGCCTGGCCTGAGTCAGAAGGTCAAGTGAGATAGGATTGGAAAAAAATTAAGGTTAAAACCGGGGCACAGAGTGCTAATCGACACTGATTGCCACTCGAAGGAAGTTCAAGCCTATTATCTAATTTAGCAAAATGGCTAAATAATAAAATAGCTTTCATTTTAGTCAAATTAATTGTCATGACCAGTACTGGCAGCTCATTTTCTGAAATTCAAGCTAATTTTATATTTATTAAAAAATAGACTAAAAGGCTTGAAAATATGGCCATCCAAGGTCACCTGACTTCTTTTGTGGATTAGAACCACTCCCCTGTCTCAAGAGGGAACTAAAGAACATTCCAGACCGATGAGAGTCAATGTCCTGCTCTGAAACCAATCAAAGGGGTATTGTCTGATTTGAATGGGTCATTCTAAAACAAAGACACTGGCTGTCTCAAACCCTCAGAGGTGTTAAACCACAATGCAAGACGAGGAATCAATATGAACACCACCCCTTATTTGGAAAAAGACCTTGAATTTGTGCAAAGCCACCTGGAGACAGCCATTTTTCTTTGTCTGTTTAAAAGATCAGCTAGGAACTGTGTACAGGCAGTTTCACCAAAGCCATCAGGACCATCAGTTTAGCCAGTCTTTGAACCAGTCTCGGAAACAAGCAGCGAGACATCAGGCAAACAGAATATGTAACCTGTTCCAGTTAAAGTTTGCCTGAGAACCAACCTCTTAGCTATTTGACTACAGGAAACCTCACACTATGCTGTGAACCCTTCGCTTTACAACATATCACTTCAACTTTAGATCATCAAATCCATTCAAAGGACCACAGGCCTGCCATGTGGGAGACTAAAGATCATAAATCAGAGACTGGGATAACTGTAATCTGTACAAGTGCATGGCCTTTATCTGTATCCAATCTTTGTGTATACGAATGCATAAGTGAGACTGAGTGTAACATTGCGTTTAATTTGGGGTAAGAGTGTGAGAATATATAACCTTCTTTACTTTAAACTCACCAAAGTTTGCTGCTGAATTATTTAATTGGAATATACACTCCAAAGGGAAGAGAAGACACTCTTCCATACAAAACATACTGATTACAGGCAGAAAGAAAGCAAAAACATCCTGGCTATGACTGAATACAACAAGTACTTGCAGCAAATGAGGAAAATAGAAGCTCTTTTAAGAGCCAAGAGCCAATGTGAAAGAAGGCACCTTCCTTCAAGTTTCCACTTTGATATGGGCACTAAGCATTGTTCAGACACAACATGAGGTGCAACACTAACAAATATTTTTTGAAGGGTATACTGAGTCTCGTACACAATAGGCTTGCAGGCTCTGAGCACTACAAATATTTCTAGGATTATGTGCATCAGGCATTACATAAGCCTCAGTCCTCATTGCCCCACATTGTGATACAGTGGCAGCGCAAACACTGAAGATTGCATTATTCGTCTTGCAGATCTTAATGAAATCTGTACAAAAGGAAAAATATTGTGAAATTTGTGAATGTTATTGGCCACGTTTCTGTTTGCAGCCCTTTTTAAATCTGTTTAGTGGAGCAATGACTCCAACTAGTCAAATGGGAATTGCTAGGCAACTACTACTGAAGAGCTGCATAATGATTACAAAGTTGCACTATGACTTTACACCCTGCCAGCTAGGGCAAACCTTACCAAGTTGCTTTGTGTAAGTCACATCCTTGGATTTATAGGTCCTTAAAGCAGCAATGTCAGCTTAACTCAAACACTGCAGTACATCTTTTTAGGTATTTCTCTTGTTCTGAACACTAACTTATTTAGGATTGATGTGTAGAGCTTAGGAAATATTACTGTGCCCAGCATTGAAAGCATAAACGAGATTTATAGAAAACGATTCTGTGGAAGTATGTAAGGTAAGAAAAAAAGAATATAAATTGCATTCATAGTTGATTGCATCTCTTATCGGCACTGCTTTGATTGGCTGCTTAAGTTCCATTTATTTACCACATACACAGGTTTGGCATAAAACTTCCAAATCTACAAAATACTTGGGAGACTTAATAAGCCAATACATTTGCTTTAAAATAAATTAAATTATAAAACAGGATTAATGCAAGTGGCCTTTTTTCAAGTCTAACGCCCTAACACTGTTTTTGGTCTGATTTAAATTAATGGATAACAGCTTTAGATCATTCTAGCAAATTTAAAATCAAAACATCTTCAAAATCATGTTACAAGATTCCTGTATTATCAATTTGTCTCCAAGATTACAGTTAAATGGTGTAAAATTTAATAACATCTATCCTTCCATGTTTAATGACCATTTTATATACTTAATAACACAATTGTACTTTTATACCTAATTATAATGAAGCAAGATTACCGATATTGTAGTAGAAGTGCCTGGTACATAAAGGGTTAATGTGGAACAGAATATAGTACTATCCACACAGTGATGTAAGAAGACATGACCCAGAGCCAGAGTCAGTTTAGAGATGGACAGAACTGGGTAATGTCAGGAAGTTATAATAATGTTATTGGAATTTGTTGTAAAATAGTGGTATCTGTGTCTATATGTGTCTGTGTGTGAGAGACTTAATTTGGTCTGAAGGCTTTGATGTATCAGAAGATAAGCTAGGTTTGAAATGTTAAGTAGGTAAACATGGGGGAAGTTTAGAATGTAAGGTGTAAAAGAACATTTGCATTTTTAAATAAACTAGACTAGCTTGAATTCAAAAGAGGGAGTGAAATATTACACCTAACCAGCAGAAGTTAAGAAACAATGTGTTTATTTTTCCCAAATATTACTGGGAAAATCGGTACTATGATAAATTTTTATGATCAGGGAGGTGAAGTCCAAAGACATAGTGAAACAATGGGAATTTACATTCAAAGGGGAAAATATGTATTACGGAGAGAGGGCTGTGTATAAAGGCAGGCATTTTAAGATCTAACAAGTGTGAAAAGCCTTCAGCATCTATGCCTCAAGCTGCTGCCTACAATGAACTGAGGTTAAGAAAACTCACTTTGAATTAGATTGTTCAGGGTGTCATGTTTCTTTGCCTGGGTCTTTTAAAATTTGTGTGTCTTACTGTTGCCTTAACAAAAGTGTAACTGGGAGTTAGATTAACTAGGGGATTTAAAAGGTATTATAGTAGTAATTTGTAGACATATGTATGTGCTTAAAAACATTTTTCTCTTATTAATAAATGTTTAACCTAGTTTTGTAAAAACCTATAAGGCTCAGTGGTCTTATTTCTACTCAATTCAAAGCCCGCATCTTGAAACATACAAATTGCAAAAATATTTGTGGCAGGTGTCTCAGGTTTCCCTCTGGGATTTGAACAACTCAGCATTTACCATTGGATATGCCATAAGAGTAAAGACCTAGACTGGAGTCAGCTCCATACCTGCACCCTCTACTGTAAGTATGTACATAGTTATGAGTTGTTAATAAAGACTTGCTGTTAACATTGATAAAGCAGTGGTATTTGATGAACTGTCGGTACTTAAAGTTGACAAGGCACCGGGACCGGACGAAATGCATCCAAGGGTATTGAAGGGAGTGAGAGTGGAAATTGCAGGGGCACCGGCCATAGTCTTTCAAGGCAGAATTCTACGCCTTGCGGGCAGGCCTGTGCCAAACCCGATTGGGTGTAAAATAGCGCGAGAAGACATTGGGCAAGGGTCAGGACGTCATCCCACACTCGCGCGATACTTTGCTCGGTGCTTGCGCACAAAAGTCAGAAGCATGCCCGCCGGCAATTAAAGGGCAATTAAGCCCATTAACGGCACAATTGCCCCCGATTTTTCGTGGCCCGTCCAGCCTTATGGGCAAATCGGCTAGGCGGACTTTGAATTTTTCATCAAACCTCATCCAAGAGCGGATGAGGTTTCCGTTATTAAATAAAATAAAAATAAAAATCTGTGGACAGCATTTTTATCATGTATCTGTTCGGGTGCCTGATTGTGATGCTTGGATATTTTTTTTCTGATTTTCAAAACTTAATTTCACGGTTTTCAGGTCTGCTCTCTGCCTTCAGGGAGCTTTCTCTCAGTGCTTGCCCGTGCCCACATTGGCATCATCACCTGCCTCCTCCTGCCCCTACCCCGGCAGCACCGAGCTTTTCAGCGTGCGCTTCACATTGGCTGGCCGTTAATTGGCCAGCCCGTGTGAAATTGCGGCCGGGGGCCAATCACGGTCGGCAGTCCGTTTCCCGGCTGATCCCGGACCTACCGAATCGTGACCGCCCGCCAAGCTGAAAATTCAGGCCTCAGTCTTCCTTAGACACAGGGGAGGTGCCAGAGGACTGGAGAATTGCAAACATTACACCCTTGTTCAAAAAAGGTTGTAAGGATAAACCCAGCAATTATAGACAAGTCAGTTTAACTTTGGCGGTGGGGAAGCTTCTAGAAACAATTATTCGGAATAGAATTAATAGTCACATGGAAAAATGTGAGTTGATTAGGAGACCGAGCATGGATTTCTTAAGGGAAAATCATGTTTAACCAGCTTGCTGGAGTTTTTTGAAGAGGTAACAGGGAGGGTTGATTAGGGTAAGGCTGTTGATGTAGTGTACATGGACTCCCAAAAGGCATTTGATACAGTGCCACACAACAGACTTGTGAGAAAATTTATAACTCAAGGAATAAAAGGGTCAGTAGGAACGTGGATACAAAATTGGCTTAGTAATGGCAAACAGCGAGTAATGGTTAATGGATATTTTTTGGGCTGGAGGAAGGTTTGTAGTGGAGCCCCCAGGGGTTGGTATTGGGACCCATGCTTTTCCTGATATATAGGGTGGAATTTTCCCAGAATTGCACTAAGTGCAGTGGACGGGTAAAATGGAGTCTTACCCACCAATGGAAATGTTGGGTTTTCACGCCATATTGACCCGAGCTCGCCTCATTATTTATTCACTCTTGTGAAACACGTTTCCATGGTGAGCGGGATCTCATTCGCCAGCCCACCATCACCCCGCTGTTGCATCATGCTGGCCGCCATCTTTAAAAGGCAGCCGCCAGCAAAGTGCTCATCACCACCAGTTCACCACCGTTCTCCAGGAGACATGGCCAGCAAAGGAAAAGAGACTGCAGCCCCTGCTTCAACGGCAGGTTCCTCGAGCGACTGCTGGATGCCGTGAAGGCCCACCGAGATGTGCTCTACCCCCGCTCTGGCCATAGGATGGGCAGCAAAGTCACCAACCTGGCTTGGGAGGCGGTGGCAGTGGTGGTCAGTGCAAACGCCCTGCAGAGGAGGACAGCAACCTGGTGCTGCAAAAGGATGAATGATCTCCTCTGTTCTGCCAGGATAAGTCACTCTTTTCATCACTCCCAACTCACACACTCACAAACCCATCACACACCCACAGGGCCCTCACTCACTGCCAGTACAAGGGACATCACCATTCACTCTTTCACACACACCATCATTGTCCTCATCCCGCCCATGGGACCACTCACCACCCACACAGGCCAGGCATACTTATCATCTGGCCCAGCAGGAATCCTGATACACTCTCCCCATCTCTATCCATGCAGGACAAACTGGCGCACAACAGGAGGGAAAAGTCACAGACAGATGGAGGGATGCTGGAAATCAGGGTTCTGACAGAATTTGAAAACAGAGCCATCCAGCTGGCCGGCGATGACCAGGACTGGTCCTGTGCTGACAGTGAGGACGGCGCTGCTCTACCCAAGTGAGGATCCAGCAGTGCAACATCCACCAGACAACCATGCTGTGAGTGATGTGTCCTCTTTCACAGGCCACTGCCGTGCACTAATTATGTCCCCTTGCTTTCGCAGTCACATCTGCCAAAAAGCCGACAGAGTTCATGACCCAGAGTCTCCAATCAAGCTCTGAAGAAACCTCTGAAGAGGAATCTGAAGGCACCCTCCCTGAAGTCCTGTCACAGCTCTCACCCACACCCTCCACCAGCACAGAGACACAGACTTCGATGGGACCTAGCTTTAGAATAGCCTCGGGATCACAGTCTGGTGAGCACCTCATGCTTTCTGATCCACACCATGTGGCAGCAGGGACTTCCCAGGGCACTGGCTCTCTGAGGATTGTTGGAGGCAGGAGCATTGCCGAGCCCAAGTCAGATGACAAGCCTCTGGACTCGGCCATGGCACAGTTGCTGGAGCTGCAAAGGCAAGCTCGGGAACACCAGGAAGGAATGTCCACTGCACTCCTCAGATTACAAGGCACGATGGAGGAGTCTGTCCATCTTCAGGCTGAGGTGATAGCGCCGGCATTGCAATGCACCGAGGTCAACACTGGCAGGATGGCGGCCGCCACGGAGATCTTGGTCCAGGATGTCACTCCTGCTCTGCTGCACGGGTTTAACTCCATCGCTGGTGCCATAGTTGGCCTCCAACAATGTGTACATGAGAGGGGTGCTGGGCAGCTCGATCTCACTCCAGCTACCCCTTCTGCTCACGGTGTCAGTCTGGGGCCCTCGGGCACCCATAAGGAGGAGGATCAGCAGGTGCACACTCTAGGGCCATCCACCCAGATGACTCTGGGAGTGACCGGCCCATCCTCTGACCTCCACAGCTCTAGCTTCACAGACTGAGGAGAGTGTCACTGCCACACAGCAGGACCCTGAAAGCAGGCCAGGGCCCACCAAGTCTTGGCCCTTCAGAGGATGCCCGCCAAAGTCATCACAGCCAGGGCGTCGCAGTCAGCAGGCTGCCTCCACCTCCATTGTGGATGTCTGGGGAGCACCAAGACATAGTGGCAGTGTTAGGAAAGTTAGGTAAAAGTAATTGCACAGCTTGGACATGGGTGTTGATCACTGTACATACTGTTCACTATTGTCAATAAACTCCTAAGGATGTCTCTCTGCCTGTGGCTCCTTGTTCTAATGAGCAGTGTTCTTGTCACTCAGATGTGAGACCTTTCTGCACAAGGTAAAGGCAGGTGTCTCAGTCCAGGGCCTTTTCCCTGTGCTCTGTGCAGCCTTCAGACCAAAGTGATGGTCCAGCCTCACACTCCCTGGAAACATTACTGATGCCTGCACCTCGGCGGTGCTGGTCATTGCTGCCAGAATGTTGTTGGCAGGCACCACAGAGTTCTCTCATACTCTGTGCTCTCAGCATCTTTAAGTTGGGGCTGGTCCCCATTACACCAGCATCTGTGACCAGTGATGCTGTGCATCAGCTCCTGAAGGGCTGAGGTGCTGTAGGCGGACACAGCATCAGATGTGTCTAAAGTTTCATGGCTGCGACTCTGAGATGGCCCTGATCATGGAGTGCAAGCAAGCTGCCCTCGGCCAGACAGGAGTTAGACATTCTCAGAGGCTACGTGAAGATTTATGGAGTGTCCTCACTGCATGTTGTCATCATCTTCTTGCGATAAGCGACTATTAGGGCCTCCACTGATCTCCATGACAGGAACATTCTCACAGAGGGTATTGGCGCTGCCATAAGCTAGACTGGAGTCAAACGTTCACAACTGTGATGTTGGGATCTATGGGGACTTCTTACTGCATATCGTCATCATCCTCCACAAAACTGGCAGCCAAGAGGGCCTCCTGAGAGCACCTGCATCATCCAGCCAGTGCGAGAGCCTCATCCCCATCATCGTCACCACCAAGGATCCCCTCATCCTCATCCCCATTGGTGTCCTCCTCATCCGAGGAGATGTGCAGCTCCTCCATCTCCTCCTCAGCCAGCTCCTCGCCCTGTTGCAGCGCCAGGTTGTAAAGGGCGCAACAGATGACGATAATGCGTGACACCCTCTTTGGACTGTAATGCAGGGCTCCACCAGACCGGTCCAGGCACTAGAACCGCATCTTCAGCATCCCGATGGTCTGCTCCACCAAATTGTGAGTTGCTGCATGAGCCTCATTATAGCGTCACTCTGCTGCAGTCTGAGGCCGCTGCACAGGTGTCATCAGCCACGGCCCCATGTCCCCAAGGAGCCAACCTTGCAGCTTCTGTGGACCCTGAATAACTGTGAGCTACTCAGGATGTAGGCATTGTACACACTCCTTGGAAACTGTGCGCATACCTGCAGGATGCGTTTCTGATGGTCTCATACCAGCTGCACGTTGTGGTTGATGAAGTCCACTGAGTGTAGCGATGGAGACCTGAGCACCACATGACAGGAGCATTCTCACAGAGGGTGCTGGATGAGCACTTGGCACATCATAGCATTCAGGGCTATGGGCCAAGTGCTGGTAAATGGGATTAGGTAGGTAGGTAAGTGATTCTGTGATTCTGTGATTCTATGAGTGCAGTCAATCACACTCTGCACCTATGGGAATCCCGCGATCTGGGTGAATCCAATGGCACTTGCATCCTGGCTGTCCCGGTCCCGGGCGAAATGCACAAGGTTGTGTGCCATGGAGAAGATAGCATCTGTGACCTCATGGATGCATTTGTGGGTGACGGATTGTAAAATCCCACAGGCGTCACCTGTGGAGCCCTGAAAGGAGCCACTGGCATAGAAATTGAGCGCCGTGGTCACTTTCACAGCCACTGGCAGTGGATGCTCTCCATGTCCCCTTGGCGCCAAGTCCTGCAGTAAGTGGCAGATGTTATGGACCAGGTCCGTAGACATGCGCAATCTTCGGCGACACTGGTTCTGTCATCTGCAGGAATGGCAGGCGGCGTCTATAGACCCTGGATGTCACTTGGCGCTGACCAGCCATGGCTCGCTGCTGCTCCTGGGCAGTGTGTGCGGGAGCCCCTGCTGCTCCTTTTTCATGGGGTTGCTGCTCCTGCCTTTGCACAACCAGGAGCCTCAGTCGCTCTCTCCTCATTTTTCTACGATCTCTGTAGGCCATCAGGCACACAGCTAGGTCACCAGGATCCATGATCCTGACGTAGTCCTCCTGCAGCATGAGAGAGAGAGAGACGTGGTTATTATGGCTGTACTTAGCACCTTTCCTGGCCCTGTGTGACCACCCCTTAATCCTTCCCGGAGAGAGCTAGTCACTCCTCGGGTGGCTGGAGATGAGTGTGCCGCATGGCTGCCCTGTCAGTCTGCGACACGGGGGACACTGGTCCAAACCGGGATGCTGAGATTGCAAGGGGCTGTGAGCGTCTCTAGCAGTGACTGCTACATGGCCAGCGTTGGCAAGGAGATTGCACCATGTGTGCAATCCAACTGCTCCCCGTTCTAATAAAGTGGTGGTGGACTCGAAGTCTGTATCGGGGGGGTAGGGAGGGTGGGGATGTGTAAGTTATGGAGTGCTTGGTGGCCCTTTGTTGCCTCTGTGTTGCTTCCAAGTGTGAGCAGGCTAGGAGCCTGACCCCAATCATATCTCTGTGGTTGCACTTGATCTGTCTCGGTTGCAGAGGCCTGGTCAGTTTATACAGGTGTCGCCTAATGCGTGACCACTTCCTTCACTTACCCTGCCCCCCACTTCGATTGCCTGTGCGTGGGATGCAGCGCCAGGGCAGCACCTGACCCCCTCCTCCACACTGACAACGGTCACCTCTGAGGCTGGCCAGCGCTTGCCCCCGGACACCATCCCCCCCTCAGCAGTCGCCTCCAGGGCCGGGCATCAGTTTCCCCCACCCCCTGAAGCCTGTAAACAACAGGCGAGCTGTGGAGAAGCTGCTGCTCACTTACCTCAGTTCCCCCAAAGTGAAGGTCGTCACATGCACATTGCCTGTGTGCTGTTGTGAAACACGTCGGCGTGCTTTCCCACCGATGTGGACGGATGATATGTTTGGGTTCCAAGATCCTGGTGGGATGGTCTTTTAATTATATGCTAATGTATTACAAATTAGTTCCCCGCTGACCGATGGTGGGAAATGCTGCCCGCCGTTGGCGGACTGAGCGAACGATCGTGACCTGCCTTCACTCCGTCGTGAAGCACGTTGCGCCACATTTCCCACACTTGCCACATATGTTACGACTGATGCAGTTGGTGAAACTGAGCTATTTAAAAATCCCAGAGGGAAACTTTAAACAACTGTCATAATCAATAATTTTAAGTGTTATGTTTGAGATGTGATTCTAAACTCAAGAATTAGACCATTATTTCTCAAGGTTTTACATTAAACTAAATGAAACATTTTATTAATTTACACTGGTTAAAATATATACACACATGGCTACAAATTATCATTATCATAACTTTTAACAAATTCCCAAACTAATCTCCATTAAGGCAACAACAACCCCTAGACTTAACCAAAACACCAGTCAAAGCATTTTCACCTTATGAATTCAAAATAAGGTTCTTTCCTCTGTGGAGCCAGTTGGAGGCTTACAGCTGCCTTTGATCTTAAACAAAAATAAAAATACCTGGAAAAACTCAGCAGGTCTGGCAGCATCTGCGGAGAGGAACACAGTTAATGTTTCGAGTCCATCGAGTCAACAGAACTAAGTAAAAATAGAAGAGAGATCTTTGATCTTTGCCCTTGATCTTACATTGCCTCTATCTGCACAACCCAAAACTACTGATGTTATACCTACCAGCCCCATAGAATGTTAATTCTCATTGTATCAACAACCTCTTTGAACTTCACCTTTTACCAATAAAACCCCTTTCATAGTACCAAATTTTATTAGTAATATAAGCATATGGCTTGGTATCTGTTAGATAGGTGTCAAGTTTTCACCCCACTTCTTGAATGCTCTATTCAAAAAATGCAAATGCACACTATCTCTCTTACAGATCAAAACTAGTGCACATCAAAGCACCCAGACTAGCCGGCTTTAATCCAATTATGACGCACCTGCAGACTAAACCCCTATTTTAAAAGAAAAATATTTTCCAAAATATTATATACATTAATAGCTTCACGACACATATCATGCCCACCACCAGCAGGCTTGGAAAATCCCACCCATATTAATAATCTAGATCTTGGTGTGCAGGGGACAATTTCAAAGTTTGTGGATGATACTGAGGAGGACAGTGTAGAACTTCAAAAGAACAGATAAGATGGTGGAATGGGCAGATAGGTGGCAGATGAAGTTCAATGCAGAGAAGTGTGAGGTGATCCATTTTGGTAGGAAGAACATGGGGAGACAATATAAAATAAGGGGTATAGCTCTAAAGGGTGTGCAGGAGCAGAGGGACCTGGGTGTATATGTGCATAAATCTTAAAGGTGACAGGACAGGTGGAGAGACCAGTTAATAAAGCATACAGTATCCTAAGCTTTATTAATAGGGGCATGGAGTACAAGAGCTGAACTTGTACAAGGTTATGCTGAACTTGTATAGACACTAGTTAGACCTCAGCTAGAGTATTGTGTACAGTTCTGGGTGCCATACTTTAGGAAGAATGTGAACACATTGGAGAGAGTGAAAACGTTTACAAAAATGGTTCCAGGGATGAGAAACTTCAGTTATGAAGT
The DNA here is from genome assembly GCF_964194155.1 of Cetorhinus maximus. Classification (NCBI taxonomy): domain Eukaryota; kingdom Metazoa; phylum Chordata; class Chondrichthyes; order Lamniformes; family Cetorhinidae; genus Cetorhinus; species Cetorhinus maximus. Next base: position 39,704,924 of record NC_135894.1, read on the forward strand.
TGGGATTGTTCTCCTTGGACAAGAGAAGGCTAAGAGGAGATTTGGTAGATGTGTTCAAAATCATGGAGGGACTGAATAAAGTAGATAGGAAGAAGCTGTTCCCACTCATAAAAGGATCTAGAATGAGAGGGCACAGATTTAAAGCAATATGCCAAAGAAGCAAATGTGACATGAGAAAAAACTTGTCACACAGCGAGTGGCTGAGGTCTGGAATGCACTGCCTGGAAGTGTGGTGTAGGCAGGTTCAATTGAGGCATTCAAGAAGGCATTAGATGATTATTTAAATAGAAATAATGTGCAGGGTTACAGTGAAAAGGCAGGAAAATGGCACTGAGTCATAATGCTCATTCGGAGAGCCGGTGCAAACCTGATGGGCTGAATGGCCACCTTCTGCACCGTAACAATTCTGTGATTCGGTGAACATACTCAAGACTACAAAGCCCTAATCCTTGGTTTCTGAAGCAGGATTCTGCGTGGCGGCAGCATCAGGATCAAAACCCTTATCCTCACAAGAATCCTGAGAAACTAAGAGAAAGAACACCTTCCATGGATTCTGCACTGAACTTAACTACCAACTGAAGCTACAGGCACTGAGAAAACTCACCAGAAAAAAAGAAAAAATCTCCAGAGACAGAAGAGCCTGGAAGCAAAAACAAAAGGTAGAAGTTTTACTCAAGTAGTAGACTCCATTACATCTGCCTTGGAAGTCCAGCTTCAGCAGGCAGAGCTCGCCTGCAAGGGTGAGATAAACATTTTAAATTCCAGGGCAGCCAGCCCTGAGAAACCCCTTTTAAGTCATTCAGTTAGAAATGCCATTTGAAAGCAACCCATCACTAAACCCCACCCCAGATTCCGACTCTCAATATGTGGCTCCCAAGTCGAGCAAAAAAAAAAAATCATTAATAATTGGATTTGTCCATTCCAGGTACCTCGCGACTGTCCAAGTTCCAAGTTCTGGAAACAGCAAGTCAGCGGCCTTTTCCAAGAGGCCCAACTCATAACGCGATACCACTGAGCAAATTAACTTGGCAGCCAGCCGACCTACACCGCCATTGCTGTCCCTTCTTGAGGCAGAAGCGCACCGCTGACATTTTGAAAAGCCCGGCAAGCGTGGGAAGATCTTGGAAGCTGATAATCTCTCAAAGTTATGCCCACACTTTTTAAAATCATCAAAAATGGATTGCAATTCCACACTTCCAGTTCCACTGGGATTCACCCACGGCCCACCAATGTAAAAACCTATAAGGCTCAGTGGTCTTATTTCTACTCAATTCAAAGCCCGCATCTTGAAACATACAAATTGCAAAAATATTTGTGGCAGGTGTCTCAGGTTTCATGTTGTTATTGAAAAGAGGAGATCACATTGTGCAGCCTGGGTGTAAAGCCAATTTTCTCCAGCAGCTTAAATAGACCTCCACTGTTCACATGGTCAAATGTGATGGTGAGATTGAATAAAGGCAATACTTAGTGGTCTCCTTTGTTCATGGCATTTTCCCTTGTAGCTGCTGGACTAAGAAGATCATGTCAGTTGTAGATCTTCCAGTTTTGAAACCACACTGGAATTTGGAGTAGATGTGTTCAGCCAAGATCTGCAGTCTGATAAGAGCGACACAGGCAAATACTTTACCCACAATGCTTGCCAGGAAGATATCTCGATGGTTGTTGCAATCGCTATGGTCACCCTTGTTCTTGTACAGGTTTCACAATGTTTGAATCATGCATATCCTGGGGCACTGGCCCCTCCCTCTATCAGAGACAACAAAGTTTGTGCAGATGCTGGAGTATTGATTTCCCGTGCTTGATGAGTTCAGGAAGTATGACACCAGCACCTGGAGCTTTGCCCATGGCAAGCGAGTCAACAGCTTTGATAAGCACCTCTACCGTGGGTCAATATTCAGATCTACCGTGAGCTTCCTTGGTAACAGTGTTCTCCCTAAAACACAATTCAAGACAATGTTCCACCCATCTCTCTAACTGTTTATTGCAGTTGGGGATGACATCCCCTGCCTTTGTTTTCTATGAAGCCATTTTCTTTGCTGATGGATCTGTTAACTTTTTGATTCCTTCATACTTGCCCCTGACATTCTCTGTGTCAAAGGGCATTTGGATATTCTGGCAGAGTTGTAACCAGTAGTCATTGGTGCACCACATAGCAATCTGTTGGACTTTACTTTGAGCAGCTCTTAGTGCCTTCAGAATCTTCTCACTCTGATGTCTCTTGGAATTAATGAGACTAAACTGCTTGTCTTTAATGATAGGTTCCATCACAGTGATGTTGGCCTTGTACAAATCAGCATTTTTTCTGTTCTTGCTTCCCATATGTTGAGAGTGCTCTATTGTAGATGGTGTCTCAAAGTATGATCCATTTTGCTCCTGCACTCTGTGTGGGAATGCCGGAGAGCACTGTCCAATCGAATTGCAGAACTGTTGTTTTTTACCTGGGCAGGCAGTGTGGCTGACATTGATACAGGGATAGCATTTCTGCTTTGAATGAAAAGGCTTTGAGGGTTGCATCCTAATCCAGGTTCACACCAGGAAGAGATCTGTATCACAGTCACCACTGTGGCAGCTGCATATGTTGAGAATACTATTCAGAGGGTCACATTTGGTGATAGTCAGCTCTGATTTCCTGACCTTGGATGTCTCCAGGACACGTTGAGACATAAAAACAGAAAATGCTGGAAAAACTCAGCAGGTCTCACAGCCTCTGTGGAGAGAGAAACAGAGTTAACTTTTCGAGTCCGCACAACTTCTTCAGAGCCTCAGAACCTTCAGAATCTTGTGGCATGGTCTGTTCTGAGTTACACAAAGCTAATGGTAGTAGCAAAGCTCAAGCAGCCTCTATCTGTTCTAATTCATCTTTCCCTGGCCATGGTATCCAAGATGGTAAAGCTATAACACAGGACTACTTGCGTGCCAAACAGCATAAGCAGCAAGTGATAGACAGAGCTAAGCGATCCCACAGCCAACGGATCAGATCTAAGCTCTGCAGTCCCGCTACATCCAGTCATGAATGGTGGTGGACAATTAAGCAGCTCACTGGAAGAGGAAGCTCCACAAATATCCCCATCCTCAATGATGGAGGAGCCCAGCACATTAGTGCAAAAGAAAGGCTGAAGCATTTTCTACAATCTTCAGCCATAAGTGCCGAGTGGATGATCCATCTCGGCCTCCTCCGGAGGTCCCCAGCATCACAGATGCCAGTCTTCAGCCAATTTAATTCACTCTGCATGATATCAAGAAACAGCTGAAGGCACTGGACACTGCAAAGACTACAGGCCCTGACAATATTCCGGCATTAATACTGAAGCCTTGTGCTCCAGAACTTTCTGCGCCCCTAGCCAAGCTATCCCAGTATAGCTACAACACTGGCATCTACCAAGCTACGTGGGAAATTGACCAGGTATGTCCTGTATACAAAAAGCAAGACAAATCCAACCTGGCCAATTACCGCCCCATCAGTCTACTCTCGATTATCAGTAAAGTAATGGTAGGGGTCATCAACAGTGCTATCAAGCGGCACTTGCCTAGCAACAACCTGCTCACTGACGCCCAGTTTGGGTTCCACCAGGGCCACTCAGCTCCTGACCTCATTACAGCCTTGGTTAAAACATGGACAAAAGAGCTGAACTCCAGAAGTGAGGTGAGAGTGACTGCCCTTGACATCAAGGCAGCATTTGACTGAGTGTGGCATCAAGGAGCCCAAGCAAAACTGGAGTCAATGGGAATCAGGGCAAGAACTCTCCGCTGGTTGGAGTCATACCTAGCACAAAGGAAGATGGTTGTGGTTGTTGGAGGTCAGTCATCTCAGTTCCAGGGCATCACTGCAGGAGTCCCTCAGGGTAGTGTCCTCGGTCCAGCCATCTTCAGCTGCTGCAGCAATGACCTTCCTTCCATCATAAGTGGGGATGTTCGATGATGATTATACAATGTTCAGCACCATTCATAACTCCTCAGATACTGAAGCAGTCCATGTCCAAATGCAGCAAGACCTGGACAACATTCAAACTTGGACTGACAAGTGGCATTGACATTTGTGCCACACAAGTGTCAGGCAATGACCATCTCCAACAAGAGAGAACCCAACCATCGCCCCTTGATGTTCAATGACATTACCATCGCTGAATCCCCCACTATCAACATCCAGGGGTTACCATTGACCATAAACTGAACTGGACTAGCCATATAAATACTGTGGCTACAAGAGCAGGTCAGAGGCTAGGAATCATGTGATGAGTAACTCACCTCCTGACTCCCCAAAGCCTGTCCACCACCTACAAGGCACAAGTCAGGAGTGTGATGGAATACTTGCTTGGATGAGTGTAAGACTGATCTATGAATTTATTTACTGATTTACATTGATTTATGCAGCTCCCACAACACTCAAGAAGCTTGACACTGTCCAGGACAAAGCAGCCCACTTGATTGGTACCATATCCACAAACGTTCACTCCCTCCACCACCGATGCACAATAGTAGCAGTGTGCACCATCTACAAGATGCACTGCAGGAATTCATCAAGGCTCCTTCGATAGCACCTTCCAAACCCACGACCACTACCGTCTAGAAGGACAAGGGCAGCAGATAGGTGGGAACATCACCACCTGAAGGTTCCCCTCCAAGTCACTCACCATCCTGACTTGGAAATATATCACCGTTCCTTCAGTGTTGCTGGGTTAAAATCCTGGAACTGCCTTCCTAACAGCACTGTGGGTGTACCTACACCACGTGGACTTCAGCGGATCAAGAAGACAGCTCACCACCACCTTCTCAAGGGCAATTAGGGGTGGGCAATAAATGCTGGCCCAGCCAATGAAGCCTACATCCCATGAATGAATAACAAAAAGATAGGAGGGCCAATGTTTCTTGGTCTGACCCCAGTCTTGCGTTCAAATTGCGTTGGAAAAGATGTTCTGGCTTAGGAGTTCTGCTCATAACAGTGTCAAGCTCCTCATTGAACTGGTCACCTCTGTGGCGGAGTACAGCACTGGGGTATAGATACTCGTGAGGTTAACTGATCCTGTTTGAGTTGAGACGCAGTTGGAGAAAACACATTCTCAACTATTTGTGGGGAGTTCAACCATCGAGCGTAGCGAGTTCATTACAGTGAAGCTTACACATTGCTGACACGTTTCCTCTGAACTCTTCCCCTGCCAGGTGAACGTGTAATGTTTTTCTGTCAGTGATCCACTGTCAGAGAGCCCGTTCTCTTGTGGGGAAGCTATGTCATTGTTCAGCCCATCAAGTTCTTTGTTGATCTCAGCTGTCTTGTACATGTTATTGACCAGCGGCAAGTCATCTGTCAGTCCTGTGCACATGGTCCTAATGTTCCAGCTTCCAAATCGAAGAATTGGCATCTTCTTTCTTTTTGTTCATTTCATTTGTTTGCCTGGTGCAGTGAATTCTGTCCACGTGTCGAGCAGACACACTAAGCTCCAAGCGTCCATTGAAGCAAATGGACCCTGGCCGAGTCAGCACTTTATTAGTCAGCGGGCTGCTAACTTGAGAGTGACATTGGTTCACAAATGGGACACAATGGCTTCCCCCTGTCCCTGCCCCCACCCCCCACCACCCCCCACCGCGCCCACCCCCCCCCACCCACCCACTGTCAAAGACAGCTCTTTGCACCCGTTTTCTATGCCAATTGAGTTGGGCTTATCTCTTGCAACTGCTGCTTCCCATGTTGTATTAATGCTGTGCAGCAAAACTGGAGTGTCCTCCCCAGGGTGCAAGCCTAGGCAAAATTTATGGAGAGCCTGGGCTGCCCAAACATCAGGGTCCCCTCTAGACCTTCCCAGGTGAGGCCAAAGGATTGCAAAGCACTACATTTGGCATCAGCTCGGTTGCAGGAGTTGCCGTTAAGATGACATGTTTAGATGTCAGCCCTTCTTTGGGTTCCACACCAGATTTTTTTGTCAGGGTCTACTCTCTAAGTCTTCAACTCTCCCAAGGTATCCATAAGGCAGTGGAGCTATTCACCCATACCTGAGAGTTTGGTTCATGAGTGCTAGAGTGTGTCCACATGCCAGTGGGCCTGCACACAGCATGTCTGGGGTCAAACCTCCTCTGAGTTTTTTTTATCATGACTATTAGTGCAGGGGAAAAGACATTGTTCAGCTGAAGCAGATTTTTATGAGCTGCTGTTCAAGAGCTCTAGCTGCAGACAGGAATTGGGGCCTCCTGTTTCCTTACCATCCTATGTTCTCTTTAGAGGGTTTAAGAAGAAGGAAGTCAATAAAGGACAAAGATAATTTTAGAAATGCAATTAACAATAAGTGTACAAGAAGTGACAGAATATTATTTTTTCCCAATATAGCTTTTCTGTTTGCCATTGCAGTATCCATTTGCCTGTTGTGATGCAGAACAACCACAAGGTGGCACGTGGCAGCATTCTGCTGGAGGCCTCTTGGTTCATTGAGAAAAATCAAAGCGTTACTATTTACATAGATACTTTGCATGTTTTACCTTGCATTTAATATATTAAAAGGAACCTTAGCTATAATAAGCATGATCTGAGCAATCTTCAAAGATCCAAAAAATGATATTAAACCTGTTTTTGGTGTCCTGATTGCTCCAGTGATAAATGCCTCTGGATTTCCAAGCCAGAAGGTGTCAGGTTGGACTCCAAGCTTCTATGACAATCACACTTGAAATATTTCTTAGCTGACATACCAGATGGAGTGTTTGATGACCAAGCTCATACTGAAACTACACACCTCAAGTAATTTGTTCAGAATAGCACATCTTTCCCTTTATCTATCAGGGGAGGAAGGGTAGCATTGATGGACTGAGACAAAAGAGAAAAAATGGTATTAAAAATATAAATAATTTAAGAACAGCGTTTTGTTTGATGATAAGATATATTGACTGAGAAGGGTTTTGTAAAAAAAAATTGTCTTGCATATTCAATTCATGTAAACCGAAAGATATGCTTCTTCTGCTTTTATTGTCCATGAGGCACTTGCGATTTATGAGAACATTCCAAACCAAAGGTCCGGGTCTCACTGGCTGATGCAGATTTAAAAGACTGTAGAAGAACTCACCATCACTGGTGCATTCTCCATGGCAATGCCTCTACCAATCAGAGTCCACTTGCCAACCAATCAGCACTCTCTTCACATAGAGCATAAATTGTTGTTTTCCCCTTATATTGGTATTCTTGTGAAGTTTCCTGATGAGTGCAAGATCAACAGCTTTGACATGTCTCTTTTTTCAGCAAGACTTAAGTTCTGTACTTCCAAGCGACTATTACACAAGTTGCTGATGATAACAAATCAGGTAGCCACGTAACTAAAATAGTGGAAATAAAATAGAAAATGCTGAAAACACACAAGAAGACAGTCAGCATCAGAGGGAAGACAGATTATGACATTTCAGGTGTGTACTCTTCATCAGATAGGAGGTTAAGACATAGACAGCCATTTCAGTAAGATTAGAAAAGAAGAGGGAAAGGGAGGATAAAAGGAGGAGAGAATCCATGGAGACAGCTGATGTGTTAATGACTGGGCAACTGCTGAACAAAAAATGAAGTGATATAAAAGATCATCCGTGAGATGTAAGAAAGGCGGAGAGTGTAAACAGTGAGGGGAAGGAAGAGCGAAATGAAACAAGAGAGGCCCACATACATCAAAAACATGAGAAATAATGAAGCACACAACAACAAAACAAAGTCGCAAATGCAGCAGATATGGTTCAGAGCGAGAGTGGAGATTCAAAGAATATTTTTACAGCAGAATAGTTGATAAACAGAAAAACCTACTAGCAAAAGCAAACACATCTGGTTAGGACTGGAATTCAAAGTCATGGGAATAAGTATGGACAAAGTTAATCAAATACTTCAAGGGATATGATGGTTACTCTGTCACTATGACCAACAAAGTTTGACTAATGGAAAGCAGCTATCTAAAATTTAATAATAGTGATGTGGGGATGGATAGTTATTCTGGAGTTTAAATTCAATACGTCTAGGGGCCAGAGAGAAGTTTGAACATTTCCTTCATGAGAGTATATGAGTGAAGTTACAACATGAAAAGGCTTCATTTGTACAATTTATTTAATGTGATCTGTGAAAGCGGATGCTTTTGAGTGTCAAATCTGCTTTACTTGTTTGTTCTTTTTTAAATTCAGCTACTTGGTTTAGATGGTCTTGGTGATTATTAAGGGTGACTTGCCAGTTGTAGCATTTTATGGTAGTGGGACCCTCCATCCCTGTAAAGGGGATGTGCAGGGTGGCAATCATATATAATATTAAAAGCAAAATACTGCAGGTGCTGGAAATCTGAAATAAAAGCAAAGTGCTGGAAATACTCAGCAGGTCTGGCTGCATCCGTGGAGAAACAGAGTTAATGTTGAGATGAATATTGAATATGACTTCTTCAGAGCTGGAGAAAGGTAGAAATATGATGGGTTTATGCCATTGAAAGGGGGAATGGGGGAAGAACAAAAGGGAAGGTCTGGGATAGGGATAAGAGCAAGAGAGATTAAAAGACAAAGATGTCACAGAACAAAAGGCAAAATCAGTGGTTATGGTTGTAGTAAAGAAACAAAGCCTTTGTCCAGAGTCAGTGTGGATGACAGAATAATTAACCAGGGTGACCACTCCGGATAAAAGAAATAAGGGTCATTTCGCCATGGGGTAGCTGCTGAAGAGACTGGACGCAGAGTGGAGTAGTGGAGAGAACTTGGAAGGGCAGGGGGGTGGGGGGAAACCAGACCTTGACTTGTGCTTGAGGCTGCCACTGCAGCCACTCAACCCGACCCAGGTATGATACTGATGCCACTGGCTGGGAATCCACCCACCACCGTGCCTCCACCCACCGGACTCCTCCTATTGGGAAGCCAACTACCCAAACCACCTACCTATCGAGAGAGGGGAGTGCCGGCTGGTGCTCACTCTGCTCTCTTGTGGCTTTGTGGGCTAGTGTGTGTGCATGCTCAGATGCAGAGGAAATCCAGGCCAAAACTCGCCCCAGGGAGGCCTGACCCTGGACATGGGTCAGAAGGCCAAATTACGGGACAGTGCCATAAAATCCGGGACATTTGGTCACCCTGTAATGAACCGCTTTGACTGAAAATAAAAACATGAAAAACAAGATTCAGAATGGCACATGAGAGTCAAAATGGGGGACAGAGTTTATGCTCTGAAATTGTTGAACTCAATGTTGAGTGCAGAAGGCTGAAAAGTGCTTAATTGAAAGATGAGGTGCTGTTATGTTCTACTACGGGGTTGCTTTGCTCGTGAACCGGTTGCACGCTTACCTGTCGGCAGGTGAGTCCATTACAATATACTACAGATGCAGGGACCAATATGAAATGAAGCACATGCTATTTATTTACACAAACAACAGAGCACTAACATGATGTGTGCTTCTCCAACCAGACCCTACTCTAGACTAACATTAACATAGTAGCCCGCACTACACAGCTATTGGGTCTTACAGTCACGTGGTCAATCTGCTCACATTCTCTTAAAGGTGTATTACACCTCAGATTATTACATCCCTCCCCCTTTACTTGAAAGCATATTTTACAATATTTTAACTATTTACATAAATAAAATACTCAGGAGGCTTTTTCAAACGTGTTGACTGTCGCAGTTCTATGATTTCAGGTGGTTTATCTGAGGCCTCACTCTCAGGAGTTTTCTGTCCACTAGGCTCCCCAGTAGGAACCTGTAAGTTTGCCTCTTCGGCTCCCTCAGGCTTTACGGTGGGCAATAGAAGGTACTTCCAAAGCAAGAGGAACTCCTTCTACCTGTGGTGTAGACTCCAATGGGAATGTTTGGCACGCCTTTTCTTGTGGATCTGTTTCCCTTTTCCTGAGGTGATCTACATGTCTCCTGATTATCTGGCCTTCAACTGATATATGGTAGGACATGGGTCCTGTCACTGCACTGACTTCACCTGAGAGCCATTTGGGCCCATCTCCAAAGTTCTTTGCAAAGACTGCTTCTCCTACTGTGAAGTTTCTTTCATGACTGTGGTAATCATGTTCATATTTCTGGGCCTCTTGACTTCTCTCTACCCTCCCCCCTAAATTTGGCCTTATGAGGCTCAAATGTGTCCTAAGACTTCTCTTCATTAATAACTCTGTGGGGGCAATAACAGTGGTCGTATGTGGCGTAGTCCTATAGCTGAGCAGGAAACGTGATAACTTCGTTGCTATAGAGACCCCCTCTAGTTTTTTCATTCCGGCCTTAAAGGTCTGGACTGCCCTCTTGACCAACCCATTGGATGCAGGGTGGTATGGCGAGGTCTTGACATGTGTTATGCTATTGAGACTTGTAAATCTTTAGAATTCCCCGCTAATAAATGCCGTTCCGTTATCAGACACTATTATCTCTGGTAAACCGTGTATTGCAAAACTCTGACACAATATGTCCATAGTGGCGGCAGATGTGGGTGATCTCACCTGATATACATCCGTCCATTTGGAATGAGCGTTGATAAGTAAGGGGAACATTGTGCCCAAAAAAGGCCCCACGTAGTCAATGTGGAGGCAGACCCATGGCCTTCCTGGCCATTCCCAGGGATGTAGTGGAGCAGAAGGAGGCAACTTCTGCACCTGATGGCACTGCATGCAGCTCTTGTCCATGTTTTCGATTTCAGTGTCCATCCTTGGCCATCATAATTAGCTATGCACCAACATTTTCATTCTGGAAATGCCGAGGTGAGCGCTATGCAATTCTATCAATAATGGTTGTCTTCCTCTGGGAAGCACAATGACTCTCGCTCCCCACAGTAAGATGCCATCTTGGCAGGTGAGCTCGTATCTTCTGTTAAAATAGGGCTTCATTTCGTCCAACTTTGGCTTTTTAGACCATCCCTGCAAGACTTATTCCCTGACGTGAGTCAAAACTGGATTGCAGTCTGTCCACTCTCTGATCTGTTTGGCATTCACTGGTGACGAATTCAGAAAGTTTACTAACAAGACATGTTCTTGAGGGATGGGGATGTTCACATTGCTGTTCTTCAGAGGTAATCACCACAGAGCGTCAGCATTGGCAATCTGGCTTCCAGTTTGGTGGATAAAAATATATTCATAAGCAGCTAAAATCAGTGCCCACCTTTGGATGCGTACCGAGGCAATTGGGATTATTGCCTTATCTTCCCCAAACAAGCCTGGTAGTGGCTTGTGATCGGATACTATGGTGAAGTGGCAACCATGGATATATTGGTGGAATTTCTTTATGCCAAATACAATGGGTAGGCCTTCTTTCTCAGTTTGGGAGTATCTTCATTCTGAACACACTGAGCATTCGTGAGACGCCATCTGGTGGGAGAGTACTCCCCCTACTCCATAAGGGGATGCATCACAGGTTAAAATCAATTCTTTCTTTGGGTGGAAATGTACCAACAGGGCCGATTAATGTAGTAACTGCTTTACTGCCATAAAAGCCAGTTGTTGTGGGGCTTGCCAAGCCCACCTGTGGTTTTTCTTGAGTAACCTTTATAATGGAGCCAGTACTGTTGTCAAATTTGGAAGAAAATGACCATAGTAGATAACCATTCCCAAGAAGGACTTGAGTTCTGTGGAATTTTTCAGGGCTGGCACCTCATGAATAGCTCTCAACTTGTCTTCTACTGGGTGAAGGCCCTGCGCGTCAACCCTGTGAATCACTTACTCTGCTTGGAAGATACATTTTTCCCTTTTTAAGCATACTCCAGCTTGTGAGAAACACTTCAATACCTCTTCCAAGTTAGTCAGGTGTCCTTCATCAGATGGTCCTGTTACTAGGACATCATCGAGATAAACCACTACATGGGGTAGACCTTGGAGTAATCCCCTATTTGTGTTGATAGTCACAAAATCCCAAGAGGCCTTTTCTAGCTCGACTTGCAGGTAAGTGTGGCTTACGTCGAGTTTCGTATATGCGGTTCCCCGTGCCAGCTTGGAGTACAATTCATCAATTTTTGGTATAGGTGTCCTGTCAAGTCTGGCCACTTTGTTAACAGTCAACTTGTAGTCCCTGCATATTCGCACACTCTGGTCAGGCTTTAGTACTGGGACTATGGGCGCTGCCCATTTGGAAAATTGTACAGGTGGTAAGACTCCCAACCTTTCCAGTCTGTCTAATTCAATATCAATTTTTTCTTGTAATGCAAGGGGATTGACCTCGCCTTCAAATATCTGGGGGTTGCTCCAGGATCCACGTGGAGTTTAGCTTGCAGCCCCTGAATCTTCCCGAGCTCTTCCCTGAACACAGAGGCATATGTCTGTAATAATCCTTACAGATCTTCCATGCTGGGTTGAAAAATCTCAGTCCACTCCAACTTTATTTCCTTAAACCAGTTCCGACCAAATAAACTTGGACCCTCCCCTGCTACCACTATTAGGAGTAGGTTAGCAGACTGGCTTCTATATTGTACTACAATCCTGCAAATATCTTTTACTCGTATGTCTTCATCAGTATACGTCTTTAATCTGACACCTGAGTTTTCCAGTTTTAGTACGTGGCCTTCTCCATTCAGATACTTAAACAGGTGTTCTCCTATGACTGTTGTGGATGTGCCTGTATCCATCTCCATTCGAATGGGTTTCCTGTTGACTTCTACTGTCACGTAGATCGGCTCTGTTTTACTCATTTTTGAGTTGTGTAGCGAGTAAATATCTGACTATGTTTCTTCAGGTTCCTCATTATATAAATTTCACGACTTCTGCCTTTTTGTTTGAACTTTGGCCTCAATCTCTCTTTATAATAGCGCATAATTTGCCCATTGTGATGACAGTAGAAACATTTGATTCTTTTAAATTGTCGTTCGTTTGTAGGCTGTCTGGTTCCAATTCTGCTATTATTGAAGTGATTTTTATCCATTAAGCTATTGCTTTTCGCTGGTCTGTTAATGGTAGCTCTGTCCCGCCTTTCTGCGGAGCCCAGCACTTCCGAGCCATTTCTAACCGGTGCCTCCCTCCCAACACGAGGAATGGCGCCATTTTGTGCTGCTTTGATTTTTTCTGAATCCCTGATGCGCTTTCCATTGCGAGCGCCAACTCCAGCGCCTTGCTAAAGTCTAAATTTGTTTCTGACAACAACCTTTTTTGAATGGCGTCTTTGTAAATCCCACGCACTAATTGGTCTCTTAACATGTCACTAATCGACATCCCGAACTCTCAGTGCCCTGTCATTTGTTTTAAGGCTGCTACACAGCAAGCGACTGTCTCTCCAGGGGCGCGACACCTCAAATTGAATTTAAAATGCTGCGTTGTTACCGAGGGTTTCGGTTGGAAATGGCTTTTCACAAGATTCACCAACTTATCAAAACTCTTGAAATCTGGGGTGTTGGGTGTCGTTAGACTACGAGTTAGGCCGTATGTTTACTGCCACATGTCGATAAAGAGGATCACCCACCTCTTCTCCTCCCCCGATATGTCGTTGGCCAAAAAGAAAAAGGTAAAGTGTTCAATATAATGTGACCAGTCATCAGTGGTCTGATCAAATGGTTCGATGCGGTCAAACTATGGCATATTGGAGGGAGATAACTCCGACGACTATGTCGAGGGCTTACATGCTATACAGCCATTGGTTCTTACAGACGTGGTCAATCTGCTCACGTTCTCTTAAAGGTGTATTACACCTTAGATTATCACAGGTGCTGTTCCTTGAGCTTGCTTTGAGCTTCACTGGAACACTGCAGCAGGCTGAGGATTAAATGTGATTGTGAGAGCAAAGTGGTGAATTAAAATGGCAAGCAACCAATTCAACATTGAGTTCAACAATTTCAGACCATGAACTCTGTCCCCCATTTTGATTCTTTTTTTTACCATGTATTGGTCTGAATCTTGCTTTTACTTTCAGACAGAGCTGTTCATTGTTCAATGATTCACACTCACTCTGGACAAATGCTTTGTTTCTTTAGTACAACCATTACCACTCCCTTTGCCTTTTGTTCCATGGCATCTTTGTCATTTAATCTCTCCCAGACCTTCACTTTGTTCTTCCTCCCCCTCCCCCTTTCAACATCATAAAACCCATAATATTTCTACCTTCCCTCAGTTCTAAAGAAGAGTCATATTCAATTCAAAATGTTAACTCTGTTTCTTCACAGATGCTGCTGGACCTGCTTACTTATCCCAGCATTTTGTCTTTATTTTGGCCTATCATACATGTCAGCTGATAATTTACCTTTGTAATGGTGCAGAGGTCCAATGAACATGTGTAGGTCTGCATTATAATGAATTACTTCAACACAATAATATTAATGGGAGTTTGCTAACATTATTACCAATTTCAGACCAGAATTGAGATAATGAATCTCCCTAGAACTTTGCGTTTGGTTTTGGGGGAACCACAAGACTGAAGTTCCTGAAACAATCTGCTTATGAGCCTTAATAATCACTGCAAATAAGCCAGTGTCAGAGTAATGAATTACAAAGTTTAAAAGGTTTCATCTCTTTTCTGGGGGGCATGGGCCCTGTACTACATTTTACACTGACTGCTCCAGGAATGACTAAAGTCTTCATTAACAAAAAAGTAAAACACACCACTGGATCTCTTTGATCTTTCACACTTACATTTTCCACTATTCGTGACACATCATCTACCCAGGCATATAGGCATTTTCCAGCCTCAGATAGCTTGGAAAATACATGGGACCATACAAACATGGGGCAGAATTTTGCCGTCGGCGAGCAGGAGACGGGGCCCACTTGCTGACGCGTAAAATGACGCAGGATGACATTGGGCGGAACCCTTGACGTCATCCCGGTCCATTTAAATTTTCAGGAAGGCGGCGGCACAGCAAAATCAGCTGTGCGCCCACCGACCTGTCAATGGCCAATAAAGGCCATTGACAGGATCATTTATACAGTTAAAGGACCTGCCTGTCCAACCTTAAGGTTGGCAGTCAGGCCAGTAGCCCCGGCGGCAAATAGAAAAAACATGAAACCTCATTCACCGGCAAGATGAGGTTTCATGCAGGGTTTAAAAATTTTTAATAAAGTTATGTTAATTATGAACATGTTCCATTTCATGTGACATTGTCACATGAGGGGGACATGTTAGGGAATTTTTTTTTACTATTTTGAATATTTTTAAAAGTGTCAGTAATCTCCCTGAGGCAGCTCTCTCGCTTTTGGGGAATCCACCTCGCCCCCCCACCCTGCGCACAGGGAGTGCATAGCGCTTCCCGCTGGTCGTCACGCTGGGCGGGCCTTAATTGGCCCGCCCACGTAAAATGGCAGCGGGGTCCGCTTCTCCGGTGGGGATCGGCTCCCCGCCCGCCGGAGACTGGGTCGGGCCCGCCCGCCCGACAGGCAGAAAATTCTGCCCCATGGAATTATAGAATCATAGGGCAGGATTTTTTGGCCCCGCCCACCACTGGGATCATCTGGTCCCACCAAAAGTCAATGGATTTTTGGCTGGGATGCTGAATGATCAGTGCTACTGGAATTTCCTCACTTTTTTTTAGTACCCTGGGAAGGAAACCAATAGGTCCTGGAAATTAGTCTATCTTAAGAATCATTATTTTCTCTTTTACAATTGTTTATTTATGTTAAGTCCATAGTTTTGACGTCGGCGTGCGGGGGAGGGCCCGGCACGTCAACGCATAAAATGATGCGCGGTTACATCAGGCATACATCCCGGCTGCGTGCCGGCCAATCTGTCAACGGCCTATTAAGGCCATTAGAAAACCAATTAAAGTGGTTATGAGCGCTGCCTATCCAACATTAAGGATGGTGGGCAGACGAAGAGCCCAAGTGGCCTTTGCGGGCGGGGTGAGGTTTCCTGAAGGTTTTATTAAATCAATAAATAATTTTTGCACAATTCATAAACATGTGCCAGCTCATGTGACACTGTAACATAAGGGGACATATCTAAATAATTTTTAACTTTAGTATTTATGAACTTTTATTATGTACTTAAATGTATGTATTTTATGTATGAGAAAGCTCAGGCCCCGACTCTCCCTCCTCCCCCGCCTGCACAGGTAGTGCTGAGCGCTACCGGCCGTGCATCATGCTGGGCGGGCCTGAACTGACCCACCCATGTAAAATAGCGGCGCGCAGCAGATCACGGGCGGCGATCAGCTCTGCGCCCACTCCCGACTGGCCCACCCAACATTCAGAAAATTCTCCCCCACTAGATTCATCCTTTTGTCTTATTTTAATGTTCCCTCCCAGCGCTGGTATTTTGTCTTTAAATATTCATTTAACATCTCTGCTATTTTCTTATTATTTATTAATTATTACTTGGTACATTTGCCTTTAATAGGCCCACATTCTTATTTACCACTCTTTTTCTGTTAATATCTCTGTAAAATCTTTTGCTGTTAGCTTGCTAATCCTTGCGATTACCTATTTTATACCCCTTTGTTGATCTTACAGCTCTCCCAGTCAGTTGGGTTTCCATTTTCCCTTTCTTGTGTGCAAGACTTTCCTTTTATTCTCACGCTGTCACAACTTATTTGTTCACAATTATTACTTAACTGCACGAGTAGAACCATATGTATGTTTTGTCTTAAAACAAACTTGTTTTGTGGTTATTTTTCTTATACTCAGCACCATACATACCCTGCTATCCACATTGGAAGGTGGAATAATTTAATCCACAGATATCTCTTAGTTGTCCTATCAGGAAGTAGTTTTTTTTTAATTCATTCACGGAACGTGGGCTTCACTGGCTGGACCGGCATTTATTGCCCATCCCTAGTTTCCCTTGAGAAGGTGGTTGTGAGCTGCCTTCTTGCACCGCTGCAGCCCACGAGGTGTAGGTACACCCACAGTGCTGTTAGGGAGGGAGTTCCAGGATTTTGACCCAGCCACAGTGAAGGAACGGTGATATATTTCCAAGTCAGGATGGTGAGAGACTTGGAGGGCAACTTCCAGGTGGTATTGAAGGAACAATGCTGCAAATATCTTTATCCAAGAGTCAAACTATAACTTCCATTTAGCCTCAGCCATGGGGATTATCTTCACATCTCATTGCGCCATGAGAGTAATCTGTTGCAATGAAAGTGGAATTGCAGCCTTTAGAAAGTCAGTTTGGGTTGAAGCATGCAGCAAAAGGCTGGGGAGCAGCATGTAAGTAAAGAATGATTTTTGGCTCTGTCAGTAAACTGATAGCTTGACTGCATGTCTCATGACTGCTTTCCTGCCACTTTTTCAGAATGTCTAACACAGGGTAGTCTGGCTGAGACAGCCAAACAAGAGACAAGCAGAGGCTGCTGGATGTCCATGGCAAGATAAAACGTCACTTGTGCCTTAAGACGGAGTTAGCACTGGCACAGGGTACAAAGTTTCTCAACCCTTTGACTGTAGAGGAGTGTTATCAAAAGTTCAATCTCCGAGCATTGTAGATAGGGTAACACACCAAACATTCTCCCTTTTCTGCCTTGCATACCCTGGGAAGCAACACATTCTCAATCTTTTAAGAAGAACAGTTGTTCAACTAATCCTTCAAAATACTCTTTGTTTAAGGGGAGCACTAATTCAGGATTTTACCATATGGGTACCCATCTCCCCTAATAGCAAATACTTGCACACAGCACCCTAAAACCCTGTACTCAATTTAGCAGCCTGATACTACTACATCTCTTACTTCAGCTGTCCCATGCCAATTGGCATGAACCTTTGAATTGTCAGCCACGACCTACTTAAAGAGCCCGCCTGTTAAGCTGCAACCGACATGGGGTGTGATTTTTAAAATATTCTTACCCGAATTGAGAGGACCAAGTGTGTTCTCCTCAACCCCACATTCAAAGAAACGCAACTGCTCCTGTGATCGCACCCACTCAGATTTCCACCTACTCCAGCCTGGTCACCACATCCTTCCTATCCCATTCGAATCCCTCCCTGGTTCCTCACTTCATCACTAACATGATGGCTGATGCTGAAAATGCAGTTGTCCAATCTTCTATCCTGCTTCGCTGATCAGCTACCTGTTACTGTGCGTACCACGCCACCTCAGTGGAACTGAAAACTGAGGCTCAATATCGGGTGTGTTTTGGGCCTCACCATTCAGGCACAGATATTGCTCCCTGCGCCCACCAGCCTCCTGTTGATCAGTGGCAACATAGATCCAAGGCCCAGTGGAATGACAGGCTTGGTACTGCTGTCTCTCAATTGCCTTTACCTAACTTTACTGATGAGATGTGCTCTGATGGCCCTTGCAGCAGTCACTGAGGAGTCTTCTGAGTGCACAACATTATGATGCTTTTATCCATGTAAGTCAGTGTCCGAAGCCGCTAGGCTGCCTGCCCAGATCTTTTTGTGTAGTGAAGCTGTACAAGTCACAACAACCCCCCTGATGCAATCTACAGTGTATTACAGAGACCTCCTGGCCTGATCTGACAGCAAAAATGTCCTTTTAGACACATTGATCCACTCAATAACCAATTTTGTGAAAGCATGTGCCTCATTGTAATACTCTTCTGCTGATGTTCAGGCTACACAGTGGGATTATTATCCATGGGCGATGGGGTACATTTTGTAATCCATCAACCATCCATTGAAATTATTTTCTTCCATGATGTTAGTGTAGATCAAGATTTAATTTCAGATTACATAGACTTCATAAATAATCAAAACAAGAATTAAAATTAGTAATAATTAATATATAATTGGATTTAGAATTTGAGGTATATCAGCAAAGGAATAATTGTAACATCATTGGCTGAGCAACAATGGGAACATTCCATTGGAATGTTCAGGAATTAAGGTTTCAGTCAGGAGGACTGGGCAGGGATTTGGCAATGCAATGAGATGTCACAACCAATTAAAACTAAAAGTATACTTTTGAAATTGTCCATTACTTTTCAATTATCTAACTTATTATTTGGATGCATCAAATTTTAAGATTGTCAATTAATTTTCATTGACTTGAACAGTACTGAAGTCATTATCATAACATCTGCCCTGTCCCTTTCTTGTTTCCTAGATAGTTTTGGACTTAGCAAAGATTGGCAATAGTAGTTGAAGTAAAGCACAGGCCTATATGAATGTGCACTGAAACACAATTGAATGATGGAGGCCTGTTGTTTCAGGAACTAATAGTGCTTCTATTAAATTATTCTGTCTGTATAATGTGTAAGGAACTTGCTGGAAAAATTGTCACTTCAGAAAAGTTATGTAATTACTGTCACCGCATCTCAATTCCACACTCCAAATCGGGGAAGCCATTTGCAAGGAGAATCAAAAATAAAATTACAACATTGTGGTCCCAAATTATATTTGGTAGAGTCCTGTAGAATTGGAGGGGAAATCCTGGATTGGATGGAGATTTGGTTGTGTTCTGGTAGGCAAAGTGTTCTTTTTTCTTTATTCTTTCATGTGATGTGGGCGTCACTGGCAAGGCTAGCATTTGTTGCCCATTCCAAATTGCCCTTGAACTGAGAGGCTTGCTCAGCCATTTCAGAGGGCAGTTAAGAGTCAATCACATTGCTGTGGATTTGGAGTCACATGTAGGCTAGACCAGGTAAGGATGGCAGATTTCCTTCCCTTAAAGGCATTAGTGAACCAGGTGGACTTTTATTCCAGCTTTTATTAATTTAATTTAAATTCCTCCAGCTGCTATGGTGGGATTTGAACCAATGAGCATTAGCCTGGGACTCTGGATTACCACTACCCCACTGTCTCCCCCAACTGTTGTTGCTAATATTACTGGAGTCCTGCAGGGGTCAATTTTGGGACCATTATTCTTCACAATTTATATCAATGATCTGGCTGCAGACATTTGGGAATACCATCCACATGTTTGCAAATAACAGATCCGGACTAGTGATAGAGTCATTGAGAAAAGAAAAAACATTAAAATCTGATCTAGATGCAATGGGTGAATTGGCCCACATCTGGCAGATAACTTTTAATGCAGTTGTAATTTAGTGTTTCAGCATGCAACATCTTAAAAGCTAGTCTTACTAACTTCCTTTATTACTCCTCACTGAAAATTTGGTACACTATCAGAATGCAGTAAACTTTGGCAATGGCTGATCTTTGTAAAAGTACTGGCATGATTATTTTCTTCTGTTCCACACTGCATGCTGCCATATCACGATAATAGCCGCGTTGGCTATTAAATCAATCAATCACAGAATCACAGAATTGTTATTGTGCAGAGGGAGGCCATTCAACCCATTATGTCTGCACTAATATTATACCACAGCACAATGTTCCTTGCAACTGCATATTCAGAATGCATTAATATAAGGTGACTGTTGTCCAAGGCATTTTATCAGAGCTCTGATAATCTTCTATCTTACACATGTCTCTTTTATATAAGGCTGCTCATAAAAGTAGTAGTGCTTGCCTTCAGGAGAAGTTGGGCAGCAAAGCTGCAATCTCTGACTCTTACAGAGGTTATGAGAGATGGTGAGGTCAGAGGTCTACTTTTCAAAGCTTTAACTCTTGTTGCTTATCTCCTGGTCACCTCAGATGTTCAATAAAGGGAAATATTAAAGAAGCATGAGCAGGATTCAGATTGGATAAAGTGGTTAAATCGGAGACTCACACAGGTGCTATTTAATGGGCTGCTTATGTTGTGACTTTCGATGACTCTTTGTAAAGCCGTGATTTTAACTCGTGGTGTGAGCTAGGGGCCAAGGTAGGCAGCAAACTGTCCCAACCTCTGCAGATAGAGACCCAGGAGATTTTATCTTCTGGACCTCATTTCTATAGCCTCAGTTAGTCAGAACTAAACTGATAGGAATCAACAGCTGGCCGTGGTTGGGAGTGAAATCTCAGATGGCAGGAGACTGCCACTGGGGGCCAAAGAAACAGTGCCGCCACTCAGGCAAGTTAATGAGAAGGGGCTCAGGAATCTTGTGATGGAGGGAGGGAAGCCTAGGGCTGGAGAGACTTAACATTTCTTTGCTGGGATCAGAGAAGTACGCCTGCCCTTGCTGGCCCCAAAAGAAAAGTGAAAAATAACAAGACGACTCACCTCTTTGGACCTCTTCTGACTCTGGTTCTGACTCCTGTTTCCACCAGGTTAGCCCTGCCTGAAAAGCCACAATGGCTTCCCTGCACAGGCCTCTGGTTAAAATAGCAGCCTGGTCCTGATGGTGTAATTGGAGCACAATCTGCATGGCCAGAATTTTGATGTCAACGTGCAGGGGCGGGCTTGACGGAGCCGTCTGTGCGCCCACCGAACTGTCAAAGACCTATTAAGGCCATTAACAAACTAATTTAGATAATTAACAGGGCTTCCCGTCCAACCTTAAGGTTGATGAACAGGTGAAGAGCCCAAGCGGCCTTTGCATTTTTCAGGAAACCTCATCCACGGGCAGGATGGGGTTTCCTGAAGGTTTAATAAAATCAATAAATTAATTTTGCTAAATTGACAAACATGTCCCAGCTCATGTGACACTGTCACATGAGGGGACATGTCTAAATAATTTTTGTCTTTCTTTGTTCAAAAATTTCAATATGTAGTTAACCTCCCTGCGGCAGCTCAGTGCCTCAGGGAGATTTCTGCGCTCTTACACGTGCATGTGCGAAAGAGCACAGGCTCCGACTCGCCCTCTTCCCCCCGCCCGCACAGGGAGCGCTGAGCGCCACAGGCCGTGCGTCACGCTGTAAAATGTAAAATGGCGGTGCAGAGCTGATTGTGGGTGGCGATCAGCTCCACGCCTGCCTGTGCCCGCTCCTGACCGGCCCACCTAACAGGGAGAAAATTCTCCCCCATATTTAGAAAAGTATCCTACCGGCTTCCAATGGGTGTGCACCCAATCTGCGCAGGTGAGTGATTTAAAATCTAAACATTTGGGGAGGAAGCAGAATCTCAACATGGAAGTCCCAGGGGTAATTTTAACTGCCACCCTCCCCCATCAAGGCTGCTATCCCCCAGGTGGGTGGGGTAAAAATCAACCCTTTAGTGTCAATCATTGAAATTGTCCAAATGTTAACCACACACATCTTACAGCATTTAATAGGTGCATTGGTTATGAAAGATTGATTGTAATAAATTAAGAGCAAAGTTGCACTTTTCAAATATTGCTTAGTCAGAAAATAGAGCTCCTGACAATTTTGTTTACTCCCTGGATGCCTTTTCCTCAGACTGTGAAGGTGGCTATTTTTTGCCCAGAGTTGTTCAGTCTCAGCATTTTGCGTTCCAGTCTTTTTTGTGAAAATGCCTCTTGACTGCAAACAGCTCTTCCTGATGGATCAGCATCTGTCTCCTCTGTAACCATAGCAACACAGATGACATCAGAAGCAGGACTGAATCCCATAACGTGCAGTCCACACTAATGAAGTGCCACTACAGTAGATTTTTTTTTGAGCTGTAACATTCAGTCTGTTGTTTTTGTGGAAGGGTAATTGGGCTGAATTTTCAGGCCCCTGGAAACAGGGTGGTAGCACCCTGAAAATGGTGGACAATGACGACTACATCACTACCACATTATTGTTTTTGCTGCAGTGTTCCCTTGGCCCACCACTACATCGGCCCCCTATGTCAAATGGTGGCCCATTTAAAATGCTGAACAGGATCATATGACATGCATAGGATCCCAATTGCCATTCTTGGTCTGACCTGATGGAGGGTGTGCCATGCATGCATCGACGAGATCCAGCTGGTCACCCGGCCAAGAGGGATCCCAAAGCTTAAGGTTCTCTTCATTTTTCTGGGGCTGGGAAGAGTGGTAATGCTCCTTCAGGCCCCAAAAATATCAGCACTGCGCCTACGTGCAGCTCCTCCAGGTTGCCCCCAAAACAGTAATGTGGATCTCAGTGTACCACATGCTGCGGGTGCAGAACCCATCTCTTCACTACCCTCTCAGGGTGACCTTGGCATGGGCAATATCTGCTGGCCCACCCAGCGAAGGACACATGCTGGCAATGATTCAATGCAGTCACTACACTCAGACTTGAGGGGGGTGGTCAGTGAGGTCACCATTGTTCTCCCAGCAGCCATGGCAGTTCTGAATGTTCAGTGATTGAAGTTTGCAATATGGCTTGACCATTGTTTATGGAAGGGTGAGCGCATAATAATCCGGGGGACAGGGATGCACTTTGTCATTGTCTCCACGTTAACTGATCCAATGTCCTTGTTCTTCCTTTCAACATCAGCAGAGCAGAGATGGGAGGAGGAGCAGCAGAGGCCCCCTCTAACACCTGAGGGCCCTGAAGTCACGGACTCACCAGCGTCACACCATCTCTGCCAGGCAGGCACCAGCGCAGATACTAGCACCTCGGTGGGAATTAGAACATCGGCTAGTGTCCCGGGGCACAGTGGTGAGGGCACTTCACAGTTGCTGGAGGAGCTGGCAGCAACAGAGAGTGCCCATGGTGCCAGCAGTCGGAGGACTGCAGGGGACCAGGCATGTGCTCAGTCGGTGGCTGATGATGTGCCTCAGGAGTCGTCCGTGATGCAGCAAGTGCAGGAAATGCGGCCGGGTGTGCGGGAGCATCTGGTGGAGATACATGGGTCTATGCTTGGCTTGGCGTCCGTGGTGGAGGATAGACTCGTAGACCGTGGACTAACGCTGATGCAATGAGCCTCATGGCCGAGCCATGGAGAGAGTGGTGACTCTCGTGGAGAGGGTCCTCCAGGAGACCCATCAGGGCTTCCTGGGGATGCGCTCTGACCAGCAAACCCTCACATTGGCATTGACCTCAGCTGGTCAGTGCCAGTGTGGGAGATGGTGCGGGCATCAAGTTTCCCAGCTCGGTGCCCATCCACCCACAGTGAGCAGGGAGGTCCGAGGCGACCTCACGTTGGCGCAGCAGCTGCCTGTCGTCTCTGCGGGCACCTCTCAGGGTGCTCCGGATGAGGGCAGCAGCTCCTCTGCCCCTCTGCCAGTGACCGTATCATCCGATGAGGTTGTGACGACTGGGGAGATGCCAGCTGTGGAACTGGCAGCTCCCTCCCAGGCGGGGCCAGCACAGGCTCCACGGGCCAGAGGACGACCGCCAAGGTCATCGAGGCCAACAGGACAGCAGAGTCAGCAGACTGTCTCAGATGTCACTCCCAGCGAGGAGTCAGCACCAAAACATAGCATCCAAAAACGTAAACATAAGGCACCTTAGGCACTTAGGTTTATCACTGGTGCTCTTGTGTTGGCCCGAGATGAGGTCTTTATGAGTTGGTGTGATTTTTGACACCTTTGCCATTTTGTTTTCTTAAGTTCCTTTGTTTGTAATATTAAATTCAGACATGTCACCATGGCTGAGGGTGCCTCTTTCCTTCTGCAGATGGATGGTTTCCAATAATGTTATGAATGATTTGTGGGACATTCAGCTTTATTAACAAGGCCCTTAGTTAATGTTCCTATCCAGGCAGATTTTGCACTTAGGTATTGAGTATGGAGCCTGCAGCACAGGCTTGTCCTGGAGGTCCATATGTGGTGGGCTAGCTGAAGGTTTGTTGGATTAAAGCCTCCCAGGTGTCCCTGCCTCCCTGGAGTATGCCTGGGTCAGCGTTTACCCCCTCAGCATTTCTGTGTGCATGCTCATCCTCGGACTCACTGCTGGACTTATCGTGTGCAGCTGCAGCCACTGCATCAACATCTTCATCGTCCACTGCGTTCCCCTTTCCAGTGCAAGATTGTGGAGAGCGCAGCATGCAACCACTATCACCGAGACACAATCTGGGGAGTGCTGGAGTTCACCCCCTGAGCAGTCCAGGCATCAGAAGCGCATCTTGAGAAGGCCAATGATTCTCTCCACCACAACCCTTGTGGAGCCGTGGCTACTATTGTACCGCCACTCAGCTTCTGTTCTTGGATGGCGGAGAGGCGTCATGAGCCACCTTCTCAGGGGATAGCCCTTGTCACCCAGCAACCATCTATCAAGCCAGGCTGGAGCACTGAAGAGCCCTGGTTCCTGGGAGTGTCTGAGGATGTAGGCATCGTGGGAGCTGCCTGGGTATCTTGCACAGACTTGTAGAATCTGCACCCTGTGGTCACACACTATCTGCACGTTCATGGAGTGGAAGCCCTTCCTGTTGACGAAGGCACCGGGTTCATCTGCTGGCGCCTTGATGGCCACATGTGTACAGTCTATAGCACCCTGGATGCGGGGGAAGCCAGCAATGGCCGCGAAGCCTCTGGCTGGCTTGCCTGGTCCCAGCGGAAGTGGATGAAGGTAGATACCCGTCTGAACAGAGCGTCTGTAACCTGTTTGACACAAGTGTGGACAGCTGATTGGGAGACACCACAAAGATCACCCACTGACCCCTGGAAGGAGCCAGAGGCATAGAGGTTGAGGGTGGCTGTGAACTTCAGAGTCACTGGCATGGGGTGTCCACCCACACAGTTAGCGGAGATCTCAGGCCCAATCATCTGACAGATATAGTTGACTGTCTCCCTTGAGAGACGGAGCCTCTTTCAGCACTGCACCTCAGACATATTGAGGTAGCTGCTTCGCCGCCTGTATACTCTGGCAGCAGGGTGGTGGCGTCTTCTGCGGGCCCTTCCGCCTGGGACTACCTCTTGGCCCTGCGCCCCTTGTGCCTGAGCCTGTCCTCCCAAAGGTGGCTCCCCTGGAGGCTGAATGTGCACTCCTGGCCTCCTCCTACTTCTAGCCCTCCCTTCCTTCTCAGAGGAGGTGCCTCCAGTGGACAGTTCAGCTCCCATTCCCAGGCTAAGGGAAGGCTTCCTGAAACCTGCAGGCCCAAAAAAGATTCCTCACTGCAGAGTGCTGACCTGAAGGTTGTGAGTCCAGACCAAGCAGCTGGTGTGTGTTTTGAAGCATTGCAGATCACACAGGCAAGTATCAGTAACTTAATTAATTAACAGCCCGTTAATTAATGATGAGTGCGTATCCGATATCATTGATGCTCGTCCTACATCACCACGCGTCATTTTATGCCATGACGTGTGGGCCCACCCCCTACACCAATGGGAAAACTCTGGCTCACAGCTCTGATTTGAGGGGAATATCCACCCCATTCTCCTTAAAAAAAAAGACCACGAGAACTCAAGTAACATGAAAACAAGATCAGTTGAGAAAACAGCTTGTTATATTTTAATGCAGTTAATGAAAATAAATTATTTAATTTCTATACAAAGAGCAAACTGGGAGTTACATTAAAAATAGCACAAACAGGAGAAAAGGAACGGTAGTAGATTTGATGTGAATTACTGAATGTTGTTTTTAAGGGAAATGTAATACAAGATTAAAAATATTATATGCCACTGTGTAATTGGTGACTCATCTAGTTGAAATCTTGACACCTACACAAAGGAGGCAAACAATTATAGAACATCTTGTGCAAATAATTATATTTGTCTGAAGTTAAGGGTGTGATTTTATTATACAAGAACATTGAAAATTACATGTGGAAACATTCCACAAATGGTTTGAGGTGATCTCTGAATCATAAACAACTACTTACCTAAATCACTCAGGCAAAGTTAATAGTTTGGCGAATAAACATTAATTAGCACCATAAACCTAAAACATAAACATTCTTTGACACTCGCTGTAATCCAATGTATAAAAGAACATTTATATAGTGCCTTATTAGATCTCTCAGGAAATCCTAACACATCTCAGATAGGCAAGTTAATGAAGAAATGGAGCAGGAGTAAATGCGAATGGAGCAGCAGAATGATCGGCCTAACACTCATTTTTGCAAGCAAGTTTTGATAAAACAGTAATATTTTTCTACATTTTTTCTGAAGATTTCAGCTCTCCTGTGAACTCCTTTTTTTCCTCTTGAGCCTGCAAGGACAAATGTACAACACATCTCACAGTCACTTAAATGGACAAGAACAATCAACTGGAGTTTCTTCATCAAAATTGCACTCCCCTGGGCAGACCCCTGACCTTTACTCATAATCTACCTGCAAAGTAAGTTTCTCCCTTTATCTTTGGAATTCTATCCTCTTTTCCTTCATGTGCCTGATCTAATGCTTGCAGCAGGGAGCAGGTAAATGAGCCACTAACACTGCTATTCCTGTGTTGTAGAGTTGTCCACCAAGATCCAGCTGGTGTGAGACTTCCCTCTGATATTCCTTCTTCCCATTCCATGCTGGGAGATATTGCAACCTCACATGCCATGTCTCAGTCCACCACAGCTCAGATAGGGAGTTGAGTGCAGTAAAACTTGAAACAGGGTGGAATCATGCTCTTGCTGGTGGTGAGCTTGGAGGTGGGAAGGGCGTGTAATTATGTGGGATGGTGGCATACTGGAACTTGCCGCCTTCCTGCTTCTGCCACAATTCAATTCTGGGTGAAAAGGCCCATGATCGACCTTCCTGTACCACTGTCAATTGAGTCCCTAAGTGCTCAATTAATTACCACTCAAGGGTCCCATCCTGCTGCCACTGGTATAAACCCAGTGGTGGGCAACCTGTCACCATGTGGCGTGCACAACAGCTAAAACCGTGCAGCCAGCTTGTCATCTCGGGGGGACCCCTCTATCAAAGACATTCAGTGCCTGATCAAGAGAATGGATATCAGATGTGGGGGCAGCTGAGAGCCACACCCCTGCTCCTGCTGCCAACCCTACTGCACCATTTGCCCCGTGATGTCCATCTCACAAAACCACCCCACCCCCCACATTACTTAGCTGTGGCCTGGGTCACTCCATGATGCTGGGACTCCAGTGCCTGTCCTTACTGCAGCAGCCATGGCCTCTCTAGAGGCGCTGGTGAGCACAAGAGCTGCCGGCCTCTGATTGGCCAGCAGCTCTTGGTGGACAAGACCCATGTCCCAGGGGTCTTGATTCCAGGGGAAGGCCCACTGCTGGCCTCACCACTGTCTGACTGGCTTGTGGTTCCGCAGGCCTTTCCAAAAAGAGGCAGCACAGGTCTCTCGCTGGCTCTCCAGCTGTCAGGCAAGACCCCCGATGCCTCAACAAGATTCTGTGCACTGAATCTGTTTACTTTCAGTGGTAAATGTTATAAATATTTTAATCACAGAAAATAGTTCATCTTCAAGAACTAGAAACATTCTGGAAAAAAGTTGTGTTTTAAAAGACACTATCCCTTAAAGGGTTAATGCTAGGGCTCTTATTTCTGTTCCTGGAAAAGACTGCACTTTACAAGAAAAGGTAATTAAGCAGCTCTAAAGAAGCTGGAAATCTCCTGACCCTGGTGGACTGTATACAGAAGGGTGGTTTATGGCTTTGAAACAAAACATACCTGGAAAACTGTTTAAAAAGTTGGCTTGGGCTTGCTTTGGAGGAGAAAAAGAGGGATCAACTACTCGTGTAAAGAAGAATCCATCTCTTCAAAGTCCAGAGCCAGTCCACTACCAGAGGTGAATAGAACCTGCTCCTAAGTTGCTCAACTTGCTGGAGTTGAGTGTCTGCAAGTGTTCCTTGAGTCCGCCTAAAAAGCAGTGCAAGAGTCATCAATTGTTTTGCAGATCAGTGCTGACAGACCAACCATATAACCTTGGTGCCATTTCAAAGGTTCCACCATTCATCTTTGCCCTTGAACCATTGACATTTAATCTTTTTGCAGAATTCCTCAATATTATTTTAATTTTGTGTGTGTGTGTGTAAGGAGTAATTATTATACTTTCATATTTTATACTATAAGTTAATAAGCTTTGGATTCTACTTGACAAGTCTAGTTTTTATAATAAACTAATAATTTTGTTGTTTATTGAAAAAACCTGTTCATTGAGTGGTCATTCTGAGATGAATAGGTCAAGCACATGTTTGGCCATATAGCTGACTGGAAGGATCATTTAAAATTAAGTTGTTACCCTTGGAGTAGTGGCACTAGAGACAGGCAGTGCACTCCTCCCATCTTGGTTGTAACGTATAACTGGGGGCTCGTGAAGATTTAACCTAAGACGAAAACATATGATTGGGAAAGGATAAAAAGGTAAAAGAAGAAAACCAGGGCTCTACAGTTTATATTGGCGGAATGGCTACTTCAGATTCATGTGAGTTTTTTAAGTGGCCTGGGTTTACCTTATGATCCATGTAGAGAGCCAGAAGATTTCAACAGCCAGACAGACAGCTGAGATGGCCGATGATTACGAGCTTGTCCACAAGCCCTGTCATCGTCACCAACCCGAGAAGGATAGAAGATGGGAGAGTGATAGGAAGGCAAGTTGCCGGGTTCGAGAAAGGACAGCTGGGAATATACCATTGCAGAATTGATGTATGTGGAGGAATAGTTAAAGATAGAAGTTAGAGCGGGAGCTGAGAAAGCTGAGCTTCGAAAACTATTGGCAAAAATGCCGAATACGGGAAGTGAAAGAACCGGAGGAAGCTGTAGAATCAGAAGGAGACAAGCTTCCATGGGCACAGTTTCAGCTGGATGAGAAGTTGGAACTAGAAGTTTGGATGAAGGAAAAGGAAAAAGAGAGTGCATTTCAAAGGAAGCAAGCAGAAAGGCAGGAGAGAAAAGGATCAGGAAAGAGAATATCAGCTTAGAATGTTGGAACTAAAACAACAAGCTGGTCTTGACTCGAGGGGAAATATTGATGGGGAAGATCCTGACTCTAACCTAAGACTTAGTGGCGAACTGTTTAAATTTATGCAAGCCTTCCAAAGTTTGAGGAATGGGACATTTTTTATTTTTTTGAAAAGATAGCTAAGCAGATGGGCTGGCAAAAAGAAAACTGGACATTGCTTGTGCAAAGCAGATTGACTGGCAGAGCTCATGCACTTTATGCCTTGCTTTCTGAAGATTCTTCTACAGATTATGAGATGGCAAAAAAGGTTATTCTCACTGTTTATGAGTTAGATCCTGAAGCTTACAGGCAGAAATTTCAGTAACAGCCTAGGTAGGCTTATATAGAATTTGAGTGGGTAAAGCAAACCAACTTTGATTGTTTGATATGGGCACTAAAGGTAGAGGTCACATATGAGACCCTTAGGGAAATAATTCTCCTGGAGGAAGTTAAAAATCCACTCCTTTCATTAGTAAGAACTCATGCAGAGAACCAGAAGATTTCAACAGCTAGACAGACAGCTGAGATGGTTGATGATTATGAGCTTGTCCACAAGCCCTGTCATCTCCACCAACCCGAGAAGGATAGAAGATGGGAGAGTGACAGGTAGGCAACTGACGAGAAAGGACAGCTGGGAATATCCCAGAATCTCTCCCACAGACCAGAAATGAAAGTTCTGAGGGTGAGTGATGACCGAAAACCTAAGTGTATCCCATTGCCATGAGATAGGACATCTTCTTGTGAGTTTTGGGAAGTTACAGGGTAAACCTATGGGACTTATTGGGGTACACAAGACTGATGCAGAGAAAGGGGCCCAGACCAAGAGTACTGCAGGTCAAGCTTTAGCTCTGACTGCAGCTGTAAAGCCAAGCACAAAGTGCGGGGGAGGTGAACAAGATATCTGAAAGCTACAGGGAATTTTTGTCAAAAGAAAAAGTAACTCCTTATCCCTCAAGTGAAGCAGTAAACCTATAGTTATACTTAGAGATACAGGGGCTACCCAAACACTTTTGCTGGGGAAAGGCATGACTTTTCCACCAGAAAGTTCACTAAATGCCAAGGTCTTAGTGAAAGGTATCGATGGGGAGTATATACCCATATCTTTGTATCGAGTGCACCGAGAGTGTGACCTAATGTCTGGAATGGTAACAGTCCGTGTTGTTCATAGTTTGTCTGTAGATGGAGTTGACTTATACCTTGGAAATGTTTTGGCCGGAGTGAAAGTAGTGGCTTCTCCAGTAGTTGCAGAAAGACTAAGTGAAGTCAAGGAGACAGAGCAGTTGCAGGGAAAGGTTCCAGCAATTTTTCCTTCCTATATAGTGACCCAAGCAATAGCTAAACAAGCTTCATCGTCAAAGTAGAACTGACACCCACAAACAGATGTTTGGCTATCTGAAACTTTCTTTAGGGATTTGGATCATCTGAAGGAAATGTTCAGTAAGTCTTCTCTGATTAAGGCTCAGCAAGCGGATCCAGAGTTAAGTAAAGTAGAACAATCGGCTCAAACCAAAGCAGAAGCAGAAAGAGTTTCTGAACGCTGCTATATTAAAAGTGGGATTCTGAAGAGGAAGTGGAGACCTCCTCACAGACCATCAGACGAAGAGTGGACAGTGTTTCATCAAATAGTGGTACCGCCCAAATATCGTCAGGAAATATTAAGGATAGCTTATGAAATTCCAATGGCAGGACATGTAGGGATCCAAAATACCTGAGCACGTAAAAGTCGACGTGGTACAGTTTGGTAAAACGTGTCATACATGCCAGATTGTAGGAGAACCACAACCTGCGTTCAAACCAGCACCTCTAATTCCCATGCCAATTTTTGGAGAACCATTTAGTAGACTGTTGGTAGACTGTGCGGGACCTTTACC
Source organism: Cetorhinus maximus (assembly GCF_964194155.1). Classification (NCBI taxonomy): domain Eukaryota; kingdom Metazoa; phylum Chordata; class Chondrichthyes; order Lamniformes; family Cetorhinidae; genus Cetorhinus; species Cetorhinus maximus. Next base: position 39,736,087 of record NC_135894.1, read on the forward strand.
AAAAACAAAAGAAGGACACCAATATATACTCACTATTTTGCATATGGCTATTCAGTTCCCAGAGGCCATTCCCTTGAGAACAATTTCTGCCAGGGTAGTGGTAGAGAAATTAACCCAATTCTTTACTTGATATGGATTACTGATTGATATCCAGTCGGATCAATGTTCCAATTTCATGTCTAACATTTTTCAGGAAGTTATGAATAGCCTGGGCTAAAACAGTTAAAGTTCTCAGCATACCACCCACAAACTCAAGGCGCTTTAGAACAATACCATCAGACCCTCAAAATGATGATTAGGATATACTGTTAAGACTATCCCCATGATTGGGACAAGGGGTTAGAATTCCTTTTGTTTGCCACTAGGGATGCACCTAATGAGTCTACTGGTTTTAGTCCTTTTGAGTTAGTTTTGGGCATGAGGTGAGAGGTCCTCTGAAACTAATGAAAGAAAAGTTAGAATGTTGTCCCATTCTATGGTAGATTATCTATTGGATTCAAGGATTGGCTCACAAGTGCCTGCAAGGTGGCTCAGGAACATCTTAAAGCTTCCCAAACGACCATGAAGAAATGGGCAGATAAGCATGCCAAGACTCAAACCTTTCATCCAAGGGATAATGTGTTAGTTAGTATTACTGCCTTTGCAGGGTGAACCACAGTTCAGTGGTCCATATAAAGTAGCCAAAAGGATTCGTACAGTTAATTATTTGATTAACACCCCAGTTCACAGGAAAATAAACCGACTATATCACATTAATATATTGAAGTAATATCGCCGCCGGGAGGAGGATAAGCAAGTACAGGTATGTCAGGTAGTAAGGACAGTGGAGGACATAGGAGATATTGAGGATGAGGCAGAAGGAAGCCTAGGCAATTCTCAAATTGGACCTCCTACTATCCTGTTAGCTAACATTGAGCTGTTAGGGAGATTGGACACCATGCTTCCGAATTTAGATGCAGAACAACAAGAAGAGCTAACAAGGCTTCTCACAGCGTTTAAAGGAGTCCGTAAAGACAATCCAGGATGTACAATAGAACAAGTCTTCTATTTTTCCTTAGTTCTGTTGAAGAGTCATACGGACTCGAAACGTTAACTGTGTTCCTCTCCGCAGATGCTGTCAGACCTGCTGAGTTTTTCCAGGTATTTTTGTTTTTGTCCAGGACCTTAGTCATACATGATGCAGATGTAGGATAATCCTCTCCTATAAAACAGCATCCTTACCACTTAGGTCCAGAGAAATAGGGCTCAGGTGAAAGCAGAGATCCTGTACATGTTGGAAAATCACCTCATCGAATCCAGCCAGAGCAGCTGGGGTTCCCCAGTTGTGTTAGTGCCTAAACCAGATGGTTTGAGCATATTCTGTTTGGACTACAGAAAAGTCAATTCAGTAACAAAAGCAGATTCCTACCCAATTCCTTGCTTGGAAGACTGTGTTGACAGAGTTGGCAGTGCCATGTTTCTTACCAAAATAGATTTGTGAAAGGGATATTGGCAGGTTCCTTTAACACCCCAAGCTAAAGAAATATCAGCCTTTGTCACACCAGATGGTCTTTTCCAATGCCAATTGATGCCATTTGGGCTAAAAAATGCCCCAGCAACTTTTCAGAGGCTAAAGAACCAAATGGTAGCTAGTGTTCCTAACTGTGTGGTTTATTTTGATGATGTACTGGTAAATAGTGACACTTGGAAAGATCACTTGAAACAGCTAGAAGCCCTGTTTAGAAAACTACAGTCAGCTGATTTGGTAATAAACATTGCCAAAGGTGAATTTGTGAAAACGTGGGTAACATGCCTAAGGCGTATAGTAGGGCAAGGACAAGGGTTGCCAAGAAAATGCAAAAGTACAGGCATTGGTGGAGTTCCCTGACCCTAAAACTAAGTGAGAGATCATGGGGTTTTTGGGGGTGTGTGGGTTTTACTGCAAATTTGTAGCAAATGTCTGCACTATAGCAGCTCCGTTGACAGACTTGCTACAAGAGAAAGCCAAGATATTATGCATGGGAGAGTGCCAAGCACTTTTTGAAAGACTGAAAGCTATTTTGATCAATGAACCGGTGTTGACTGCTCCAAATTTCACTAAACCCTTCAAAGTAGCAATTGATGTGAGTGACCTGTTACAGACCAATTTTCCACCTGCCTGCCCCTTTCACTTGCCATTTGTGTTATTGTGTCTTTGCATTGCTTTCCTGGGTAGGTAGCCTGATTCCTAACCCAAAGCTGGTTTTAAGCATGAAACAGATTTTTGTAATTGACTGTACACATTCTATGGTAAGCATCAATTCATTTAATCTGAATGCTTACAATTCATAACTCAATGTAATTAACTTCTCAATTACAAAGATTAAAGCACTAATGATGCCATAACCTTGATCTGTTTAACTGAAACAAATTACAAAATACAATTTATTTATCTGTTAAGGAAAAGCATTCAGAAATAGGATTTGTTGAAAAAAGTGCCTATTTTGGAGAAGAATATCAATTTTGCAATTTTGTGATTAAATCTCGGCTATGTTTTCTCAATAACTACTGCTGTTCCCCTTTCTCTCTTATGGCTAATAATATGTAAAAATTAAGCAATTGGTAATAGCTTAATGGGAAAAATTGGGAAAGAATAGAATGATCAAGCTTGCACTTGGAAAAAGCTGCAGAGAATCCTAGATATGCATATTGGAAAGCTCAGCAAACTGCATAGGGGCAGATTGAACAGCTATAGTTAGTAACTCCTTTCAATTGTTCCAAAGAAACAATTATCCAGTTTTTGAATTAGACGGAGGGTGGAATTGTCCCGTATTTGCACTAAGTGCGGTAGCGGGCTTGAAAAAAGATGTTTTGCCCGCCAGCTGCAATGGTGGGTTTTCGCACTGTATCGTCCACTTCCTGCCTCATAAATTATGCAGTCACGGAAAACACGCTGGATCACTGGAGGCCAGCCTCCAATTGGCCCACCACGCTGTTTCCTTGCTGCTTCCTCACGCCGGGTGCCATATTTAAAATGCAGCTGCGTGCACAGTTCTTAATGCTTGAAGCCCAGGGCTGCTCCGGTGAAGCCATGGTCCTGAAAGCCAAGAAGAGTGCAGGCCCCTGATTCAGTGACGCACCCCTGGGACGCCTTCTGGATGCTGTGGAGGTCCACCGTGATGTCCTCTGTCCCCGCTCTGGCCGCAGGAGGGCCATCAGTCTCACCACTCCAGTTTGGGATGCGGTGGCAGAGGTGGTCAGTGCCAACGCTGCACACCAGAGGTCGGCCATCCACTGCAGAAAACAATGAATGATCTCATCTGTGCCGCTAGGATAAGTCAACCCTCTCATCAATCTCAACTCACCCACTCACATTCACTAGCATCTCACTCACTGTCAGCTCAGGGAACATCACCACTCACTCTCATACACACACCCTCACATCTCCATCTGGCCTCATCTCCTGCCTCCTCCTCCCGTCCATGACTCCACTCAGCACACACTCACGCCTGGCATCCTTCTCATTTGGCCTGGCATGTGTCTTACTCACATTCTCTCCGTCTGTCTTTATGCAGGACAAGATTGCACACAATCAACAGGAGAGTTCCCAGATCAGGAGTGGAGTGCCAGACATCAGGTCCTCACTCCATTCGAGAGTCGCACTTTGGAGTTGGCCGGAGAGGATGTGGACCATTCCTGCGGTGATGGTGAAGTGGTGGGGAACACCCACATGAGGATCCTGCACCACATCATCCCTCTCTCAATGCTACTCTGAGTCCACTGTTCTTTGTTCAATGTGGCTGTCAAACATTGATAATTTCCACTTTCTGCCCTAGGCACACCTGACACGTTGCCCTCAGGCAACCTTGACCCCAACCCTATGCTGAGAGTACCTTGGATGAGGACCCTGAGGGCAGCACCATTGAAGACCCCTCACGGCGCTCACCCACACCCTCCATCAGCGCAGCGACACATACCTCGGTGGGCCCTAGATGTATGGCAGCCTCGGGATCACAATCGGTGAGTGCAGCACGCAATCTGTTCCAAAGCAGGCGGAGGCAGGGATATCTTTGGTAACTGGCACTTGGAGAACTGCTGGAGGCAAAGAAACTGCTGAGTCTGAGTCAGGTGATGAACCTCTAGACTCGGTCCTCAATCAGTTGTTGGAGCTGCAAAGGCAATCACAGGAACATCAGGAAGGAATGTCTAATGCACTTAGATGGCAAGGGATGATGGAGGAGTCCATCTCAGTCCGGGGTGATAGTGCTGGCATGCTGATGCACCGAGGTCAACACTGGCAGGATGGCGGCCGCCATGGAGACCTTGGTCCAGGGCATCGGTCTTGCGCTGCTGCACAGGCTGAACTCCATCGCTGATGCCATAGTTGGCCTCCAACAGTGTCAACGCGAGAGGATTGTGGGGCAGCTTGATCTCACTCCAGTTTCCCCTTCTCCTCAAGGAGACAGCCTGGGGCCGTTGGGCACCCATCGGGTGGAGGACCAGGAGCTTGACAGTCCAGGGCCATCCACCCAGATGATGCTGGGAATGTACAGCCTATCCCAATCCTCTCTTTCTGTTGCACCCCCACAACTCCAGCTCCATAGGCCGAAGGGGGTGCAACTGGCCCACAGTAGGACACCCAAAGCAGGCCGAGGCCCTTCAGGTCTCAGCCCTCCAGAGCATGCACGCCGAAGTCATCACAGACAGGGTGCAGCAATCAGCCTCCACCTCCACTGTGGATGTCAGGAAAGCACCAAGACGTAGTCGCAGAGTTAGGAAGGTTAAAAAGATGTAACTCTTTTGAGTCAAAACAATTAAACTAAATTAACAAAATCAGGGACAAAGTAAAAACAGCCCCTTAAAGGGAAACTGCAAAAACAAGACAAAATGCAAATGAAACTTACCAACATCAAATCAAAATGTGATTCAAAGTCCCCATGGTGCCCACCGAGCACAGAAGGCCTCATTGGTTCCGACGGACACCGCGTGCTCCCTCTCCTGGGACACCCGGCCGCGGGCATAGCCACGGAAGAGGGGCAGACAGTCAGGTCGGACGGCCCCCTCGATTGCCCGCTGCCTGGACCTGTTAATGGCCAACATGGCCAGGCCAAGGAGCAGGTTCACAAAAAGGTCCTCCTCCCTCCCGGCCCCCCTCCACACCGGGTGCCCATAGATCAGGAGCGTGGGGCTGAAGTGCAAACAAAACAACAGTAAAAGGTTTTTCAAGAAACTAAAAAGGGAGTGCAGCCTAAAACAAAAAACATATACATGGCCCACGGACTCCACAAGGCCGCAAAAGGTGCAGGTATCTTGGGGTCCATGAACCGACACAACCTACGATTTTATGGAACTGCTGCGTGCAACACCCTCCACCCCAGGTCCCCAATGGAAAGTGGGAGGACACCCCCGTAGAGGGCCCCCCACTGGGGACCTCCACCACCGGATGGCAACAGGGCACACCAGGGCGTGTCCGGGTGGCGGGTGAGGGCAAGGAACTGAAGGGTGTGCATTGGCAGCTCATACAGGAAACCCCTTCATGCTATGCTAAAGGCCACGGAGGGCATTTCCGCGAGGCGACTCAGGTTGCGGGGAACTGGCTCCTGAGGGGGGTGGTTCGGGGTTTGGGGCCAATGTCATCCAAACAGGTGTACGCTCGGATGGAAGGCCACTGCACACCTGTGCTACTTCAAGACCCAGAATGACATCAGGGCCAAGCACGACCGTCCTAAGGTCTTGAATGGCATTGGCCCTGAGCCAGACGTTCATGGACACGCAATGCGCCAACTCTTGTGGTAGCATCCAGCTCATTCCTCCGCTACCCAGCACGACCCCGATCCTGGTTAGCCCGACAGCTACAGCCCTCCTCTCTGCCAGCCACCAAAAAAGGCGGAGGAGCGGATTCCTGAGTTGCGGCTTTCTGACAATAGCCGCTACTCCTGGCGGCGGAGAGCTGAGTCTCAAGGCGACCAAGTTCCAGACTTTGATCAGGTCCTGGTAACAACACCTGGAAGAAGCCACAAAGGCCCCTCTGATCTACAAACAGGAGCTGCACGTCATAATTCAGGCCATGCACCTGGTGGAAGAAATACTTCGCCAGGGCACACCATCTCGGAGGGGGCTCAACGTAAAGATATCTCTGCAGGGCCTGAAGGCGGAAAGTTGCCATTTGAGTGCGTAGGCACACCAGCGCAAGAAGATGTAACTCTTTTAGGAGTCAACCAATTAAATGAAATGAACAAAATGAGGGATAAAATAAACACAGCCTCTAAGTCAGGTCAGCTGTAAAACCAAGGACAAAGTTTAAATGAAACTTACAAACATTAAACCAAAATGTGATTAAAGGGGTCAATAAAACACCCCAGTCCCCGCGGTGCCCACCGGGCATGGAAGGCCTCGAGACTGCCAGCAGACACCGTGTGCTCCCTCTCCAGGGACACCCGGCCGCGAACGTAGCCGCGGAAGAGGGACAAACAATCGGGCGGGACTCCCCCCTCGATCGCTCGCTGCCTGGACCTGTTAATGGCCAACTTGGCCAGGCCCAGGAGCAGGTTCACGAGGAGGTCCTCCTCCTTCCCAACCCCCTTCCGCACCGGGTGTCTGTAGATCAGGAGCGTGGGACTGAAGTGCAGACAAAACAGTAGTAAAAGGTTTTTTAAATAACTGAAAATGGATTGCAGCCTATCACACCCAATATAAGCGTGGTCCACGGACTCCACAAGACCACAAAAAGGGCAGGTGTCCTGGGAGTCCGTGAACCTATACATTCTACGATTGTATGGGACTGCTGCATGCAACACCCTCCAACCCAGATCCCTGATAGAAAGTGGGAGGACACCTCCGTAGAGGGCCTCCCATCGGGGGCCTCTGCCGCCGGACGGCAACAAGGCACGCCAGGCCGTGTCCGGGCGGCGGACGAGGGCGAGAAAATGGAAGGTGTGCAGCAGCAGTCCGTAGAGAAAGCTCCTCTGCGCCATGCCAAATGGCATGGAGGGCATGTCCCTGAGGCAGCTCATATTATTGCGGGGCACCAGCACCCGAGGGAGGGTTCGGGGCTTGGGGCCAATGTGGAATTCCGTCCGAACTGGGGAACGTTCAATAGGAAGACCACCGCGCAACTGGGCCACATCGAGACCTAAAATGACATCGGGTCCGAGCACGACCGTCCTTAGGTCTTGGATGGCATCGGCTGCGACCTGGACACTCACTGACGTGCGACGCGCCAACTCCTGCGGGAGCATCCAGCCCAGTCCTCCGCCACCCAGCACGTCCCCGATCCTGGTCACCCCGGCAGCCACAGCCCTCCTCTCCGCCAGCCACTGAAAGGGACGGAGGGGCGGATTCCTGAGCAGCGGCTCTCTGACGATAGCCGCTATTCCTGACGGGGGAGAGCTGTGTCGCGAGGCGACCATGTTCCAGACTTTGATCAGGTCCTGGTAAAAGACGGGCAACACCTGAAAGGAGCCACAAAGGCCCCTCTGGTCTACAAACAGGAGCTGCACGTCATAATTCAGGCCATGCACCTGGCGGAAGAAATACTTCGCCAGGGCACACCATCTCGGAGGGGGCTCAACGTAAAGATATCTCTGCAGAGCCTGAAGGTGGAAAGTTGCCATTTGAGTGCGTAGGCACACCAGCGCAAGAAGATGTATTTGCAGAGCCTAGGCATGGGTGTTAAACGCTTGCACATAATGTTCACTATTGCACATAAACTCCCAAAATGTCTCTCTGCCTATGGCTCCTTATCCTGATGAGCAGTGTTCATGTCACTCAGTGTGAAATCTTGGTTCCTGCACAAGATAAAGGCAGGTGTCTCAGTCCAAGGCCTCTTCCCTGTGCAGTGTGTAACCTTCAGCGCAAAGTGATGGTCTGGCTTCACACTCACTGGACTCATCAGAGATGCCTGCATCTCGATGGTGTTTGTCATTGCTGCCAGAATGCCATGGGCAGGTGTCACAGAATCCATCATTCTCTCTGTGTGCCCTCAGCACCTTTGATGTGGGGCTGGCCCCCATCTCTTCAGCATCTGTGACTGGTGACACTGTGCTTCTGAAGGGGTCAGGTGCTGAAGGCTGACAAAGGATCAGGTGCATTTAAAGTTTCATGGCTGCATCTCCATGATATGACCCTGATCACAGAGTTCAAGTGAGCTGCCCTCAGCCAGACAGGAGTCAGATATTTACAGAGACAATGTGAAGATCTATAGAGTGTCCTCACTGCACGTCTCATCCTCCTGGAATCTAGTGACTATTAGGGTCTCCACTGTGTCTCCATGACATCAGCCTGAGCACTGAGGGTATGTGCGCTGCCATCAGGTCAAACATTCACAGATGTAAGGTGAGGATGTCAGGACTGTCCTCACTGCATCTCGTCATCATCCTCCACTAAGCTTGTGGCTATGAGGGCCTCCATTTGGCCAGTGCGATGGCCTTATTGCCGGCATTCTCGCCTTCGAGGAGCTCATCACCCTCATCCCCTTTGATGTCCCGTCGAAAGAGACATGCAGCTCTTCAATCTCCTCCTTAGCCAGGGCGCCCCACTGCTGCAGCGCCAGGTTGTGTAGCGCGCAGCAAGAAACAATGATGCGCAACACCCTCTGGGGACTGTATTGCAGGGCTCCACCGGACTGTTGAGGCACTGGAACCTCATTTTCATGATCCCAATCGTTTGCTCCACCAAAGTCTGGGTCGTGGCTTGAGCCTCGTTGTACCATCGCCCTGCTGCAGTCTGAGGCCGCCGCACAGGCATCGTCAGCCACGTCCTCTGTGGGTAGCCCTTGTCCCCAAGGAGCCAACCCTGCAGCCTCTCTGGACCCTGGAAGATGTCAGGGGTCTGAGACCTGCTAAGGATGTAGGATTTGTGGATGCTGCCTGGGAATTGTGCACAGACCTGTAGGATGTGTTTGTGATAGTTGCACACCAGCTGAAATTTCAGTGAATGGAAGCCCTTGTGGTGGACATAGTCGGCTACTTGTTGTCATGGAGATCTAAGCTCTATGTGAGCGCAATCAATGGCACCCTGCACCGTGGAAAACCAGAGATCTGTGTAAATCCCAGCGCTCTTGCATCCTAGCTTTCCTGATCCCGGGCGAAATGCACAAAGTTCTGTGTCTTCGTGAAGATGGCGTCTGTGAGCTCCTGGATACACTTGTGTGTGGAGGCTTGCGAGATCCCACATAGGTCACCTGTGGAGTCCTGGAAGGAACCACTGGCGTAAAAATTGAGCACCATGGTCACTTGCATGGCAACTGGCAGTGAGTGCCTTCATGTCCCCCTGGCACCAAATCCTGCAGCAGGTGGCATATGTGACCGACCAGTTCCATAGACATGCGCAGTCTTTGGCGACACTGGATCTCAGTGAACTGCAGGAATGACAAGCACCTTCTGTAGACCCTGGATCTAACAAAGTGCCAATGAACGATGGCTCAGTGGATCTTCAGCTGCTTGCGCAGTAGGCCCTTCATCTTGAGGGAGGTGCTCCTCACTTTACCGAGCCAGGCACCTCCGCCACACTCTTCTTCTCCTCTGCTCCCTATGAGCCATGAGGCAGACCACTAAATCACCAGGCTCCAAGATCCTGATGTTGTCCTCCTGCAGGATCAAAGAGAGATGTCTGGGCTAGCATATCTGTCCTAAGAACCTCTCTTAGTTAAGTCTGAAGGCCCCTTCATGCATGCCGGAGAGTGTTGGCCACCATTTGGATGGCCAGTGCGTAGTGTGCTTCATGGTTGTCTGAAACCCCACCCACTTCCATCCCACTCCACCTGACCGATTGGGGGCAGCTTTGCCCATTGGATTGCACGCTGTGCTCTCAGCTCAGGCACAGGCATTCTCCTAACCTGCACTGCAAGGCTGCACTGCTAGCTTGAACCATGAGATATACTGGTCCAAACCTTAGACATTGCAGAAGGCTGTGAGTGTCTCCACCAGTGTCTGCACCATGGCCACCTTTTGAAAGGGGGTTCTACAACTTTCCCAGTCAGCCAATTATTCTGCTGTCCCCTAAAATGCAATTAATTTGCAACCTGCACTTGAAGGGTGAAAGGTTCTGGAGCATTTGGTGGCAGATTCCTGCTTCTGCATTGCTTGAGCGGGCAGAAAAGCTTCAGAAGCCGGACTCCAAGCGTGTCAATGGAGCTGCTGCTGAACGGTCTCAGCTGCGGAAGAATGCTCACTTTTGACAAGCCTTTCCCAAGTGCATGGTTGTTTCCCTCAACTCCCCCCCCCACCCCACTCCCAGCAAGCATGTGCTTGTGTACTTCCTTCAGTCTTTGCTCCTTTGCCCCCAACACCCACCCCAGCCTCACCCACACTGGAGCCCTTGCCCTGGCACCGCACTGCAAGCCAACGATGGAAAAGCAATTTGCATGTGCCCCCGATGAATGTACGGCGCCTCTTCCTGGGTGTCCTACAGCCATGCTCACGAGCATTGTGCAAGGTTGTGTGCACCCATCTCTGAGTTCGTCTCGAAGTTCAGCTTGTCAGGTGCATGTCTTTTAACGGGAGTTGTGAATCATGCCGACCTGAAATCACCCTGATGTGGGCGCTACATTTGATGTGAGGGGATGATCGCAGCATGAGGGCACAATGATGAGATGCAAATGCATTCAAATTAAATTCCCAAAGTTGGATGACGGGAAACGCGGCCGGCCATTGACGGGTGGAGCGGATGATCGCAAACTGGTTTCACAATGGCATGAAACCAATTTTTGGCCTTCTTGCCATATCATCTGCTCACGCTCGCCATGACGCCCGCTGCTAATGGGACTGGACGATTCTGCCCTGAGACAGCAAAATTCAGATGTGTAACACTGATTTTTGTGATGCTGTGAATGCTGTTTTGCCTTCAAAATAGTACCTGCAGCATTGCACACCCCTGATGCTGGCCATACCGGATGCCATTTTGGTGAGAGTGTTAGTGCGAGTGCGAGGAGCATCCATTCGAAGTAAGCTGAGCAAACAGATTGTGACATCATGCATAATACCACCATGATGCCATTGCTGTAATCTCAGAGCTCAATGTTCCAACTACTGCCCCCTCTTAACCTCAGAAAACTCAACAGGCATTCAGCAGCAGGAAGGAATTCCCCACCAGTGCCCCTTAAAGGGATCTTCAACTACTTTCAGGTTAGTTGCTGGTTGATTTATTCTGTCTGTTGCTATGACTCCTCAAGTGCTTAGTGCTTTCAATAGCTGTTTCAAACTGCAAAAGTCTACAGGTAGTGGTGTGGCAGCTGCAGAACAATTTTTGTGCTGATTTCAAATATTCTGCACAGACTTCTTGCTCCCAGATTTGGGTGCACTAATAGACATTCCCCTTGGAATCATGACTTGGAGAATGAATATAGGTCATGGAGAGTGGAACGAGCTGCTGGAGGAAGGAGGAGGAGGAGGAGAGAAAGAAGCATACTCTGCAGGAAGCCATACCCACACAAGGTTTTCGGGGCAATACTCCTTCCTGAGTCTTAGTGAGGAGTCATATGTGAAATGTACGTACTTCTATAAGGACATCCTCACTGAAATCTGCCACCAGGTGCAGCCACAACTGCAGCCTCAGAGCAAGGCAAAAATCACATTGCCAATGGCTATGAAGGTGACCATATCCATAAACCTTTATGCATCTGGCTCTTCCAGTCTGCAATTGGAGATATTTGCAATATCTCACAGCTTACCAACACGGTTGTGTAAGTGAGGTCATTGAGGCTCTCTACTCAATGAGACTAACTACATTCCATTATCTCTTGCCAGAGAGAACCAGGTGAAATTAACAAGCAGTTTGGCTGGGATTGCAGGCTTTGTCATGGTGCAGAGTGCCATTGACCGCACACACATTGCTTTGCAGTAGCCACAATGTCCAGCTGGCAAGTGACCATAGACAGTGAATCATGCAGATCACTGCTCAGTATCCTGGCAGCTGTCATGATGCCTTCATTCTGTGGCATTCTGCTGTGCTAGCTGCATTTGAGCCAACCCGATAAGCCAAAGGGTGTCTGCTGAGCGATGACGGCTATCTGTTGACCTCCAGACATATGACTCTGATACACAATCCACACAAACTTGGGCAGCATGCTAGTAATGAAATGTGATGGAGCAGACCATCATGGTGCTTGTGCAGCACTCCCACTGCCTGTGTGACGTTGAAGGAGCTCTGGAGTAGTCAGAAGAGAGGGGGGCAAGATCCATCATGGTCTGCTGCATGCTGCACAGCCTCATCATGACGACACAACCCTTTCCATGAGCTATATGGTGACCAGCTGAGAAGGAAGAGGAAGGGAGGAGACGACCCTTTTCTGTCTGTTATTGACTTAACTAATTGTGGTACCAGTAAAATTCCACTTCAATTTCCCATTTACTAATAATGCCACGCTCTTAACTTCCCTCTGTCACTGACCACCACAGCCTCCTCTTGGCTACAATGCTACAGTAAAAGCAACCACAAAACAAACATTCCAAACCAGACTTATAAATCAAACATTGCCATATTGCATACAAAAATCAACTAATCACCATTGTGCAGTGGGTGCCTTTGCCTGTTCTAGTGCTCCTGCACAGTGCCATCCTAGTGGATGCAGCATGGCTGGTGGAAATCTGCTGATATTTAGTGGGTGAGCCTTAGGTTGTCTTGCAGGGCTCCCTCGAGTAGCTCTGGGTCTAGAAGCCCTGGCATCAGACTGCACTGGCATCAGACTGCACTGGCATCAGACTGCACTGGCATCAGACTGCGCTATCTCTGTATGACCGGCGGCAGCTTGGACTGGCTGGCTGACAAGCAACAGGAAGGGCACTGGCAGAGTGGCAGTGGTGGGAAGATAAATGCTGTCATCCTGAGGGAAGACAGTAGGTTTGTGCTCCATGGAGCCACTGCCACTCATCCTGGACAGCCCCTCAGCAACCTTAATAATTTGCTGGAGGCCAGGTTGCTGGACTGCTGTGAGACCCTGCAAGGCCCTTTGAACACTTGTATCCACAGCTCTGATGGCAAGACTCATGGCAGCAAGTTCAGTTTGAATGATAGCATTTTGAGCGTCCACTTCAGGTCACAGGCATTGAGTGGCTGCTGCTGCTGCTGCGTTGGAAGCCACAACGTTGGCCAGCAGATGCTATATCATGGTTGGGCCCACAAGTGTGCAAATGGAGCTGGCCACCGTTTCCATGCTTGGAGCCCTGTGCAAAATTGTTGTTGGACCCCTTCATGCTCCTTGATTTTGAATGCAGGTTTTCTGGCAGGCCTGCCAATGCAACAAGCATTTCAATCCACATACCCATTATCATTCTTCTGAAGCCCATCCCATTGAAGTGGTCATCTGAGTGCTCTACTCGTGTGTGACTCTGCATCCCTGGCACCTATGCTATCCTTGTTCCCTGACCTGACTGCAGGCCACTCATGTCTGGTGTTGCATCACATGCAGATCGCAACTTCATGCTATCCTCCAAGTTAGGCGTAATGTCAGTATCTGGCTATCAGGAAATGAGTAACAGTATTTTAGCATAGCCACTATCTCCCTGCTCTTCCTCTTTTTCTTCCACCATTACCTAACCAACCTGTGTTTCCTGTGTATCTGAAAGGAGAAAGGCACAAGGCTACGGTTGTGGTGAGGGGAGGGGGAAGAGGTACATGCTTACACCACCTACCTCATTAGGAATGAGAATACTGCCATCATTCAATGTTTTAGCCCTGCCCGCTTGCTACTGCCTCAGCAAAGGCTGCTCCATTGATGGTGGCCACCATCTGCTCAATCGGGGTCAGGACACCCATCTGTGTCTGTCTTCTGCCGGTTAGGTACTGCTGTCTCCAGTTATGCACCACCTTGTCCAGTAAGAGAGAGGGAAATGCGTTTGTGAGTGCAGTGCAATGTGACACTTGTGATTGAATAGCTGACAGTCTGTGCAAGCTGTGAGACGGGGGTATGAGGCTTGCAGCAGTGCTTTTTTTTATTCATTTACGGGATGTGGGCTTCACTGGCTAGGTCAGCATTATTGCCCATCCCTAATTGCCCTTGAGAAGGTGGTGGTGAGCTGCGTTTTTGAACCACTGCAGTCCATGTGTTGAAGGAACACCCACAGTGCTGTTAGGGAGGGAGTTCCAGGATTTTAACCCAGTGACAGTGAAGGAACAGCGATATATTTCCAAGTCAGGATGGTGAGTGGCTTGGAGGGGAACTTGCAGGTGGCGGTGTTTCCATGTATCTGCTGCCCTTGCCCTTCTAGATGGTGGTGGTTGTGGGTTTGGAAGGTGCTGCCTAAGGAGCCTTGGTGAGTTTCTGCAGTGCATCTTGTAGATGGTACACACTGCTGCTACTGTGCGTCGGTGGTGGAGAGAGTGATTGTTTGTGGAAGGGGTGCCAATCAAGCGGGCTGCTTTTTCCTGGATGGTGTCAAGCTTCTTCAGTGTTGTTGGAGCCACACTCATCCAGGCAAGTGGGGAGTATTCCATCACATTCCTGACTTGTGCCTTGTAGATGATGGACAGGCTTTGGAGAGTCAGGAGGTGAGTTACTCATCGCAGGATTCCTAGCCTCTGACCTGCTCTTATAGCCGCAGTATTTATATGGCTAGTCTAGTTCAGTTTCTGGTCAATGGTAACCCCCAGGATGTTGATAGCGGGGGGTTCAGTGATGGTAATGCCATTAAACGTGAAGGGGCAATGTTTAGATTCTCTCTTGTTGGAGGTGGTCATTGCTTGGCATTTGTATGACATGAATGTTACTTGCCACTTGTCAGCCCAAGCCTGGATATTGTTGAGGTCTTGGTACATTTGGACATGGACTGCTTCAGTATCTGAGGAGTCTCGAATGATGCTGAACATTGTGCAATCATCAGCGAACACCCCCACTTCTGACTTTATGTTAGAAGGAAGGAAGTTCATTGATGAAGCAGCTGAAGATGGTTGGGGGCTAGGACACTATCCTGAGCTAAGCATATAAGTGTGAGGTGAAGCTATAAATATTAGGTATTAGCCATGATTGATAGAGATTGTTTTAGGTGAGTGATGGAGGTTTGATGCACAGAGCAGTGGCTGAAGCTAGTGCTACAGCTGTGTGATGTTATATATTTACAGCGTCTGCGTCAACACATGGGGAACCGTGCTTCCCCACCTGAACAAAGAGGGCATCTGTTATGGCCTAAATGCACCTGTGGGCTGCTGATTGTGAAATGCTGCAGGGGTCTGTGACAAACCCCTGAAATGAACTTGCCACATAAAATAGAGCCACTGTCACCTTGTGTGCCACTGGCAGGACATGCAGACTGTGGTGTCAGATTTTGCTGCACCATGGCACATAAATCTCCCACCGTTTCTCGGGAAACTTTCAGCTTTCTTCTACACTGGTTTTCTGTCATCTCCAGAAATGATCTTCAGAGTCAGTAAAAATGTTCCAGGCCTTTCCAGAGACCTTACAATTACTTCATGATTTCTCCACAAAGTTATGTCACCCAAGTTGCGTCCGAGCAATTGCACTGGTGAAAATCGCTTCAGGTAGTGGTCAGCTGCACTTTAAATGTCCTGCTGATTCCAGGACTTCCGGACCTGGGTCCCACCCACAATTTCAGAAGGTCTGTGAAGTTTCTAGGACTTCACAAAAATCTAGGCCCAAGGTAAGTAGAAGGAATTTCACAGGGTCGGGCTGGCAGGCCCTGGTGAGGGGGCTGGGGGGATGGGGGTGGGAAGTGGGCTTGAGAGGCCAGGGGCAAGGGCAAAGGGGAAGTGTAAATATGGTGTGGGGGACTCTGATGGACACAGATGACCATAAAGGAGGTCTGCCACCACCCACCCCTCCACCTTGCCTGACGCCAGTCTGCGCAGCTGAAGCTGCTGGGCTTCCCACATAGTGTTGGCCTCACCATGCCACAGGTAAAATAACAACAGGGGGCAGGATTGGCCACCTGAGGGCTTCACTAGGCCCAAGAGTGGCCAGGTCACAACTGCAGAAACCCAACACCCCCACCACACCTGCACCCCCAAGCTCCCAACACCCTGTAAAACTTCATGCAGGTTGGCGACCGACAGTTAGGCAGCTGGATTTTATGAGCTCCCCATGCCTTCAAACCCACCAGTGAGGGAGCATAAAATCCAGCCCATGAATTTTATTTGAATTAATTGTTTGTGAAATATTGGCGCTCTCTGTTTTAGAGATTCCTACGTCTATTTGGAGACTATTCTTTTTCTCGTAAATTTCCAGTGGGATGTTCCCAATGAGGAATTCCCCATTTATGGTATATATATGTTGAAGGAGGAACAGGGGGAGGAACAGCAGAGAACCCAGATGGCCAGCTTTAAAAAGTAGCACTGCAGGGATCCAAATCCTCCCATGGATATCTCGCCACCCGAGTGTATAATCCCCGACAATCTTATTTGAATAGCACAGCAGAATAGGAGCCTTTGATTAACCCCAGACGCTGTGGAAAAGCTTTATAGCTACGAGAGATCTAAAAATCTTCTAAAAAGGAAGATAGTCCTTCAAGGAAGTTAGTATGGCTGAGAAAGTCACTACAGCAATTAATTTTTCGGCCACTACTTCATTTCAAGGTGTTGCAGTCAACTTCAGGCAGGTCAGTTAGTTCATTCTTGCAGGAGGCAATTCACTAATGACCTAAAAAGAAGAAAAGACTTGTATTTATAAAGTGCCTTTCACAACTGCAAGATGGTCCAAAGAACTTTACAGCCAATGAAATAGGTCTGAACTGTAATCACTGTTGATGGGGCGCCCCAGTTCATTACATAGTACAGGTGCAAGGCAATTGAGTGAGCAGGCCCTTAATTTCATTATATTATTCAGTTTTTACGATACTTGAAGGAGTACACTGCAATTAGATAGCCATATGAGTCTCCAGTATCAACCCATGCCATTATGTCAACTGGAAGAAGTCTCATTCCCATAATGAGAAATTAGTGTGCAACTACAGGTAAAGGTTATTGCATGATAATGCTCAATAGGCCAAGAGTAAATGTAAGAGACTGACAACAGAGTACAGGAGAAACGTGTTTACTCAGAGAATTATGAGGCTGTAGAATTCACCTCCATCACCCAACACCTGAATGCCCTCAATCAAAGCTTGCACTCTGTGTTCTGTGGCATAAAAACAGCAGTTTCTGTAGTTGTGACTTGCTCTTGGCTACTCTGCATTGTTGAAAAACCCTCTCTGGTGCAAATGGGCAATAGGCTGCCAAACTTGCCAACAGCTGCATATTTGCAGGGAGATTTGGCTGGCATTTCCTTAGCCTCCAATCCTACAGCACTCCCACCACCTCTTCCTATAGCTGCCTTTAGTAGCATTTAGTGTTCCCTCTTCATCTGCCCATCTCTTTACCTGAAGAGTACAAGTGAGATGATGAATAAAACAGTGTGGACACATTTCTGCTAATTGTCCATACTAAAGGGTCTATCATTGAATCAATTTTTTTTACTCTCTGCTTCTTTTTCGCTGTTTCGCTGGCTAGGCCAGCATTTGTTGCCCATCGCTAATTGCCCTTGAGAAGGTGGTGGTGAGCTGCCTTCTTGATCCGCTGTATTCCATGTGGTGTAGGTACACCCACAGTGCTGTTAGGAAGGGAGTTCCAGGATTTTGACCCAGCGACAGTGAAGGAACAGCGATATAGTTCCAAGTCAGGATGGTGTGTGGCTTGGAGGGGAACTTGCAGGTGGTGGTGTTCCCATGCGTCTGTTCCCCTTGTCCTTCTTGGTGGTAGAGGTCACAGGTTTGGAAGGTGCTGTCGAAGGAGCCTTGGTGAATTGTTCATGGAAAGGTTTCCACAGAGAATGAGTGTCATAAAGCTGAAATCTTTGGAAATTAGCATTTGTTCTACACAAACTGTCTGTTGGGGGCAAAACCTTCCACATCTCCTTCACCATCACCTCAGCTGAATGCTGAACTAATGGATAGAAATGTGCAGTTCCTTCTTCTGTAGCTTGTTCTTCCTTCAAATTATGAACAAATTGTTCCTGTACAAGGACAGAAATTTTACTCATCAAATAGGGACATTGACATTATGGAGCAGAAAAGTTTTCCCACCATGTTTCCTGCATCATGCACTATCAGGTATAGCATAAGCAGATTCAGGGTGAAGCTCTCTTCATTTTATCCAAAAATATATCTTAAGCAAAGAAGCAATCATAAAAGCAAAATACTGCGGATGCTGAAGATCTGAAATAAAAACAATAAGTGCTGATAAAGCTCAGCAGGTCTGGCAGCACCTGTGGAGAGAGAAACAGAGGGCGGAATCATCCCAGATTTGCACTAAGTGCGGTAGCAGGTGGGAAAAAGAACATTTTACCATCAGCTACAATAGCGACTTTTCATGCCGTAGCGTCCCAATCCCCCACATTAATTATGCATTCCCAGGAAATACGCCGTTTTGGTGGCGGGCGGGCTCTCATTTGCCCACCATGTCATCACCACGCCACTTCCTCATGTCGAGTGTCATATTTAAAGTGCAGCCACGTGCACACCTCTCAGTGTTTCCAGCCCACGACTGCTGCACAGAAGACATGGCCCCAAAAGGCAAGAAGACTGCAACTCCCCGATTCAGTGATGTGTCCCTGGGATGCCTTTTGGACACTGTGGAGGCCCACTGTAATGTCCTCTACCCCGGCTCTGGCATCAGGATGGGCAGCAATCTTACCATCAGGCTTGGTAGGCAATGGCAGTGGTGATCAGTGCCAATGCTGCACAGAAAAGGTTGGCCATCCAATGCAGAAAGAGGATGAACGATCGCATCCGTGCAACCAGGGTAAGGCAACCATCTCATCACTCTAAACTCACACACCAGCCCATCACACATTCACTGGCATCTCACTCACGGCCAGCTCAAGGGACATCACCACTCACTCTCTCACACACACCCTCAAATCTCCATTTGGCCTCATCTCCTCTGAAGACTGCCTCCTCAGCCCTCACCATCTTGAGGCTACTCGCACAGATTAACTGTGTCCCCACACACACTCTAGGAAACCCCCCTTCCCCAGTACAGCCCTCGCCGAGCACCCTCTGCCCTTGCCTGATGCCAATTCTTTCCCTTCCCTAAGCAAAGCCTAGCCCTGCAGCTATTGAAAAGTCACCCCTGCCTTATGGCTGGTCTGGTAGGTGGTGACCTGCCGATGAGCCCCCTGAAAGTGATGTGGTGCTGTCTGTGAAGCCTGGCACTGATGACCATGAGTGCTGACTGAAGCAAGGTAGGTAGGCGAACAAACCTCCCAAGTCCCAAGCAAAGTGCAGCTCGCCAGGTACTTGTCACTTATGTGCAGTTGTGAAGCACATTGACGTGCCTGGATGATCCAACATGGGGGATGATTCCAGCAGGCTGGACCTATAATGATATGCAGATGTACTACAATGAAGTTCCCGATGTCTGATGGCGGGAAACACGGCCCACCATTGACGAGCAGTGTGGATGACTACAAACTTATTTCACGAAGTCGTGAAATCAATTTTTGGCCTTCTCGCCATATTGTCCACTCATGCCGCCAAATTCGCCCGCCTCCAAAGGGCATGGAAAATTCCGCCCAGAATTAACGTTCTGAAGAAGAATCATATCAGTCTTGAAATATTAACTCTGTTTCTCTCTCCAAGAGAAGATCATTTCTTCTGAGCCATTGTGACTTTCTGTTTCCGACATTTTCTTTCCTTATGCTTTTTCTAATTGTATGCCAATTTAGTGGTAATTTGTGCCAATTTATGGATAATATTGTATCCTAGATTTAAAGCAACTGGGAACTGAGTTGGGACTAGCTAAATTAATTTCAGTTAGGTCTTTACATCAGGCAAGAGAGAAGACTTTCATCCATTCATTATGTACTGGCATCAACCCAAGTCCCCGAGGTGAAGGGCATTGTGGTAACCTATTGTAACATCCAACCCCCAAGCTGTTTTGATTTTAAACAGAAAACAAGTCGTGGAGATTAAGCTGATGGGTTATTATTACTGATTTATTTATTTATCACTTTCACCTCCATTTGCTTTCTATTGGCAACAGGATTGCATCATTATGCCAGCAGTAACGCTGGCACCAATTTTTCATTTATAACAGCGTGGCTATTTTGGCGTTAATCCTATTTCTAATATAATGACTGTAAACTCACATCATGGGAAGTTAATTAATCATAGATTTAATGGATCAGTGCACAGCAGAAGATCACAATTTTATGTAATTCATAATGGATGGAGCCAACCACTGACGACAGTGATTGTTATACCACTTTTCTGTGCTAAAATTGGACATTGAAAAGTACATTTAATGTTTCGCCACTCTAAAGATATACCAAGTCACAAATCTGTCATATACGGAGAACCTTAACTCCTGGATAGGAAGCTGTCTGGACAAATGGGCGACTCGGCTGCTTTCAATAGCCGGGCTTCCTGCTGGCCAGTTGTGGAAATTGAAGATCAGGTCACTGAGAGGCCACCTCAAGGTGCTGAGGTAAATTGCAAGGATGGGGGTGGAGGGCATTCAGCTGCATTTTGTGGGCAGGAGGGGGAAGACTGGGCCAGCAGAGGGTCTAAAATTTCGAATGCAATCTGGAGGGGCAGACCAGGCGCACCTCTGCAACCACTTAACACACCTGCCCTCCACATTAATCTCAGATCCTCCCCATTGTTCTTTCTTATCTTCCCTTTTTCCCCTGGCTCTTGTTTAAAAGCTGTTAATCACTTCCCACTCTAGTGAAAGGTCATCAACTTGGAATGTTGGATGGAATCTTGTTGAGGCATCAGGGGTCTCAACTGCCAGCTAGAGAGCTGGTGAGAGACCCATAGTGCCTCTTTTCGGTAAGGCGCACCAAAACACATGCCAATCAGGCAGTGACGAGGCCACATGTGGACTTTCTCCTGAAATCATCACCCCAGGGGTGGAAGTCCCACCTCGCGAGAGCTGTCAGCCAATCAGAGGCCAGCAGCTCTTGTGCTCAGCAGTGTCATTGAGGCCATGGTTGCTGCTGGAAGGACATTGCCCCACCCCACCTTACCCCCACCACCTGAGTCCTAGGATCATGGAAGACCCAGGCTACAGATAAGTAATGTATTGGGCAAGTCAGTGTTTGCGGTGGGGACATGGTGATCAAAAGCAAGGACAGGGAGATGGTTCTCAGCAGGCCCCCTTTCCCTTGGTCAGGCACTGATTGTCTTTGATTGACAGAGCCCCACCCCACCCCAAAAGTGACAAGTGGCTTCACCTAACATTCCTGCCACATGGCGACAAGCCTCCTGCAGCTGGATTAATACCAGTGACAGCAGGATGAGGCCCTAAGAGGTCACTAAATGGCCACTTAAGGGCCTCAATTGGCGGTGGGGCAGGAAAGTCGACCATAGGCCTTCTCACCCAGAACCTAATTGTGGTGGAAACAGAAAGACAGCGGGGTTCAGGTACACCACCACCCCACCAGTAAATGCCCTTCCTGCCTCCAAGCTCGACACCAGCGAAAGCAGGAGATTCCATCTGTAACTCTGTTTCTCTCTCCACAGGTGCTGTCTGGCCTCTTCAGTGTTTCCAGGATTTTGTTTTTATTTCAGATTTCCAGCATCTGCAGTATTTTTCTTTTGGCTAACTGCTTTAATAAGTTAATTTTAAGACAATCCATTGTACTCTGCCCACCAACCACCACCACCCCAACCGAACCCCACTATTAAACACTAATATCAAGTTTTAAGGGATCCTTATTGACTGATTCCCTGTGGCCATGGCACATGACACTTTTGCAATATCCAAGCACACCACTTGAGTATAATTACTTGCAAGCACCCACTTAGGTAATCATTGAAAACACCAATGGAATGCTGAAACAGTGTTTCAGATACCCTGGTGCTTCCAACAATATAATCTAACTAAGGATTTTGAGGGTTAATGTTGTATAGTGCATTCTACAAAACTTTGTCATCACTATTGAAGCTCCAGAAGAGAGATCCGAGGAAAACCATGAAGAGAATCTGGAAAATGCAACAATTGGAGCTTGATGCCACCCGCATCTTTCAATGCCCTCCTCAAATATCCCTTCAATGACAGTGCTTTAAATCTTCTAGCCAACTCACACATGTCACATTCATGCCACCTGAGGAAACAAACTTTTGCAAGGACTACTATCCCTGCACATAACTTCATTGCAGCCAGATTTTTGCTGGCAGGTTGTAATAGTGATTGGTGTTTGCTTCCACAATATTTCTGCACAATACTTCTTCTAGGTGCTAATTCAAGGGAATTAGAAAGTGACATAGTGTGTGAAATAGGCTCTGTGCTTCCTTCCCTTAACTCACAGGGCCAAAATTCTCAAAGGTGCCCATTGCCATAGCCTTGAACTCACAATTTCTCTAGTTTCTCTCCTATGTCCCTAATGCCCTCTCCAAGCATATCTTGTCCACGAGGCCCATCTCCTGCTTCCTATTCCCACTAAACTCTGAAACCAACAATCCTTTCTTGCTCCCACGTAAACAGATATTATTAATGGTTCTCATTCCTTGGGCGCTTTTTCCCCTCTCCTTCAAATCTGCTGTCACCAACACTCTCCTCAAAGAAACAACCCTTGACCCTTCTCCTTCCTTGCAAGCTACCTGGCCATCTCTAACTGTCCTTATCTCTCCAAATGGTCATGAATGACATCCAATGTGACAACACCTTTCTCAACCTGTCTTGTAGCCTTTGACAGTTGACCGCACCATCCTCCCCCAATGCCTCTCTACCATCATCCAACTGGGTGGGACTCGCTCACCTGTTTCCATTCTTGCCTATTCAGTCTTAGCCAGAGGATCAACTACAATTACTTCTCTTTCTGGTTCCTCACAATTACACCTTGTGTCCATAAAGATCTTCCCTTGGCCGCTTCCTATTTCTCATCTACATGCAATTTATTAGAGTTCTTTGAAATAGTAACATGCACTGTGGATAAAGGGGAGCCTGTAGTGCTGTACTTGGATTTCCAGAAGGCATTTGATAAGGTGCCACATCAAAGGTTATTGCAGAAAATAAAAGCTCATATTGTAGGGAGTAACATGGGTTACATGGGTAGGGAGTAACATAAGCATGGATAGAAAATTAGCTGGCTGGCAGAAAACAGAGATTATGCATAAATTGTCCTTTTTCTGATTGGTAGGATGTGATGAGCGGAGTCCTGCAGTGATAAAAACAGAAAATGCTGGACAAGCTCAGCAGGTCTGGCACTGTCTGTAGAGAGAAATGGAGTCAACGTTTCAAGTCTGTATGAGTTCTTCAGAGCTAAACAGAAGAAGAATTGTGATGGATTTTATACTGTTTAAGAGGGGGTGGAGCAGGTGGAATGAGATAGAAGGTCAGGTATAGGTGACAGCTAAGGAGAGATTGACAAAGATGTCTTGGACACAAGACAAAGGGAGTGTTAATGATAGTTGTAAAGAATAAAGAAGGTACTGATAGTGACATAAAGGTAAGATAACACAATGTGTTAATAGCAGAACAAGGGTCAGCGCTCTGTGAAAGCACAACATAAAACCAAGTGACAGATTACCCTGTTGGGGGAGAGGAGTTTTAGGGAAAAAGGATTTAAAAAATGAGCGAATAAATAAAAGAATAAAATAAAACTAAATAAATAAATGAATAATAAAAAGTGGGTTAAAAAAGGGGTCAAGGTGGAGGAGAGAGCCCATGGTCTGTAGTTGTTGGGCTCACTGTTAAGTCTGGAGGGCTGTAAGGTGCTTAATTAGAAGATGAGGTGCTGTTCCTCCAGTTTGCATTGTACTTCACTAGAACATTGCAGCAGGCCAAGGACAAACATGTGGGCATGAGAATAAGATGGTGTGTTTAAATGGAAAATGACAGAAAGGTCTGTGTCATGCTTGTGGACTGAACGAAGGTGTTCCGCAAAGCAGTCACCCAGTCTGCGTTTAGTCTCTCAAATGTAGAGGAGACCGCATTGGGAGCAGTGAACACAGTAGACAATCCTGCAGGGGTCTGTTCTAGGGCCACAGCTTTTTACAATTTATATCAATGACTTAGATGAGGGGACTGAAGGCATTGAAGATAAATTTGCATGTGATACAAAGATAGGTAGGAAAGTATATTGTGAAGAGGACATAAGGGGGTTGCGGACGGATATACATAGGTTGAATGAGTGGGCAAAAATCTGGCAGGTGGAGTATAATGTGGGAAAATTTGAAGCTGTTCACTTTGGCAGGAAGAATAAAAAGCAGAGTATTACTTAAGCAGAGAACGACCAAGGTGCAGAAGGATCTAAGTGTTCTAATGCATGAGTCACAAAAAGTTTGCAGGTACAATAAGTGATTAAGGAGGTTAATGGAATGCTATCCTTTATAAGGAGAGGAATTGAACATAAAAGTAAGGATGTTATGCTTCATACAGGGCATTGGTGAGACCACATCTCATATACTCTGTGCAGTTTTGGTCTCCTTCTTTAAGGAAGGATGTAAATGTGCTGGAGGCGGTTCAGAGCAGGCAAAGAGTATCCTGCAGTTAGCACCGTGGTGAAGCAGTCTGGGAAGAGTGTCCTGCAGTCAGCATCACAGTCTGTACTGGGGTGCCGCTTTGGGAGTTTGGTGAGGAGGGAACGAGGTGATCCTTTGAGTAGTGTGAGTACAGTCAGGTAAGTATTTATTACTTTTATCACTTATAGTTTTTAAGGTCTTATTTTGTGGTTCATTGTTTGTAATGTAACAACGAGGAGTAGGGAAGAAGGGTCCGAGAGTAATTGATAATATTTAATATTATGGACCTTCCAAAAGGTTTAATTTAATTTAAAGGGGTAAGTCATGGCAGAAGAGCTCAAAGCCGTAGTGTGCTCATCCTGCTCTATGTGGGAAGCTGGGAACATTTCCAGTGCCCTTGGCCAGCATGTATGCGGGAAGTGTCTCCAGCTGCAGCTCCTGGAAGCCCAGGTTTTGGAGCTGGAGCGGCAGCTGGGGACACTGTGAAGCATCTGCGAGGTGGAGAGTATCATGGATAGCACGTGTAGAGAGGTGGTCACACAACAGGCTAAGAGTCCACAGGCAGGAAGGGAATGGGTGACCACCAGGCAGAGCAAGAGGACTTTGCAGGCAGTGCAGGAATCTCCTGTGGCTATTCCCCTGCAAAACAGATATACCACTTTGGATACTGTTGAGGGGAATGGCCTCTCAGGGGAAAGTGGCAACAGCCAAATTTGTTGCACCACAGTTGGCTCTGCTGCACAGGGGAGGAGTAAAAAGTGTGGGAATGCAATAGTTATAGGGGATTCAATTATAAGGGGAATAGATAGGTGTTTCTGTGGCCGCAAACGAGACTCCAGGATGGTATGTTTTCTCCATGGTGCTAGGGTCAAGGATGTCTCAGAGCAGCTACAGGACATTCTGAAGGGTGAGGGTGAACAGCCAGTGGTCGTGATACACATTGGTACAAACGACATAGGTAAAAAAAGGGATGAGGTCCTAAAAGCAGAATATAGGGAGTTAGGAAGTAAGTTGAAAAGTAAGACCTCAAAGGTAGTGATCTCAGGATTACTACGTGTGCCACGTGCTAGTCAGAGTAGAAATAGCAGGTTATGTCGGATGAATACGTGGCTGAAGAGATGGTGTGAAGGGGAGGTTTCAGATTCCTGGGACATTGGGATCAGTTCTGAGGGAGGTGGGACCAGTACCAACTGGACGGGTTACACCTGGGCAGGACCAGGACTGATGTCCTAGGAGGAATATTTGCTAGAGTGGTTGAGGAGAGTTTAAACTAAAATGGCAGGAGGATGGGAACCTATGCAATGAGTCAGAGGAGGGGGGATCAAGGACAAGAACAAAAGACAGAAAGCGGAATAAGAAAAGAGATAGGCAGAGAAATCAAGGGTCAGAATCAAACAGGGACTCAGTGAAAAATAGTGGGAACGGGACAAGTAATGTTAAAAAGACAAGCCTTAAAGCTTTGTGCCTTAATGCGAGGAGCATTCGCAATAAAGTGGATGACTTAGCCGCACAAGTAGATGTAAACAGGTATGATATAGTCGGGATTACGGAGACATGGCTACAGGGTGACCAGGGATGGGAACTGAACATCCAGGGGTATTCAGTAATTAGGAACGACAGGCAAAAAGGAAAAGGTGGTGGAGTTGCATTGCTGATTAAAGAGGAAATTAACGCAATAGTGAGGAAAGATATTAGCTCCGACAATATGGAATCTGTATGGGTAGAGCTGAGAAACACTAAGGGGCAAAAAACGTTAGTGGGGGTTGTATATAGACCCCCAAACTGAAGTGGTGATGTTGGGAATGGCATTAAACAGGAAATTAGAGACGCATGCAACAAAGGAACATCTGTAATTATGGGTGACTTTAATCTGCATATAGATTGGACAAATCAAATTAGTAACAATGCTGTAGAGGAGGAATTCCTGGAGTGTATATGGGATGTTTTTCTGGACCAATATGTTGAGGAACTAACTAGAGAACAGGTCACTCTAGACTGGGTATTGTGTAATGAAAAAGGAATAATTGGCAATCTAGTTGTGCGAGGCCCCTTGGGGATGAGCGACCATAATATGACAGAATTCTTCATCAAAATGGAGAGTGACGTAGTTGATTCTGAGACTAGTGTCCTGAATCTTAATAAAGGAAACTACGATAGTATGAGGTGCGAATTGGCTATGATGGATTGGGAAATATTACTTAAAGGGATGACGGTGGATAGGCAATGGCAAACATTCAAAGAGCACATGGGTGAACTGCAACAATTATTTATTCCTGTCTGGTGCAAAAGTAAAACAGGAAATGTGGCCAAACCATGGCTTACAAGGCAAATTAGAGATAGTATTAGATCCAAGGAAGAGGCATAAGAATTGGCCAGAAAAAACAACAGTCCTGAGGATTGGGAGCAGTTTAGAATTCAGCAAAGGAGGACCAAGGGATTGATTAAGAAGGGGAAAATAGAGTACGAGAGTAAGCTTGTGGGGAACATAAAAACTGACTGTAAAAGCTTCTATAAGTATGTGAAGAGAAGAAGATTGGTGAAGACAAATGAAGGTATTTTTCGAGGATATAACTAGTAGAGTTGATGAGGGGGAGCCAGTGGATGTGGTTTATTTGAACTTTCAGGAGGCTTTCGACAAAGTTCCACACAAGAGATTAGCGTGTAAAATTAAAGCGCATGGGATTGTGGGTAGTGTATTGAGATGGATAGAAAACTGGTTGGCAGACAGGAAACAGAGAATAGGAATAAATGGGTCTTTTTCTGAATGGCAGGCAGTGGGGTACCAGAGGGATCGATGCTGGGACCCCAGCTATTCACAATATATATTAATGATTTAGATGAGGGAACTAAATGTAATATCTCCAAATTTGCAGATGACACAAAGCTGGATGGGAGGGTGAGCTGTGAGGGGGATGCAGAGATGCTTCAGTGTGATTTGGACAAGCTGAGTGAGTGGGCAAATGCAATGCAGATGCAGTATAATGTGGATAAATCTGAGGTTATCCACTTTGGTAGCAAAAACAGGAAGGCAGATTATTATTTGAATGGCTATAAATTGAGAGAGGGGAATGTGCAATGAGACCTGGGTGTCCTTGTACACCAGTTGCTGAAGGTAAGCATGCAGGTGCAGCAGGTGGTAAAGAAGCAAATGGTATGTTGGCCTTCATAGCCAGAGGATTCGAGTACAAGAGCAGGGATGTCTTGCTGCAATTATACAGGGCCTTGGTGAGACCACACCTGGAATATTGTGTGCAGTTTTGGTCTCCTTACCTGAGGAAGGATGTTCTTGCTATAGAGGGAGTGCAGCAAAGGTTTACCAGACAGGTTTCTGGGATGGCGGGACTGACATATGAGGAGAGATTGAGATTATATTCGCTGGAGTTCAAAAGAATGAGGGGGGATCTCATAGAAACTTATAAAATTCTAACAGGACTAGACTGGGTAAATGCAGGAAGGATGTTCCCGATGGGGGGGGAGTCCAGAACCAGGGGTCACAGTCTGAGGATACGGGGTAGACCATTTAGGACTGAGATGAGGAGAAATGTCTTCACCCAGAGAGTGATGAGCCTGTGGAATTTGTTACCACTGAAAGTAGTTGGGGGCAAAACATTGTATGTTTTCAAGAAGGAGTTAGATATAGCTCTTGGGGCGAAAGGGGTCAAAGGATATGGGGAGAAAGTGGGCTATTGAGTTGGATGATCAGCCATGATCATGATGAATGGCGGAGCAAGCTCGAAGGGCTGAATGGCCTATTCCTGCTCCTATTTTCTATGTTTCTATGTTTACTAGATTGATACCTGGAATGAGCGGGTTGTCTTATGAGGATAGGTTGGACAGGCTGGGCTTGTTTCCACTGGAGTTTAGAAGAGTGAGGGTGACTTGCTTGAAGTATATAAGATCCTGAATGGTCTTGACAAGGTGGACATGGAAAGGATGTTTCCTCTCGTGGATGAGTCTAGGGGGCGCTGTTTTAAAATTAGGACGGAGGTGAGGAGAAATTTTTTTCTCTCAGGGGTTGTGCAACTTTGGAACTCTCTGCCTCTGAAGACGGTGGAGGCAGGGTCATTGAATATTTTTAAGGCAGGGGTAGATAGATTCTTGTTAGGCGAGAGAATCAAAAGGTTATCGGGGGTAGATCAGAATATGGAATTCAAAACACAAACAGATCAGCCCTGATTTTATTGAACGGCAGAGCAGGCTCGAGGGGCCGAATGGCCTAATTCTGCTCCTATTTTGTATGTTCATATGCTGTCCCACAGTGAGATCATCTGAAAGCACAGAATCAGTTTCCACATTTTAGCTGATGACACTCAGCTCTATCTCACCCTCACCTCTCTTGGATTCTTCCCTGTCTTTGAATTGTCAGATTGCTTATCCAACATCTGTGTTGGATGAGCAGCAATTTGCTCCAACTAAATATTGGAAAGACAGAACCCATTGCCCTTGGTTCACTCCACATAATCCATTGCCTAGCTACCAGCTGCACGCCCCCTTCCTGGCAACTGTTTGAAGCAGAACCAGACTGTTGAAATTGTTGGTACCATTTTTCACCCCACCACAGCTTATCTGCTGCTGAAACCTATATCTATGCCTTTGTTATCTCTGGACTTGACTATTTCAACACACTCCTGGCCAGCCTTTCATGGTCTACCCTCTATAAACTTGAGGTCATCCAAAACTCCACAGCCATGTTCTAAGATGCACCAAGTTCCCTTCACCCATCAGCCCTGTGGTTGCTTAATTGGCTCCTGGGTATAAGCAATCCCTTGATTTTAAAATTCTCATCCTAGTTTTCAGATCACTGCATGGCCCTGCCCCTCTCAACATTTGTAGTCTACCCCATCTCTACACCTCTCTGTCCGGAATCACCTGGTCCCGTTGGTGGCGGGTGTCATGGCTGGTGTGAGCAAGAAGGCCAAAAATCAGTTTTACGCCATCGTGAAACCAGTTTGCAATCATCCGCTCCACCCCTCAATGGCGACCCATGTTTCCCACTGTCCAACGTCAGGAACTTAATGTTAACGCATTTGCATCTCATCATTGTGCTCGCAGGCCGGAATAATCCCCCCATGTCAAATTTACCTCCCAAGTCGACGTGACTTCAGAACGGCAGGATTTACGACTGCCTTTAGAAGGTGTCCTCCTGGAAATCTGAACTTTGAGGGGAACTCAGAGATAAGTGCACACAACCTTGTGCAGCGCTTGCAAGGATCATCCATAGGACGTCAAGAAAGAGGTGCCGCACATTTGGGGGTGTGGAGTGGAGGGTGCACAGGCAAGTCACTTTTTCCCAGCTGGTTTTCAGTGCGGTGCGGGGCAAGGGCTCCAGTGCGGGTGAAGCTGGGCGGGGTGCGGCGACAAGCTGGGGTGTAGGGATGTGGGGGGAGGGTGAGAGAAGCGGCCACACACTTGGAAAAGCTTGTCAAAAGCGGGCATTCTTCCGCAACTGAGACTGTTGAGCAGCAGCTCCATTGACATGTTTGGAGTCGGGCCTCTGAAAAATTTCTGCCCACTCAAGCAAAGCAAATGCATGAATGTGCCACTAAATGCTCCAGAACTTTTCACCCCTTGGGTGCAGACTGCAAAATAATGTGCAATTTAGGGGGCTGCAGAACAATTAGATGACTGGGCAAGGTTGTTTGGCAAAGGAAGGAGAACCACCCTCAAGATCAAGGTGCAGCAGGACCTTGTGCACATACAGCTGAAGATCAAAGTGAGCCGTCACTCATAGGCACTTCGCTAGACCCAGGGTCTATAAACGGCGCCTGTCATTCCTGCAGATGACTGAGAACCACTGTCGCCAAAGACTGCGCATGTCTAGGGAACTGGTCGGTCACATATGCCACCTGCTGCAGGATTTTGTGCCATCGGGACATGGAGGGCATCCATTGCAAGTGGCCATGAAAGTAACCACAGTGCTCAATTTTTACGCTAGTGGCTCCTTCCAGGGCTCCACAGGTGACCTGTGTGGGATCTCGCAAGCCTCCACACACAAGTGCACCCAGGAGCTCATGGGTGCCATCTTCATGAAGGCATGGAGCTTTGTGCATTACAATCAGGATCAGTCAAGCCAGGAAGCAAGAGCACTGAGACTTGCGGTGATCTCTGGTTTTCCACAAGTGCAGGATGCCATAGACTGCTTAGGTCTCTGTGGCAACAAGCAGTCAACTACATCAACCGCAAGGGCTTCCACTCGCTGAATGTTCAGCTGGTGTGTGACCACCACAAACACATCCTACAGGTCTGCGCACAATTCCCAGGGAGTGTTCACGATTCCTACATCCTTAGCAGGTTTCAGATCCCTGACATCTTCCAGGGTTTACATAGGCTGCAAGGTTGGATCCTCGAGGGCAAAGGCTACCCACAGAGGACCTGGCTGATGACACCTGTGTGGAGGCCTCAGGCTGCAGCAGAGAGACGCTACAACAAGGCCCATTCCGCAACCTGGTCTTTGGTGGAGCAAATAATAGGCATTTTGAAACAGGTTCCAGTGCCACGAGAGATCCGGTGGAGCATTGCAATTCAGTCCCCAGAGGGTGTCATGCATCATTGTTGCTTGCTGCTTGTTACACAACCTGGCGCTGCAATGGTGGAGGACCTGGCTGAGGAGGAGATGGAAGAGCTGCATGTCTCCTTCGATAAGGAGGACATCGAAGGGGATGAGGGTGATGAAGTCCTCGAAGGTGAGGATGCTGGCAATGAGGCCATCGCACTGGCCAGATGAGGCAGGAGCGCTCATGAGGCCCTCATAGTCAGAAGAATCATGGAGGATGATGACGAGATGCAATGAGGACAGTTCTGGCATCCTCACCTTGCATCTGTGAACATTTGACTCCTTTGTGGCTGATGGCAGCGCACATACCCTCAGTGCTCAGGCTCATGTCATGGAGATGCAGCAAAGGCCCTTATGGTCGAAAGATTCCAGGAGGATGATGATGTGCAGTGAGGACACTCCATAGATCTTCATATTGCCTTTGTGAATATCTGGCTCCTGTCTGGCTGAGGGCAGCTCGCTTACGCTCTGTGATCAGGATCATATCATGGAAATGCAACCGTGAAACTTTAAGTATACCTTGTCCGCGGTCTCACCAGTCAGCGCAATGGCACACTCCTCACAGTGGGTCACTCTCCCCTACCCCAGTCTGGGACCTCTCCCTGCTGTTGTAAGCCAGATTCTTCTGCATAAAAACAGATGGAGAGTGTGAGCAGGATGCATGGCACTGCGTGGAATGTTTGTGTGGTGAGCAGAGCTATGGACGGGATGAGGACGTGAGCTCCTGAGGATAGGAGCCTGATGGAGGTGTGAGGGTGTGTCCGAGAGTTAATGGTGTTGTCCCTTGAGGTGTGAGATCCCTGTGGATGTGAGTGTGTGAGTTGAGAGTGATGAGCTGGTTGACTTACCCTTCCTGCGCTGCATGGCTGACCTCCTCTATGCTCCTGCGGTGCTGACTGCTGCTGCCAACGCTTCCCAGGCCGGATTGGTGACTCTGGTGACCTCCTGCAGCCAGAGCGGGAGTAGGGGACATCAAGGCGACCGTCTACTGCGTCCACCAAGCACCCCAAAGAGGCGTCACTAAATTTGGGGGGTGCCATATTTGCTTTTGGGCCACCTGTTGCCTGGAGCAGTCCTGGTCTGCAGACATGGGGCTGAATTTTCACCTCATCGTGTGTGCATGCGCCCGACACGTACGAGCGTGAAATAGTGCGCGACAGCGTCAGGTCAGCGTCCCGACGTCATCGCACTCTGACGCGATATTTCGGTCAGCGGGCATGCTCGAGTCAGCAGTGCACCCGCTGACAATTGAGAGGACTGTTAAACCCATTAATAAATTAATTAAGCTGAATTTTTCCCTGCCCGTCCAACCTTATGGTTGGCGGGAAGGCAAAAAGGCCAAACAGCTTTTGGATGTTTGAGGAAACTTCATCCACAGGTGGGATGAGGTTTTACATGTTAATTAAAAATAAAATAGAAATTTTTAAATCTCATTTATAACATGTCCTTGCTCACATGAGGGGACATGTTTTCCTTTTTCTAAAAACTTTATTTTTCATGTGAAAAATCTTCAGCTCGGTGAGGCAGCTCTGTGCCCTCAGGGAGCTTTCCGTGAGTGCACCATTAATTGGCCAGCCAGCATGAATTCACAGTCGGGCGATCACGGACAGCAGACCATTGCATTGGCACTCTGGGGCCCGCCCACTGCGCCCGCCTGACGAAGAGAAAATCCTCCCCATGAAGTAGGCATGGGCTCTGATGCATTTTAAATATGGCACCCGGAGCAAGGAAGCGCTGAAGTCATGGCCTGGCAGGCAAATCTGAGCCTGCCCGCCAGCGATCCGGCGTGTTTCCCATGAGTGCATTATTTATAAGGTGGGATGATACAGCATGAAAAGCTGCTATTGCAGCCGGCAGGTAAAACATCCTTTTTCCCGCCTGCTACCACACTTTGTGCATATCTGGGACGGTTCTGCCCAACTTTAATCATTCCACCATTGGCAGCCATGCCTTGAACTCCTGAGGCCCAAAGCTTTGGAATTCCCTCCCTAATCCTCTCCCCCTCTACCTCACTTTCTTCCTCTAGATGGTCTTTAAATCTACCTCTTTAGACAAGCTTTTGGTCATCTGCCCTAATATCTCCTGATGTGGCTTGGTGTCAAATTTTGTTTGATAACCCCTCTGTGAAGCACCTCGGAATGCTTTACTATTTTAAAGGACCTGTATAAATATAAGTTGTTGTTGCTGCGCATGTGTAAGAATTTCTTGGGATTAAAGTTGCCCCCTCCTCCCAGCTAATGATGCAGGAAGTACCATCTTTATTACCTTACAGGGGGGTCAGGCCCTGCCTATTTGCTGGTGCATGTGTAGCAATTAGACAGTGCTGATGGGAGGATCTGGATGGAAGACAATGCTATATCTGTGCCCACTCCAGCTATTTGCTTGTTTCTGGGCCCTGCCTCCCCATGACCACACAACAAAAGGGAAAGTTGAGATGAGGGAAGTCCTGCCTCTTGTAACTCGCCCATTCATCTGCAAGCTTGTCAATGTCAGAAGAGGTGGTCCTTCCCAGTCTGGTACCCCAGACCTCTATGATAGGAATCTGAGCATTCATGGGAGAAGCAAGAATTTCTCTGATGTCCTTTGATATAGGGACAAATATGCAGATATTCCTGAAGTTGCTAAACACACCAAGTGGACTGCAGCATCACACAAAGATGCATTGTCTTGTCCATTTGGGAGATTTACAGGGCAGAGCTTTTGCAGGGTTTTTACATTTCAGCTGTAGAATCATTTGTCTCTTCAAACACGTACTTGCTGAAACATGGCTCAACTGGGATCCCTTAGCCATTTTGCTTTGAAGTAAGCCAATGTCATTAGCAAAATTCAAATCAATCAGTTCTCAAGCTGTTTAATTTCCATGATTACATCTAAAATGCCATTGCATGATTTAAAGAGCTAGTACTGTTAAAATAACTAGATATTGAAATACACTAAATCTTGTGTTATTGCTTTATAAATGCACACATTTACCCTGTGTTAACTATTTAAATAGTATTAAAGGCCATAGGCAAGATGATTTCCCCTAAGAATGTTGTGCTGTTTCAATGGCATCACTTAGGATCTTTGCCTGTGTCGTGCGTGAAGCCCATTGATAGCTTTCTCAGTCATGCGTGATGATTTCATCTATTTCCGGGTAACTGAAATATTCTGGTTATAATTGCAGCATCGATTTACTGAAAGGCATTCATATTTTTTCAATTTTTGCTCTATATTGCAACTTTTCTTGTGTTCCCAACTTGCATTGAGACATTACACAATTCTTTTTACATTAGTTTTCAATACAGAACCCATTCACACTTAAAATGTTCAAGAACTATAAGCAAGCAGCATCACAAATTTTCCTATCATTAAACATCTTAATTAAAGCTATTTATCTTTGTTTCAGTGCGGATTGGATTAATAGTTTGAAGGCATTTTATCACTGTTATAATTGAAAATGTAGTGAAGGCTAGTTCCGTGAAAGAGGTTTCAGCTGCTTCTTCCTGCTTCAATATCAATCAGAATCTGAACCCATTTCAGGTTTTAGTTGATTCTGAAAAACATATTGTAGAACTCAGCTATTCTCATTGGGTGCGAGGGCCAAAGCTGCTTCAAATTTAAAGTTATCCAGACAATACCAAAAAAAGGTTCAATTTGGATTACAAATAAACCTATTTTTCTAAAACCTGGTAATACATAAGGGTGGAATACTTCTTTGTCTGATCACGTTGATACATTCATGAATTTTTTTAGCATGGCTGAGCCTTTTGGGGGTTTCTCATCTCTGGCAGAGTAGAGCTGGGGTGCATGCTATCAATTTCTTTATGCCTGATGGCATGGAGAAGCCGTATCTAAGCCTGTAGCAAGCTAAGAGTCTCATGACCAGTCAGGGACTGAATCTGAATTGTGAAATATTCCAAATGCTTAACTTCTATTTCCAATTCACCAGTCAAATATAAAACATTAAGCATGTGGCATTAGGTATTCATTTGTTCATAATCACAAAACTATATTTAGCTCAAACCTACTTCCTAAACCACTGAATTATTAGAATAAATCAGCATTTGCTTTTTCTACTGTATGTGCAAAAACTCAAGTCCATTGGCTCCAGGCAATCAATATCTTTATCAAAATTACATTTCAAAACTATTAATAAATATGAACTCCTATGTCTTAAGAAAGAGATATTTGTCTAACATTTTTTTTTCATTTATATAGTAAGATAACCTAAATATTTTTTAAAGAAATACCTTAAGCAAACTATCACTGGGTCTTTGGCCACTGCATACCTTCCAAAAAGATAGCTTTGTTGCCTACTAGTATTAAAAACTACACCATACGGTAGAAACCAATCACCAGATGTATTGTTAAAAGCAATATCTAGTTAAATGAGTAGTGTTCACGGAGAAGGTTTCCTTTGTTCAAGGGAGAAGAGAAGAATCATGAGACCCTATGTTTTTTTCAGCATTATTAAAACATACACAAATATTTTCACTAAACTTACATCTTCAATTGAAAGGTTACTAAAAATGTAACATCTTCCAAACAAACTTGAAGATAATGATGTCTGAGTGTCCAAAATAACAGGAAGCATTTTCAATTTCCATGTCAAAAGTGCCACCCGCCACATTGGACCGAGCTCCTCTGTAGGTGTCCAGTGCACATGTGAAATGACTCAGGAAGTTCATTATAATATTTAAATAGAACCCCAGCACTGGTTCTAGGACCCTTGTGAGAAACTGGTCTGCCCTAGCATCTGATTCGCGATGTGATAAACTCTATTTGAAGCGTTTGTTCTCTCCTAATAGGTTAGTTGCTGGTTTGTTATTTTTGATTGCTAGTTAACTTCTGTGTACTTTCTGCATATTTTCAGACTTCCATTGTACAATTCTGACTGGAGTCTAGAGGCTTGAAGTTCAGTATAGCTTCAGCTTCCATGCTCAGGAAATAATTGCGATACAATTAACTCTGTTACTTCCATCCATGCTGCTCTATGTGTTGCACTTTATTGCACTGTGGTCATCTTCCCTAAATATGCTAAATGGCCACTTGCAAAGCTATTCCTTCAAAGCCATATGGCTTAATAGGGTTGTTCTGCTCCCAGCCATCAGGAGAACTTTAAAGACCTAGATAATGTGTCCTTCTCAGTGTATGGTGCTCTAAGTGATGAGAAAAATATTTGGATTAGCCAAACTGGTCATATAGCATGAAGTCAGCACTTGATTCCCAAAAGCAGCATCTGATCCATCATATTTCTTGAGCCACTGTGCTTGGAATGCTATTTTGGATTCCCTGGGCTGCCTTTAACAGGGGGTGGGGGGGGGTGGGGGGATGGGTGGCGGAGCTAGATTGCTAACCGCCCCTCCCGCCATCCCAGCCTCAGAAGGAAGGTCAGCCAGAAGCTGGCACGGCCGGAGCAAGCCCACCCCACAGACGTTACACACTGGCGGTGGGCTGAATTAGTTGAGCCTCGAACTTCTGCCTTTCAGTGGGAGGAAGTCCCAACCTTGGGAGCTGCTGGCCAATCAGTAGTGGGTGCTGCAGAAATGAAAGAAAGAGGATGAAAAAGATCATGGCTGCCTCAGAAAGTTAAGTCCCAAGGCGAGATCCGAGAGCTCAGGGAGCAGAGAGAAGGTAGTGGAGGGCTGGGTTTTGGATGGCAGATGTGGAAGGAAAGGGGGGAATTACATCTGATGGGAGGCACAGGGCAGCCCCAAATTAGGTGCCTCCTCTTCCTTCCCGCTTTGTCATTTAGGCCTTAACAAACGGCCAGTGTATGCCTGCCTGACTGCCCATGCCAGCCATGTTTTGGTATGGGCAATGTATTATTCAGGTCAATATGCTTGTTAACAAGCCTGATTGACCTTTAATTATTTAATTGTGTATGGTGGGTGGGCTGCCAATTTTGGTGCCAGCCCACTTAGCACAATATAGGAGTCAGCTCAGGAGCGGGCAGGAATGTGGTAGGCTAGCCAACCGACTAATTTAACCTGTCTCCCACTGCCGAAAACACGCCTGACAGTGACACGTAAAATCCAGCCCCGTGTTTAATTTCAGAGAAAAGGGGAACCTCGGGTATTCAGATTGTGACTAAAAATCTCACATCAAGGATTTGTCCAATATTGACAGCCTCAAATACTCAAAGTAAGTAGTTAGAGATTAATTTTGCTTTTGCCTTTTGGGCACATAGAGGACAAGTTATAATCAGCACTTCCACTTCTAATGCTGTTTTCCTTTCAGCGACAATATGATAAAGTCAATACTTAGTTGCTATGGATACATTCCCATAGAGATGCTACCATTCTAATGCACTTTATAGATAAGAATTGTGACAGAGTTTCATAGGGCTGAAGCTTAACTCCCAAAAATGGGAAGTTGGGGGTCATATCAGGGGTTACGATGCAAAAAATCTGAAACAGAACCCCTAATCTTCAAATCTGTCCACTTCTAGTTTCAACACAGGCAGGATGGGGGATGGGTGACTAATGCACTTATGGGATGTGGGTTGTCCATTTAAATATTATAATGAGGCCGCTCGCCTTCACTTAACAACCATTCTATTTTAACTCAGTTTACCTGGGTTTCCAAAGCCTGGGGAAACCTAGGCCGGGATTTTCTGGCCCAGCCATGGTGGGATACACTGGGGAGGATTTGGCGGGCCAGCCAAAAGTCCATTGGCTTTTGATAGGACCAAGATGATACCAGCAGCAGGTGGGCCAGAAAATCCTGCCCCTCGTAGCAATAGCTACAAGGAGGTGAGAGGATGAGGTGGATCCACCTGATGAGTGCTTTTGCAGCACTACTTGTGGGCCAGGAGAAGCAAGAGTGTTTCCTCCAAAAAGCTACCCAGTAAACAATCTTTGCAATTTGTCTGCTTCCCCTACCCACATCAGACCACTCAGACCACCATTGCCTCTCTTCAACCACCATCTTCTCCCCTTCCCGAATGCTATTAGGCCCCCTTTTGACTATCATCAGCCTCCCAACCACCACTGGGCCACTGGATGCCCCTCAAATGATAGGGATACCCACCCCTGCTATCTGAACAGCTCCCTCATTCCGCGATTGGGTCTCTACTCATGGTTTCTCTCAGTCCCTGTCCAATAGACCTCCAGCCTGTCGATCAGGCACCAGGGTTGGAACCCAACAGAAAAAAATTAAAAAGGAGCCCTGCAGTCAAAAACTGCAGGACATTCAGGAAACTCGTTCTTCCGGGCTCCCCCCACCCCCCCCCCCTCACAATAACAGCCCCACATTAACCTCATTTCCAGGCTAAAATCCAGATATTGGTGTTTATTCTTCCACCTACTGAAGTTAAGGAAGTCACATAAGGGCACATCATATATCCAATAAGCCATAATACAGTGACAAGGATTCTCTGTTTGACCTTTGGACTTGCTACATTTGCCTGGATTTTTGGCAAGTAAAGACACCTTCAGGGCTGTAATGAGGACATGCTCACTTACAGGAGTGGATTGTAATACTGCATCCAAGGAGGTTTTTCTTTTATTCTTTCACAGGATGCGGGCTTCGCTGGCTGGGCCACCATTTATTGCCCATCCCTAGTTTCCCTTGGGAAGGTGGTGGTGAGCTGCCTTCTTGAACCACTGCAGTTCATGTGGTGTAGGTACATCCACAGTGCTGTTAGGCAGTGAGTTCCAGGATTTTGACCCAGCAACAGTGAAGGAACGGTGATATATTTCCAAATCAGGATGGTGGGTGGCTTGGAGGGGAACTTCCAGGTGGTGGTGTTCCCATCTATCTGCTGCCCTTGTCCTGCTAGATGGTAGTGGTCGTGGGTTTGGAAGGTGCTGTCTAAGGAGCCTTGGTGCATTCCTGCAGTGCATCTTGTAGATGGTACACACTGCTGCTACTGTGCGTCGGTGGTGGAGGGAGTGAATGTTTGTGTATGGGGTGCCAATCAAGCGGGCTGCTTTGTCCTGGATAGTGTCAAACTTCTTGAGTGTTGTGGGAGCTGCATTCATCCAGGCAAGTGGGAAGTATTCCATCACACTCCTGACTTGTGCCTTGTAGATGGTGGACAGGCTTTGGGGAATCATGAGGCGAGTTATCGTCTCAGGTTCCCTCGCCTCTGACTTGCTTTTGTAGCCACAGTATTTATATGGCTAGTCCAGTTCATTTCTGATCAATGGTAATTCCCGGATGTTGATAGTGGGGGATTCAGTGATGGTAATGCCATTGAACATCAAATATCTAGTGTAAAAATACAAAAACATAACACCCTCCAACACTTCTGATCTGCACTGACACAATTAGAAATAGAGTCTGTTCCTCGTAAATGAAGCACCATTTTACTTAATGGATGTAAGTCATCCTGGTTTAGCGTGATGTGTAACTGAAGATATAGTTTGAACAGTCAACTGGCTTGAAATGCGAATCCTTATCACAGGGATTTGGCTTACTGGTATGATGTATCCTTATGTTACTTCCTTTACTTGAGTAGGTTGAAGAATAAATACTATGGCTTAGATTTTAGCCTGGAGGTGAGTTCCATGCCGGTGGGGGTGAGATTCTGTTGTGTTGTTCCTTTAGTTCCTCTGAGCTGGGTTTACATTTATGTCTAATAGTAAAACTGTGGTTTAAGAACCATTTATTCTCAACAGGGCTTCCCTGTATGATATTATTCCACCAGCAGCGTTCAAAGTATCTTTACATTTCAATTACTTTAATCTTTAGCGGAGAGAAAAACGTTAATTAATAAAGCTTTGAAAATGGACACGTTTTGAATGAGTATATTTCTGAATTAGGAAGTGGACTTTTTAATTAGGCCAATGCAATAGGAAGGATGTGTTCATCGCATATTGGGAATTATTTTGTGTCACTCCTCAAGAATACATTGTCAACTCTATTGTTTTTGAATTAGACATAAATTTCAGATATATATCTGTATAAAACACTATTAAGACGTGTTAAAGGTGACCTTTCGTAGGTTACATACTTTGTTTTCTGGACAAATACTGGGAACACTGAAGAAATAGAATCAAAATAAATACTCAAGGCTGGATTTTCACTCCCGAGGCGGGTAGCTCGAGTTGGGAAATTTCCCAACTAGGCAGACCCCCTTTGGTTTAAAGGGCCATGTTAGAACCAATTTCCGCTCCAGGATTGTGCGGCTGGGATTGAATCAGGCCCGCCGACCGTGGCAGCAGATTGTAGGTGGCCACGGGGACAGGTGAGGGCCAAGGCAGACTGATTAGAAGGCCCAAATCGGTTCTCTGGGACTTCATCCCCGTTGTTTTAGAAACTGTTAGGCCATTTAGCCCTCACCTGTCACACCCCCTCATTCCCCACCCAACCTCGATGCCACTTCCATGTCAATTCATGCCTTCCAACAAACCCCCATGCCTCCTCATATACCCCATGCCAACTCATGCCCACCACCCACCCCATACTCCCGCATACTCCCACGCCCACTCCATGCCTACTCATGCTTGCCCTCTCATACCCCAATGCCACTTCCATGCCAATTCATGCACCTCACCCAACTTCATGCCACCTACATAGCCACCCACTCAATATCACCAATGGGCAGACTTCAGAAACCATGTGTAGATGAAAGAAATAAACTTCTAACAATCTAATGCAGCTCTCACTCATACCTACTTGATAGTCTGCCTGAAGCAGGGTTCTGCAGCCAAATGTAAGTAGATTTTTTTTAAGTAAGTACTTCCTGCAAAGTTGGGAGGAGCAAGAGTACTCTCCTGAGTCCACAGAAGATACGATCACCCCCATCCCACTGTAGCTCGTACCAATATACCCCTGGATTTATTTGAGGGTTGCTGCCACCAAGACAGGCGGCCTGAAATTGATGTCTCCCATCCTGTGTAGCTTGCCTCAATTATTTGGGTGACACCAGAGGACCAGTTTCTGTTGACCCTCAGGTCTCTTGCTGCCTCTGGTGTGGCTGCCTCTGCAGCACCCTGTTGGCTCAGGATGGATCCAGACTAATTTCCACTCCAAGCTGTCTCAACTAAGCAGAGGAAAATTAGAGAGGATTGAATTTGCCACCTTTCTGAGTGGAAATAGACCACTTAGCCTCTGCAAATCATGTAACCAATTGCACTGTCAATAAATGGTATCTCCATCATAACTGAACAACGTTTCACTGAAGTGGAGTGCTTTGTATTGATTGTATGACACAAAATATTATCTGTACAATCTTTGACACTTAATTAGATTACGGAGAAGAAATGTGGATCTGAATTACACATTAAAAGCAATGTGTTAGAGATAACAGAACGGGAGAGAGACATGAGAGTTTCGGTGGTCGGGCGTAGACAACATTGGCTGGGAATTTACAGGGCAGGAGTGGCCCTGACCTCCGGCCAGAAAGTCAGGGACAACCTCACCTCGGCCAGTCATGGAAGCCCTGGCTGCATTGTAAATTCATCAGGCATTCAAACCTTCTTCCCTTTAAGGAACAAGGTCCCTCCTCATGAGCTGCCAGCCAATCAGAATGCCTGCAGCTCTTCTGCCCAGCAGCACCACCAGCACTAGCGGACATTGGTGGAACTGCAGCAGGCCCTGAAATGAAAGTGAGTGGGGTTGGGCTCGCCGCAGCCAGGCAGCCAAGCCCTGGAAAGAGGGTGGGAGTTGTTTGTGGGGATTGGGGAATGAGGTTTTTGAGTACATGGTGAGGGGGATAGCAGGAGTCTTTTGGCCCTTGCGCCTGGGGAGGCCCATTTTTTGGCCACAGGGTGCCTGATCAGGAAGGCTCCCCTACCAAGCCCACAAGAAGGCTGCAAGGGCATACCTGGCAGTCTCCCTCCATGGCAAAGTGCCTACCAGCCACTTGTAAAATACCCTTAATGGGCCATTTAATTGTTTCAATTGGTTTAAGGGTGAGCGGGCTGTCCGGTCTCCTCTCCATCGCTGATAAAATGCCAGCAGCAGCGGGAAGGCGATGGCCACAACCCCCACCATCCCACCTGATTTAACACGCTTCCCAGCATGCTCCCTGGGGCCCTGGCCAGTTGTGGTTCAGTTTTTGTCAACAAGGAAGAAAACAAAGAAAATATTGAAATGCTTAGATAGCATTACGATGAGTAAACCCAAAGAGGTAATCCTTGAAGTTGTACTTTGGCTCTAGGTGGAAAAATTGTCTAGTTTGGGACTTAATATAATTACATAGTATTTACAGCATATTCACAGGCATTCGGCCTAACAGATCCATGCTGGTGTTTGTACTTCACAACAGCATTTTCCTTCTTCATCTAGCCTAATCAACATAAACTTCTATTAATTTCTTCCTTGTGCGTTTATCTAGTTTCTTCTTAAATGCATCCATGCGAGTCACCTCTTTGTAGTATTGATTTCCACATTTTAACTGCCCTCTGGGTAAAGAAATTCCTCCTGAATTCCTGATTGGATTTATTAATAACTATCTTACATATATGGCTTCCAGTTTTGCTCTCGTTTGTAAGTGGAAGAATCGTGCTGGATTTTCACCGAGTCAGGATGACTTGGGAGCCCTTTAAAAATGGCAGTTGGAACCTGATTCCCAGATTCCCAACTCCATTCCCAGCGTTTCTGATTTTCAGGAGTGCCTTTTAAGGGTGTGGGCTGGTTCTGGTCAAAAGCCCAAACCCTGCACTCCTGACCTGGCTGGCTCCATTGCGACGATAGGCATGCCCTAGTACTCCACAACTTTCATGGGGAGTTGGGTCAGGTTTTCAATGTGTCTTGGTTCTTGGGGTGTCATGAATCATAGCCTGTACGAGGGAACCTTTTAAAAGTTAAGTTCAGAAGGTCCTCCTCATGCTCCCCCATGCCAAGCTATGCCCACCCCCCAAACAAAACCTTTGGCCCCTCATGCCCCCTCATGCACGCTATGCTAAGACATGCCTCTCCACCCACCCCTATGGCCACTCAAGGTTCTTATGCCAAGCTGTGGCACCTCCATGCCCATACACTATGTAGAACCAATGAGCCCAATAGTGACAACAGTATGTGTCAAAAAAGCTTTAAAAGAAACAGTAATTTATTCATAACATTCCACTATGTTAAAAATGTCCTTTTACTACAGACAATAAAAGTGTCAATCATCCAGACTCTTTAAAGTTTCAACAGCTGAAACTGCAAGCATTTGAAACCTCTTACCCTTATGTAAATAAACATTGTGAAATTGACAGCAGAGATCAGACAGCCAGAGCTGTTAGTCAAGCAATGCTTTCTCTGGAGATCAGGGGCAGAATTTTTAGCTCGGTGTGCGGGTGGGCGCCAACCCAGTCGGATGCAAAATCACACGAGATGACATCGGGCGAGCGTCCCAACATCACCCGTGCTCACATGATATTTTGGTCAGCAAGCGCACACAAAAGTCAGAAGCACACCCACTGACAATTAAGAGGCCAATTAAGGTCATTAAAGGTGCAACTGTCTCCGATTTTTCGTGGTCCGTCCAACCTTATGGTTGGCGGACGGGCGAATCGGCCAGGCGGACTTCGCATTTTTGATGAAACCTCATTCAAGGGCGGGATGAGGTTTCTGTTCTTAAGTGAAAGAAAAGTAAATGTCTATGGACAGCACTTATCTCATGCATATGTTCAGGTGATTGATTGTGATGCTTGCACATTTTCTCCCTGATTTTAAATACTTTATTTAATACTTTTCAGGTTTTCAGCTCCCTGAGGCAGCTGTCTGCCTTCAAGGGGCTTTCTGTCAGCGCTTGCCCATGCCTGCGCTGACGCCAGCGCCTGCCCCCTTCCCGCCCCCATTCCAGCAGCGCTGAGCTTCTCAGCGCGTGTTTCACGCTGGCTGGCCGTTAATTGGTCAGCTGACGTGAAATCGTGGTCGGGGGCCGTTTGCAGTCAGTGGATTGTCCCCCGGCTGATTCCAGGCCCGCCGACCTCAAAATTCTACCCCAGGTGTTTTGGTACCCTAATCAACCAGAATACATAATGAGGCTTGGCTGAGAGCTCAGAAATCCATTAGTCTGTTGAGTTTAAATGGCCTAGATGATTCATAATCCACGCCTGTGTGCTTCAGGCCCCACCCCATTTCCCCGACAGGTGAAAGTGGGATTTGCTGTAACTGGGATGGGACTTCTGGATCCGGGTCCTGTTTGCCATTTTTAAAAGGTCCCACGAAAACCTGGCTCAATGTGCCTGAGGATAGGTGGCCTCTGCTAGCAAGTAGATAATTGCTAATTGGTAAGCAGAATTTCGTGTTGGACCGGAAAAGAACTGTACATTTTAAACAAGTTTAAGTTCATGAAACATGGGAGCCTGGCAAAGATGATGCTGGAAAAATCAAGTTTGGAAGTGACAAAGATGTAGTGAAGGATTTTAAAAACAGTGACAGTAAAGTGGGGTGGAGGCAGATTACATTGTGGAGTTGGAAATAAGCAGCCTTGACATAGAATAAAATGTAAGATTTGAAGATCAACACCAGCAGGATGACAAAGTTTGCATAGGGTGA
Organism: Cetorhinus maximus; assembly: GCF_964194155.1. Lineage (NCBI taxonomy): Eukaryota > Metazoa > Chordata > Chondrichthyes > Lamniformes > Cetorhinidae > Cetorhinus > Cetorhinus maximus. The sequence continues at coordinate 39,780,412 of NC_135894.1, forward strand.
GTGGCTGATGTGATTGGAATTAGTGACAAGGGGACAGAATGTATGAAAAGGGGCATAAACTATAGATTTAATCCTTCAATTCAATTCATTTATGCCAATGTCCGACAGACAGTCTAACTACGCAAGAGGTGGTCACAGGGTTATGGAAGCCATAGCAAAGTAGCACTGGATGTCATCAATGTACATATAGAATGTACATAACGTGCCTGTGAATGCTGTCACTGAAGCGGCAGCATGTAGATGAGGAAGAGAAGAAAGCCAAGGGTAAATCCTTGAGGGAATATGGTCATTTTGATCTCTGTGTAACTGCTCCATCTCCAATTTGAAGGTAGCAAGCAGCTTATTAACAGAAAACAGGGTTAAGCAGCCAAAGGATGAGATTTTAGTCACAATCACAACTGTTGCTCCTTAACAACACTGGACAGTTGCACATGCATGCATCAGGATTATATTTAGTGCTCTTGCATATTGGACATACGTAGACTTTGAATGTCTGTGAGCCTTACCTATGTTAGCTGAATATTAAGGATGTATCATAGCCTCTTTGCTTGCCAATGGATGCCTTTGCTTAGATAAAGGTCAGTTCCAATCGAAACTGTGCACAGACTAGAATAAGGTTTTCTCTTGATATTAATTAGCTGTCAAGCTACAACCTTTTGTCACCATCAAAATATGGATCTAGCAAGAGAGCAGGTCCTTAATAAGATAAAAGTAAATATATATTATGTGTGGGAGAGGTGGAAGAATGCCAACACACATGGTGCATTTGTTTTACTGGTTCATAACTTGGAAACCAGTCACAAGCATGCTGCTCAGCCTGCTTCATTAATGTTTGTTTGTAGCCCCACCATATAACAGCACAAGCATCTCTTTTTATCTTGAAGGCAAGTCATCTCCAGTTATCCATGCGTTTGTGTCCATTCAATCACATTTCCTAGGTACCACAGGAAATGAAAATGCACCTCTTGCAAGAAATTAAGGCAGATCAGCTCTATTTTTTGGGCATGGATAATTTGCAAGATGCCTGCACCCATTGCAATGGAGGTGGACAGCATGCCAATTTATTGCTATCTCTTCATTTAAATGATTGCAGCGTGCAGTCCAGCATGACCCACACTGCTGGCCGGCTGTATGCTTAACAGAGGGCCTAATAGTGTGCAAGACTAGCATGTGATGCAGTTAGCCTCCAGCTCTTAATGGGAGTCTATTCCTCTTAAAGAGAAGCTACACCAGATAACAGGCTGTTACAGATTGATATTGCTACAAATCTGAGCAAGGAATATGAAACAACAGACCAGAGAGAGGGTTCCCAGGTTCACAGTTGTGGCATTCAAAGTATTACCAAGCTGGACAAACAAAGCCGTGTTTTCACAGGACCTCAAGGCAGACACTTCAAGAAGAATGGGAGCAGATGTCAGGGGAGCTCAATACCCTGAGTCAGGCTCCGAGGATCTAGCACCAGTGCCAAAAGAATTTTAATGATCTCACCGGTGTGCTCAAGGTTAATAAATGCAACTTCACATGACATCTCCTACCCAGCAATCCACCAACCTCTCGCACTGCTCAATGCACCAGGTCGTCATCGTAAGCCCAGCAAGCACTCAGGACTCATGCCTAACATTCACATACTCTACCTCACCCTCACACACCTTGAAATGCTGCCAGTTTCATACCCACCTCCTGCTGCCTCCACATACCTCCAGCTGTTCAACTATGGCAGGTACATCACCCAAATACAGTGTAACCCAATCACAGATATTCTACCTTCTCTCTTGCAGAACACAATAATTCAATAGAAGGGAGCAACTGAGTAGTTGCAGTGGGCCGACAGGACTTCATCCCCTGAGCCCAATGGAGGTGATGTTGCTGCAAATCATGGGATGTCAACTGCAACTGAGCCTAAGGCATCTGGGGTTGCCAAGACCATCGAAGATGATGTAAGTTACTGTCCCACGCCCCATCTCAACTTCCCCCTCACCCGCATCTTGCTATCTGACATGGTGCAAGCTGCGGATAGTGTAACCTTGCAACCCCTGCTTTCCTCCCCACTTCAATTACTTTGCCCCGACCCTCTCCTCCTGCTTTCATGCTTTCAGGTAAGCGAGAACCCCAGGCTGGCCTTCAGCAGCGCAGCCAGGAGGAAGATCGTCCCCACACCTGCACTGAGAAAGAACCATCACGTAACCTAACATCTGTACTCACTGGCTCAGATACTGGTACTGCACAAACTTTAAAGTCTGGTGTAGAGTCTGGACCTGCACTTGGTGAGTCACCTGGCAAAAGTGGGCTGCAGCCTCAGCCAAGGGTGGAAAGGATAGATGTGTGCCAGCTTCTCAGCAAGTGAGGTCACAGATGAGTTCTGTTATGGGGACTCGGATGAGAATTTTGAAGGGGTGGCCTATGGGACGATGCCGATGAACATGTACACCAAGATGCTGGGTACATTGGGAGGCCTGCCAGATAACCCTTTGGACCTGTCAGGACAGAGGGCATTGCACAGAACTTGGAACTCTTCCTTCGCACCATGGTAGAGGTGGCAAGCTGCATGACAGTACTTGTGGATCCACCTCTTCTGCAACATCTGGTGGCTGCTATCTCAGCTGCCACTCTCACCTAACATCTCAGTGCTGCAATGGAAACTCAAAGAAAGACCATGAGATCCATTCTCATGAATTCAAATCACCGTCTGCTTATGGACAGTTGATGAGGGACAATAAGTACAGTTTGCATGTCTCTCTCCTGTCCATAACAATTTAGCTCCCTGAGTCTGTCCTACAATTCAATGTGATCATGGTGCACCTGACACCTAACTCCATCTACCAGGTTTTGTATCATATCATTTAATAACTTTAGTTAACAAAAAATGTATCAATCTCAGATTTGAAATTAACAATTGGTCCAGCATCAATTGCTGTTTGCAGCCTAGAGTTCCAAATTTCTAACATCCTTTGTGTGTGGAAGTCTTTCCCAATTTCACTCCTAGTGAATTAGAGTCAGACCTTTCAGACTATGTCCCCTAGTCCTAGATTATTTTCTGTATCTGTTCATCATATTTTAATGATCACTTTGGACTTCCATTGTTTCTAGCTTTCCACCATTTAGAAAATATTCTATTCTATTCTTTCTAGGTCCAAAGAAGGTGAGTTCACATTTGCCTCCATTGAAATCAATTTACTACAGTTTGACCATTCACTTTATCTATTCAAACCTTTTTGTAATTTTATGTTTCCAAATTACTAGGATTGTTGAAGTGCTGCCCCGTGCAAGTGGCAGTGGCATCATGGAGCACGAACTTGTTGGCCTTTCTCAGGATGACAGAATTAGTACTCCCACCACTGCCAATGCTCCTGCTGTTGTCTCTCAGCCTGCCAATGAGACTGCTGCTGCCCATGCCAAGGTAGTCCAATCTGAAGCTGGGCCCTCAAGGTGCAGAGCTGCTGGGGGGCACCCTGCAAGGTCATCTACAGTCTCCCCTAGTGGTAGTTTGTAGCCTTCCACCAGTCATGGTGCAGGCTATGGGGCAGCACTGTGTAGGTGCACTAGGCTAGGTAAAGGTACCTGTAAAACAAGCACTAAGGGAATACACAAGGTGGATTAGTTGTCTAATTGAATGTATTCTTGAATAATGATGTCAAAGAGAAAACTTATGGGTGACCTTTATTGTTGGATTTTGACCAAAGGAACACTGTGATAGGGCATCTCAGATGGATATGATAGAGTGAATAGTGGTGCAAGGTGACAAGGGTAAATACTTTCATTGAAAAAAGAGTCTGATCATGTGCTGCCTTGCAGCCCATCTGGTTAGAAGGGGTCTAGAGTCTTCCACCTGTGCCTCCTTCTAGTTGCGAGGTGCCTGGACACAATGGCTGTGCCCTCATAGTAGTAATATTGTGGAGAACACACAGCAGACCACCATAGACTTCAAGACCTGCTCTGAGGTGTAGAGCATGGCTCTGCCTGCCTAAACCCCCTTCCCCACCCCCATGCGGTCGAGGCAGCGGGATAATTGTTTCAGTAGACCATTTGCCTGATCTACAGTGTTTCACGTGGTTCCATGACTTTCATCTTATGTGTGCTGTCTTTACATGGTGGGATAGTGGAGGAGGCTTATCCCTCATCAGTAGAGGGGGTGGCCCTTGTCCCAGAGCAGCTACCCTCTGGTTCTTCTAGGAGGACGGAAGACAGATGGCTGACCGATGCAGGATTAATGCAGTGTGGCTGCTGCCGGGGTAGTGGGCATTCACTGAGATGAAGGCCTTGGCATGGTCACATGACAACAGCTTGCACATTTTCTGTACCTCTCCCCAGAGTCATGTAGGGCCAACAGAGCCATGTCTGTGGAGTCAATGGCACCCTGCGTCACTGGGAATCCCACTATCTTGGTGAAGGCTGCTTTTCCCTCCAGAGCAATCAGATAATGTATTGGCCTCTGTGGCCTCCCAGAAGCACTGATGGCCAGTGTATTGGGAAATGTTGGAGATGTCACCTGCCCCCGCCCGGAAGTACTTGGACACATTTAATTATGTACCTCTGAAAAAGTTTACCATTGAACTGACCCTCTCCCTGTTAATGTCTGTAACAGTGTATTTTTTTTAATAATCTTTAGAATGATCGACCTAAACAGAGTTCGTGTATTTGGTGAGCGCTTTGATGCCTTCTGAGAAGGTACGTTTGGCCAGTTTTCCAGGCAGCATGAGGCAGACAGCACTCTGGATCTCCCTGGCCGAGATGGTGTGGCACTTGTTGTAGTGAATGAGGTGTGAATCCTCAGAGGTGATGAGCTCGAAAATGTCGACAACAAAGGAACTCATAACACTCATGGCCTTGGAGGGGATCCTGGTGGGAGGGTGGACCAGGATCAGCCCCCTGTACACATAAGAGGAATAGCTTTACTTGTGAGATTTCCTCCTCTTCTTGGGCGGCTTCTTGGTGACTTTAGTTAGCGACTGTTTCAACGCCTTGCAGGACAGGTCGTCCTTAGCCACAGACGCCACCTCAGGCATTCCACTCAACTTGTACATCAGTATGATCCAATGAAGGTTTAAAGTGTAAGAAACCTAAAAAGCAGCTTATCCAGCTCAGCACTGGGACATAAATACATATCAGGGCTGATATCTTTTCACAAAAGTCAGGATAAAACTGGTTCTGACTTTCAATCATTAATTTTAATGGGCAGAAAATTGTGAACAGCTTGTGCCCAATTTTCTGTTACCATTTCCACTCCACCGAGCTCTTACATTCTGGTCACAAAGTGGAAAATCTACTCAAAGATTTAATTTAATTTCCACTGACTCTGAAATGAATGCTGAGAATGAGTCTTTAAAGTGCTTGCTGTACTCCTACAGATGTTCTGATCTGATAATAATCCCAGGTACAATTGTTTAAATATAGTTTAAGGTGGACATTTATAACTTTACTTATTTATCAACACAGAATGGCTGTCTCTAACATCTAGCATCATAAAAGCCACCATGATGGATTTGCATTCCTCCTTGATACACACCATCATTGTTTGGTTTGCAGAGTTATTCACCTATGTTTTGGAATTGTGTGCCTAGTTGCTACTTTAATAGGCTGATTTTTTTGGTGGAGGCTGAAGTCACAGTGCCAGGGCCAAAAGCAGGAGCTGACCAAGTTCCTGATTGCAGCGAGACCCTGCGGTGGCACTTTGCCAATTAAGAGGCGGCTGCCATAACCGCCGCACAACTGAGGACAGCAGCCCGTCCCCTCCTGCTTTTGGCCCAATCAGAAAGTCGGCAACTCAGTAGCACACCAGGAACAGTGGCCATTACTCTGGCTGCATCACCAGGGAAGAGGGTGGCTGAATGCCAAGGTGCTTTACGAGAAAGTTAAGCTTTTCTTGAAATCAGGGACCAGGCATATGAGCGTCACTGGCTAGGCCAGCAATTATTGCCCATCCCTAATTGCCCTTGAGAAGGTGGTGGTGAGCAGCCTTCTTGAACTGCTGCAGTCTATGTGCTGTAGGTACAGCCACTGTGCTGTTAGGGAGATACTTCCAGGATTTTGACCCAGTGACAGTGAAGGTACAGCAATATATTTCCAAGTCAGGACAGTGAGTGACTTGGAGGGGAAATTCTAGGTGGTGGTATTCCCATGAATCTGCTGCCTTTGTCCTTTGTGGGTTTGGAAGGTGCTGTCTAAGGAGCCTTGGTGAGTTCCTCTAGTGCTTCTTGTAGATGATACACACTGTTTCCACTGTGCGTCAGTGGTGGAGGGAGTGAATGTTTGTGGATGGGGTGCCAGTCAAGTGAGCTACTTTGTCCTGGATGCTGTTGGAGCTGCACTCATCCAGGCAAGTGGGGAGTATTCCATCACAGTCCTGACTTGTGCCTTGTAGATGGTGGACAGGCTTTGCGGAGTCAGGAGGTGAGTTACTCACTGCAGGATTCCTAGCCTCTGACCTGCTCTTGTAGCCACAGTGTTTATATGGCTAGTCCAGTTCAGTTTCTGATCAATGGTAACCCCCAGGATGTTGATAGTGGGGGATTCAGTGATGGTAATGCCATTGAATGTCAAGTGGTGATGGTTAGGTTCTCTCTTGTTGGAGATGGTCATTGCCTGACACTTGTGTAGCGCGAATGTTACCTGCCACTTGTCACCCCAAGCCTGGACATTGTCCAGGTCTTGCTGCATTTGGACATGGACTGCTTCCCTATCTGAAGAGTCACGAATGGTGCTGAACATTGTGCAATCATCAGCAAACATCCCCATTTCTGACCTTATGGTGGAAGGAAGGTCATTGATGAAGGAATTGAAGATGGCTGGGCCTAGGACACTACCCTGATGAACTTCTGCAGTGATGTCCTGGAACTGAGATGACCGACCTCCAACAACCACAACCATCTTACTTTGTGCTAGGTATGACTCCAAATGGCAGAGAGTTTTGCCCTGATTCCCAGTGACTCCAGTTTTGCTAAGGCTCCTTGATGCCACACGCAGTCAAATGCGGCCTTGATGTCAAGGACAGTCACTCTCACCTCGCCTCTGAGGTTCAACTCTTCCGTTCATGTTTGAACCAAGGCTGCAATGAGGTCAGGAGCTGAGTGGTCCTGGCAGAACCCAAACTGAACGTCAGTGAGTGCGTTGTTGCTAAGCAAGTGCCACTTCACAGCACTATTGATGACCCCTTCCATTACTTTATTGATGATCGCGATTAGACTGATGGGGCAGTTATTGGCCAGTTGGATTTATTCTGCATTTTGTGTACAGGACATACCTGGGCAATTTTCCACATTGCCAAGTAGATGCCAGTATTGGAACAGCTTGGCTAGGGGCGCGGCAAGTTCTGGAGCACAAGTCTTCAATACCATTTCCAAAATATTGTCAGGGCCCATTGCCTTTGCAATACCCAGTGCCTGCAGCCATTTCTTGATATCACGTGGAGTGAATCAAATTGACTGAAGACTGGTATCTGTGTTGCTGGGGACCTCCGGAGGAAGCCGAAATGGATCATCCACTTGGCACTTCTGGCTGAAGATTATTGTGAATACTTCAGCCTTATCTTTTGCACTGATGTGCTGGGCTCCCTATGATTGAGGATGAGGATATTTGTGGAGCCTCCTCTTCCACTGAGTTGTTTAATTGTCTACCACCATTCACGACTGGATTTGGTGGGACTGCAGAGCTTAAATCTGTTCCATTGGTTGTGGAATCGTTTAGCTCTGTATATAGTGTGCTGCTTATGCTGTTTGGTGAGCAAGTAGTCCTGTGTTGTAGCTTCACCAGGTTGACACCTCATTTTTAGTTATGCCTGGTTCTGCTCCTGACATGCCCTCCTGCACTCTCCATTGAACCAAGGTTGATCCCCTGGCTTGATGGTAATGGTAGAGTGGGGATATGCTGGGCCATGAGGTTATAGATTGCGGTTGAGTACAATTCTGCTGCTGCTGATGGCCCACAGCGCCTCATGGATGCCCAGTCTTGAATTGCTAGATCTGTTCGAAATCTATTCCATTTAGCATGATGGTGGTGCCACACAACACAATGGAGGATATCCTCAATGTGAAGATGAGACTTTGTCTCCACAAGAACTTTGCTGTGGTCACTCCTACCGATACTGTCATGGACCGATGCACCCGTGACAGAGAGGTCGGTGAGGACAAGGCCAAGTATGTTTTCCGTCTTGTTGGTTCCCTCACCACCTGTTGCAGACCCAGTCTAGCAGCTATGTCCTTTAGGACTCAGCCAGCTTGCTCAGTAGCGTTGCTACCGATCCACTCTTGGTGATGGACAATGAAATCTCCCAACCAGAATAAATTCTGCACCCTTGCCATCCTCAGTGCTTCTTCCAAGTGGTGTTCAACACGGAGGAGCACTGATTCATCAGCTGAGGGAGGGTGGTACGTGGTAATCAGTAGGTTTCCTTGCCCATGTTTGACCTGATGCCATGAGACTTCATGTGGTCCAGAGTTGATGTTGAGGACTCCCAGGGCATGTCCCTCCCGGCCGAATACCACAATGCCACGACCTCTGCTGGGCATGTCCTGCCGGTGGGACAGGATATACCCAGGGATGGTGATGCTGGTGACTGCGACTGTGAGGTATGATTCCGTGGATCATATAAGAAGAGGAGAAACAAAATACCCAGAAATTATTCCACCAGTGTTTGTGACTGAATCAACGTCTCCTGTTGAAAGAACTCAACTGAGTACAGATGTGTGTGAAGGGCCGGCTATACCTGAAAGAGTCGAAGAAACAGATTTGCAGGTACCTACTGAAGCATTGGATGCTCAGATGACTACAGTGTGGGAGGTTCTGGATCAAACATCAGAAGCTGTAGAGCTGAGGCTTTCTACATGCCTAAGGAAACCCCCAGGAACACTTTGTAAATTATTGATCTGTGTGAATAATTTAATATTTTGAAAAAAATTGTAAAATGTATTTCTGAGTAAAGGCGGAGGAATGTAGCAATCTGAAGTGTAATATATCTTTAAGACAAATGTTGTAATGTAAGATCACATGATCTTGATACCCAATAGCAGAGTAGCACGAGCTACCTCTGTAATCAGTAGTCTTGAATTAGAGTCTGAAGAGTAAAGACAGAGTTTTGAGTTGTAAGCACACAAGTGTAGCTGCTGAGTTCCCTTTGTAAATAAACAGAATGTGTTTCTTCTAAAACGGTCTACAGATCTTCCCTGTCTTGGTATCAACTCAGTCACCCTGAAACAAGCATGCAACCCAGGTCCTTTAGCCCCAACAAACCAGGGCACTGGATCCAAGACATCTTTAGTCTTGTACTCAAATCCTCTTGCAATAAAAGGACAAGATACCATTTGTCTTCCTAATTGCCTGCTGCACCTGCATGTTAGCTTTCAATGACTCATGAACGAGGACCTTTGGATATCAAGACTTTCCAATCTTTCACCATTTAAGAAGTACTCTGTATTTCTGTTTTTCCCACCAAAGTGGATAAAATCACATTTTTCCACATATTCCATCTGCCATGTTCTTGACCACTCACTTAACCTGTCTCAATTCCCTTGAAGCCTCTTCGCATCCTTCTCACATCTCACATTCCTACCTATTCGCCAGTTCCAAAGAAAAATCATATTGGACTCGCAACGTTAACTCTTTTTCTCTCTTCACAGATGCTGCCAGACCTGATGAGTTTTTCTAGCACTTTCCTTTTTTTTTCATATCCCTAGTTTTGTGTCAAACTTGGAAATATTACATTTGGACCAGGATTTTCCGGTCGTCGGGCAGGCTCAGCGGGGACATGCGGGAGCGGCCATGAATCAGACGGCTGCCCGCGATTGGGCCGCAGCTGCCGTTTCACACGGGCTGGCCAATTAGAGGCCAGCTAGCATGAATCACACACTGTAGTGTTCAGTGCTGCCTGTGGGGGAGGGTGGGGGGGGGGGGGGGGCGGAGGGCAAGCGCGGAACTTCAAGCATTCACGGGAGTGCACAGAGCTGCCTCAGGGAGCTGAAGCTTTATGAACATAAAAAATTTAAAAATGTTAATAACATGTCCCCTCATGTGACTATGTTACAAATTAGGATGAATTTTTTTTTTTTAACTCACTGATTGAAACCCCATCCCGCCCGTGGATGAGATTTCGCAAAAAATCTAAAGGCCGCCTGGCCTTTTTGCCTGCCCGCCAACCGTAAGGTTGGACAGGTAGTGAAAAATTTCATTTAATTGCAACTTTAATAGCCTGAATAGGCCTGTCGATTGTCGGCGGGCGCGCTGTCGACCGACATATCACACAAGTGCACAATGATGTCGGGACGCTCGCCAAACGTCATCACACTTCATTTTACGCTTGTTTGGGTCGGGCACCTGCCCGAGTGCAATATTCTGCCCCTGGTCTCCACATCCAAATCATTAACATAGTTTGTGAATAGCTGGGGTCCAAGCACTGACCCTGGGGTACCCCACTAGTCACAGCCTGCCAACCTTAGAATGACCCGTTTATTCCTACACTCTGTTTACTGTCCATTAACCAATTCTCACTCCATGTCTGTAAATGACCCCCAGTCCCTTGGGTTCTAATTTTGCTTACTAACTTCCTGTGTGGGATGATATCAAAGGCTTCTGAAAATCCAAATACACCACATCCACTCGTTTCCCCTTATCTATCCTGTTAGGATATAGATAGTTAGGTTTGCCAAATATGATTTCTCTTTCATAAACCCACGTCAACCCTGCCTAATCCGACCATTATTTTCTAAGTGTTCTGTTATCACATCCTTTACAATATGTTCTAGCATTTTCCCTACTAATGATGTCAGGCTAACAGGCCTGTAGTTCCCTGTTGTCTCTCTCCCTCCTTTCTTAAATGGTGGGGTTACATTTGCCACTTCCAATCTGCAGGAGCCATTCCAGAAATTATAGAGATTTGGAAGATGACCACCAATGCAGCCACTATCTCAACAGCCACCTCTTTCAACACTTTGGAGCGTAGATCATCAGGTCCAGGGGATTTATCAGCTTTCGGTCCCATTAATTTCTCCAGTACTACTTTTTTACTAATAGTAATTTCTTTCAGTTCCTGATCCTCACTAGCCTCTTGGGTCTCTAATATTTCTGAATAGATATTTTCCATTTTTGAACCTAAATGCCATGGTGGATGGATTCTATGGCTCATTTCCGTACCCCCAACCCCACCATTGCCCATTGTCCCCCCAAGACTCCTTCCTCCTCCTCCTCCCCCCCCCACCCCCACCCCAATCGCAATTATTGGTTTCTCTTGTATGCATTGTATGCAGCCCTGCATGAGACCCGGATAACACCCTCCCTGAGAACGGAGGAAGGTAGGGAGCACAGCAATCCTACACCCCAACCAGTGTAGCGTCTCACTGGCATTGCTGAGATCCCACAGCAGTTAAGCTGTGAATGTTGCACTCACCTCGAAGTCATGAGTGAAGTGAGGGTCAACAGCTGCACTCCACTTACTTCCAAATTTTCCAGTTCTGCTCACCAGAAAATGTGCCGCAGGCTGGAGGGGAAAATTCAGCCCAAAGTATTTGTTTAGTTTATCTACCATTTCCTTATTCCCCATTATAAATTCTCCTGTCTCTGCCTGTAGTGGGCTCACATTTGTCTTTGCTAATCTTTTCCTTTTTATGTAACTGTAGAAACCTTTACTATCCGCTCTTATGTTTCTCGCTGGTTTACTTCCATATTCTATTTTCTCTTTCGTTATCAGTTTCTTGGTCCTCCTTTGCTGAATGCTAAAAGGTTCCCAATCCTCAGGCTTACTAGTTTTTTGACAACTTTATATGCCTCTTCCTTTGATCTAATATAATTTCTCTTGTTAGCCATGGCTGGATCACCTTTCCTGCTGGGTTTTTGTGCCTGAAAGAAATATAAATTTGTTGTAAACCATGTATTAATTCTTTAAATACCATCATACCATAATTTCCCAAACTACCACAGCCAATTTGCCCCTCATACCTTCATAGTTTCTTTTGTTTAGATTTAAAACCCTAGTTTTGGATTGAACTACACCACTTCCAAGCCTAATGTAAAATTCCATCATATTATGGTCACTCTTCCTTAAGGGCTCATTTACAACAATATTATTAATTAGTCCTTTCTCATTGCAAAATACCTGATCTAAAACAGGCCATTCTCTAGTTGGTTCCTCAGCGTACTGTTCTAGCAAGTTATCTTACATATATTCCAGGAATTTGTCCACCGCAGCATTAGTGCTAATGAGGTTTACCCAGTCTATATGTAGATTGAAGCCCTCCAAGATTACTATATTATCCTTGTTACATGCACCTTTAATTTCCTGATTTGTATCATACCCTACATTACCACTTTGGTGGTCTAGAAGCAACTCCCACTAATGTTTGCTGTCCCTTGCTGTTTCTTAGCTCCACCCAAACTGATTTCTACATCTTGATCTTCTGATCTAAGATCCTCACTCACTAATGTACTGATCTCATGTATCCCACCTCCTTTTCCTTTTGGCCTATCCTTCCTATATGTCAAATACCCTTGAAGATTCAGTTCCCAGCCTTGATCACCCTGCAGCCATGTCTCCATAATGAAAATTAGATGATACCTCTTTACTTCTATGTGTATCATCAATTCATCTACCTTGTGCGATTGCTGCATATACCAAGATAGAGTACCCTTAATTTTGCCTTTTTAACATTTTTCTGTATTTTGTCCCTATTTCATGCTGGCCTTTGTTTCCGCTGCCTTCCAATGTTGCTTATTACTTTTGTTCCTACCATTACCAGCTTTGCTTTTCTCCTATCTGAATTCCCAATCAGGATTCCATCCCCCTGCCAAGCTAGTTTAAACCCTTCCCAACACCATTAGCAAATCTACCCACAAGGATATTGGTTCTGGTCCTGCTAAAGTATAACACATCCTCCTTGTACAGGTACCACACCTGCTCCAGAACCAGTCCCAATGCCTCAGAAATCTAAAGCCCTCCCTCCTACACCATCTCTCCAGTGTTCATTTGCTCTATCCTTCTATCCCTGCATTCACTCGCACATGGCACTGGGATTACTGCCTTTGAAGTTCTACTTTTCCTAGCTCTCTAAAATCTGCTCTTAGGACCTCATTCCTTTTTCTACCTATCTCATTGGTACCAATGTGGACCATGACCTCTGGCTGTCCACACTCCCCCATAAAAATGCCCTGCAGCCATTTAGTGACATCCTTGACCCTGGCATCAGGGACCATCCTGGAGTCACGTCCAAGGCCACAGAAATGCCTGACTGTTCCCTAACTAATGAATTCCCTATTACTGTTGCTCTTCCACTCTTTTTCCTCCCCTCCTGTGCAGCTGCACCACCTGTGGTGCCACAGTCTTGGCTTTTGCTGCACTCCTCTGCAGAACCAGTGCCCTCACAGTATCTAAAATAGGAAAACAGTTAGTGAATGAGATGGATGCAGGGGACACCTGGTCCTCTTAGACTGTCTGGAAATCACCCATTCCATCTCTGCCTTCCATCTCTCTTAACCTGCAGTGTGACAACCTCCCTCAATGCGCTATCCATGTAGTTTTCAGCCTCGTGGATGCGCCACAATGACTCCAGCCATTGCTCGAGTTCTGAAACCTGGAGTTCAAGTTTCTTTAGCTGGTGACACTTCCTACACATTTTGGCATCCAGGAAGCATCCATGACTTCCCACTTGCTGCAGGATGTACATTCCACGTGGCCGAGCTGCCCTGCCATGCCGTACCTTTACTTTACAGAATATTTATTATAAACTGGAGGTTAGGAAGTAGAATTACTCACCGGCTACTCAACAATCAGCCTTTTCCCCTGCAACATCACTTTTTATTCCTGATGTCACATTTCAAACTCTGCCTGTTTTCTGCTCCCGCTTTTTATGCCCCGCTCAGCTCTCGCTCCTTCCCACGGCTACTAATTAGGAAGTTACTTCTTTTCTTAATGATTTTTTAATTAATATCTCTCCTTACCACCACTTAACGTACTACTTTAAACCTTAGTAATGCAATAAACCTTACCAGTTCAAATAAAAATAAAACAATAGATTCACCAGCTTCTTATTTCCCTTCTGTTTGGATCTCTCCAATACTAACAAATCTCATTGCTATTAATAAACCTTACTAATACTGAAAAACTCTATTAGTACTTAGTATACCTTGCTAGTTGTAATAAACTTTATGTAAAAATAGAATATAAAACTCACTAGCTACTCACTTGTTATTTGTTATTAATAGCTAATATTTTAACGATTGTTAAACTCCCAGTTTATTAGATTCAGTCCCTAAGGATTAATACTCATCAGCCAATCAATGTACAGCTTCCCTATGATGTTACTGTTCACTTTTTTTCAAACTCAGGGTGCTCCTGTCACATCTTCAACAGGATTCTCTCGTGTGGTCATCAATAATTTATATGTGCGAATGGGCAACTATGCCAGAAGAGTGAATGTGTAATCAGCCTTACTGCCACATAGCAACTGAGGCCAAAGTGTATGGAAGTATGCCTTTTGTTTACGCTTGGATGCAATGTGTGAATGACAGGCCTGTATGTGTGATGGGGATGCATGCAGACAATGGGGTTAGGTGTCAGTTGACATGTCACTGACTCTGCATTTTGTCATACAGGACAAGCAGGTCCAGAACAGCAGGGAGAGGTGATGCACAGGAGAGGAGGTGTTCCTGAACTGACACTCTTGACAGTCACCAAGGAAGAGGCGATGGAGATCACTGGGGAGGAGGGAGCGTGATCTGTCACAGACAGCGAGGCTGGGCCAGCTAGATGTAAGAAGGAAGAGGCAACTATCCTGCTAGAAGCAAATATGCATTCAGGATGAATGTGATGAAATGTGAAGTGCTCAAACTGTGATAATTCTTATGTAACTTGTTTTGTGCTCCACTACAGGCCATCTCCATCCAAGGATCAGGCAGCAGCCACAACAGGAGCCCAAAGACTCCACCTCTGGGGACGAAGAAGCCACTGCCCCAGAGGATGCTCCATCAATTGCCTCATCAGAAACCTCCACCAGCACAGTTATACCCACATGATCCATGGAGGGTGAATCTGGTGAGCACAGCACAGAGAAGTCCAAGCAGCTGAGGGAGGATATGACAGGTGAATTCCCAGATGATTGGAGGACTGCTGGGGATCAGCCCCTTGCTGAGCACCACACTGATGACAGGCCTCAAGTTGTGGCCACAAGAAGTCTGCTGGACATGCAGCAGAAGCTGGGGAGGAATGGTGGAAATGCCAGGAATTATGAGCAGCTTTGCGTGGGGTACAGTGGAGTACATGCTAGCCATGAGTTCTGCCATGTCTCAGGCGTGGCTTCGTCCATAGAGAGGGCGACAACCGTCATGGACAGCCAGGTCGAGCATTCCTTTGCTCTAGCCTTGGGCTTATGCAGCAGTGGCTAAGTGAGAGGGGTCAAGGCCCCTGGATCTCCCTGTAGGAGCTCTTTCCCATTAATAGTGAGGCAAGATATTAGCTCCGATGATGTGGAATCTGTATGGGTAGAGCTGAGAAACACTAAGGGGCAAAAAACATTAGCAGGGGTTGTATATGGACCCCCAAACTGTAGTGGTGATGTTGGGAATGGCATTAAACAGTAAATTAGAGACACATGTAATAAAGGAACATCTGTAATTATGGGTGACTTTAATCTGCATATAGATTGGACAAATCAAATTAGTAACAATACTGTAGAGGAGGAATTCCTGGAGTGTATACGGGATGTTTTACTGGACCAATACGTTGAGGAACCAACTAGAGAACAGGTCATCCTAGACTGGGTATTGTGTAATGAGAAAGGAATAATTGGCAATCTAGTTGTGCGAGGCCCCTTGGGGATGAGCGACCATAATATGATAGAATTCTTCATCAAGTTGGAGAGTGACGTAGTTGATTCTGAGACTAGGGTCCTGAATCTTAATAAAGGAAACTACAATAGTATGAGGCGCGAGTTGGCTATGATGGATTGGGAAACATTACTTAAAGGGATGACAGTGGATAGGCAATGGCAAACATTCAAAGAGCACATGGGTGAACTGCAACATTTATTTATTCCTGTCTGGTGCAAAAGTAAATCAGGAAAGATGGCCAAACCATGGCTTACAAGGGAAATTAGAGATAGCATTAGATGCAAGGAAGAGGCATACAAATTAGCCAGAAAAAACAACAGACCTGATGATTGGGAGCAGTTTAGAATTCAGCAAAAGAGGGCTAAGGGATTGATTAAGAAGGGGAAAATAGAGTACGAGAGTAAGCTTGCAGGGAACATAAAAACTGACTGTAAAAGCTTCTATAGGTATGTGAAGAGAAAAAAATTGATGAAGACAAATGTAGGTCCCTTACAGTCAGAAACAGGGGAATTTATAATGGGGAACAAAGAAATGGCTGACCAACTAAATACATACTTTGGTTCTGTCTTCACAAAGGAGGACACAAATAACATACCAGAAATGTTGGGGAACACAGGGTTTAGTGAGAGGGAGGAACTGAAAGAAATCAGTATTAGTAGGGGAATGGTGTTAGGGAAATTGATGGGATTGAAGGCTAATAAATCCCCAGGGCCTGATAATCTACATCCCAGAGTACTTAAGGAAGTGGCCCTAGAAATAGTGGATGCATTGGTGGTCATCTTCGAGATTCTATAGACTCTGGAACAGTTCCTACAGATTGGAGGGTAGCTAATGTAACCCCACTATTTAAAAAGGGAAGTAAAGAGAAAACGGAATTATAGACCAGTCAGCCTGATGTCGGAAAATTGGGGAAAATTCTAGAGCCCATTATAAAACATTTAATAGCTGAGCACTTGGAAAACAGTGGCAGAATCGGTCAGAGTAAGCATGGATTTATGAAAGGGAAATCATGCTTGACAAATCTACAGGAATTTTTCGAGAATGTAACTAGTAGAGTTCATGAGGGGGAGCCAGTGGATGTGGCTTATTTGGACTTTCAGAAGGCTTGCGACAAAGTTCCACACAAGAGATTAGTGTGTAAAATTAAAGCCCATGGGATTGGGGGAAGTGTATTGAGGATGGATGGAAAACTGGTTGGCAGATAGGAAACAAAGAGTAGGAATAAATGGGTCTTTTTCTGAATGGCAGGCAGTGACTAGTGGGGTATCACAGGGATCGGTGCTGGGACCCCAACTATTCACAATATACATTAATGATTTAGATGAGGGAACTAAATGTAATATCTCCAAGTTTGCAGGTGACACAAAGCTGGGTGGGAGGGTGAGCTGTGAGGAGGATGCAGAGATGCTTCAGTGTGATTTGGACAATCTGAGTGAGTGGGTAAATGCATGGTAGATGCAGTATAATGCGGATAAATGTGAAGTTATCTACTTTGGTAGCAAAAACAGGAAGGCTTATTATCTGAATGGCTATAAATTGAGAGAGGGGAATGTGCAACGAGACCTGGGTGTCCTTGTATACCACTTGCTGAAGGTAAGCATGCAGGTGCAGCAGGTGGTAAAGAAGGCAAATAGTATGTTGGCCTTCATAGCCAGAGGATTCGAGTACAGGAACAGGGATGTCTTGCTGCAATTGTACAGGGCCTTGATGAGACCACACCTGGAATATTGTGCGCAGTTTTGGTCTCCTTATCTGAGGAAGGATGTACTTGCTATAGAGGGAGTACAGCGAAGGTTCACCAGACTGATTCCTGGGATAGTGGGACTGACAAAGGAGGAGAGATTGAATCAGTTAGGATCATATTTGCTGGAGTTCAGGAGAATGAGGGGGACCTCATAGAAACCTATAAAATTCTAACAGGACTGGGCAGGGTAGATGCAGGAAGGATGTTCCCAATGGTGGGGGAGTCCAGAACCAGGGGTCACAGTCTGAGGGTACGGGGTAGGCTATTTAGGACTGAGGTGAGGAGAAGTTTCTTCACCCAGAGAGTGGTGAGCTTGTGGAATTTGCTACCACAGAAGGTAGTTGAGGGCAAAACATTGTATGTTTTCAAGAAGGAGTTAGATATAGCTCTTGGAGTGAAAGGGATCAAAAGATATGGGGAGAAAGAGGGAGCGGGCTCAAAGGGCCGAATGGCCTACTCCTGCTCCTAATTTCTATGTTTCTACGTTAATCATTTGTATTATTGAGAAGTCTTGGGGCCTGTCATAGTATTAGATCATCAGTCATGGTAAGCTCCATATTTGTCACAATATGATGGCTTGAAGGAGATTGGGACATAGACATCATTCCTGAATGAGATGTGTTACGTTTTCATACATTCTTTATTGAATGTTCTTGCGAATTGTTACTTCTGTGATGATCATTCTGTGGAGCCTGGCTTAAAATGCAGGCACAACTGCACCCCCCTCCATTTATTTAATATTTGTTCATGGGATGTGGGCATTGCTAGTGGGGCCAGCATTTATTGCCTAATCCTAATTGCCCTTGTTCAGAGGGCATTTGAGAGTCAACCACATTGCTGTAGATCTGGAGTCACATTTAGGCCAGACCAGGTAAGGACAACACATTAGTGAACCAGATGGGTTTTTATGACAATTGGCAATCATGGTGATTATCAGGCTTTTAATTCCAGATTCTTATTGAATTCAAATTCCACCATTGGTCATGGTGGGATTTGAACCCAGGACCCCAGAGCATTACCCTGGGTCTCTGGATTACCAGTCCAGTGACAATACCACTACACCACCATCTCCCCATAATTTATGCACTCTAAAGGATGTTGGACGACTTCACTCTCAGCAACTATAAATGAGACAGGTGCAGTTGCAAGCAAAGCACTTTAAAGGTGGTGCTTGGTCAGAATAATTGGGCAAGGCAGGCTGTTACATGGTTGTCCTCGTACCCCTAAGATTTCCTTGGGACCAGCATACACTAGTGAGTGTGTTTGACAAAGCTCCACTCCCTGTTCTATTATAGGTGGTAGAGGATGTAGGTTTATAGTTAACTCGGCTGGGTAAGATCTACATCCCAAAAAAGGTGATGGAGGTCTGATAATGGAGCAATGGTCGAGCAGATATGTTATTGTTGAGCAAACCTTGTATAAATCAGGTTGTCCAACTCTCCATGGCTCCGTGAAATCCATGAAAGGCTCACTTGGATTTATGGCTTCCTCATGCTCCGACAAATCCTCCTCATCTGAGGAGGGCTGATGTTCCTTGTGCCCTTCTCCTTGCAGCACCTGTTCACATTGCAGCGTCGGGTTGTGCAGTGCACAGAGACCTCTACTATTTGTGACATCCTCTGGGGTGTGTATTACAAAGCCCCTCCAGACTAGTCAAAGTAGTGGAAGTGCAATGGTGTGCTCAATGGTGGCTCTGGTGGAAGCATGCGTTGATTGCAGTGCTCCTCTGCATCGCTCTGGGGATTCTCACTGGAGCCATCAGCCATGTATGCAATGGATAGACCTTGTCACCAAGGATCTATTCATCAACCTGGGCTGGGCCATCAAAAAGCTGTGGGAGCCATGAGTTGCACAAGATGTATGCATCATGACTGATCCCTGGGAAATGAGAATAGACCTGCATTATTCCTCTCCTGAGGTCGTACACCGGTTGTTCGTTCAAGGAGTGAAAACCTTTACGATTTACAAATGCAGCTGGCTGTTCCCAGGGAGCTTTTCTGAGCCACATGAGCAAAGTCGATGACACCTTGTGCTTGAGGAAACCCTCTTCATCCGTCGAAAAATGGATAAAATCATTGGCATGACTAAATAGGTCATTGGTCACCTCCTTTATGCACCAATGTGTGGCAGCCTGTGAGATGCCACATATACCACCAGTCATACCCTGGAAGCCATTGCTGGTGTAGAAATTGAGTGCCACTGTAACCTTGAGGGTCACTGGCACGGTGTTCCTACCAAATCTATGTGGCTGCATGTCTTGATGAACAATCTGACATATCTTCGGTGATCATTTCCCAGAACATCCTTAAACATCTCTGACATCTGGGAGTAATTTGTTCCTGAGGACACATTGATGCACCAGTGCCCATCTTCGCCAATGCTTTTCTGGGATGTCTGCATCCGGACCAGCCTCCTCCTCTGGTGCTGCCTGTTGTTGATCTTGCAACCTCTGTTGTTGGACAGCAAGACCTCTCCTTCTTCGCATTCTCTCCTCCTGATCCCAAGGTTGCAAGGATATTGGGTGAATGAGACCCATGGTTAATGCAGTAATCGCACTATGTGAAGAGGGCAAACATACATAAGAGAGCATACTCGTCCATGATTTCCATCCATTGAACTAATTATTAGGGAGTTCCTTTAATCAGCCAATGGTGCACAACCTGAATTCCATCCACCCAAAACGATCCTTCTCCCACTTCAATGAAGATTACCTTCAGAGGAGCTGTGTTTTATACAAGGCCCTAGATATGCTGTGCGTGACCTTTGAAACCTGTTCCTGCGCCTTTTACCCTCCTCCTGTTACCCTCACACTTGCCCTAAACACCAAACATAACCTTCCACCATCCCTCTGTTACACTTGAACCTCTTCCTTTTGCCCTGGGCCCTATTACCAGTTCCCTGGACATTCCATCTCTCCTCCCTCTGCGTACATCCATGACCATCCAAATTCGCGGTCTGACCATGAACCCTCCTGTTATCCTCGTCAATGCTTTTGTCCATTCCTGTGACCCATCCCATGAGACCTGCCAATACCTGACCCTGAACTGGCCCCATACCGAATACAACTCACCGCTTTGACTGTGACAGTCCCCTCCTTCTCAGCACCCTCAATTTTCCCCAAAGGGCTCCAACATTGACAGCACTGACCCGCTCCCCCCGACTTTAGGCCCATCACCCACCTTACCATCCCTGCCTGGAACCGCCCGCCCCCCTCGCCATTCCATTGCATGACTACCACACTCAGGACATTAGGCCCTTCCCTCCAGTGCACCTGCCAGCACCTGACTACCTCCCTCTATCACACCTACCGGCACCTGAATGTATGTCTTTCAACACCCTCTGACTTGTGGCACAGAGTTCAAAATGGACAACTGCTTACCTTAGTCACGAGTACACAAAGCCGACTGGTGTATGCCACCTTTAAACGATCCAGTGCCATGAGATTCTCATGTACCGTTAACTTTATCCCGAAGGTAGGACTTATTAAAACCTGTTTCACACTAATGAGTATTTGTGGCTTGCAAGTGTATTATAAGTATGAACCTGCCACAGGCCAGCAGACTCAACATGCCGCAAACACACTACTGACTTTATCTCTGCATCTCAACCACCATTAGGAAATTAAAATTTTGCACCCCACCAAATTAAGTCATCCAGCATGCCACACTCTGTGCTCTTGCAGGGTCCACAAAATGCGCCCCCCATCCCCCTCCACCCCCCCAACAACTACCTCCCCAGATTGCCAACTTTTGCCTGAATTAGATGTCCAACTTTTAACTATGTTTATTTGTATCCATAATCCCCTTGTGAAATTGGAATGGAAGGTTTCAGTGGTTGGGTTTAATTCTTTGTAATACCTGACTGGTTAAAATCTGTTGATTAAAGCCTATGTCCCCTTTGATTTTTCCTGGTGTGTGCAGCCTATTCATTTAAGTATTCAGGATTTTTACATTTTGTTGTGTGGCCCTGCATGCATGGTAACTTAAAGAGGTCAACTTCTGGGTTGCTACTTGGCCGTGCAGCTTAACTCCTGCAAATGGCCCTCTCATTCGGCAGTAACCATTCAGCCTTAACTACAAGCTAGCATCCAGTCTTGTCTGGTCCAGGTGTTCTGCTAAAATTTATCTCCTTTAATTATTTTTTGACAATATAATTTATGCAAAATGATAAAGCCTGATAATGTTAGGAGGCAACTTTGTTAAATCCTTGAGAATGATGCCAGCACTTTTCTCAATGTTTTCTATCAGAAAGCCACTTTATTGTTAATGCCTACCTGCAGATGCCTAGTCAAAGTGCGCTTTGGCAGAGGGCTGGAAGCAGGCCATCTGCTGACAAAGCAAACTACCAATAGGGAAAGAAATTAGGGTGTACACTTTAATTGGGATGTAATACTTTTAAAAAATACATTCACATTGCATACTAAATGGGGCATTGCTATAAAATAGCATTCATTCAAATAATATCATTTTAAGTATAACAATTAGAAATGTTTTTTTTATTTCTTTGCTGTTAGTATTTTAATTCATATTAAAATGAATCAGCCCCAGGGCTGGTTGCTATTTTTGATGGACAATTGCCTGACATTCTTCATCTGAAGGTTTTAGACAAAATGATTTTTCTCATGAGGAAATTATTGATATTGAACTGGAGAATGGGGAGGATGTCAATCCCACTGTTATTCCTTTTGTCTTTTGATTTTCTCCCTAAATGGTAAAGCTTTCTTCACTATTACTAAGTTTAATATTAAGTTTATAATCTCTCCCACACACTCCTTTAAGGCTTTTTTAATCTCCCTTGAATTATTTTTGTAACAATTAGCCACCTTCTTTAAGTCATTCCCTGATAAGCCAGTACTAACCTTCATGACACCCTCTATAAACTACCTCAAGCCATCTCCACTCCCCATAACCTCATGCAATCTTTTCTAACCTTCCTTTATTTGCTCCCTCAACTTATCTCTGACATCAGAGATGGCCTTTTGTAATTCTTCATCCATCCCTCTCCATACTGTTCTGGTTATCATGATTATCATGACCTTGGTTATTCTTTTCTCTAACAACTCGCTCTTATTAAATTTTTCCTTCTCGCCTCACATGACCTCTAACAAGATATGGCCCAATCATCTTGTAACCATGTTAAAACACCAAAGTTTGCTCTCCTGCATGGCGAAAACTGTAATTCTGAAATTACTGATTACCAAGTAAAATGGCTGATTGTTAATTTTATAAAATACGGAGTTAAAATCAACAGAATTAAAACCAATAAGTAGGTTTTTCAGTGAACAATCTGTTCTGCCAGATTACTGCCTGGGGATAAAGTTGAAAATTACCAAGATGAGTATCAACAAAAAGTCATTACAAAGTCCTGAAATATAAACAGAAAATGCTGAAAACTGAGCAGGTCAAGCGGCAACTGTGGAGAGAGAAGCAGAGTTAATGTGTGTAATTTTCCCATCCTTCCCACTGCAGGTTTTGTGGCAGGTGGGAGTGGAGAATCCAGCGGCAGTCAAAAAGTCGGAAACTCACAACATAAAAGTAGCTTGTGATTCGACCGATGGCAGGTTAATAGCAGGTGGGCTATCCTGCTGCCTAGTGGCATGAACACCATTTGCATACTATACCATCTCATGAATGCTCATTAAAGCAGCTGCTCGCTGGAATCTTGTGATGCCTTCTAATCTTACATCACGCCAGCGGGAAATTACGTCAACCTCAAATCCATTTGAAAAGGAGTGGCATGCACACGTTGGACCTCAGTTCACTCATGACTTCAAGGTGAGTGCAACATACGTGGCCTAGCTGCCACAGCACTGCGTCTGTCTTGTTGCAATGAATGCCACGCTTCTGGAGCTGTAGAGTTGGTTTGCTACAGCTCTTTCCCTACGTTGTCCCGAAGGACACCACTGTGCTGTGGTACTCATGCAGGCCTCCACTTCCAGACAGTGACCAGTAATGCGGCCGGGGTTGGGGAGCGCAGGGGTCCTCTACTCCCGGTGGCTGATACTGTTGTCCACAAGGACACCGCTGTGCAGTGGTCCTCAGGCAGAACTCTGCTTTCAGAAATAAGCATTTCGACCGGTGGGGAGGAGGTGGGGATGACAAACACAAGGGGGCAGTGGGGATGGGAGGCTGTGTAAGGACTGTAAGTGGGGGCAAGGGGGCACAACGGAAGGCAGAGGGTAGGCCGAGGGGTTGGGAAGCTGGAGCCCAAGAGGCAACATGAAACACTTACATTCCAGGGTGGGGGGTGGGGGGTCGGGGGGTGAATAAAATGATAACACATGCTTGACTGGAAGCGGATGCACGCAGACTCCGGAATAGGAAGGGGGTGGTTGTTAGTAAGGCACAAGAGGGATGGGTTGCACAGAGATACAGAAGGTGGGGGTGAGGGTGGGGGAAGGGGGGTGTGTGGTTTGGGAGGGGCCACTGTAGCTCTCAGTCATTAACGCAATGGGGAACTCTGCAAAATTCCAAGTTCTTGGTCTGGGACTTTGCAGTCAGGAGTCACAGAGGACAGGCAGTCCAGAGACAGTGTGGAAAAGAGTCACAGATTACAGGCAGTCCAGAGACAATGTGGAAAGGAGTCACAGAGTACAGGCAGTCCAGAGACAGTGTGGAAAAGAGTCACAGATTACTGGCAGTCCAGAGACAATGTGGAAAGGAATCACAGAGTACAGGCAGCCCAGAGACAATGTGGAAAGGAGTCACAGAATACAGGCAGTCCTGAGACAATGTGGAAAGGAGTCACAGAGTACAGGCAGCCCAGAGACAATGTGGAAAGGAGTCACAGAGTACAGAGAGTCCACAGACAGTGTGGAAAGGAGTCACAGATTACAGGCAGTCCAGAGACAATGTGGAAAGGAGTCACAGAGTACAGGCAGTCCAGAGACAATGTGGAAAGGAGTCACAGAGTACAGGCAGTCCAGAGACAATGTGGAAAGGAGTCACAGAGTACAGAGAGTCCACAGACAGTGTGGAAAGGAGTCACAGATTACAGGCAGTCCAGAGACAATGTGGAAAGGAGTCACAGAGTACAGGCAGCCCAGAGACAATGTGGAAAGGAGTCACAGAGTACAGGCAGTCCAGAGACAATGTGGAAAGGAGTCACAGAGTACAGGCAGTCCAGAGACAATGTGGAAAGGAGTCACAGAGTACAGGCAGTCTGGAGACAATGTGGAAAGGAGTCACAGAGTACAGGCAGCCCAGAGACAATGTGGAAAGGAGTCACAGAATACAGGCAGTCCAGAGACAATGTGGAAAGGAGTCACAGAGTACAGGCAGCCCAGAGACAATGTGGAAAGGAGTCACAGAGTACAGAGAGTCCACAGACAGTGTGGAAAGGAGTCACAGAGTACAGGCAGTCCAGAGACAGTACGGAAAGGAGTCACAGAGTACAGATAGTCCAGAGACAATGTGGAAAGGAGTCACAGAGTACAGGCAGTCCAGAGACAATGTGGAAAGGAGTCACAGAGTACAGGCAGTCCAGAGACAATGTGGAAAGGAGTCACAGAGTATAGGCAGTCCAGAGATAATGTGGAACTGAGTCACAGAGTACAGGCAGTCCAGAGACAATGTGGAAAGGAGTCACAGGGTATAGGCAGTCCAGAGATAATGTGGAACTGAGTCACAGAGTACAGGCAGCCCAGAGACAATGTGGAAAGGAGTCACAGAGTACAGGCAGTCCAGGGACAATGTGGAAAGAAGTCACAGAGTACAGGCAGTCCAGGGACAATGTGGAAAAGAGTCACAGAGTACAGGCAGTCTGGAGACAATGTAGAAAGGAGTCACAGAGTATAGGCAGTCTGGAGACAATGTGGAAAAGAGTCACAGAGTACAGGCAGTCCAGAGACAATTTGGAAGTGAATCACAGAGTACAGGCAGTCCAGAGACAATGTGGAAAAGAGTCACAGAGTACAGGCAGTCCAGAGACAATTTGGAAGTGAATCACAGAGCACAGGCAGTCCAGAGACAATTTGGAAAGGAGTCACAGAGTACAGGCAGTCCAGAGACAATTTGGAAAGGAGTCACAGAGTACAGGCAGTCCAGAGACAATTTGGAAAGGAGTCACAGAGTACAGGCAGTCCAGAGACAATGTGGAAAGGAGTCACAGAGTACAGGCAGTCCAGAGACAATGTGGAAAGGAGTCACAGAGTACAGACAGCCCAGAGACAATGTGGAAAGGAGTCACAGAATACAGGCAGTCCAGAGACAATGTGGAAAGGAGTCACAGAGTACAGGCAGTCCAGAGACAATGTGGAAAGGAGTCACAGAGTACAGGCAGTCCAGAGACAATGTGGAAAGGAGTCACAGAGTACAGGCAGCCCAGAGACAATGTGGAAAGGAGTCACAGAATACAGGCAGCCCAGAGACAATGTGGAAAGGAGTCACAGAGTACAGATAGTCCAGAGACAATGTGGAAAGGAGTCACAGAGTACAGGCAGTCCAGAGACAATGTGGAAAGGAGTCACAGAGTATAGGCAGTCCAGAGATAATGTGGAACTGAGTCACAGAGTACAGGCAGTCCAGAGACAATGTGGAAAGGAGTCACAGAGTACAGGCAGTCCAGGGACAATGTGGAAAGAAGTCACAGAGTACAGGCAGTCCAGGGACAATGTGGAAAAGAGTCACAGAGTACAGGCAGTCTGGAGACAATGTGGAAAGGAGTCACAGAGTACAGGCAGTCCAGAGACAATTTGGAAGTGAATCACAGAGTACAGGCAGTCCAGAGACAATTTGGAAAGGAGTCACAGAGTACAGGCAGTCCAGAGACAATTTGGAAAGGAGTCACAGAGTACAGGCAGTCCAGAGACAATGTGGAAGTTAATCACAGAGTATAGGCAGTCCAGGGGCTATGTGGACCACATAATCAGAAGTCAGAGATAGGAGACAGTCCAGGAGTGCAGCTGGCACGCAGCAGGAGGAATCATTGGGAATATGGTGTACTCCAGCATCAAAAAGGGGCAAGGACTGTGCATTCAGTAGGAAAAAAGCACAGCTTGGTGTACAGGCCTGTCTCACAGTCACTGTCTGCCTCTGTACTGGGCTGGGGTGCAGAGAGAATGGTGTTGATGGTAATTGGAGGCACCTGCAACCTGTAGATTGGAAACACATAATTAAAGGGGGTGGGGGGTGGAATGTGAAGCTCTCCTGGAGGTCTTCACATTGGTAGCTGACTATGCCTCTAGGTGGGGAGGGTAAAGGTCCACATGGGGCATGGGTATGTCACCAGTGATGGATTGGGGGATGGGGTGGGTGGGGTGGGGTTGGGGGAGGGGGTAGGAATGTTGACCACAACAACTATGGCTTCCATATTACTGGGGAAGGCTGGAGAACAACAGGAGGGAGCGCTACCTTCATATTGTGAGGTTCCAGGTATATATCCGGCAGACGGACAGTGAGAGAGGTAATATCGAATTGTGTTTCGAAGTAATAGCGGAGAACCACCATCTTGCTGTACCACTGTTGGTGCTGTCTCAAATAGAAAGTACCAGCGAATCTGATCAGTAGGGGTCTGAGACAGTGTGGGAGGAGCACACCGCTGGGCTAAGGGTTCCTTTCTGGGGTCGTCCTCTAACTTGTTGGTGCCGCAAGAGTGAACATGAGTCTGCTTAGTGAGAAAGGAGGAAGAGCTCCTTGGAAAGAAAGCCACTGAAAGCCAATGCCTTCATTAGCACTGTTAAAGGGCTGTTCAGAACTCAGGGGCTTCACATCACAGTCACTGCATCTCAAGAGTAACACACAGGAATTTAGAATTTGGGAATGCAGGCAATAGTGAAGGAGGCACAGCTGTGTCATACAGGGAATTCCATCAATGAAGGCCTGTCACATGTTCATCAGATTTAACATTCCTATTGGGCCAAAGGGCATCTGCTCATTGACCATGAGCAACTGATTGGTCATTAATATGCCACATCAGAGGTTGGTGCACAGAGCTAGGTTGGGTCACTCATCTCATTTACACCTTATCATTCCACGCAGGACTCCAGATGTTGCACATCTGGGATGCCATCTTGTTCACCTTGATGTGTGTGCTGGCATCTCAGGAACAAGGCTGCATCAGCCACCATGTAAGTAGGGCAGGAAAACTATAAAATCTCTCAGCTGCCATAGCTTTCATATTCTGAGCTTCACTTTCTTGACTCTTTAATCATTAATGTCTTCAATGTTTCATTTCAGAGGGAAGGCAAAGCACATATGGATCCAGGGCTCAATGCTGCCTTTGTCAGGATCCTAATGCAATGGAGGTGGTGAAGGAGGAAGAGGCAATGCCGAGTGCAGCTCCAGCAGGAGGCCACGCCTGAGGGACATGGTCAAGTGGAGCCAGAGCATGAGCAGAAGGGTCAGGAGGAGAGACTCAGACAACTAGGGTGACTCGCCAGACCTAGGGTTTATCGTAGAAGAGCCTCCTATTTGCAAATGAGTGACAGGCAATACCGTGCACATGTGTGCTTGTCCTGAGCTCTGGTACATCACATATGCCACATTCTTCATGAGGACCTGATGCCACGTGGAGTTGGAGGGCATCCCCTGCCAGTGGCTTTGAAGGTGACCGTAGCGCTCAATTTCTTTGTGTAGTAATTATGGTTTTATTTAGTGTGCAATGTACCTTTAATAATAATACTTGTTAGGAAAGATCACATGATCTGTAGTAATCAATAGGAGAGTAGCACGAGCTACCTCAGCAGACAGTGTAGAGATAGAGTCGGAGTTGAAAGCACATGTATAATGGCTGCTGAGTATATTGTAAATAAACTTAATGTTTCCACCCAAAGTACAACTCGGCCACCCTACAACACTTTGCCTTTGGGTCTTTCCAGGGATCGACAGGGAACCTGTGCTGCATCTCTCAGTCCACAACACATCGATGCATAGAGGAGGTCACAGATGCCCTTTACAAGAAGGCCCATCACTATGTCAGGTTTTCTCTGGACAAGGATAGTCAGAGTGCGAGATTCAGCAGCTTTGCCACCATCCCAGGCTTTTCAAGGGTGCAGGGTGCAATAGACTATTGGCTATTCAGGCTCCGCGGCAGTAGCCGCTAATGTTTATCAATCATCACCGGTGTGTGATCACTGGAAGCATATTCTGCACGTTTGCGCACGGTACCCTGGGAGCTGCCATAATTCCTACATCCTGAGTCACTCCCAGGTGCCTGAGATTTTGGAGGGACTGGTACATCTGCAGGGATGGCTGCTTGGTGACAAAGGGTACACACTGAAACATGGACTGAGGACACTTGTGCATCACCGTCAGTCATTCCGAGGAGAAGTATAATGCTGCTCACAACTCCACGTGCTTCCTTTTAGATCAGACCATAGGGTTTCTGAAGATGCATTTCAGATGCTTGGACCGCTCAGGTGGCTCATTCCAGTACACTGCCGACAGGGTTTCCCGCATCATCGCAGTGTGTTGCACCGTTCACAATCTGGCTTTGCAAAGAAGCGACCCCCCTGCCAGAAAGCGAATTGGAGGAGGATGAGAGCTCATCTGAGGATGAAGATCCGGAGACCCAGGAACCTCAGGAGGCTGCTGAGGGTCAGTATGAACGCAATGATGCCATGGAGGAAGCAAGCTGTGGGGGACGTGCTCGTGACACTTTAATTGCTGACAGGTTCCTGGAAGAGCTTCCACTTTGGGCATAGTCTGGGGCCTCAGGCTTACGCTGGGCTCCTTGTGGGCCTTCATCTGCTGCTACCTAGAAAATAGAGAATAGAGTTTCAGTTGATGAGCATGAGCTATATAAGACTGCATGTGACTCACTGTGATTGTCAGGATGTGATGAATTGATGGAGATGTGATGTGTACTAGGTTGATGAGACAAACAGATCTGCCCTTCACCACAGGAGCGATCCCTGTCCTCCCCAGCCTCCTTGAACTCAGTGAGGGCAATGATGTTGGCCGTCTCTCCCCTTGTCTGCGATCTTTCCCTTCTGTTCTGTGCCAAATTGGCCTGTATGAAGATGAAAGAAAGGTATGTGATGAGAAGGGAAGGAACAGAGGTTGGGTGAGATGTATGTCCCCTGTGTGTGGTGAGCTCTCCCCAGAAAGATCAGAGGATGGAGTGTGAGCATCATAATGGATGGGATGGTGGTGATGTGAAAGTCTCGGTGAGTGTTGATATGTGTCCTCTGCTAATGGTTGCGTGAGATCCCTGAAGAGAGTAGCCATTTCAGAGCATGATGCCATGATTGGAGTTTGATATTGGAGGGAGTTGAAGGATGACTTACCCTGGCAGAGTGGATGAGATCATTCATCCTCTTCCTGCACTGGACAATGTTTTGAGCGCGGTTACCAGCCGCACTGACACCTTGTGCAATAGCCTCCCAGGCTGGAGAGGTGAGGCTGGTATGTTTCCTGGATCTATCCCTGGGATACAGGACATGCCTGTGCACCCGGGCTCCTCTGATCAATGTTTCGAGGGCCTGGTGGGTGAAGTGGGGTGCTGCCTTCTTCCTGAGGCTTTCGGCTTTCTTCTTGTGCATGGAAGACATCTATAATGGTCTCATGGAGACAGGTGGGCTGGATAGAATGAGGTGTATGTGTTAGACTGGCATTTAACTATGGCACCTGGACCTTTGACCCTGCCAGCTGACAGCGGGTGGGCGAATCAGCTCCGAACTGCCAGCTGATTCAGTTTGAAATTGCCTGTGCAAAGTTAAAGAGCTTCGAAGCGTGGAATTGGGCGTGAGGGGCTTTTCGCCATTCGGAGCAGCAGGGTGAGAGCTGCCAAAACCAACTGCTACCGCGCTTAGTCTCATAAATGGAAAAGTCAGCCCAATTTTTCAAGGCAACAACCTTTTGTCAGAAATATGAAGTTCTGTCTCTAACAAGGCTATGGGCCATGTGCTGGTAAATGGGATTAGGTAAGTAAGTTTCTCACATGTCGGTGCAGACTCGATGGGCCAAAGGGCCTCTTATGCACTGTGTGATTCTGTCATATCTGCTGTGCTGTTGTATTGCAGGGAAGCTGCAATATTCCTTTGCAATCTGCAGTACTGTGTCTTAAGGCAGTAATGATAGTATATATGAAGTATATATACTTTATAGTTATCCTGATATATGTTTGGATGAAAGCCCTATTTGTTTTGTGTCACATAAATTTGCTTGTTCTAACAATTCTATGGAGTTACCACTGGTCTCCCATTGTATCTCCAACAGGAGACCGGCAGAAACCCCAGAGAAGCCTGACATTGTTTTGTGCCATTTCTCTGGGAATTGCTCTGGCCTCCTGCCAGTGGCATAACAGTAGACTAATGGCAGCTTTGCAGAATTTTAAGGCCCGTTAAACTAGGGATGATCTTTTGTCTCCCTCCTCTCATTTTTCAGATGAACGGGATGGTAGCAAGACAAAAATCGCACTTAAAAAAAAGACTCATCACCTGGCATGATTCCATCAGACTCAACTCCTTCCTAATGGGTGAGAGACGGGTAAATTTACCTCGCTTCCTGAAGCAAATCACTAAGCTGGCTATTGTAGCTCATCAGTTAGAGAAATGGGGAAAGGATCTCTATATAGAAAGTTCATGGCAAAAAATAAAGATAGAAACCTTCCTTTAAATTATAATGCTGGAATCTAACTCCCAGGAAATATCAGCACTGACCCTCTGCTTGCATTTGTGCTCATTTTTCTTCATAAAGAGACCCTATTAGCAAAGGAAACCAAAACCCTTGAACTTCAAGTAGATATAATTGCCTGTGGTTCAACTTAAGCCAATATTAATCAATGTGTTGTATACTCATGGTGCATTTCAACTTTCAGGTCCCCAGCGAAGAACCTCGGCTATTCCATTTGTGTGCTGGATACTGCAGGTTCAATCCATTGAATAATATTATTTTCTGCCTGTGTAGTGGCTCTAGTTGAGGATGAAAGCTGGGCCTATAGTGCAATTCCCTTTGCCTCCCATTTTTACCGATAAATGGATAAATTCACAATATGTGTCTCACCTGCAGTGGCTTTAAGCACAGATTGTGGAAGAATGGAAAATCAACTAAATCTAAAATTGAAAAATTTAGGTCTATTACATGCTCAATGCGCAAAGGCTAGTATTTTATGGTCCGCCTGTGCTAACATTGTAAGGTTTATGCATTTTCTGCATATTATCTGTCGTTGTAAGTCTGCTGCCCATATCTTAACTCATGCCATTTCTTAACTCATACTGGAATTTTACACTGGCGGGATTTTACCATCCCGCTGAAGTCAATGGACTTTTGAACGGCTTGCCACATTTTACAGCCCTGCCCCCGCTGCGACAGGGCCTTCAAATTCTGCCCCATGTCTCATTCATCCATGTGCTAATTGCACATGATTGGTTCCCAATCCAAAAATACTTCAATTCTAAAATTCTCATCCTTGATTTAAAATCCCTGTAATCTCCTCTCATTCTACAAGCCTGAAATATCTGCACTCCTCTTGCCCACCCTAATTTTAATGACCCCACCACTGGAGGCCGTGCCTTCAGTTGTCTTGGCCCTAAGCTCTGGAATTCCCCTCCTAAACCTCTCCACCTCTCTTCATTTCTCTCCTCTTTTAAGATGCTCTCTAAAGCCCACTTCGTTGATCAAGTTTTTGGCAATATTTCCTGATATATCCTTTTGTGACTGGTGTTGAAATTGTTTCTATTGGTAACGCTTTACAAGGTTGTAAGGAAGAGCAAGATAATGAGACATTGCATCACTTCCTGTGATGATGTATACTGTGTCTCATTAACATATGACACAGTTCGAATTAACCCCTTATACTGCATCCCCCCAAAGTCTCTGACCTCCATTTCTTTTTCTAGGGACAACCGCCTATGGCGGTTTCACTCATCTTCCTCACCGGGTCCTCTGCTTCTTTGAAGGGAATTGGGGATTTGAGTCCTGCGGATGAGGCTCTGCTGGTAAAAAGGAGAATTTGTAGATAACTCAAGTTCACTGATCTGGCTGTCATCTGGACCTCTCAATAAACACAGCACCTGTTCAATTTGGTAGATGATTGCTTCAACTGTGTAGAAGGTTTCTTCTGTGTGGCAACTAGTGCAGGTCTGTTCCATCTCACCATACCACTATTTGTTTGGATGAGGTAGGGCTGTCGATGTGGTAACCACTTGGCCATAGTGAGCTTGATCTTGGTTCCAAATTGGCTCTCCTGGTTGGACGTCTGACAGGTTGCAGATTTGGTGACATTGGTCATAGTTCTGGCTGGAACAATATGCATCCTCTTTCTCCCTCACCTTGTCTAAGTCATCAGCTTGTACACTTGACATGAGTGTGTGTGGAAGAGTAGGAAGTTGATTTCTCAGTCTTCTTCCCATTAAGGGTTCAAATAGTGCTAAACCATTCTGAAGTGGAGTTGAACAATAGCTCAGAAGTGCAAGTTGGATGTCATTGTTCTTCTTCGGCAATACTTTTACAGTATGCACTCCTTTTTCAGCTTTACCGTTGGTTTGAGGGTACCTTGATGAACTGGTAGTATGGACAAATCCATGTGATGCCTTGAACTCCTTAAAGCATTCATTGGCACACTGCGATCCATTGTCTGAGATTACAGGGTCTGGGATTCCATATGTTGCAAGTATCTTTGTCAGCGATGTGATCACTACTTCAGAAGTGTGACCCTACAGTTGTTTGACTTTTATCCATCAGGTGTAGCAGACTATTATGATCAAAAACATTTTACCTCTGTGTTCAAAAAGGTCCAATCCCAAGATGTTCCCATAGTCTTGATGGAAAACAAGATGACATCAGTGGTTATCTTGTCTCCTGACAATGAATAGCACAAGTAATACAGCCTGGCATCATCTCTTCCAGTGACTTTGAGAGACTTGGCCACCAACAGGATATCTTGCTCTGGCTCGACATTTTGTGATGCCCAAATGTCCTTGGTGCAATCGTTGCAGTATATCAAGGCTCAGAACTCTCGGAATAACTAATCTCTCATCATAGATGAGCAAATCATCAACAACACTGAGGTGTCCTCTCTGTTCATGGTACTGCCTGAGAATGGGATTGTGTGGCATGTATGGTGGTCATCATTTGATGCAGTCCTCTCGGACTTGAATACATTCTTCATCAGATTTCTGTGCATCTCTGATTTCATTCAGTTGTTGCTGTTGAGTGGTGGTTGTTGTCAATGTAAAGGCTTCTACCTCTTCAACAAAGATGACATCACCTCATTCAGGTCTTGCCACTGGGATACGAGACAAAGCATCTGCTGTAGTCTGCTGTTTTCCCGGAACATACACTATCTTTGCATCAAATGGCATTATCCACAGTCTGAATCGTTGTACTCATGGAAGCATTTTTGTGAACTCTTTAGAATTTAAGAGTGTCACTAAGTGTTTGGGGTCTGTCTCTATCTTGAAGTGGAGACCAAGAACATAATCTGCAAACTTTTCACAAGCCCATGTAATATTCTCTATCACTACTTATCTCTGTTCAGTCTCTATTAGTGAACGGGATGCATATGTAAATTGTCAACACTTTCTATTCATCTGTACCTGAAAGAGTACAGCTCATAATCTTGTAGAAGATTCATCTGCAGCAACAATGGTGGGTAGTTCTTGATCATTGTGAGCCAAGATATCAGCATCTCTTTGATTTTCTCAAAAAACCACTGTTGTGCTTCCTCCCAGGACCATGTATTGCTTTGTCATAACAGCTGATGTAGTGGGTCATTGATGACAGCTGGATTGGGCAAGATTTTTCAAACTTAGTTTACTACACCCATGAATCTCAGGAACTCAGTCACATTGCATAGAGCTGGAAACACCTTGCTCTTCTCTGGATCAACTCTGACACTGGATGCATCCACACTATGCCCAAGAAACTTGACAGTTGGCTGTGAGAATTCACATTTTGTTGTTGTTGTTGTTATCCATAGATCAGGACATCATCCATGCGACATACAGTCCTTCTAGGATACTTAACATTGTCCTCTGGAAGATTTCTAGCGCTGATGTGAAGCTGAAGGGTAATCTGTTAAAACAAAGCCTCCACCATTGTAATGAATGTTCTGAGCAACTAGGACTCTTTATCGAGGGGTAGTTGCCAAAAAAACTATTTGCATCTAGCTTTGTGAATATTGAATTCATTCCCAATTTTGCTTAGCTCTCGTCCACAAATGACACATGTTGAACTTCGCTTCAACTGCTTTGTTCAGCTGTGTAAGATCTACGCAAACTCTGATAGATCTGTTGGATTTTGACAGTGGGACTATCCCCAAGCACCAGCGTGTTGGTTCTGTCACATGTAAAATAACCCTTTGTTTCAACGTTGTGTCAACATCCTTCTTTACCTTTGAGTGGATTTCTGGGTATAAACAAACACACTAGCCTCATTTCAAGATGTAGAATGATGTGGTATGCTGTTTTCAGCTTTCCTAATCCTGTGAACAGCTGTGGAAATTCAGCTCTGAGGGTTTTAGGCAGACCTTCTCGGCTTTCCAGATCCTCTGCTCTGCAAATCAGGTATAAGTTGGTACAGGCTTTCCTGCTCAAGAGTGAACAGCCCTGGTTCAGTATCACATGTAAGGTTTCAGTGATTTTTCTCTCTATATTGAAGAGTTGCATTCAGTTGTCCTATGACCTTGAGTTTTGTACCTCCAAGACTCTGGCAACAATTCTGTCCCTGGTTCGTTCATCTTTTAAGCTGCCATATTCACAGTTTTCTGCAAGTCTATGCAGATCATTGATAAATGTATCAACAGTTTCCCCTTGTCATTGGGTATGCTTGTTAAATTTAGCTCGCTCAGCAATGGTATTCTTTTGCAGGTTGAAGTAGGCATGAAGTGCTTTTATTACTTCCTTTAATGTAGCTTTTTCTATGTCAATCCCTTGCCTGACTAGGAGTTCATCTGCAAAGCCACACATCACATACAATAACATACTGACCTACTCACTGTTCAGTTTTGCAGTGAGCCCCAATGTGGCATGATATCTGGTAAATCTTCAGCACCAGTTCAGCCATGCTTCTGCTTGATTGGGGTGTGCAATCTGGTCGAAGCTTTCCAGTAATAGCAGAGACTTTTCCATGCTTGGCCTTTCACTCGCTGCCACCATATAATACTGTTGGTCTTGTGTTAACACAGAATATTTAGAGTCTGCTGAGGTAAGAAAAACACAAAGCTTATTGGAACATTTCTAATGATGAATACATTTTAACCATGAGGTTGCACAAGAGAGAGCAAGATCATGAGGCATTGCATCACTTCCTGTGGTGATGTATACTGTGTCTCATTAGCATATTACACAGTAAGAATTAACACTTTATACTACATTTCCTTGCCAAGTTTCTAATTCTACCATTTACTACACCCATGGTTCCCGAAATAGGAATGGTTACGCTTTTGTCATGTCAGGAATAAATAATATTGATTCTCACGAGCACCACATTGTTGGGACTCATGAAAATCAGGTTCAAAAGGAGTAGTAACAAAATGAGTTTCTTTAAGTCCAGCCACGGTATGTAAGCAGTTTAAAGATCAACTACAACTCAATACCAAAATTATATCGACACAATATTGCAAATTCTACTTTTAAGTTTAACAAACTCCGCTGAGTCAGTCATTTTTGGCTTCAAGAAGAACAATTCAAACTTTAAAGATCGTTACGTGATTGTTTCACTTTGTATGTGATTGACAGTTCCTTTCTAATCCTGAGTAGTAGGATATTCAAAATCCAGGAATAAAAGGCTGATTCTCTCTGAAATGAGGGGATCATTGTGAAATTCCCAGGGAAGAAACAAATCTGTTTTAAACTATTTAAAGAGAACAAAATCATTTTGAATTTTCAAAAAATAGTTTAGATTATTGGAGACTTCTGTAGCGGTAAGAAATTTATGAAAAACTTACATCGTATAAAAGGTTCTTCCAAGAGTTAATCCTTAATTAACCAACTTAAGGTTGATAGTTACTGTTTTTCTCCACATTGCTATTTACCATGAGGAGTTAGATAATTGATTTTAACTTTAATATGTAATTATGTTACCCGACTACTATTTATTTACTTGATTGCTTTTTGTTAAATAAGTTTGCTCAATGGTTTTAAAATTAAAATGGGGACTGATTTGATATCAATTTGCTCATCAAAGATGAAAGAGGAGACATCCAGCAGCAAAAAGCAGTTAGCGGTGTGGGCCTAGAAGTTTTGGATGTTTTGGCATTCCTTATTTCACCTGTAAAACAGGCAGAGTCATTAAATTTCTAGGCCATAATTTTCTGGTTATTATCCCATGAATGGTATCAAATGCTTATCCTAAGGAGAGGTTGAAACTTTTGAAGGTTTGGGGATTTGGAATTGAGTGAAATAATCTGCAATAAAGAAGGTGGAAAAGGCACAAATATTTAATGGAGAACAATATTAAAATACTCAATGCAAGATACATATTCAAAATACCTGCTCTGCAAGATAATATAGGCTGTTTGTTTAGTTGTCAAATTTTGTTTGATAATGCTCACTTGGGATGTTTTGCTCTGCTAAAAGGGGCTATATAAGTACAAATTGTTGCTGTTGTTTGTATACTTCTGTGGGAAATGTGTAAGAATGGGGTCAAGAAAAAAGAGCTGGGCCATACTTGGCCTGAACTATGACAATGCGATGACAAGGGGGTGAATCATCTGGACCAGATGTGAGCCGGGGAGAAAATCTTTTAATTTATTCATGGAATGTGAGCACCGCCAGCAAGACAACCATTTATCGCCTGTCTCTAATTGCCCTTGAGAAGGTGGGGGCTTGAATACAACTGAGTAGCTTACCAGACCAGTTCATAGGACAGCTAAGAATCAACCACATTGCTGTGGGTCTGGAGTCACGTATCAGCCAGATGTGGTAAGGACAGCAGATTTTCTCCCCCAAAGGACGTTAGTGAAACAGATTGGATTTCACAACAGTTTGGAAGATTGGTCACAATTACTGATCCTAGCTTTTTGTCCCAGATTTCTGTAATTAATTGAATTTAAATTCCCTGCTGCCATGGTTGGATTTGACCTCATGCACTGAATTTTTAAAAGAGGTCGAGGTTGGGATTGGAGGGGGGAGGGCCTGTGGTTTGGTGCCGATGGCTTTTGTGTTGGTTCCCTGGCATAGTTCCGACCCCGAGCCATTTTGAAAGAGGCCAGCTCACTGCCAACAAGCAGCAGGCAGTCAAATGCCATCAATTAAAAGTATTAAGGGAAGTATTAAAGTATTAAGTATTAAAGTCCCATTCCACAGTGAATGAGATTTCCAGTCGGCATTGCGGGTAGTCCACATCATCCTGAACCATATCTAGGTCAATGTGATGGGTTCAGGGCAACGAGTGGGGAGCCACGATGAATCATGCAAAGGATCCCTCCCCATCCCCCACCAGACCTATAAAGGCTGCTAGGTCACAGCTGTGGCTGTTGGCTCTCCCCTGGAGAATTGGTGGCGTACCGATAATGGCACTGGACTAGTAATCTAGAGGTCCAGGCAAATGCTGTGGGGGCATAGATCCAAATCCCACCATGGCAGCTGGTGGAACTTAAATTCAATTAATAAAACCTGAAAACTAACTTCAGTAATAGTGACCATGAAGCTATCATCGATTATCATAAACAAGGAACATCTGGTTCACTAATGTGCTTTTGGGGAAGGAAATCTGCCATCCTTACCTGGCAGATCCACAGCAATGTGATTAACTCTTAACTGCCCTCTGAAATGGCCGAGCAGTCCACTCAGTTCAAGGGCTATTAGGGATGGGCAACAAATCCTAGCATTGCCAGCGATGCCCCCATCTAATAAAAAAAATCAAGGCCAGTCCGGTATGGCATTTTAAAAATTAAAGTTAACTTATCGGCACTTATCCCTTGCTGTCTGTATTCTCACATCAGCAGCTCCTATCTTGGCTGGTGAGACTGCCTATCCCTGAGCCTTGGAGGACTTCCAGCATCGGAAGGTGCTGATTGGATGGTGAGTCCACTCCCTTGCCTTTGATTGGCTAAAGCTTTTAAAAATTGTAATGGGTGTGTCTAAAGCGCACCATGTGGGATTGGGACCTGGAACTCGCTCCCATGTCCAGTTCCCGACCCCTGATTAAAAATTCAGACCCTTTTTTCTGACCATTAGTAGAAGCCTCTAGATTATTAGTCCAGTAACAGCTGCTGTACTCCAAAGTATACCTCCTTCCTATTTGGTTACAGCCAGGACATTTTCAGAGTTCAGCGGCTCATTGCATGAACATTTAGCAGTTAGCAACTGCATTGCCTGTGTTGGAATCTCATGGCCTTGTGGGTGGGAGATTTGGCATGATGCAAACTTTAAAACATGCAACTGGATTTTAAAGGGGGAGAAGTTTCTGCAAATCCTACATCATGGTTAAAGCGAATTGGACCTCATAATCCTCTTCCTTACCAATATTTACCTGCACCTCCATAACATCACTGACACCACCCCCCACCAACACCTTGTGATGACCTTTGACCTGGAAGCAATACAGTAAGGAAAATTTGTAATTTATTTGAAATGTCTTTGAAATCTGTGGTTTTTAAGAAAGTTTGAAAACGACTTGTAAGAGTTTGCGCTGATTGTAAAGCAATCCATTGGGCAACATCTTCAGGTCAGTGAGCAGGGGCGGGGCCCACTCGCCGACGCATAAAATGACGTGGGGATACGTCGGTTGTGCGTCCCAACGTCACCCCGCGTCATTTAGATTTTCAGTTTGGCGGGCACGCAGCCGAATCGGCTGCACACCCGCCGAACTGTCAACGACCTATTAAAGCCCATTAAAAAACTCATTGGCTTGATTGATTGACATGCCCGTCCAACGTTAAGGTGGGCAGGCAGGCCGGGAGCCCAGTTAGACCTCGGAAAAAGCATGAAATCTCATCCACGGGCGGGATGAGGTTTCATGAGGGTATTTAAATTTTTATTAAAGGTTTCAATAAAAGTTATGGGCATGTCCCAGCTCATGTGACAGTGTTACATGAGGGGACATGGCAGGGAATTTTTTTTAAAAACTTCATTTAAAGTTTTAAATTAGAGCTGATCTCCCGGCTGAGGGAATCCCCCCACCCCTGCCCGCACAGGGAGCATATAGCACTTCCTGGCAGACGTCACATTGGGCAGGCCTTAATTGGCCCTCCCACGCAAAATGGTGGCGCCCCCCTGACCGGGGGCGCCAATTGGAAGGCTGCTCACCCGCGCCTGCTCGCACACTTCCCCCCCGACAGGGGGGAAATTGTTGCCCATTGTAATTTTCTTGGATTATAAGAAATATTGATCCATGTGATGTGGTGTCATTTGACCTGGAACCAACCGGAAACAACTTAAGAAAGAAGTTCTGTGGTCAGCAGACACAAAGAAGATCTGCAGACAGGGAAGAGTCACAAGTTGGTGGGTAGAAGCAATTAGCACAGAGATGCAGACAAAAAGAGAAGCAGAAAGGGACAGAAAGGGGAAAACAGAGATTTCTTGTGAGGAGAAAAAGCAAATCACTCTCAGGAAAAGGTCAGTTTTTCTGTTTGGCAGAAAAGGAGACAGGAGCTCTTGTAGGTACTATGCGAGTTGGCTGAAAAGTTTTGAAACCTGGAAAACTTTGTGAATAGCTCAGGTATGCCAAAGAGCTGGGTGTTTCCCAGAAGTGGCCAAACCATGAACTGGGGTGTTATTGGTTGGTCGGATGAAAAGGAACTCTGGAAAGCTGAGAGTTTGTAGAAGTGTACCATGTTGATGATAATTGTCCCTGTGAAACTTGAAGGTGAAAGCTGTTGTTGATAGGACTCCTGACCTGCCCTATGTGAATAAAGAATGGCATATTGTGCAAGTGAGTGCCACATTTGTGCAGGGAATAATGTGGATGCTTGTAGTTGCATTTTTTTATTCATTAATGGGATGTTGCCTTCAAGGCTGGGCCAGCATTTATTGCCCATCCCTAATTGCCCTTGAGAAGGTGGTGGTGAGCTGCCTTCTTGAACCGCTGCAGTCCATGTTGTGTAGGTACACCCATAGTGCTGTTAGGGAGGGAGTTCCAGGACTTGGACCCAGCGGCAGTGAAGGAATAGCGATATATTTTCAAGTCAGGATGGT
Organism: Cetorhinus maximus; assembly: GCF_964194155.1. Classification (NCBI taxonomy): domain Eukaryota; kingdom Metazoa; phylum Chordata; class Chondrichthyes; order Lamniformes; family Cetorhinidae; genus Cetorhinus; species Cetorhinus maximus. The sequence continues at coordinate 39,820,977 of NC_135894.1, forward strand.
GAGTGACTTGGAGGGGAACTTCCAGATGGTGATGTTCTCATCTATCCACTGCCCATGTCCTTCTAGATCGCATGATCCTGGGTTTGGAGGGTTTTGTCAAAGGAGCCTTGGTGAATTCCTTGTATCTTGTAGACGGTGCACACTGCCGCTACTGGTCGTCGGTGGTGGAATGAGTGAATGTTTGTGGATGTGGTACCAATCATGTGGGCTGCTTTGTCCTGGACGGTGTCAAGCTCCTTGAGTGTTGTGGGAGCGGCACTCAAATGCAAGTGGGGAGTATTCCATCACATTCCTGACTTGTGCCTTGTAGATGGTGGACAGGCTTTGGGGAGTCAGGAGGTGAGTTACTCGTCGCATGATTCCTAGCCTCTGACCTGCTCTTGTAACCACAATATTTATATGGCTAGTCCAGTTCAGTTTCTGATCAATGGTAACCCCCAGGAAGTTGATAGTGGGGGATTCGGTAATGGTAATGCCATTGAACATCAAGGGGTGATGCTTGGATTTTCTCTTGTTGGAGATGGTCATTGCTTGACATTTGTGTGGCACTAATGTTACTTGCCACTTGTCAGCCCAAGCCTGGGTATTGTCCAGGTCTTGGTGCATTTGGACATGGACTGCTTCAGTATCTGAGGAGTCACAAATGGTGCTGAACATCACGCAATCATCAGCGAACTTCCCTACTTCTGACCTTATGATGGAAGGAAGGTCATTGATGAAGCAGCTGAAATGATGTCCTGGAGCTGAACTGACTGACCTCCAACAACCACAACCATCTTCCTTTGTGTTAGGTATGACTCCAACCAGCAGAGAGTTTTTCCCCTGATTCCCATTGTCACCAGTTTTGCTAGGGCTCCTTGATGCCACACTCGGTCAAATGCGGATTTGATGTCAAGGGTAGTCACACTTTCCTTACCTTGGGAGTTCAACTCTTTTGTCCATGGTTGAACCAAAGCTATAATGAGGTCAGGAGCTGACTGACCCTGGCAAATCCCAAACTGGGCATCAGTGAGCAGGTTATTGCTAAGCAAGTGTCTCTTGATAGCACTGTTAATGATTCCTTCCATTACTTTACTGATGGAGAGTAGGCTGATGGGGCGATAATTGGCTGGGTTGGGTATGTGTTGTTTTTTGTGTATAGGACATACCTGGGCAATTTTCCACATAGTCGGGTAGATGCCAGTGTTGTAGCTGTACTGGAACAGCTTGGCTAGGGGCGCAGCAAGTTCTGGAGCACAAGTCTTCAGCATTATTGCCGGAATATTGTCAGGGCCTATAGCCTTTGCAGTATCCAGTGCCATCAGCTGTTTCTTGATATCACGTGGAGTGAATTGATTTGGCTGAAGCCTGACATCTGTGATGCTGGGAACCTCCAGAGGAAGCCGAGATGGATCATCCACTCAACCCTTCTGGCTGAAGATTTTTGCGAATGCTTCAGCCTTACCTTTGCACTGCTGTGCTGGGCTCCTCCATCATTGAGGATGGCGATATTTGTGGAGGCACCTCCTCCTCCAGTGAGTTGTTTAATTGTCCACCACCATTTATGATTGGATGTGGCAGGACTGCAGAGCTTAGACCTGATCCATTGGTTGTGGGATCGCTTAGATCTATCACTTGCTGCTTATGCTGTTTGACATGCAAGTAGTCCTTGCTTCACAAGGTTGACACCGCATTTTTAGGTATGTCTGGTGCTGCTCCTGGAATCCCCTCCTGTACTCTTCATTGAACCAGGGTTGATCCCCTGGCTTGATGGTAATGTTAGAGTGGGAATATGCTGGGCCATGAGATTACAGATTGTGTTTGAGTACAATTCTGCTGCCGCCAATGGCCCACAGCACCTCATGGATGCCAAGTCTTGAGTTGCTATATTTGTTCGAAATCTATCCCATTTAGCACGGTGGTAGTGCCACACAACATGATGGAAGGTATCCTCAATGTGAAGGCGGGACTTTGTCTCCACAGCAACTGTGCGATGGTCACTCCTACCAATACCGTCATGGACAGATGCATCTGTGACAGGCAGGTTGGTGAGGATGAGGTCAAGTATATTTTTGCCTCTTGTTGGTTCCCTCACCAACTGCCAAAGACCTAGTCTAGCAGTTATGTCATTTAGGACTCGGCCAGCTTAATCAGTGATGGTACTACCGAGCTACTCTCAGTGATGGACATTGAAATACCCCACCCAGTGTACATTCGACACCATTGCCACCCTCAGTGCTTCCTCCAAATGGTGTTTGACATGGAGGAGCATTGATTCATCAGCTGAGGGAGGATGGTATGTGGTAATCAGCAGGAGGTTTCCTTGCCCACGTTTGACCTGATGCCATGGGACTCATGGGGTCCAGAGTCGATGTTGACGACTCCCAGGGGAACTCCCTCCTGACTGTATACCACTGTGCCGCCACCTCTGCTGGGTCTGTCCTGCCAGTGGGACAGGACATACCCAGGGATGGTGATGGTGGTGTCTGGGACATTATCTGTAAGATTTGATTCCATGAGGATGACTATGTCAGGCTGTTGCTTGAGTGTGAGACAGCTCTCCCAATTTTGGCACTAGCTCCCAAATGGTTAGTAAGGAAGACAGACTTTGCAGCGTTGGCAGGGCTGAGGCTGAAATTGCTGTTTCTGGTGACTCGGTCGATACCAGGTGGTCTGTCTGGTTTCATTCTTTTTTGTGACTTTTTAGCAGTTTGATACAACTAAGTGGCTTGCTAGGCCATGTAGGCATGTAAGAGTCAACCACATGGAGTCACATGTAGGCCAGGCCAGGTAAGGACGGCAGATTTCCTTCCTAAAGGGTATCGGTGACCAAATGGGTTTGTACAACAATCAAAAATGGCTTCACAGTCATCATTAGAATTTTAATTCCTGATTTTTATTGAATTTAAATTCAATCTACATCTGCTGTGGCAGGATTTGAACCCGGGTACCCAGAGCATTACCCTAGGTCTCTGGATTACTAGTCTAGTGACAATACTATTACACCATCACCTCCCCCCCTTTAAGATGTAGCTTTGTTGTATTAGCTATTTAAATTGAAATTTGCCTTTGGATTTGAGTTATCATTTGCCTGTTAATTGGTCTACCATCACCCACCATACATAAACTCCAACTCATGTAAAATGCATTAGCCTGCATTCTGTCCTGTAGTGAACCCTGCTCACCCATTATCCTCATTCTTGTTGAGTTTACAGTGTACCTAACATAATATCCTAGATCTCATTTTAAATCCATCCACAACCTCACACCTTCCTGCTTTGCACTTTTTTCTAGCTTTACAATAATTCCTGATTCCTGACTCTAGCTTCTTATGCACCTTTGCTGTTTTCATCCCACCACTGGTGATAAAGTCCTCTGTTACCCTGGTTTACTATCTTGACAGCTTCTCTCATCTCTCTGTCCACAGCAACTGACCACTGTAATTACAGGCTCTGACAACTAGGCAGTAATATAATATCTTCCCACCACCCACATCCCTGTACCAACCCCTCCACCGCACCCCCAACAAATCATTCTAAGCACTTTCCAAAACGTTCATTTGCCAGTTTTTTTCCTCTCTGAAGTTCTTAATCTGGAAAATGAAGGCTTAAAAATATTAAATTCCAAAATATACATATTTCACAAGAACACATTTAAATTCATTCATAAAAGTATAATTTGTGTCCTTTGATTCATTCCTAAATCTTTTATTCAAATGCTATAGCCTTTCACAAAAGCCTGAGTTTGGATCTGATATTTTTGCCCAGAGCTGCGTGGGCTGTTAGCTGAGTTTAGATTTTAAATCTGTGCATGTGTAGTATACCCAATTTTACAGAATGCATCAGCACTTCATTATGTATGTTTGGCTGAGAGTCCAGACAGCTATTGAACACTTGCTCCTCAGAGGAAACATTGTTTGATTGACAGCTCAGGTTCTTTGACCTCTGCTGTCAATTTCACAATGTTTGTTTATTCAAGTTAAGTGGTTTCAATGGTTTGTGATTTGTGGTTTTTGAGACTTTAAAGGAGCGGATGATGGACATTTTTATTAGCTTGTCGTGCAGACTTTTCAAACATAAGAGAAAGTTATCAATGAATTACTTTCTTTCAAAGCTTTTTTATTACGCATACAACTATGAGCTATAGGTTTCATTTGTTCTAGAAAGTGTACAGTAGGTCAAATGGCATGAAAAAGCTATAGCTTGGCATAAGGGGCATGAGTGGCCATAAGTGGTGGGTGGAAGGGCAGAGTTTGGCATAGGGGCATGAGGGGACATAGGGGTGTGTGGAGGGGCATGGGGGCATCAGATGTCATGGGGGTGAATAGAAGGGCAGAGCTTGGTATTGGGGACATGAGGGGCCATGGGGGTGGGTGGGACAATTATTTTAACTGGGACCCACGGCACCGAGGCAGGCATTTTAAACAACACAGTCTGCACCCAGCAGCCCCGTGGCTGCCTTTGCAATTCTTCCCGGGTCGGCTGGCCTAACTGCAGCCCGCAACCGCCCCCCAGTAATGAAGATCCCACCTTTGGAGGCATTTTTCCTGGTGACAGATGGGCCGGGCTGGGAATTTTCCCAGCTCCCCCTACCCACCTTGAGGATGAAAATCCAGGCCAATGTTTCAGGTCAAAATGGCCTTTCATCAGAAACCGTTCTGATGAAAGGTTAACCTGAAATGTTAACTCTGTTTACTTTCACAGATACTGCCTGACCTGCTGAGTACTTCCAGCGTTTATTACTTTGATTTCAGATTCCCAGCATCCGCAGTATTTTGCTTTTGTATTATGTCCCAGTTATAGTTTTCTTTTGTTCGTCTACAAATTTCATTAAGCTGAGGAATTGCCCCAATTTTAAGTATCAGCATACTTCCAGCAACTTTGTGGGAAAAACCTAAACATGCATGAATAAGTCTAATTAACAGGGCGTGTCAAGAGATATTCCACTTCAGTAAAATCTGGGTCAATATTTTCTGATTGTCAGCATAACATATTTGCTAATCAGGTGATAATGAGAGTTTGCTTCAAAATTCAACTAATGTTTATGTTACTTTTTCAAAAACTAATTCAAATTAAAATGAGGATGCTCACTGTTACTTTGCACTCCAGTAACAATCAGTCAGGTCTTGATATCGCCGGGACTCAACATTGCATATGTTAAACTGGGCCTTGTCTATTTTATGCAGGTGTGTTAGCTGTCTGCTCAGCTGAACCGGTGACAGTAGCGAGGGCAGGCTCCCGGCAACTCCAGATTGGAAAGTGATTTAGATGATTTGAGACTTGGCTTCCAGCAGACGGAAAGGATAATTAATATTACCTGATGATCACTTGTACTTTGACAATTACCATTATAAATAGCAGTACCTGTGAGACACAGAGAGGGCGATCAAGAAATAGAGGCCCAACTTTACTCAACTGTTTCAGTGGATACAAAAGCAAAATACCTCAGATGCTGGAAATCTGAAAAATACACAGGAAATTCTGGAAATAGTCAGGTCAGGCAGAATCTGTGGAGAGAGAAACAGAGTTCATGTTTAAGGTTGATGAGCTGTTGCCCAAACACTTCCATTTGTTTCAGAGAATGCCTGTTGTAACTACAGTGTTCAATCTGTGTTTGATAAAAGAGTTTTACTATTGATACTCACTGTGCTTGATTGGTTCAGCCTGGGTGTGGACTCAGGGACAGTAAACAAACTGTAGAAAGAGCTGAAAGTCAGAGCTGAAGCATGAAGTAGACATTTTAAAGCATTGTAAATAAAACCTGTTACACACATACAGAAACTAGTGCATAGCTTTGAAAGATATAAAATATACCCAAGTAACTCTGCTGGAGGTTGAGTGAAATGGCTGGAAACACCACTAGGACCCAGACGAACTGAGTCCTGTACAAGCACTTTCAATGAAATAAAGCCTCTGTCCATTCTAAACAAGGGTATTGATGCAAAGGCAAGGAACCAAGCACAAGGACTCCCTATTGTATGAGTTCACATCCTTAGCCTCAATGAGATCCTGCATATGTTTGGAAGATGGTATGTAGAGTGAGGTATGATGCGTGTGACCCACATTGGGTGAGGCAGGGGTGGAATTTCTTCATTATAATTCATTTGCTCAGGGCACCAATTATGTCCTTTTAGGGTTGGGGGTGGGAAATAATCTTACCAGGATCCTCAAACTGCCCAAGACCGCTCCTGCAAGTTCCTCATGTACCCCAACCCAATGAACTCCAGCAGCATCAGCGTTGGAGCTCCACAGTGAGTACGATCACCAAGCAACTGCTTGAAGCCCACTTCTTTGAGGCCAATAGTATGATGGTATGTGATATGAATGCATCTTATACAGGAATTTTGCTGAAAGAAACAGTTTATTTTAATACTCAAGAGAATTGAGTGCAGTCTCAAACTTGTGATTTCCCTCTCACAAACTGCTAGAGCTATGGTAACCTATGTAATTTGGCAAATATCACTTTCCCCGCAACTCTACTTTGCCTTCTTGAAGATCAGTGGTCACCAGTCATACAGGATAGACGCTACACATTCCCCATGGCTTTGACTTGTCTTTATTGATTGGAAGTGAATTTGATTTTCTTTCTATGTGGTTGATTTGGCCCTGAGCTAGTTTGGCACATTAGCGTAAAGGCATCTAGTTACAGTCTGATGACGCATTGGAGAGATGAGGAGCTGGAATAGCAGCAGGCTTTCAAATTGCTTTAATTCACAGTTGGTTTAAAACTGGTAGCATGAGCTATGGCGCAATAAACAAATTAACACTGTTTATATATTGCATTTTAATTAAAAACAGCTGGAAAGTCAGCATTTAACTGGCAGCTGCCACATACCCCAGATGTCAGAAGAGGGATGTTTGTCAGTCTAGGCTGTGTAATTAACTATTCCCTGACTCAAAGGTCATTGTAAGCATCATGCAGAGAACTTAATATTTGTACTGAAAAAGCTGGCATTAAGTGCAATGCTTCAATAATATTGCATCATGATATTTCAAAATATGGGGAGGGAGCTGAAGTTCAATTTTGGTGGGGCTGCAAAATGAGCAGTAGTGGATTGGCCACCAGTTACAGACCCTGCCCAATGTCCTCAAATTCTTGATCTGCGATCGATTGTTTTACACTCTTGCCAAAGTTGGATTTCATCTCCTTGGTGTTTTTCACAGGCCGATGCTAAGCTCTTAACTTGCTTGGCAACAGCCAGACCTGAGTGAAATTACTCTTATAAGAAACTCACCCATTAACAAGTGTACCCAATAGACAACGGGGCCGATTTTTTCACCTGGTAAAATCAGGGTTAAGAGGGTGGAAAGGGCCTGTAAATGGGGTCAGTACATTGGTAGTCTTACTGCCCCATGAAGCCAAGCAATCAGCTAGCTGCCACTTTGGAGTGGGCCTACCACTGGTCAGAGGTAGTGCCGTTTCAGGTTTGGGTGTTCCTTTTTCATAGGCAAATTGGCACCAAACGTGCCCCAGTCATTTCCACAAGTGTTAGAGGCCCAGTAGAAAGAAAAATTGAAATTCTTTGTGTGGGGACAGAAGGTGTAGGGTTGCTTCTCCGGGCAACACAAGAGAAATATGGACTTCTGCCCCTGGGGACCCTCCACTCCCCAGTTGTATACCCCACCCCACACTTCCCTTGCTGCTGGCCAGGTTGGCCTGATTCTGACCAATGTTAATCCAATGAGATGCCTCAGGAATGTAAACATGGCCATTTCTTTGTGGCTGGGATAGGTGACCAATCGATGCTCTCTGCCAGTCAGCCTCCACTCCAAAAACTCAAAATTTGCCCCATTATTTAAGAAGATCAAAAACGTGTTGCATTCCTCACAACCAAAGGCAAAGACAAATGAATTTTACTTCAAGGTTAACTTCTGCTCCCCTTCTCCCCTTTCATTTGGTAAAATATAAAGGGTAGAAAGCATGAGATGCAACATCTTTTCAGGCACTGCATTCAAAATATAGGCGTTTCCATTCTGCAGAGAGCAACAGAATAATGATGAACTAACATTTCTAGTTATAAATATGTAGCACTGCTGCCAACTTCTCACCTTCCTGCTGAATAGCACACATCACCAGAAAGGTGAAGAGCTGACAATCGTGACCCATGCTGCATATTTGTAACAGGAACTTTTACTTTATGCTCAGCATAAAAATCCAGGTGTTCTTTGGATATCATAGCTGATAAACATTATTTTTCCTGCCTTTTACCACTTTCCAAATTCCTTTGATAAAAGCAAAATTGGCAGTCTCTTGGCCTCCATTTTTCACTGGCCCCCTATCGAGCTCTCCTGTCCCACCCCCTTCTACCAGCTTATATTTCATTTCATTTCTATATGTCTTAGTTCTGATGAAGGGTCATATGGACTCGAAATGTCAACTGTAACCCTCTCCGCAGATGCTGTCAGTTTTTCCAGATATTTTTGTTTTGGTTCCAAATTCCTTACTTTGGTTGAAATAGCTTGCAGACTCACAAAGCAGAATTATTAGTCACTGACCTACTTCTCCAGTTGGCTATTCAAATTTTCTACTTGCCCATTGTTCACCAATATGTTTAAAGCTCTGGTGAAATAGCAATAACAGCTGCTTGTCTCCTATTGTGCTAGTATGAGTTAGGGATGCTGTTTTTGAAGGAATTTGTATGATGGTCTATTCATTCAGGCCAACTTCCTGCACAGTTTTCTGTGGCACTGTGATGCTTGCTTGGTTAAATCTCAGTTTTAAAAAATGACTGATTAATAATCATTTTTTAATTCTTCTCTTTCCATTGATTGCCACTGATTCTGTCAATTTGTGTGAATTAACTCATGTATTATATTGGAATTGTTGATAAATGTTTTGTTAAGTAACTCATTCTACAATGATGAGGGTGCAATCCTCTCGACTCGATGTTCTCCCCTCCCCCAACAGATGGCCTCATGAAAGTGCCAAAATAAAAAAAAATAGCCAGAGGATACAAAAGTATCACAAGAATAGTTTAGAGATTATTTTTTAACTGTCGCTTACCTCTTCATTTATACAGCACTGACTGTGTTTCTTTATGACCTGACTCCTCACTTTCATCTCAATATTGATTCTTTGCCACTGCAGGACATGCAATACTTCCTGAAGCCTTGCTTCCTTTGTTAAATCCTTTACCGTAAAATGGAGGTCAAAGTGAACTCATTCAATATCTGTTCAACAGACTTAACAGTATCGTGGTAATTTGTGGCGCTTGCAGTGAAATCTTACCAGTCAATCCCATCAAGCAGCAAGGAGGAATCTAAGTTGTTCCATAGCTGCATGTGCAAGAATAAGAAGAAAGAATGAACTTTAATTTATATAGGACCTTTCCTTTCCTTGGGACATCCCAAACCACTTCACAACCAAGAATTATTTTTGAATTGTAGGCACTTCTTATGTGGGCAAAACAAGGCAGCAAATTTACATTTAGCAAGATCCCATAAACAACAGCAAGATAAATGACCAGTTAACTTGTTTTGGGAGAATTGATTGAGTGATAAGAGAGAGCTTCCTTCCTCTTTTCCAAACAGTGCCTTTGGATCTTTTACATTCACCTGAAGAGGCAGACAGGGTCTGAGTTTAACATTTCATTCAAAAGATGGCACCTCCAACAATGCAGCACTCCCTCAGTATTGCACTGAAAGAGTTATATATTCATTCCATGAGGATCGATATGGAAGGGATTCTTGTGAAAAAGAGACAAAGATTTTATTCTCCTGGGCCTGCCAGAAACAAGGCTGCCTGCCCACATGACCATGTCAACATGGTGATCAAGATTCCTGTTCCCAACTAGTGCTCCACTGCTGGGGTGTAGGGACATGTGGCTCATCTAGACATGTCAAAATTAATTTGCCTTTCTCAATGCTTCTTCCTCTTGAAAAAGAAAAGCCATAATCTGTGGCAAACAAATACCACAGGTGGAGGAACATCAGATGGAAGCTTCCTGGTTCTGAGTGGAAACACTATGGGAATCCCAGACAGAGCCCCGACCTTTATTTTTATGCAGGGCTGGTGCCTGCAGTCACCTTTGGTTTGGGGGATTGAAATAAAATTTAAGAGGGATTTGAGCTGAATACTCCCCCCTTTTCCTTTTATTCTGTACCATCTGAAGTTGGCAGATCTCACCAGAAAATTCCTTTCCTATATTTCTAAACCTTCACTAACAAACTTGTGAAGTGTCACATTTCAGTGATTTCTTTTATTATTAGCTTTCATTGTTAACCAAATTTCAACGACAGATTTGAAGGCTCCCAGGAAGCTGACAGCCAATGCTTGGGCTTGGAAAAGGCCTGTGCAGGATCTTAAGCTATTAAAATATTCGCTTAGCTGTTTCTTTTACTTTGTTTTTATGATGGTTGCATCGAGTGAGTTCCGTCCTCATTTTATTGTTCTAATCTTTCTTTACCTGACCCAGTTTAGCGCTTGCATTTGAGAGAGTAGAGTCGGTAGTATAAGGGTCTGGGATATAAAGGATTATTGTGGGACTGGGTACAGTACTGTTCACAGTCTGATGTAAAAGAACACGCAACCCAAGTCTAGAGGGCAGCCTTGGACTGGACCGAGATGTGTATTGGGGCAAACATGGAGACAGCACCCAGGTTAGACCTTGTTTATTACTCAAACAGAGCTTATTTCTCCACTCTAACATCAGGCACCCAGTGCTGGCTGACTCTTCCTTATATACACATTTGAGTATAATTAACTAATCAATAACCAACACCTCTTCATCTTTATTACCTTAAGCTACTAGGTGTTTAACATCCATCAACAGAATCTATTAGATACTGACAGATTCCCCTCTTTTCTTTAAATTAAATTGATATGCAAACAGGAACTATTCATAACAAAAAATACAAAATGAAAATACATGTTATCTCATTATACAATCAATCTTTAACATACTCCGTATTGCCCCCCATCTTGAAAAATTTTTTTTAATAAGGTTACAACATGAAAATTTCCCTGTTCTCCGACTCTATTATAACACAAGGTGTCCCTCTTCGAGGATATCCAACAATTTCTTTGGACAAGCAGTTCTTTTTGTGAAACAATCTGACAACTGGTGACTTGTGTTGACCCATTTTATTTTAGAAATCTCCTTCTTTTCCAATGTCTTTTATACCGGCGAGATTAATGCTCAACCTCTTTTCCGTGACACACTTTGTCGAATGGACATTGTCCCAGAAGTCATCTATATAGCATTCCATAGGCACATTTTTCCCCAGTTGCCCCTCATATCGGAGTTCCTTTAAAATACTCGATAAATACATAGCCATATCTGTCACTTCTACCAGAGCAAGCATCTCCGCAGCTAAGCTGTTTTTTAACTGCCCTTTATTTTCTTTGATTTCCATGCTAATGGACAACATTTATCGTTTCTTCCCACTCAAAATATACTGAATCCTGCTACACTCGAATAACCGCTGGGAAAGTTAGTGCGTGAGGCGTCACTTAAAATGGCTAATTTCATCCCTTCTGGGTCACCCAAGTCTGGAAATCTGAGCGTACATTCTTCTAAACTTAATTTCTTCAATGTCTTATTTGCTTTTAGCACTTCCCCAATGGTATCCTGATCTTCACTATCACTTGGTCTGCTCTCAGTTAGCCTGTTATCTGCCATAATCTGTTGCTCGTGAAGGTCCAGCATATACATTTGCAAAGTGTATGGTGCATCTTCAGTTTCCATCGTCTATTCAGGTTCCTTCAATGTGTAATCAGTGCCAGTAAACCATGTGGAATTTACTCTCACAATTTGGTTACCATGTTGCAAGATTATCATTTTGCCATCAGTGCCTATAATTTTTATAGACATAGAAAATAGGAGCAGGAGTAGGCCATTCGGCCCTTCGAGCCTGCTCCACCATTCATTATGGTCATGGCTGATCATCCAACTCAATAGCCTGCTCCCGCTTTCCCCCCCATATCCTTTGATCCCTTTCATCCCAAGAGCTATATCCAACTCCTTCTTCAAAACATACAATGTTTTGGCCTTAGCAGCTTTCTGCAGTAGTGAATTCCACAGGCTCATCACTCTCTGGATGAAGAAATTTCTCCTCATCTCAGTCCTAAATGGCCTACCCCGTATCCTCAGACTGTGACCCCTGGTTCTGGACTCCCCCACCTTCAGGAACATCCTTCCTGCATCTACCCTGTCTAGCCCTGTTAGAATTTTATAGGTTTTCCTGGGCCTCTCCATTCTTTCTGCCCTTCCCTTTTATAATATGCCATGTCCCTGGGCTTAAAATTCATTTCTGACTGCCTGGTTCGATATTTCAAAGCTCTCCTGATGTTTTCTGAAACCTCTGCCTTAACAAATGCTCTCTTCCCTGCACGCATAGCGTTCAAATGTTCTAAAAAAATGGAACTAATGGTAGTCCCCTCCAAAGCCGGGGAATGGCCCTCAGATTCCTGCCATAAACTAATTGATAAGCCTCCAGGTCCGGATGGACTTCATCCTAGGGTCTTAAAAGAGGTGACTAATGAGGTAGTCAATGTGTTGGTATGAATTTTCCAAAATTCCTTGGATTCTGGAAAGTTTCCATCAGACTGGAAAGTAGCAAATATAATCCCTTTATTCAAGAAGGGAGGGAGGCAGGAAACTATAGACAGCTTGACGTCTGTCATGGGGAAGATGTTAGAATCGATCATTAAAGAGGTTATAGCTGGGCACTTAGAAAAACTCAAGGTAATCGGATAGAATCAGCGTGGTTTTGCAAAAGGAAAATCATGTTTAACCAATTTATTGGAGTTCTTTGAAGGACTAACATGTGCTGTGGATAAAGGGAAGCCTGTACTTGGATTTCCAGAAGGCATTTGATAAGGTGCCTTGTCAAAGGTTATTGCAGAAGTAAAAGCTCATGGTGTAGGGGGTGACATATTAGCATGGATAGAAGATTGACTGGCTGGATGAAAACAAAAGAGCATGCATAAATGGGTCTTTGTCTGGTTGGCAGGATGTGACAAGCAGAGTCCTGTGGGGGTCTGTGCTGAGGCCTCAACTTTTTTGCAATTTACATCAGTGGCTTAGATGAAGGGACTGAAGGCATGATAGCTAAATTTGCAGACAACACAAAGATAGGTAGGGAAGTCTGTTGTGAAGAAGGCATAAGGAGTTTGCAGACGGATATAGGTAGGTTGAGTGAGTGGGCAAAAATCTGGCAGATGGAGCATAGATGGGCACGGTTTTAAAGTGTTTTGCAAAACAAGCAAATGCAAGGTGAGAAAAAACTTTTTCATTCAGAGGTGAGCTGGCAAGATGGATATAGAATTGGCTTAGTCATAGAAGACAGAGGGTAGCAGTGGAAGGGTGCTTTTCTGAATGGAGAGCTGTGACTAGTGGAGTTCCGCAGGGATCAGTGCTGGGACCTTTGCTGTTTGTAGTATACATAAATGATTTGGAGGAAAATGTAACTGGGCTAATTAGTAAGTTTGTAGACGACACTAAGGTTGGAGGAGTTGCAGATAGTGAAGAGGATTGTCAAAGGATACAACGGGATATAGATCGGTTGGAGACTTCGGCGGAGAAATGGCAGATGGAGTTTAATCCGGACAAATGCGAGGTAATGCATTTTGGAAGGTCTAATACAGGCAGGAATTATACAGTAAATGGCAGAACCCTTAAGTGCATTGACGGACAGAGGGATCTGGGTGTACAGGTCCACAGGTCACTGAAAGTGGCAACGCAGGTGGATAAGGTAGTCAGGAAGGCATATGGCATGCTTGCCTTCATTGGCAGGGGTATGGAATATAAAAGCTGGGAAGTCATGCTGCAGCTGTATAGAACCTTGGTTAGGCCACACTTGGAATATTGCGTGCAATTCTGGTCGCCACATTACCAGAAGGATACGGAGGCATTGGAGAGGTGCAGAGGAGGTTTACCAGGATGCTGCCTGGGCTGGAGGTTATTAGCTATGAGGAGAGGTTGGAGAAACTCGGATTGTTCTCACTAGAGCGACGGATATTGAGGGGCGACTTAATAGAAGTTTACAAAATTATGAGTGGCATGGACAGAGTAGATAGTCAAAAGCTTTTTCCCAGGGTGAAAGAGTCAATTACTAGGGGACATAGATTTAAGGTGAGAGGAGAAAACTATAGAGGAGATGTGCGGGGCAAGTTTTTTACACAGAGGGTAGTGAGTGTCTGGAATTCGCTGCCAGAGGAGGTGGTGGAAGCAGGTACGATAGTGGTGTTTAAGAGGCAGCTTGACAAATACATGAATAGGATGGGAATAGAGGGATACGGACCCCGGAATGCAAAATGTTTTAGTTGACGGGCAATATGATCGGCGCAGGCTTGGAGGGCCGAAGGGCCTTTTCCTGTGCTGTACTTTTCTTTGTTCTGTGTTCTTTGTTCTTTGTTCAAGTAATTAGGGTTTGGAATGCACTGCCTGGAAGTGTGATGGAGGCAGGTTCAATTGAAGCATTCAAGAGGGCATCGGATGATTATTTAAATAGGAACATTGTGCACATCTACGGGAAAAGGCAGGAGATTGGGAGTAAGTTAAAATGCTCAGAGAGCCAGTGTAGACATGATGGGCCGAATGACCACCTTCTACACCGTAACAATTCTGTAATTCTGTGATAATGTGGGAAAATGTGATGTTGTTCACTTTGGCAGGAAGAATAAAAAAGCAGAGAATAACTTAAACTGAGAATGACTGCAGAATTCCGAAGTGCAGAGGGATATAGATGTCCTAGTGCACGAGTCACAAAAAGTTAGTATGCCAATACAGCACATAATCAAGAAGGCTAGCGGAATGCTATCCTTTATTACAAGAGGAATTGAACATAAAAGTAAAGAGGTTATGCTTCAGTTATACAGAGAATTGGTGAGACCACGTCTCGATTACTGTGTGCAGTTTTGGTCTCCTTATTTAAGAAAGGATGTAAATGCATTGGAGGCAGTTCAGAGGAGGTTTACTAGATTGATACCTGGAACGAGCATGTTTTCTAATGGGGAGAGGTTGGACAGGATGGAGTTTAGAAGAGTGAGAGGTGACTTGATGGAAGTATGTAAGGTCGTGAATGGTCTTAACAAGATGGATGTGGAAAGGATGTTTCCTCTTGTGGGTGAGTTCAGAACTAGGGTGCACTGCTTTAAAATTAGGGGTTGCCCTTTTAGGACAGAGATGAGGAGAAACTTTTTCTCTCTGACAGTTGCGTGACTTTGGAACTCTCTGCCTCAGAAGGTGGTGGAGGCGGGGTCATTGAATATTTTTAAGGCAAAGGCAGACAGATTCTTGTTAGGTGAGGGAATCAAAGGTTATCGGGGGTAGATGGGAATGTGGAATTCGAAACAAAAACAGATCAGCCATGATCTTATTGAATGGTGGAGCAGGCTTGAGGGAGTGGATAGCCTGCTTCTGCTCCTATTTTGTATGTTCATATGACATGGGCTGTAGCTCCCAACCATCTGAAGCTTGTCTTTTGCATGTACTGCCCACACTAGAGCAGTTGTCAATTTACAATTCAGTAAAAAAAAATTTCGGAGCATTTTGTCAATCACAGCGTGATTTCTCTCACATATTCCATTGCTAAAAGGACTTTCTGCTGCATTGTGCATTGCCACAATATTCAAACTTTCACCCACACTCCTGAATTCATCATTGGCAAATTCTCCTCTATTTTCCTTTAAGAATTTAGCTGGTGTTCCCAGCCCCGTCCCTATCCATCTTTTCATTATCTGATCGATAATTACTTTTTGGTCTTCACTATAAATTATTGTTGCCAGATTAAATCTAGTCGCTACATCTATAGAATGTAGAAGAAAAATATTTTTTTCTTTATTGCATACTTTGAGGTCCATTGCTATGGTTTCTTTAAAGTTGTTCACCAATGGAAAACTAACTACTGGTCACAGTGGCGTTCCCCTGTATTTTTTACAAATATTACATTTTTCACCAATATCCTCTACAAGTCTAGTGTATTCCTCATCCAGTACCCCTGCATCCTTTGACAGAATCTTCAACCTATGGTCAGAGAGATGTGCAAATTGTCGATGTAGTTTTGTAATGATTTGTTTCTTCTCCTTTAAAACCCTATCCCCAGCTGCCATTAATACTTCTTTAACATTCTGCCTGGAGATGATAGGCCGTAAAGGAATACAATAATGTCCCAAATGTGTAAATTGCAAATCTACAGATCTCCCAAAAATAATTGTTTTATCATGCTCCATGTCCCTTGAAAAGGCCATTCAAAATTGTCAAGCAATCCAGAATCCGTTCACACATTTTAAGAGCTGAAAGCAAGCCATGGTACAGAGCAACCAACACTGCCCAGCTTGTAAAAGAACAGAGGAGCAGGGACACTCCAGGCCAAGGGAACCAGTACCCTAACGGACCACCGGTGGGCAATCATGCCTGTGCAGGCGTGATCAATGTCCGTCAATCTCAGCACAGGTGTTTCAATTGTAATCACATTGGACACTTCAGAGAGCTGTGCAAAGCTAACACAACCAGACAAACAGATGATCCCAAGACGATTCATGAGGTCAAGGTACCACACCAGGAGGAAACGCAAACATGCTTCTTGGTTGAGCTCAAAGGTCAGGGATTTTCATCCTGGAACAGAGACCTCCTGGTTAATTATTTCACAAACTTTAAATTGGACTTGGGAGCCAGTGTTACGGTCCTCTCAGGCAAGAAACTGTGGCTGAGAGACGGTATGAGCGACAGACATGTATTTCTATGGGCCTGGAGGATTCCAACTCCCTGTTATAGGCGTGATTCTGGAACTATTAAGGTATGGCAATAAATAAATCTTCAAAGTCATGTACATCATCTGTAACCAGTCTTTTTCCCTTCAGAGCAGAAATGCCTATGTTGCCTTTAACCTTCCTAAGATGGCAGAAAACGTGAAAACAGACTTTGTCATCAATTACACAGAACAGCAAGTTCAAAAGATCTCCAGCAGAAAAGATACTCTGGGACTTCAGCACTGAATTGTCTTCACTTTTTGGAGAGCCAGTTTATCCATTTTCTTTGCAGGTGCGAGAAGCTCCTCATTGGTCAGAGCAGCCAACTATTCAGATGGTTATCATGACGCCTCAAATGGAAGACAGCCAAGAGATGAACCAGCAGCAAGAAGAGTCTCAACCTCCGGCTCCAACATCTGTTGGTAAGATACCTCCAGGTACCATGTCACAGATTCTGCATCCTCCAGCCAGTACACTGTTGGCCAGACAATACTGGAACAGAGAAGCAGCCGTCAACCGACCGCAGCACACCTTAGTGAGGCCAGGAAACAAATCAATAAGAACGACATTGCACAGAAAGCTAAACTGCAAGCTGAGCCCATTGATAAGTCAAGCCCACACAATAGGAAGAGATATCATCCATCCCAATGTGCATCACAGCAAACCACACGTAGGAAGAAAAACGGAATGAGCACAATAGACGACAGCAAGTTCAATCTCCCCGTAAGGAATGAGATAAACTGATGATTATTGGTAACGCCAGGTGGGAAGTTGAGAAGGAGCGGTTCAACTCCAAAGAATTCCAGAAGAGTCATATGGACTCAAATTTTCCCAACATTTTCTGTTTTCATTTCAGATTTCCAGCATCTGCAGTGTTTTGCTTTTATTTTAGAGTCTACCACTGCTCTAACTGTTGTAAAGGCAAGATCTGGAAGAATTATAAAGTCTCCAGACTGCCTGAACCTGTAAACACAGATACTTGAGGGAGGGAGAAGGGGTAGAGAAAGTAATGTAAATATGTTGGGTAAACAGGAATGCATTGTAAATACATTGGATAAAGACTTGATGGGAGGTGGCGTATAAGGGTCTGGCATAGAAAGGGTTAATATGAGACTGGGTATAGTACCGCCCACAGTATGATGTAAGGGAACACATGACTAGAGTCTAGAGGGCAGTCTTGGACTGGACAGAGAGGTATATAGAGGCAAGCACGGAGTCAGCTCCTAGCTTAGACTTTATACTGTATATATATAGAAGTTACTAGTAGTTAATAAACACTGTTAAACTATACAAGACACAGAACCTTTTTGTGAGACCTACTGAACTACACACATCTTGCAGCAAGGCCATAGCTTGCTGACAAAAGGTTACAGCCAGAAACCCAGAAACACAAGAGATTGCCCAGGTGCCACACTTTCCCCTACGTCCTGTTGGGAGACATCTCAGCCTCTGTTCAACAATGCCCCCCCATTTGAGAAGCCTCAGACCAGGACAGAAAGCTGTGACAACTCCCACTTTCTGACACTGCCCCTAAACACTTTAGTATGCTGTCACGTTTGCTACTGTCTTAAACAACAAAAGGCAGCAGCATGAGATGGGGCCTGCCACAATCCACAACTTGAATGATTTTGAAAGAGTATTTAAAGAGCAGGCAGTTATGTGAGAAGATTGCATTCAATTCCACAGAAAAATATTTAATGCAGAGATCACACATACATAAACATATTGGAAATGATTGACTGAGTTTCCTAAATAGGATTTCTTGGCGATAAGAAGATGACAAACTGAGATGCAGGTTCCTGGAAGAGTGCCAGTTAGAATGTTTTTTTGATTGATTTGTTTATTCATTTATTTCTTCTGATTTATGAGTTTCACTTTTCCCTCTTGCATTCCTTCCCTGTAATCCATTTACTCCAGAGGCAGCGCAGGCTGGACACTTAGTCAGTGTAATGGAATGAAAATGATTGAAATTAGATATTTCTTCAAATTGCTGGAGAAGATTTCAAGCTTTAACTGTTAGACTGCATTGAAGTTCAGGGAGGTACTTTACCTGGATCGGTTTTCTGTTTTCAGAAAGAACATCAAACAGTTGAATACTGAAGGCTACAAATCTCAATATATTTATTTAAGCTTAAATAAAAAATCACATTTGATTCTTGCCTGAAAACCAGCTAATTTCTCATTAAATATTCAGAATATCATCTAGTGAGACCAGCCCCATTGCTATGGTTAGTTGCTTGGTGACCATGGGGCTAAAGGCATCGGTTTCATATCAGTTTTATTTGTCAATGTCAAAAAGTGGGCCATTCTGCCTTCTGTTGGGCTGAGTTTATGGGGCCTGCAGGAGCAGACTGGGAAGAGGGAGGGGAGGATGAAAAATCAGGAGGGAGGGCAAGATTAGCAAGCCTGGCACCTTCCTGCCACTGGCATTCTGCTAGCAGGGGCTGTGGATAATGGCCTTCCTGCCAATTGTGCCACTGGCGAATGGGCCCTCTCCACCTTGGAAGACTGCCAGGTTTACCGTGGGTGGCCTCCCTGTGGGTTCAAGTGGGGATACCCTCCCAATTCGGCACATAATAAACACTGTGGTCCAGGGGAGCCCTCCGGTAGCAATGGACATCCCCTTGGCAATACTCCCTGGCCCTCACCAACCGCCACCCCTCTCATCGGGGTCTCCCTGACTGCCCCCACCCTGACCCCACTTACCTTGTTCCAGGGCAGTGTCCATGCTGCTTTTCTGGGCTGGGTGTAGTCCCAGCAGTGGCCACCACTCCAGGTGACACTGCTGGGACTGAACAGCTGCCGGTCATCTGATTGGCCAGCAGCTCTTTTGAAGAAGGATTTCAGCCCTTAAAGGGATGGGAACCCTGACGGCAGCTTACTGGCTGCCTGATTGCCAAAGAATCCAGTTGGGGCTCCCCAAAACGGCCAAGGTGAGTTTTATGTCTCGGGTAAATGAATTCATTGGCCAACCAAACTCTAACTACACGCCTTCCTATGTTCTCCTTAATTGCTGCTTGCAATCAATAATGGGGAGAGACTAATGTAAGAATAAACAATGATGGTTTATTGAGACATAGGGCAGAGCACCTGGTCATACGTGCTCACTCAGAAACCTCCAGAACTAGACTTACTGTTCCCAAATGCCCGTGCTGTACAGTGATTCATCAGTGCTGTCACATGATCAGTACACTTGCATTCTCTTAAAGGAACAGGGCACCTCACTTTACCACAATGAAGTTATCCCCAGCTTTCTGGCCATCCTGACAAAATCCAGACAATATCACTGTGGGTAGTTCCAGAGCTGCTCACTCCTCCATTTCTCTAGTTTAATTTAACTCCCTCTTAAAAACATATGTAACCTTAATTCCATAATAAATGCACTTGAAGAAAATAGCAGTTTGATTGTTCTAGGGCTGGAAATAGTCCAGTCTGTTTAAAGAAACTGCTTAGTGATAGCATGCTCACCTCTGTGATGGCACTTTGAAGGTGCTGTCTTTCAGATGAGATATAAAGCTCAGTCTATGTCTGCCCTCAACCACATCACAGCGAGTGGGCCCAGGAGTGATTGCAAAGAGAACCCCCGCCCATGATAAAGCCCTGACATCAATTTCCCACCGACTGGCCAATTAACGGCCAGCCAGCGTGAACTGTGTGCTGCAGCACTCAGCACTGCTGTGGTGGGGGTGGGAGGAGGGCGAGCACAGAAGTTTGTGCATGTGTGCAATGAAAGCTCCCTGAGGCATAGAGCTGTCTCAGGGAACTGAAGATTTAAAAATGCAAAAATAAAAAGCTTAGCAATGTTTAAAACATATCCCATCATGAGCAGGGACATGCTATCAATGAAATTTAAACATTTTTATTCAATTTTTAATTGCTTTTGGAAACCTCACCCCACCCATGGATGAGGTTTCTTAAAAATCCAAAGGCCGCTTGGCCTTTTCGCCTGCCCGCCAGCCGTAAGGTTGGACGGGCAGTGAAAAGTTTCATTCGATTATAGCATTAATGACCTTAATAAGCCTGTTAATTGTCGGCGGGCGTGCTGCTGACTCCCACGCATGCCCGCCAACCGAAATATCGCGCATCATTTTACGCTCGAGCGGGTCGGGCACATGCCCACCCACTCAGCACAAATTTCAGCCCATTAATTCTAGCCGCATTTTTGCTCCTGGGTCGGTTGCGCAGAGATAGAGAACACCCAGCTCTGCGAATCCAACCTTTTTAAAATGGCAGCCCGCAGTTCTGATTTTCGGTCTGGGGGCAGGTTGGATTAGAAGTCAGGCCCACTGCCCTGGAACGAGTGCAGAGGCTGCTGGATGCAGAGGCAGGCTGGGCCTCATGCTCCCCACCCACCCTCCATGGCCCCTCATACCCCCATGCCAACCCATGCTCCTCTACTCAGTCCCCACCCATTGTTCCTGATACACCCTATGCCCACCACATCCCGCCACATCCCATGGCCCTTTATGGCTCCATGCCAGTTTACTGCCTTCACATGCCAATCCATGCCCTCACACACCATACATTGCCCTTACTAAACCTAGTAGCCTTTGACAGTTCTTTGACAGATTTTGTGCCAATGAGTTTATGCACTTTTTATGCACAATCATGTTTACCTTTAGCAATCCAAAAGGTGCTTTACCTATCCCAAAGGGTACCTTACCTCTCCAAAGGGGTACCCTCGCTATCCAAACAAATCTACCAAGTTCAGGCTTCCTCTTACCTGTTCTAGTCTGCATACTCCGGGTTTCATAATCCTGGCCTATCAAAATTCCACTTCAGTGGAGGCAGCTGGCCATCTAAATCACCAGCTGTAAACTGCGTATGCTCGAACCTAGGCCCAGTTCCACTCCTACCCTGCGAAAATAGGAAATGCCATGTTCAGGGGTGGAGCTTAGAATTTCCAGGCTCATCCATCATTTTCACCAGGATGAAGAGGCTCTCCTTCATGGTAAAAATCTAGGCCTCTGTTTCCTTTTCCAGAGATGCTGTCAGACCTGCTGAGTATTTTTAGCCTTTTCTGTTTTCATCCCAATACCCAATGATGGTTACTTTGTCTGATATTCTTCGATAGAATCTGGCATCTCCCTAAAACTAAAAATTTTGCCGCTGGTTGGTTGGTTTTCCATTCTGATTTTCTCACCAGGATGATTTATTATACCAGCGATTCCCTTTGATTGTACTCACTATATTAAAGTAATCCTATTCTGAAATAAACAGGACTAAATCAAATGGGGGCAAACTGCCTGATTTGAATCTAACTTTTCTCCTTGTTTATCACACTAATAAATATAGATGTTATAAAGATATTTTAGTTATGTACGCCCTCTGAAGTAAATATTCAAATATAATGATGCAGTTAAATTCTGATTCCCATGCTATGTATTGAATTCCAGAATCGTTGGACTATATGCTAATTTTTGCAAAGTTTCATCAGGCTCTCACCAAATTGTTAGGTGGCGGTCCAAGCTTGGAGGAAAATCCAGACATTCCATCTGCTTGTATGATGGAAGTTTGTACTTGCTGGCAAGGTTATGGTGTCAGAAGCAGTGTAGCAGACTATGGCCTGCTTATCTCATCTCCCATTCAGAGTAAAATGAGATAAGGATATGAAGTGATGAAAGGAATGCTGAATACTTGAAAAGGACGTCGGGAGCAGGAGCAGTTTGTAGGAGCAGTGTCGGATTCATTCTTATCTGATTAATATTTTCTATTGTGACTTTGGCATGGTGACCCAAAGTAATTCTGACATTATGAATTAGATTTATGAAGCAAATCTGTATCAGTTACTTTTTTATCACATTAATAGCAGCTGCTGCAACCTTCTCCATTTATTCATTTCTTATAGTGCGCCTGTCATGGTATTAACAACTTCACTCAATACTAGAGGTCACAAAAAATTATGGCACATTCCTATTTAATAACAGTAAATTAGAAGTGACACTGTAGATTTTATTAAATTAAGGTTATTGCCTTTGAATGTCTGATCTGACAGTCATAAATGGTGCTTCAGTGCTTCCAGAACATGCACAATCAGGCACTCAGCTATACCATCCTTTGTATTAATAATTCATGCCCTGCACATAGCACAAAACAGTAGGCAAGACTCAGTGCTTTTGATATTTCTGTTGTATGATTGAAGAAGTAGTCAGCACACCAAATGAAATTGTGCAAGATTAGAATAATATCAGTTGTGGCAGACCACAGCACCGAATTCTAATATAACAGTATTGTATCTAAAAGCCTTAGCAATGAAGAGGAAGAAAAACAAGGTAACAAAAGGAAGAACAGTCCACGTCTCTGTACCCTTTATTTATACTCTACAGTAATCAGTTTTCTTCCAATCTTCCTCACAGTCCTGATGTTTAAAGGAAAGTGCAATCGATCCGCATTTAAACTCAGTCAGATTAAATGTATGAAGATGATGAGCCCGGAATGCTGATGGTTTGATAGAGCGTAAATGCAGTGAATTTAACCAGTTGAAGTTGCAATTTGGAAGGATGCGTCAGTTTGAAGTTCTGCCCTCAATTCTGCAGGAAATGAGTTGTAAGATAAGTTTGTCCAACTAGGATGTAACCATGCAAATGACACGTTTAGACTGAGATGACATCATCAGTCTTGAATCCTGACATCTTCACCCTAGGATTTGTCAGTTTGACTTGCCACATTATAAAACAAGGATTCCATTTACAGTATGATCTACACGACGATGAGCACGAGCAACAAAATATACAATTCTAATTGTATTAAGAGAAGGGATCACAAGTCAGTGGTGACACCTACTTTGCAAGTCTCAGTAAGAGTTCAACTCCGGACACATAGAAAGCTTCAATAAAAACAAACAGGTTTGAAAAATCGCATTACAAATGCATTTTTGTTTATTCTATTGTTCAATAAGATGAAAAATAACTGCGCTTAGGAATTAAACAATTTTCCCATTTCAGGCACTCTGCATCAGCATCAAGTTTGATAAATCACATCCAGGTCTAAAGAAAGAGCCATTTAATTTATCCCATCCTCAGAAGATCACCCTTGACTGCACTATTTTCACATTTCAATTGACACAATGAGCATGCCGTTATTCCACTCATCTTCCGTGGTTTAGCACATGCTAATCAATTCCCTATTCATCTCCTTACCAAGGTTGTCTGGTCTCTTCTTTACACTTATATTTCTAAATTTCAACAAAGCTTACATTAAAGCTTCTTTGTACCTGTGCTCATGTAGTGCAATGGTTTAGCAGCTAATAGACTGTTATTAATTTTTTTAAATATTGTGAATACAAATTCTATATTTTTTGGAAAGTGAGATCGGACATTTCTTTCTGAATAACTGCCACATCGTGATTCCCTCTACTGGGCTTATTTTTGTTGAATTAAGAGAAAATGCTGGAAGGATGCAGCATATCGGCAGATTTTGATTTCCTTTTATTACTGCTTTATCTTTCTAATGTCTTTTCAGTGTCAGGGTTGATCTTGTGTTTGGAGTAAGCCAATCATATTTCAAATGTTGTAAAATTATAAAAAGGTAACCCCGAGCCCCGCTACTTTTTCAAGACATCGTATCATTCTTACAGCATTGATTTGCAAAGTTGGACTTGTAGCACAAAGTCTCCCTGGAAACCATTGGAGGATCAGGTCAAGGCACTGCAGTCCTTCACATCCAGTCATGAATGGTGGTGGAAATTAAACAGCCAAAGCAGGGAGGCGTTTTAGTGAACATTCCCATTGCCAACGATGGCAGAGTACAGTACATGCTTTCTAAAAGACAAGACCAAAGCATTCAAAACTGTCTGTAGCCAGTAGTGCTGGTGGATGATCAATCTTTCCTCCTCCTGTGGTCTCCAACATCGCAGATGCGAGTCTTCAGCAAATTCGATTCACTCCACATGATAACAAGAAACAGCTGAGTGTACTGGCTATAACAAAAGCCAGGGACCCTGATAACATCCTGGCTGCAGTGCTTGAAGATTTTTGCCCCAGAACTAGCCATGCCCCCTAGCCAAGTTGTTCCAGTACAGCTACAACAGAGTCTAGAAATCTATTTTCTCCTTAAATATATTCAGTGACTTGGCCTCCACAGCTCTGTGTGGTAGAGAATTCTACAGGTTCACCACCCTCTAAGTTAAGATGTTTCTCCTCACCTCAGTCCTAAATGGCCTACCTTGTATCCTGAGAATGTGACCTCTTGTTCTTGACACCCCCAGCCAGAGGAAACATCATCCCTGCATCCAGCCTGTGCAGCCCTGTCAGAATTTTACACGTTTCAATGAGATCCCCTCTCATTCTTCTAAACTCCAGTGATTACAGGCCTAGTCAATCCAATCTTTCCTCATACGACAATCCTGCCATCCCAGGAATCAGCCTGGTGAACCTTCGCTGGCTGGGCCAGCATTTATTGCCCATTCGTAGTTGCTCTTGAGAAGGTGGTGGTGAGCTGCTTTCTTAAATTACTGTAGTCCACGTAGTGTAGGTACACCCACAGTGCAGTTAGGGAACGAGTTCCAGGTTTTTGACTCAGCGACAGTGAAGGAACGATGATATATTTCCAAGTCAGGATGGTGAGTGACTTTGAGGAGCATTTTCAGGTGGTGGTGTTCCCATGTATCTGCTGCCCTTGTCCTTCTAGATGGTGCTGTCTAAGGAGGCTTGGTGAGTTCCTGCAGTGCATCTCGTAGATGGTACAAACTGCTACCACTGTGTGTTTGTGATGGAAGGAGTGAATGTTTGTGGACGGGGTGCCAATCAAGTGGGCTGCTTTGTCCTGGATGGTGTCAAGCTTCTTGAGAGTAGCTGGAATTGCACTCATCCAGGCAAATGGAGAGTATTCCATCACACTCCTGACTTGTGCCTTGTAGGTGGTGGACAGGCTTTGGGGAGTCAGGAGGTGAGTTACTTGCCCCAGGATTCCTAGCCTCTGACCTGCTCTTGTAGCCACAGTATTTATATGGCTGGTCCATTTCAATTTCTGGCCAATGGTAACCCCCAGGTTGATGATATTTGGAGGATTCAGCGATGGTAATGCCACTGAATGTCAAGGGGAGATGGTTGGATTCTTTCTTGTTGGAAATGGTCATTGCCTGACACTTGTGTTGCGCGAATGCTACTTGCCACTTGTCAGCCCAAGCTTGGATATTGTCCAGGTCTTGCTGCATTTGAACATGGACTGCTTCAGTATCTGAGGAGTCATGAATGGTGCTGAACATTGTGCAATCATCAGCAAACATCCCCGCATCTGACCTTATGATAGAAGGAAGGTCATTGATGAAGCAGCTGAAGATGGTTGGCCTAGGGCACTACCCTGAAGAACTCCTGCAGTGATGTCCTGTGTTGTAGGGTGGCCAACTTGTGCTATTAGTGATGGAGTTGATCTGCAGACACTTGTTGAGTGGAAACATTAAGTTTATTTTGAATATACTCAGCAGCAATTAAACGTGGAATGTCACACCTCCACAACTTCAGATTCTTTGTCAGGAACCTCCTTTTCCAAAGTTGCCTGAAAATCAGGTGCTTCCATGGGCACTTCAGACTTGTCAGTCCTGGGCTGAGTACCCTCAGCAAGAAATGCAGGCTGGTCATTGTCACTGATGGAACCATATGTTGATGATTTGTCTCTCTCTTCCTTAAATAGTCCACATGTTTACGGATGATCCGGCCTTCCACCTCCAGGTGGTAAGATAGAGGTCCAGTCACCGCAATTATTTCACCCGGTAACCACTTTGGTCCTTCCCCAAAGTTTTTCACGTATACCAGCTCTCCCATGGTAAATTCCTATCACAACTATGTCCATCGTGTTTAGTTTTCTGACTTCCCTGTCTCCTTTCTATCTTCCCCTCTAAATTCGGCATTATTAAGCTCAATCTCGTCCTGAGACGGCATCTCAACAATAACTCTGTAAGTGTGGTACCTGTTGTTGTGTGAGGTGTAGTCCTGTAATGAAAAAGAAAACGTGCTAGCTTGGTTGCCAAGGAGTCACCAGTTCGCTTTTTCATGTCTGCCTTGAACATTCAAACTGCTCTTTCAGCCAATCTGTTTGAGGAAGCATGGTATGGTACAGTTTTCACATGAGTAATACCGTTGAGGCTGATAAACCATTGAAACTCAGCATTCTTAAATGTTATGCCATTATCGGAAACAACTACTTCTGTAAGTCTGTGAATGGCAAAACTCTGATGTAGTTTTTCAATTGTAGTGCCCGACATTGGTGACTTCACCTCATATACGTCCAACCATTTTGAATGGGCATCGACAATGAGCAGAAACATTGTTCCCAGGAAATGTCCAACATAGTCAATGTGTAACCGCACCCAGGGTCTACCTGGCCACTCCCATGGGTGTGATGGAGCTGTCACTGGCTACTTTTGCAGTTGCTAACATTGCACACAATGCTTTACTAAACTCTCTATTTCACCATCCATCCCTGGCCACCATAGATAGCTGCGTGCTATGGTCTTCATTCAGGGAATTCCTGGATGGGCACTGAGTAGCTCAATTAAAAGTGTCTCCCTTCCCTTTGGAGGAACTATCGCTCGTGCTCCCCACAATAGAATGCCACCCTGGCTGGTTATTTCATGTCTTCTGTTGAAGTACGGTTTCATTTCATCACATTCGGGCTCCTGAGACCAACCACATAGCACTTGTTCTCATACTTGAGAGAGGACTGGATCCCGACTTCTCCGGTCTCTGATCCATCGAGCACATACCAGCGATGAATCTGAGAAATTTAACAGTAAAACAAGTTCCTGTGGAATTGGGATGTGCTCATCATTTTCTTGTAAATACTAAGGGCATTTGTAATTTGATTGCCAGGCCTGTGTACGAACGTGTATGCGTATGCTGCAGAATTAAGGTCCTATTAGTATTTCTGTATCTTCTTTCTTTGTGCCTTCCTCTTTCTATCATCAAGCAGGGTCTCTTCAAGTTTCTTCTGCTGTTCTTCCAGCTTTTGGATTAAGACAGCCTGCATTTCTTCAGGTTGTTGAGTCCTTACACACTCCTTTTTCAAAACAGGAACACTTCCAGCTTCCTTTTGGAGTCTCAGTGGCCAACCTAGGCTGATTTCCCTTAGCCAATTTCACCCTAGAAGGCTTGGTCCTCTGCCTCTCTATAACAACACTGGTAGCTTTGCCGATTGGCTTCCATAATAGACCCTGCTTATGCCTTTTACTGGAATGTCTTCACCTGTATACATCTTTAGCTTGGCAGCTGTTCATTCCAAACTTAATTGATGTTCACCAAGATTCAAATATCTGAAGATATGTTCCCCAATTGCTGTGGTGAAAGCTCTCATGTCTACTTCCATTTTAGCAGGTTTGCCATTTACTTTCACTGTGACAAATATCCAACTTTCAGATTAAGCAGCGAGTAAGTGTCAGAATTTGTTGTTTCAGGCTCTCCTGCATTGCAGATTTCCTTGGGCATCTCCTTTTTGTTTACAAGCCTGCTTGAATTTTTCCTTGCACTGCCTCATCATGTATCCATTTCTGTGACAATAGTAGTATTCGATTTTTTTAACTGCCAATCATTAAAAGACTGATTATTTCCACCTCTATTAAAAGTCGTTGATTTCGCTGCTAAGTTATTTTTCTTTATTCTTTGGCTAGCAGGGGCTGTTTCCCACTTCTCGGCAGAGTCTTGCCCTCTCGTGCCACTTTTGGCTGAGGTTTCCCACCCGATGTGGAGGATGGTGCCATTTTGCGATCCCTGTATAGTTTGTAAGTCTCTTACAGCACTTTCCATGGCCAGCACTATCTCTAGCGCCTTCTTGAAATCCAGATTCACTTCGGACAATAATCTTTTCTGAATAGAGTCCTCTTTCACACCACACACTAAATGATCTCTGGGCATATTGTTCAGAGTCATACCAAACTTACAATGTTCCGTCAGCTGCTTCAAATTTGCCACGTAGTATGCAATTGTCTCATCTGGGGCTCTGTTTCATGAATTAAAACCTGAACCTCTGCATCATGACTAAGGGCTTGGGTTGATAGTGACCCTTCACGAGGCCCACCAATTCATTGAAATTTTCGAATCTGGGCCACTGGGTGCCATCAAGCTTCAAATCAGATTGTAGGTTTTGTGCCTACAAGTACTCGAGGATCACTCACCTCTTCTCTTCCCACGTAACCTCGATCGCTTGAAAAAAAGAATGTGAGGCATTCTATGTATTAAGACCAATCGTCTGTGGCTGGTTCAAAAGGATCAATTCTCCCAAATTGTGGCATTTTGAGAGAGGATAACTTCTTCAATTCTAACAGAGCTTGCTACTTACAATCACTGGGCGAGGTACAGTGCTGATTTCTTTTTAACTTGATTTCTTCTGTTCAATCCTGTTTTATCCTCATCGCCAGTTTGTTATAGGGTGGCCGACTTGCACTATTAATGGTAGACTTGATCTGCAGACACTTCTTTGGTGGAAACATTGTTTATGTACAATATACATGTGATTCAGCTCCAACTCTATCTCTACACTGACTGCTGAGGTAGCCCGCGCTACTCTCCTATCGGTTACTACTAGGTCATGTGATCTTTCCTAAAAAGTATTATTCTTACAGGTACATTACACACTAAATAAAACCATAATTACTACAGCCTGCCACTCTGAAAGAGACCCATTTATTTCTACTCTCTGTTTCCTGTAGCTAACCAATTCTCAATCCATGCCAATGTATTACCTCTAATCCCATGTGCTTTATTTTTGCACACTAACCTCTTACGTGGGACTTTACCAAAGGCTGACTTAAAATCCAAATATACCACATCCATTTGTTCTCCATTAACTATTCTACTAGTTATGTCCTCAAAATACTCCAGAAGGTTTGTCAAACATAATTTCACTTTCATAAGAATATAAGAAATAGGAGCAGGAGTAGTCCATTTGGCCCCTCAAGCCTGCCCTGCCATTCAATAAGGTCATAGCTGATCTGTCTCAGGCCTCAACTCCTCTTTCATGCCAGTTCCTCATAGCCCTCACTCCATTGACTTTGGCTAACCCCATTGATATTTTCTAAGTGCCTTGTTATCACATCATTTATAATAGAATAGCATTTTCCATTCTACTGATGTTAGGCAAACTGGTCTAATTTGCTGTTTTCTCCCTCCCTCCCTTTTTTAAATAGTGGGGTTACATTTGTCACCCTCCAATTTGCTGGGACTGTTCCAGAATCTACAGAGTTTTGGAAAATGATAACCAATGCATCCACTATTTCCAAAACCACGTCCTTTAGTACCCTGGGATATAAATTATCAGGTCCTGGGGATTTATTGGCTTTCAGTCCCATTAATTTCTCCAGCACTATTTTTTAGTAATACTAATTTCCTTCAATTCCTCCTTCTCACTAGACCCTTGGTTTCCTAGCATTTCTGGGAAGTTATTTGTGTCTTCCTCCATGAAGACAGAACTAAAGTAGTTGCTTAGTTACTCTGCCATTTCTTTGTTCTTCATTATAAATTCTCCCTTTCAGACTATAAAGGACCTACATTTGTCTTCACTAATCTTTGTCTTTTTACATATTTATAGCAGTTTTTACAGTCTGCATTTTCATTCCTTGCAAGTTTACTCTCAAAATCTATTTTCCCCTCTTAATCAATCTCTTGATCTTCCTATGCTGGATTTTAAACTGCTCCCAATCCTCAGGCTTGTTCCTTTTTCTAGCAGCTTTATAGGTCTCCTCTTTAGTTCCAATACTGTCTTTAATTTCTTTTATTAACCATGGTTGGGCCGCTTTTCCTGTTGTGTTTTTGAGCCCGTATGTCCTGTCCACAAAAAGCAGGACAAATTAATCTGATCAATTACCACTCCATCAACCTTCTCATTAGTGAAGTCTTGTAAGGAATCATCGGTAGTGCTATCAAGCAGCACTTACAAACCAACAATCTGCATGGCAGGACCACTCAGCTCAAGAATTTGCAACTTAGGTCAAAACATGGATTAAAGTGCTGAATTCCAGAGGTGAGGTGAGGTAAGTGTGATTGGCCCTGACATCAGAGCAGCATTTGACTGATTGTAGCATCAAGGAGCCCTAGTGAAATTTAAGTCAATGAGGATCAGGGGAGGTAATCTCCACTGGTTGGAGTCATACATAGCACAAAAAAAGATGGTTGTGGTTGTTGGCCAATTATCTCAGCCCCAGGATATTGCTGAAGGAGTTCCCTAGGATAACGTCCTAGGCCCAACCATCTTCAGCTGCTTCATCAATGACCTTCCCTCAATCATAAGGTCAGGGATGTTCACTGATGATTGCAGTTTTCAGTACCACTCACAACTCCACCAGTACTGCAACAGTTCATGCCAGCATGCAGCAAGACCTGGCCAACACTTAAGCTTGGGGTGATAAGTGGCAAGCAACATTCATGCCACAGAAGTGCCAGACAATGACCATCTCCAACAAGATAGAACCTCACCACTTTCCTTTGACATTTAACAGCAGTACTATCTCCCATCATCAATTTCCTAGGGTCACTATTGACCAGAAACTTAACAGGACCAGCCACATATGTGCTTTGACTATCAGAGCAGGTCAGAAACTGGATATTTTACAGTGAGTAACTTACCTCCTGACCCCTCAAAACCAGAGTCCCTAAAGTCCACCATCTACAAGGCACTTACCTAGCTGAGTTCAGCTCCAACAACACTCAAGAAACTCAACACCATTCTGGACAAGGCAGTTGACTTAATTGAAAGCCTACCCATCAACTTAAATATTCACTCTCTCCACCACCAGTGGCAGCAGTGTGTACCATCTACAAGATGCACTGCAGCAACTCACCAAGATTTCTTTGACAACACCTTCCAAACCAGTTACTTCTGCCACCGAGAAGAACAAGAACAACAGACGCATTTGGGCACCACCACCTGCAAGTTCCCCTCCAAGTAAGACACCATCTTAACTTGGAACAATATTGCAACTTCTTCACTGCCACTGGGTCAAAATCCTGGAACACCCTCCCTAACAGCACTGTGAGTGTGCCTATACCACATGGATGCAGCGATTCAAGAGGGCAGCTCACCACAACCTTCTCCAGGGCGGTTAACGATGGACAACAAATGCTGGCCTTCCCAGTGAAACTCACAATAATAAATTGGGGGAGGCAGTGGCGTTGTGGTAATGCCACCAGGCTAGTTATCCAGAGGCCCAGGCTAATGCTCGGGGGACACAGGTTTGAATCTCACCACGGCAGTTGGTGGCATTTAAATTCAGTTAATAAATCTGGAATTAAAAAGCTAGTCTCGGTAACATGGTGACCATGAAACCATTGTCGATTGTCATAAAAACGTATCTGGTTTACTAATATCCTTTAGGGAAGGATGTTTGCTGTCCTCACCTGGTCTGGCCTACGTGCGACTTCAGATCCACAGCAATATTGACTCTTAATGCCCTCTAAAACAGCCTTACAAAGCACTCAGTTATATCAAACCACTACACAGCCTACAAAAGGAATGAAGCCAGAGATATCACTTGGCATTGACCTAGGCACTGGAAACGACAATGGCAAACTCAGCCCTGTCAACGCTACAAAGTCCTCCTTAATAACATCTGGGGGCTAGTGCCAAAATTGGGAGAGCTGTCTCACAGATTTGGCAAGCAACAGCCTGACATAGTCATACTCATGGAATCACACCTTCCAGACAATGTCCCAGACACAACCATTACCATTCCAATGACAGGACAGAACCACCACAGGTAGCAGCAGAGTAGTATACTATCCAAAGGGAGCTGCTCTGGGGAGTTTTCAACATTAGCTCTGGACCCCATGAAGCCTCATGGCATCAGGTCAAACATGGGCAAGGAAACCTCCTGCTGATTTCCACCAACCACTAGCACCACCCCACCCCCCGCCCCCCGCCCCCACAACCACCCCCCAACACCCCTTCCACCCCATCTTCATCAGCTGATGAATCAGTGCTCCTCCACGTTGAACACCACTTTGAGGAAGCTCTGAGGGTGGCAAGGGCACAGAATGTACTGGGTGAGGGACTTAAATGTCCATCACCAAAGGTGGCTCGGGAACACCACTACTGACCGAGCTGGCCGAATCCTAAAGAACATAACTGCTAGACTGGGTTGGTGGCAAGAGGGGAGGGAAAAAAACAAGAGGGAAAAAGCCTACTTGACCTCATCCTCATTAGACTACTCTCGATCATCAGCAAAGTGATGGAAGGGATCATTGTCAGTGCTTTCAAGCGTCACTTATTCAGCAATAACCTGCTCACTGATGCTCATTTTGGGTTCTGCCAGGGCCACTCAGCTCCTGACCTCATTACAGCCTTAATCCAGACATGGACAAAAGGTCTGAAATCTAGAGGTGAGGTGAGAGTGACTGCCCTTGACATCAAGGCAGCATTTGGTCGAGTGTGGCATCAAGGAGCCCTAGCAAAATTGGAGTCAATGGGAATCAGGGGGAAACGTTCCACATGTTGGAGTCAAAGGAAGATGGTTGTAGTTGTTGGAGGTCAATCATCTGAGTCCCAGGACATCACTGCAGGAGTTCCTCAGGGTAGTGTCCTAGAACCAATCATCTTCAGCTGTTTCATCGATGACCTTCCTTCCATCATAAGGTCAGAAGTGGGGATCTTTGCTGATGATTGCACAATGTTCAGTGCCATTTGCAACTCCTCAGATACTGAAGCAGTCCATGTCCAAATGCAGTAAGACCTGGACAATATCCAGGCTTGGGCTGACAAGTGGCAAGTAACATTCATGCCACACAAGTGTCAGGCAATGACCATCTCCAACAATAGAAAATCTAACCGTCTCCCCTTGACATTCAATGGCATTACCATTGCTGAATCCCCCACTATCAACACCCTGGGGGTTACCATTGATCAAAACCTGAAACGGACCAGCCATATAAATACTGTGGTTATAATAGAAGATCAGAGGCTAGGAATCTTGCAACAAGTAACTCACCTCCTGACTCCCCAAAGCCTGTCCACCATCTACAAGGCTCAAGTCAGGTGTGTAATGGAATACTCCCCACTTGTCTGGATGAGTGCAGCTCCCACAACACTCAATAAACCCGGCACCAACCAGGACAAAGCAGCCCACTTAATTGCCACCCCATTCACCACTTCCAACATCCACTCCCTCAACCACCGGCACACAGTGGCAGCAGTGTATGCCATCTACAAGATGCACTGCAGCAACTCACCAAGTCTCCTTTAGCAGCACCTTCCAAACCAGTGACCTCTACCAAGGGCAGCAGATGCATGGGAACACCACCACCTACAAGTTCCACTCCAAGCCACACACCATCCGGACTTGGAGCTATGGGCAGAATTTTCTGTGCCTGCTGGTGTCGGATGTCATGGTGGGCATGAGCAGTCAGTATGTTGGGAAGCCAAATATTGGTTTCAAAACGCCGTGAAACCAGTTTGCGATCGCCTGCTCCACCCATCAATGGTGGGCCGCTTTTCCCCATTGGACATCAGGAACTTCATTACAATACATCTGCAGATCATTATAAGCCCAGCTTGCCGGAATCATTCCACCCCCACGCTGAATCATCCAAGCACATCGACGTGAATGCAGGTTGAACTGTTTCACAACAGCATATATAAAGCGTGTACCTGGTGAGCTGCTCTTCGAGGGGAACTCGGAGCTAAGTGCACAGTAACGTTGCACAGTGCTCGCAAGGGTCAACTGTTGGACTTCAAGGTTGGGGTGCTGCCAATTCAGGCGAGGGCACAGGCAAGTTGCATTCTCCTGGCTGGCTGAAAGTGCAGTGCCCGGGGCAAGGCTGCCCTGCGGTTGAGGCAAGTTGAAGGGGGTGGCAGGGTGCTAAGGGCTGCACTGCAGTTGATGGCACGTGCGGGTGGGTGGGAGGGAAGTGGACACACATTAGGGAAACCTTGTTAACAGTGACCATTCCTCCACAGCTGAGACAGTTCAGACGCAGCCACATTAACATGTTTGGAGTCGGGCCCCCAGCTTACCTGCCCACTCAAGCAAAGCAAAGGCATGAAAGTGCCTCCAAGTTCTCCAGAGCTTTTCACCCCTCAGGCACAGACTGCAAACTAATGAGCATTTTAGTGGACTGCAGTGCAATTGGATGCCTGTGCACATTGTATAATTCCCTTGCTAAAGCTGGCCATGGAGCAGCCACTGGTGGAGGTGCTCACAGCCCCTCGCAATGTCATCATCCCGGTTTGGACCTGTCTCCTCATGGTTCAAGCTAACAGTGCAGCCTTGCAGTGTGGGTTAGGAGAATGCCTGCACCTGAGCTGAGAGCAGAGCATGCAGTCCAGGGGGCAAAGCTGCTGTCAATCGGTCAGGTAGAGTGGGGTGGAGTTAGGTGGGGTCTTGGGCAGCCATGCAGTGCACAAAACTCTGGCCATCCAAGTGGCTGCTAGCATTCTCCAGAATGCGTTAAGGGACCTTCAGACTTCCCCAAGAGAGGTTCTTTATACAGCCATGCTAACATAAACATGCCTCTCTTTCATCCTGCAGGAGGAGTACATCAGGAGCAGGGAGCCTGGTGAATAAGCTGTAGGCCTCATGGTTTACAGGGAGCTGAAATGAAGGAGAAGAGGGTGATGGATTCGCCTGGCTGGGTAGAGGGAGGAGCAGCAACCCCACGAAGAAGGGACAGCTGGGGCTCCTTCACACGGCTGAAGAGCCACGGCGAGCCATCACTGGTTGGCACCTAGCTAGACCTGAGGTCTATAGCTGCTGCCTTTCATTCCTGCAGACGACCGAGAACCAGTATCGCCGAAGACAGCACATGTCTAAAGAACTGGTCAATCACATTTGCCAGTTGCTGCAGGATTTGGCGCCACAGGGACATGGAGGGCATCCAGTGTCTACAAAAGTGACCGCGGCACTTACATTTAATGTCACTGGCTCCTTTCAGGGCTCCACAGGTGACCTCTGTGGGATCTCACAAGCCTCCACCCACAAATGCATCCATGAGGTCACAGACGCCATCTTCGTGAGGGCACAGAACTTTGTGCATTTTGCCCAGGACCAGAAAAGCCAGGATGGAAGAGTG
Source organism: Cetorhinus maximus (assembly GCF_964194155.1). Classification (NCBI taxonomy): domain Eukaryota; kingdom Metazoa; phylum Chordata; class Chondrichthyes; order Lamniformes; family Cetorhinidae; genus Cetorhinus; species Cetorhinus maximus. The sequence continues at coordinate 39,856,637 of NC_135894.1, forward strand.
GATTTACCCAGATCTTAGGTTTCCCACAGGTGCCGGGTGCCATCGACTGCACTCATGTGGCGCTCAGATCTCCATGGCAATAAATGGTCAAATATGTCAACCACAAAGGCTTCCACTCGCTGAGTGTTCAACTGGTGTGATACCACCACAAACGCATCCTGCAGGTCTGCACATAGTTCCCAGGGAATGTGCACGACTCCTATGTTCTCTGTAGGTCTCAGATCCCTGATGTCTTCCAGGGTCCACAGAGGCTGCAGGGATGGCTCCTCAGGACAAGGGCTACCCACAGAGGACGTGGCTGATGACACCTGTGCAGCAGCCTCAGACTGCAGCAGAGTGACGGTATAATGAGGCTCATGCTGCAACTCGCACTTTGGTGGAGCAGACCATCGGAATGCTGAAAATGAGGTTCCGGTGTTTACCGGTCTGGTGGAGCCCTGCAATACAGTCAGCAGAGGGTGTCTCACATCGTCATCTTCTGCTGCGCCCTTTACAACCTGGCACTGCAATGGGGAGAGGAGCTGACCGTGGAGGAGATGGAGGAGCTGGAGGTCTCCTCCGATGAGGAGCACTTTGATGGGGATGAGGGTGAGGAGGTCCTTGAAGGTGAGGGTGACAGCAATGAGGCCATCGCACTGGCCAGATGAGGAAGACACACTCGGGAGGCCCTCATAGCTGCTAGATTTGTGGAGGATGATGATGACATGCAATGAGGAGACACCACAGATCCTCACATTGCATCTGTGAACATTTGACTCCTGCCTGGCTGATGGCAGCACACATACCCTCTTTGATAATGCTCCTGTTGTGGAGATACAGTGGAGGCCCGAATAGTCGCTTGATTCCAGGAGGATGATGATGACATGCAGTGAGGACACTCCATAGATCTTCACATGGCCTCTGTGAGTGTCTGACTCCTGTCTGGCTGAGGGCATCTTGTTTGCGCTCTGTGATCAGGGTCAGTTTATGGAGATGCAGCCGTGAAACTTTAAAAGCACCTGATCTTTTGTCAGCCTTCACCATCTGACTCCTTCAGGAGCACAGAGTCACTGGTCACAAATGCAGACAAGATGGGGACCAGCCCCACCCCATAGGTGCTAAGAGCAGACAGAGAATGATGGAACTCTATGATGCCTGCCCACAACATTCTGACAGCAATGACAAGAACCATTGAGGTGCAGGCATCATTAATGTGTCCAGGGAGTGTGAAGCCGGACCATCATTTTGGTCTGAAGGCTGCACAAAGCACAGGGAAGGGGGCCTGGACTGAGACACCTGCCTTTATCTTGTGCAGAAACCAAGGTTTCACATTTGAGTCACTGCTCATCAGAACAAGCAGCCATAGGCAGAGAGACATTCTGTTTATTTACAATAGTGAACATTAAGTACAAGTGATTCACACCCTGGCTGTGCAATTAATTCTTCTTAACCTTCCTAACCCTGTTGTCACGTCCTAGTGCTCCCTGGACATCCACAGCGGAGGTGGGGCAGCCTGTTGACTGTTACGCCCTGGCTGTGATGTCCTTGACAGGTGTCCTCTGGAGGGCCAAAACCTGGAGGGCCCTGGATTGCTTTGGGGGTCCTGTTGTGTGGCAGTGCCCACCCTCCTTGGCCTGTGGAGCAAAAGCTGCTGGGGTCACAGGAAGTGGGGATTCGGATGGGCCAGACACTCCCAGAATCACCTGGGTGGATGGTCCCAGGTTGTGCTTCTGCTGATCCTCCTCCCAATGGGTGCCCGGGGCCCCTCACTGACTCCTTCAGGAGAATGGGAAGCAGGAGTGAGATCGGGTTGCCCCACACCCTTCTCATGTTGACGCTGCTGGAGGTGAACTATGGCATCAGCGATGGAGTGCAGCTCCTGCAGCAGTGCAGGCCCGATGTCCTGGACCAAGGTCTCCATAGTGGCCACCATCTTATCACTGTTGACCTCAGTGCATTTTCATGCCAGCGCTATCACCTCAGCCTGAAGGCGGACGGACTCCTCCATTGTGCCTTGCAATCTGAGGAATGCAGCAGACATCCCTTCCTGATATTCCCCAGCTTACCTTTGCAGCTCTAGCAACTGAGGTATGACCCAAATCCAGAGGCTCATCATCTGATTCGGACCGAGCAGATTTCTGGCCTCCAGCAGCCCTCCAAGTGCTGGAAACCTGGGAAGCCCCTGCTGCTGCCTGCTGTGGATCAGACAGTGCGATGTGCTCACCAGATTGTGACCCCAAGGGTACTCTAGAACTAAGTCACACTGAGGTGCGTGTTTCTGCACTGATGGAGGGTGTGTGTGAGCGCTGTGACAGGTCTTCAATTAGGGTGTCATCAGATTCTTCCAAGGAGTCTTCGGGGCTTGATTGGAGGCCCCGGGTTGTGGACTCCGTCGGCTGTTTCCCAGAATGGCCTGTGAAAGCAAGGAGAGATAATGGTTTCCTGGGAATGCATGATTAATGAGATGAGATTGGGACAAGACAGTGTTAACAGCTGCCAGTGAGGCTGGTGGGTAAAACATTGTTTTCCGCCCGCTACCGCACTTAGTGCAAATCAGGGATGATTCTGCACTTTATCACTGTTCCTTCACTGTTGCTGGGTCAAAATCCTGGAACTCCCTCTTTAACAACACCGTGGGTCTAACTACACCACATGGACTGCTGCGGTTCAAGAAGGTCAGCTCACCACCACCTCTGAAGGGGAATTAGGGATGGGCAATAAAATATAAAGCCAGCGATGCCCACAAGCCATGAAAGACTGGAAAAAAATAAAAGATCTAGATCCCAGCAGACCTTAAAAACGATTGACAATTTTTGTGGGGAATAATTCTGGTGAAGGTACTGAGCAGCAGTTTTGAAATGGTAGTTTTTAAGAATTAATTTTCCCACCTTTTCATGCCTTAAATCTGCCCCACATTGGGCAATAATTCTTCACAGCACAGACCGCTGTATTGGGAAGGCTTTGCTAAGATAATAACTGATGGTAGTATGGTGTAAAATGGCAATTAACGTACAGTGGATAAGAATGCGTAGGATGTTGTTTTTGGGAACAATGTATGGCATTTTATTCATCTGTATTTGTTATGTGGGGGGTGGATCTGAGATTTACTAATATTCAATGAACACTTGCCACACCATTCTTCCTGGCTATTTCTCTGCTCCCTCAATTTCCCTCTTCCCTTCTTTATCCTCCTTCTCTGTGAGAGCAACACTATTAGCCTCCTCTGTAGCATACTTCCTTCTACATATATTCTAGGAAGATATTTAGCAGACAATAATTATGATAAACTTCTTTACTAGGCCTTAAAGCAGCCTCCATCGTTGTTTTGGCATTCTAATAGTGTCTGGCTGTGGCATGGGCCTCAATGTTTTTACATGTCTACTGCCCTTCTATTAAGGCTTTTCAGATAGATCATTAACTATGCAGAGGATAATCCTGGTCTTCCCAGCAACCACCAGTTCAAATATAACCTGAACATAGGTTGAAGGGAAGCCCCTCCTGTTCATGGAACCTGTGAGGGTATGAGGAGCCCAGATGCCCACACGCATCCCATTTATTCTGCTTTGGTTTCTTGAGAATCCTACTATCCAGTGAAAGTACCATGCTCTGCCCAGTTAATGTTTCGGTCCCACGGGTAGGTAATGGTCATGTTTCCCCTTGGAAACATAACATCAATAATTAGTTTTATGAATCTGGAAGATAGGCTTCTTACCAGAATTAAATCCCTATGGAATTCAAGGGCCATTGGCAGTGTGGATACAAATTTGGCTAAGGGACAAAAAGAAGAGGGAGGTGTTGAATGATTGTTTATCAGACTGGAGGGAAGTATACAGTGGTATCTGCTATGGGTCAGTATTAATATCACTGCTCCTTTTGATATATTTCAATGACCTGGACTTGGGTGTAATTTCAAAGTTTGCAAATGACACAAAACTCTGCGATGTTGTACATAATACAATGAGGAGAATAGTAACAGATGTCAGTCGGACATAGATTGGTAAAATGAGCAGACGTGGCAGATGCGGTTTAATGGAGAGGAGTGTGAAGTGGTATATATTAGTAGGAAGACTGAGGAGAGGCAGTATAAACTAAATGGTACAATGTTAAAAGGAGTGCAAGAGCAGAAAAACCTGGGTATGTATGTAGATAAATCTTTGAAGGTGGCAGGACATGTTAAGAAGGCTATTTAAAAAAAGGATGTGGCATCTTTGGCTTTATCAATAGAAGAAAGGATTACAAAAGCAAGGAAGTCACGCTAAACCTATATAAAACACTTAGGCCTCAGCTGGAGTTTGTGTTTAATTCTGGGCCATTTAACAGCTGGGGGTGAGCTGGCCAAGCGGAGGCTACTTTAGGAAGGATGTCAAGCTTTGGGGTTGAATTTTATGCTGGGGTTGATGGCTCTGCCCCCTTGCATGGAGGTCAGATGTGAGTCCGCTTCCACTTGACCAGCTCACCTCGCAGCTGTTAAATGGCCAAAGGCCCTTTAATTGGCAAGAGGCAGAACATCCTTCCCTCATCAGGAGGAAGTCCCCCCTCAGAGAGTGATGTCAGCCAATCAGAGGGCTGGCAGCATTCATGCCCCAAAAGCACACCAGGAGCAGTAGCTATTTCTGGGACTGCAGCGAGGCTGACAGGAAGACAATCAGCATTGGAACTAGGACGTAAGGTGAACCTGGAGTCTCACCGGGGCCAGGTTGATGGGCCCCAGTGAAGCGGTGAAGGGGTTGGGGAGCATGGTTGGAAAGGCCAAGGCGGGGAACGCTGGGTGGTGATCACATTTTGAACGGGGCCTCCGATGGGCACACCCATCAAGCAGGCTAACCCAGCCCAGCACCAAGGCTTGCCAGCTTTAATGTGGCAGCCTTGTGACCAGGCATGGACCTTTCCCACCATGGGTAAAATCTCAGTGGAAGCCTTAGGAGACCTTAAAATGGCCATTAATTGGATACTTAAGGACCTCAAATATCCCACAGGTAGGCGGGCTGCCTGGCATCTCCCCTGCTGCTGGTAAAACAGGGGCGGGCGGATGGTTAGGCACTGGGAAGTGTAGTTGGCACAGCACCCAATTTTATAGCCCCCCTCCCCCCACTGCTGGCCATCCCATCCATAGGGGGCCAGAAAATTCCAGCCTTTGAATAGGCCCAGAAGAGACTTACCAAAATGGCATCAGGGAAGAGAGACTTCAGTTATGTGGATAGATTGGAGAGGCTGGATTGTTCTCCTTGTAACAGAGCAGGTTAAGAAGGTTGAGGTGTTCAAAATCATGAGTGGTTCTGGAACAGTAAATAAGGAGAAGACGTTTCCTGTGGCAGAAGTTAGGTAAAGGAGGGACACAGATTTAAAATGATTGGCAAAAGAACCAGGAGTGGAACGAAAAAACATGTTTCTATAGAGTGAGTTGTTGTGATCAGGATTGCACTACCTCAAAGGGTGGTGGAAGCAGACTTAATAGTAACAATCAATAAATAATTGGATAAATGCTTGAATACAGTTATAGAGATATGGGTAAAGAAAAGGGGAGTGATACTAGTTGAATAGCTCCACCAGAAAGCTGTCACAGGCACAATATGCTGAATGAACCCCTTCTTTGATTCTATGATGACTCCTTTAATGGCTTAGAAGGATCCAATAACATAAACACTGTATGGTGCAATAACCACCTCAGCTATGGGAGGAACAATTCAAGTGGTAGAAATTCTCTGTAGGTCAGCAAGGAATAAATGGCAAATCTCAGTGAAAACCTCTCTGCTGAAGAGGTGGCAATGAAGGCAAGTCAAGTTACAGCGCCGGCGTTATAACTGCAAGTCCTTGGTCAATGACAAGTACAGATATAATGGGGACATTTTTAACCTAACCCACTTGTTTGGAAACAAAAACAGAATTACCTGGAAAAACTCAGCAGGTCTGGCAGGATCGGCGGAGAAGAAAAGAGTTGACGTTTCGAGTCCTCATGACCCTTCAACAGAACTGAGCAATATCAGGAGAGGGGTGAAATATAAGTTGGTTTAAGGTGAGGTGGGGAGAGAAGTTGGGGGGCGGTGGGGTGGTTGTAGGGACAAGCAAGCAGTGATAGGAGCAGATAATCAAAAGATGTTACAGACAAAGGAACAAAGAGGTGTTTAAAGGTGGTGATATTATCTAAGAGAATGTGCTAATTAAGTATAGATGGCAGGACACTCAAGGTACAGCCCTAGTGGGGGTGGGGTGGAAAGACTGACAGGGCATTACACGTATAGATTTAAAAATAATGGAAATAAGTGGGAAAAGAAAAATCTATATAAATTATTGGAAAAAACAAAAGGGAGGGGAAAGAAACGGAAAGGGGGTGGGGATGGAGGAGGGAGTTCAAGATCTAAAGTTGTTGAATTCAATATTCAGTCCGGAAGGCTGTAAAGTGCCTAGTCGGAAGACGAGGTGCTGTTCCTCCAGTTTGCGTTGGGCTTCACTGGAACAATGCAGCAAGCCAAGGACAGACGTGTGGGCAAGAGAGCAGGGTGGAGTGTTAAAATGGCAAGTGACAGGGAGGTTTGGGTCTTTCTTGCGGACAAACCGCAGGTGTTCTGCAGTCTCCTCTACATTGGAGAGACCAAACGTAAACTGGGCGACCGCTTTGCAGAACACCTGCAGTCTGTCCGCAAGAAAGACCCAAACCACCCTGTCGCTTGCCATTTTAACACTCCACCCTGCTCTCTTGCCCAAATGTCTGTCCTTGGCTTGCTGCATTGTTCCAGTGAAGCCCAACACAAACTGGAGGAACAGCACCTTATCTTCCGACTAGGCACTTTACAGCCTTCTGGACTGAATATTGAATTCAACAATTTTAGATCTTGAACTCCCTCCTCCACCCCACCCCCTTTCCCTTTCTTTCCCCTCCCTTTTGTTTTTTCCAATAATTTATATAGATTTTTCTTTTCCCACCTATTTCCATTATTTTTAAATCTATACCTGTAATGCCCTGTCAGTCTTTCCACCCCACCCCCACTAGAGCTGTACCTTGAGTGTCCTGCCATCCATTCTTAATTAACACATTCTCTTAGATAATATCACCACCTTTAACACCTCTTTGTTCCTTCGTCTGTAACATCTTTTGATTATCTGCTCCTATCACTGCTTGCTTGTCCCTATAACCACCAGCCCCCCAACTTCTCTCTCCCCCCCCTTCACCCCTACCTTAAACCAGCTTATATTTCACCCCTCTCCTGATATTGCTCAGTTCTGTTGAAGGGTCATGAGGACTCAAAATGTCAACTCTTTTCTTCTCCGCCGATCCTGCCAGACCTGCTGAGTTTTTCCAGGTAATTCTGTTTTTGTTTTGGATTTCTAGCATCCGTAGTAGTTTTTTGTTTTTACCACTTGTTGGGAACCTGGTGAGATCAGTTGCCATGGTTTTACATGCTGCCTGATTTTACTCTTCATTAACATCAGTAAAAAGCAATATTGTGCGGGATGTTCCATTTAGTTCTGTGGATTTCCCTCCTGGCTAGTTAGGCCCTGAGTGCCTGCATTTCATGAGCTTGTCTTTTGGACCTGAAAAATGGCCTATCAGAACTCCAAAGAAATTTCCATCATCATTATTTTGCTTGCTGCTACTACAATTACAGCAGCAAGCAACAATGATAGGAGAAAGACTTGTACAAAAAATATATTCATGCAGAAAGTGCCTCTTTCCATCAGAACACAAACCGAGGAAAGGAGGAAAAGGTGAGTAAAAGTAATCACTTCTTCAGAAAAATACTTCAACATTTTCAACAGAAATCTAACTTAAAGAATCTAATTTCAGCAAGCTAGGCCGCAGGATTAGTCATGTACTTAATTGTTTGACAATTTTGACACCATAAAATCTGTCACCCAGTGAGTCAAGTATATCGCTGTTGTTTAATTAGCCTATGTGGCAGCTCTGCAATTTTGGAACGGGTTCCCAGATGTTAGTGAGGAGGACTAGCAGGGTCAATGTGTGAATTTGATGTCTGACACCTGTCACATAGAAATAGGGACAAAGGACTGTGGTTAACCCTTCCAAGTCATTTATCTGAAATTCCACCCTATATCTACCATATACTGCCATGGCTTGGTTGTTAATACTCTTGCCTCTGACTTCAGCAAAATTACTGAAATGGTGGAGTTTCTGGGTGACATTCAGCTGCAGGAATGGATAGTTGGTGATCTTTTGTTTGAAAAGACAGATGAAACTTGTTCTTTGTTAACACTAGCAATGGCAATGGCAATGGCAGAGACACTTAATCAATATTTTGCCTCAGTTTTCACGGTGGAGGACACTAGTACCACCCCAATAGGAACAGGTAGTGCAAAGGGTATTGAGATGGAGAAACTTAGAACAATCACCATCACTAGAGAAAAAGTACTGAGCAAACTATTGGGATTAAAGGGTGACAAGTCCCCAGGACCTGATGGCCTGCATCTCAGGATCTTAAAGGAAGTGGCAGTGGAGATAGTGGATGCATTGGCTATAATATTCCAAAATTCCCTGGATTCTGGAAAGGCTCCAGTGGATTGGAAAAATGCTCATATAACGCCCTTATTCAAAAAGGGGGAGAGGCAGAAAGTAGGAAACTATAGACCAGTTAGTTTATCGTCTGTCGTTGGGAAATAGTTGGAATCCATTATTAAGGAAGTAGTAATGGGGCATTTGGAAAGTCAAAATGCAATCCATCAGAGTCAGCATGGTTTTATGAAGAGTAAATCGTGTTTGACTAATTTGCTAGAGTTCTTTGAAGATGTGACACGCAAAGCGGATAATGGGGATCCTGTAGGTGTAGTATATCTGGACTTCCAGAAGGCCTTTGATCAGGTGCCGCACAAAAGATTAATACACAAGATAAGATCACACGGAGTTAGGGGTAATATATTAGCTTGGATAGAGGATTGGCTAACCAACAGAAAGCAGAGAGCCGGGATAAATGGGTCTTTTTCTGGAAGAAAATAGGTGGGAAAGTAAGTTGCAATGAAGAAATAAGAAATTTACAAATGGATATGGACAGGTTAGATGAATGGGCCAAAATTTGGCAGATGAAGTTTAACGTGGATAAGTGTGAGGTTATCCATTTTGGTCGGAAGGAAAAAGGCGACATTACTTAAATGGATAGAAACTTCAGAATGCTTCAGTGCAGAGGGATCTGGGTGTCCTCGTGCATGAATTGCTGAAAGCTAGTATGCAGGTACAGCAGGTAATAAGGAAGGCAAATGGAATTTTGGCATTTATTGCTAAAGGAATAGAGTATAGAAATAGGAAAGTGTTGTTGCAACTGTACAAGGCATTGGTGAGGCCACACCTGCAGTACTGTGCACAGTTTTGGTCCCCTTACTTGAGGAAGGATGTAGTTGCATTGGAGGCGGTTCAGAGGAGGTTCCTCCGATTGATTGCAGAGATGCGGGGCTTGTCTTATGAGGAGATATTGGGCAGTTTAGGCCTATACTTGCTAGAGTTTAGAAGGATGAGAGGAGATCTAATTGAGGTATATAAGATGCTAAAGGGGATAGACAAAGTAGTGGAGCAGATGTTTCCCCTTCTGGGGCATTCTAGAACGAGAGGTCATAGTTTTAGGCTAAGGGGTGGTAGATTTAAATCAGATATGAGGAGGAATTACTTTTCTCAAAGGGCCGTGAATCTGTGGAATTCACTACCTCAGAGTGCAGTGGATGCCGGGATGCTGAATAAATTTAAGGAGGAGATAGACAGATTTTTAATTAGTAACGGGTTGAAAGGTTATGGGAAGAGGGCGGGAAATTGGAGTTGAGGCCGAAATAAGATCAGCCATGATTGTAATGAATGGCGGGGCAGGCTCAAGTAGCTGAATTGCCTACTCCTGCTCCTAGTTCTTATGTTCTTATGTAGAGATGAAATGAAAGAACTGCTCCATTATAAAGGAAAATTTGAAGCCACTTGCGAACTGACCTAATCGTGCAGTCAAATGGTTGTATTTTTAAATCCTATTCCAGGCTTGAACACCAAAATCAAGGCTGATACTCCAAGCAGTACTGAGGGAGTGCCACACTGTTGGAAGTGACATCTTTCAGGTGAGACATTAAGCTGAGGCCCCATCTGTCCTCTAGCTGGATGTACCAGGTGCCACAGTGATATATTGAAAAACAGCAGAATAGTTATTCCCAGCGTCCTGTCGAATATTTATCCCACAAGCAATATCACAAAAACAGATAATCTGGCCATTATCACATTGTTTGTGGGAGCTTGTTTTGCACAAATTGGCTGCCATGGTTCCTACATTAGAACAGTGTTAACACTTCAAAAGTACTTCATTGGCTATAAAGTGCTTTGAAATGTTAAGTGGCTGTGAAAGGTGCTACATAAATGCTTGGAGGTCAGGACGAAAGAGGGAGACTGACGATGGCAATCTCTTCACTATAATCCAGTTCATGTGCAATTCATGTTCATCACTTTTCAATCATCTGTCATCCATCAACTATCCGTCACAAGCCCTGTGGCCATAGCAGTAGGTGTGGATTCACTAGGAGCTGGAGCTATGAACCTGCACCTAGGTGGCTCAGGCCATTGGGTCGTTTTTCACTGAAATGAAGCAGAAATGTAACTTGGCAGCCCCTGAGTGACTGAGCAGTCCTTTTGGGACCATACTACTCACCTCTTTTGCTCAACTTCTACCACTTGAAATGTTCTTCCCGTAGCTGAGATAGTTATTGCACCATACAGTGTTTATGTTATTGAATCCTTCTAAGCCATTAGTATAAGGAAGGGACTAGAAAAAGTGCCCTTAACATTGTCTGCCTCATCTCCCTGGCCAGCAGGCCACAACTGGCAGGGATCCCATCAATACGGTCGTAAGTCAATCTCAAAAAAGAATGCAGAGGTGACACTGGTTACCATTGGTGCATGGAACATGAGAACCTTCATGGACAATGCAACAGCCAAGAGATCTGAGACAAGAACTGCTCTTGTTGGTAGAGAGTTGGCTAGGTACAATGTCCAGATCACTGCCCTCAGCGAGAGGCATCTACCTGAGGAGGGTCGGCTCAAGAAAATTGGTTCAGGGTTCCATATTCTATTGGAGTGGCTGTGGAAAAGAAAAATAGTGCGATGCTGGAGTACGCTTTGCTGTCATGAACCATGACAGTGAGTTAGCTCGCCTTCCCATGGATGATGATAATCGTTTGGTGCTTAAACTCCTCCACACAGCAACAGGCAAGCAAATCTGATCAGTGTGTACCTCTACCATGACCAACCCTGATGAAGCCGAGGATAAATTCTGTGATGACCTCCAGTCCTTGATTGGTCAGACAAGCTAATCACTCATGGCAACTTCAATGTAAGAGTTGGTGCAGATCACCAGGCATGGAAAGGGGTTGTCAGAAAAAATAGGGTTGGCAGTTGTAACAGCAATTGTCTCCTCCTGTTGAGGATGTGTGCTGAGCATGAGCTCTTAATCACCAACACAGTTTTCCACCTCCCTAATCACAACAAGATGAATTGATGCACCCCCATTCCCTGCATTGACATCTAACTGTCACCACCAGACAGAGGAAACAAGCAGGATGTGAATGTAATGAAAGCTATGTGTAGTGCTGAAGGATGGACTGACCACTGTCTTAGCAATTCAAAGCTAACCATCAAGGTCTATCCCCCCTGCCAAGATGCTCTCACGGCATGAAGGTCCCAAAGTGTCTCAATGCCTCAAGGCTCAAACAAGCATTCATGAAGGACTGTCTCTCAGAGAAACTCAAGAGTTGCCTGCGTGCAGTGAAAATGGGCACTCACTGAATTGAGGATGACTGGGTGACCTTCAGGTGTACTCCACTGCTCTAGAGGCCCTTGGCTCTTGTAAGCATCAAGATTGGCTAAATGAAAGCAACAAAATAATTTAGAAACTTATATCAGAGGAGAAACATCACCTCTACAGAGTTTACCTCAATGACAAATCATCACTCTCCAAGCATGATGCCTACCAAAACATCTGCAGGACTGTCCAATGCAAGCTCAGGGGGATGTAAGACATTTGGCTGAATCAGAAAGTAGAAAAACTTCAGTCATATGCAGGCCATAAAGACTGGAAAAGATTCTACAACACTCTAAAAATCTGTCTGCGGGTCCCAGTCTACTGGTTCATCACCAATCCTTGGTGCTGACAGATCAACAGCGCTTACAGAAAAAGCCCAAATTCTAGAAAGATTGGCAGAGCACTTTAACCACACCCTCAATTGGCCTTCATCCATCAATGAAGAAGCAATCAACAGGCTGCCACAGGTTGACATCAACTTATCTCTTGATAACCCTCCCACGCTGTTCACGACGAACACAACCTCCTGTCTAGTGCCAAAGCTCCAAGAGCTGATGCTATCCCAGCTGAAGTCTACAAGGCTGGAGGTCAATGCTTGATCAAGAAGCTCACTGAAATCTTCCAGTCTATGTGGAAGCAAGGAACCATCCCATAAGAATACAAAGATGCCTCCATTGTCCACCTATACAAGCAGAAAGGAACTCGCCAATCTTGCAACAATCATAGAGGAATCTCATTCCTCTCAAACATTGACAAAATCTTCACCAGGATTGTTCTAAACCACTTAGTGCAACATGTCGACCAGGATCTGCTGCTGGAGAGTCAGTGTGACTTCAGAAAAGTTTGAAGAAACACTGATATGGTGTTTTCAGTTAGGCAGCTCCAGGAGAAATGCCATGAACAGAACTCTGCATTACATTTGTTGAGCTGACCAAGGCCATTGACACTGTCAGCCATGAAGTCCTTTGGAAGATAATGGAGAAATTCAGCTGCCCTGAGAAATTCATCACAATAGTTCAAAAGTTCTATAGTTTCATGTTCGCACATGTCCTGGATGATGGTGAGTCTTCTGACAGGACCTGCATGCTAGCACCAACCCTCTTCAGCATGTTTTTCTCCACTATGCTCTCTAATGCCTTTCATGATGGTGATCCTGGCATCAAAATCAGGTATCACATGGACAGGAAACTGTTTATTCTGAGATGACTCCAGAGCTGGACATGCAATGTAGCGTGGAGTTGTTCTTAATGCATGTGCTAACTTTGGCCTTATGATCAGCACAAAGAAAACTGAAGTAATGTACCAGCCTGCTCTAGGAAAAAATGATCTCGAGCCCAAGGTTTCAGTTCATGACCAAAAGAATGGTGGATAAGTCCTCTTATTTCTAGCTAGCACATGATGCATCTGCACCATAATTAGATGATCACAACTGAGTTGGGCTGGTCATGTAGGCAGAATGCCTGACGCTCGCTTACCAAAGCGAATCTTCTATGGAGATCTTGAGACTGGGGTGCACTCTGGTGATCAAAGGAAGCGCTACAAGAACACCCTGAAGGCGTTTTATGATGTGGACTTTGAGTCCTGGGAGAAGGTTGCTGCTCCTAGTGCAACCAAATTAAAAATGGTGCCGCATCCTTCAAAAGCAAGTGCATATCAGAGGCAGAGACAAAATGCAATAAGAGGAATTCCTGAGCCAGCAACTCGTCCAAAACTCAATCATCTGCAGGATCTTGGCTTATTTACAGAAGAACCTTCTGGGAGCAAATTGGTCTTAACAGTCACCAACGTATCTACCGGAACTCTACCAAACAGCCCAGATGATAAACATGGTCAACTTCATCTCAAAGGATGAACAAGACATAAATGCAAATCTTTCTTTATTCTTTTAATCTAAGACTTATCCTTGGCCTCTTCAGTTAGATAAAATTGGGCCATTTTTCCATGGAGATTGTACTCCTAAGGCTAATTCCATAAACTTGAGGTCTCCCAAAATGTTGCTGCCCAAATCCTTACTCTCAGCAAGTCCAGTTCATCTATCACCCCTGTGCTGACTGACCTACAATAGACATGTTTTTGTTATGTATCAACATGAATATCATGTATTTTAAAACGCAATCTCTGAAATTTGTTCCCCTTTTCTCTCATTCAAGTGCTGAGGTCAGTATTAAAATATTTAAATATTTCTAGATTCTCTGCAAATGTCACTGTGGCTTGGCTCTTGCCACTGAATCACAAGGGTTCCATCACAAAAACAGATTATCTGGTGATTATTACATTGCTGTTTGTGGGAATTAGCTGTGCGCAAGTTGGCTGCCATGCTTGCTACAGCACAACAGTGACAACAATTCAAAAGTACTTAATTCGCTGTATAAAATGCTTTGAGATGTCGGGTGGTCATGATAATTGCTATATAAATGGAATCTTCTTTTCTTTACCAAGTTGGTGGTAGAGGCAGAAACTTTAAATTCTTTTAATAAGTACCTGGATCTGCACCAGATTGTGTTGTAAACTGCAGGGCTATGGGCCGGGTGCAGGAAGGTGGGATTAGAAAGGGAACCTGGGTGTCCTCGGACTGGCATGGACAAGATGGGCCAAATGGCCTCCTTCTGTGCTATAACTTTTCTGTGGTTCTATGGTTCTACATTAGGCATCTACAGAAATGACAACAAATATGTAGATGCTGCTTTGAAATAATACCATCAAATTATGTTTACGTGTAATTCATATTTTAACTGAACTGACTGAAGAGAAACACCCTCAGACAATCTTAAATAAAGTTCCTATTTCAGTCCTTCTCATAGGGCCTACATTGCGAGAGCCTTGTCAGAATTACACAGGAATTTCCCTAGGCAACTGTTGATTAATCTCTACAGGAGAAAACTACAGGAGACAACTTCAAGAATGTGCTTTGAAGGTTAACAAATTATCTCACATATATCCCTCCAGCTCCATTTCCAGATCTCAATTGCTCACCTTTTCCTTTCTTTTTAAAATTCCTGTTGATTTCCCTTGCTGGCTTTGCTTTGTAACTGCATCTACTCTTCTATAGCTTTCCTACAATGATCAAAGACCTTACCCTGTGTTTCACTGGAGTAACTTTTAGATCAATGTAAAATATCTTTTAAAAACTCTGCCCCTGGAGAAATGTTCCTACTCTTTCTAGCCCCACAAAAGAAGTTTAATTTTTTTTAAGAACTTTATTTTTGGCTTTTTGGGCCTCTTCTGATCTCGATCTTTGCCACTTGTGTCGAACTACTGCTGCTTTCCACTCAGGCTGCCAAGTTAAGTTTGCAATTGGGTCCAGATTATGGTAAAGGCACTGAATATAGATATATAAGAAAGGACTCCTGTGTCTTTGGATAGATGTCCTTGTCACCTGCTCAGCTGAGCAGCTTAAAATCTCTAAAAGTCAGTTCACAGAAGCCCCAGAACAGTTATATAGTCTGGGCAATTTTAACTGCCCACCCATCTCATTTCTATCAGAACTTTTTATTTGTCCCAATAAAGTTGAGCAGTATGAAGTAACATTCACAAGATCAGCAAGGGGAAGCACAACAACAGGTAATAAAAGCACAAATTCCAAAGTCTGAAAAAACTACAGGGTGGAATTTAATGTTGGTGACTGGGAGCCCCACCTAGCAGCTGGAAAACTGGTGGAACCAGCCGGGAACAGCGAGGCCCAATGCCATCACAAGGCAATCAGGTACTTACCTGGGTAGCATTGGGTCTCCTGTCAAAGTAAGCCCTGAGCAGGGCAGAAATCCTGCCTGGGGAGCTGCCAGTGAATCTGAGGCTGGCAGCTCTCCAGTATCAGCTGTGGCAATGGGATCGGTGGCCATTGCCAGTATTGCACTCGGGCCTTCAGGTGATATGGCCAAGGGACCCCTGGAGAGATGTGAATGTGGGCGGGATAGGGGAAGCAGGGACGGGGTCATGGCAAAGGGTTTTAAAAGCAAGGACGGGGGAGGGGGCTGACTTTCCACTAGTCATCCACCCCACCCCCCCCACCCCCACCCGCTGCCGGGTGCCCCGAGCAGGCACTGGGTGCACAAGGAACAAAACCCGAAGGGGTTTGCTGGGTAGTCTTTCCAGATGGCGACTTCCCCGCCCACTACTGGTTGAATGCCACTAAAAAATTAAATGTGGCTCCCTTAGAGATACGGGAAATTATCATGGGAATTAAAAATGACAGAAAAGTTCAACAAATGTTTTGTATCTGTCTTCACTGTAGAAGACACAAAATTCATAACAGATATGGTGGGGAATCAAGGGTCTAACGAGAGTGAGGAATTTAAAGTAATTAATATTCATGAAATAAAGTATTGGAGAAATTAATGGGACTAAATGCTGACAAATCCACTAGATTTGATGGCTTACTGTATTTTAAAAGAGGTGGCTGCAGAGATAGTGAATGCATTCGGTTTTTAATCCAGAATTTCCTAGATCAGTGCTTCCCAAATTATTTTCCAATGTGACCGTACTTTAATATTTAAAATTTAATGTTATCCCAGACGCCAACAAAAACACAACAGCAATAAAGCAGCAGAGCAACGTTAAGTATCTAGTTATTAAAGTTTTGTGTATTATAGATCAATATATAATACATCATATAAATACTTTATGAAAATCTGTGTTTTTAAAGTATTTTGTAAGAGGGTTATTATTTTATGTACTCACCAGTCAATTACTTCATTTGAGCTGGTCGAGCTCGTGGATCTTGGCCAGGAAGCAGCAGATAATATTGACATTCAAATTTGCATTCAGCATTACTGATCTATAGCATAATCATAACGCCAAAGTACAAAAGGCCATCTTGACATCATTGATTTTAATGTGAGATGAATCAAATAACTTTTAAATTTTCTACTGAGGATTTTAAATGACAATTGAATCAAATGATAATATCCATTACTCCAGACACTCTGCCGTTTCACTGTGCATTCTATTACATACAAATGCAGCTTTAAAATAAAATGGATTTAATTCACAAAGTATATACCTAACCTGAATGTGGAGCCACCTTCCTTCCAACCCAGAGCCGGGCTTTATGAGGAAAATGGCATAGAACTTAACGGCCAGGATTCTATGGCCCCTCACGCCCAGCGGGATATTAAGGTTCCGTTGACTTGAATGGATATTTAAATGGTTCGCCGCATCCCATCAGGGGGGAGACACGCCGCGGCAGAACCGTAAAATCCTGGCCAACATGTGACATTTACTGGCCATTGATGTTTCAGCCAAGCTCTCCACATTTCCCAGTGACAGAAGATTCAGTGAAGCCCTTTCCCCAGAGCCAAAAACACACACAATCTAGTGACAATACCTCTACACAGTAATCACCCCTTTCCTGACTCACCTCCCAAACATATATACACACTGCATTCAGTCCCTCTTGCCCAATCCCCCCTACACACATACTATAATCAGATTTTCCCACCCCCACCCCCATACATACACACTATAATCAGCCCTTCTCCCCCACCCCAAACACACACACACTGTAATCAACCACACACACACACACACACCAATCAGCCCTTCTTACCCACCCCCACACACATGTCAGCCAGCCAAAGGGCACTTCAGCTCTGATAGCCTGAGCCTGAGCTGGTGTGCGGCCATTCTTAAATCGGCTTGTAGTAATCTGATGTGTAATATACCTTTAAGACCAATGTTGTAATGTAAGATCACATGATCTTGATACCCAATAGCAGAGTAGCGTGGGCTACCTCTGTAATCAGTAGTCTTTGAGTCTGAAGAGTAAAGACAGAGTTTTGAGTTGTAAGCACAAGTGTAGCTGCTGAGTTCCCTTTGTAAATAAACAGAATGTGTTCTAAGAACGGTCCACTGGTCTTCTCTCTCTTGGTACCAGCTTGGTCACCCCGGACCAACGTGCAACACGGATCCTTTGGCCCCAACAAACCAGGGCACTGGATCCAACACGGCTTGAAAAGAAAAAAAAATCCTGAGACCAAAGATGAGCAGGGCAAGGGCAGTGCTGGCGGCTGCCTGGGCTTCTGTGTCAGTGCAGGGTGCAATCTCAGAGGAAGGGAGTTCCCGGCCGCATTCACTGTTTCCGTGACCCTAATTGGGGTTGCGTCTCACAGTTTGGAAACCACTGTCCTAGATTCTAGAAAGGTCCATTCTGGAATGGATTGGAAACTGGCAAATGCAACCCCTCTAACCAAGAATAGGTGGGAGAAGAGAAATTAGGGAACTATAGATCAGTTAGTATGACATCAGTGCTTAGGAACATAGTACCAAGAGTAGACCATTTAACCTCTCAAACCTGTTCCACTATTCAAGGTTGATATGTGATCTAACTTCATATGCCAGCCTTTGCCCCATATCTGTTAATACTTCCTGTTAACAAAAATATACCAACCTCAGACTTAAAGCTAACAATTTGTTACAAGGTTTATGAGATTTTTATGTTTTGGGACTGTGTTTCTAACTTAAGGTAAAATGAGTGGGGTTGGGAGGGGGGGTCATGTGACCTGTTCTGAAGTCTGCCTGACAGCAAGTCTGGGTGGTTTGATGGTTAGAGATTAAAGGGGGCCAGTTTGTTTTACTGGGAAGAAGGTGCAAGGTATTTACTCTTGGAGACAGAGTCAGCAGCCTTTGTATTAACAGTAGATTCAATGTGAGTCTCCAAAGTCCCAGAAAAGGGATTTTAAAAAATTTATTCTTGGGATGTGGGCATCACTGGCTAGTCCAACATTTTTTGCCCTTGAGGGCATTTAAGAGTAAACCACATTGGTGTGGGCCTGAAGTCAAACATAGGCCAGACCAGCAGATTTCCTTCCCTAAAGGATGTTAGGAAACCAGGTGGGTTTTTACAACAATCATTATCACTAGACTTTTAATTCCAGGTTTTTATTGAATTCAAATTCTACCATCTACCATGTTGGGATTCAAACCCAGGTCCCCAGAACATGTCCTGGGTCTGTGGATTACCAATCTAGTGACAATACCACTACACCACCACCTCCCCTTGTAAATAGCTGTGCTTTAAACTGACCATCCAGTTCCAAAACAAAAGAGAGTCAGGCTCTCAAGGATAACTAATCAGCATCTATACCTGGATTCAAGGTCTATGTGATTCACGTTGACATAGAAACATATAAACTAGGAGCAGGAGTAGGCCATTCGGCCCTTCGAGCCTGCTCCGCCATTCATTATGATCATGGCTGATCATCCATCTCAATAACTCAATAGCCTTCTCCCGCTTTCTCCCCATACCCTTTGACCCCTTTCACCCCAAGAGCTATATCTAACTCCTTCTTGAAAACATACAATGTTTTGGTCTCAACTACTTTCTGTGGTAATGAATTCCACAGTCTCACCACTCTCTGGGTGAAGAAATTTCTTCTCATCTCAGTGCTAAAAGTCTACCCCATATCCTCAGACTGTGACCCCTGGTTCTGGACTCCCCCACCATCGGGAATATCCTTCCTGCATCTACCCTGTCTAGTACTGTTAGAATTTTACAGGTTTCTATGAGATCCCCCCTCATTCTTCTGAACTCCAGCGAATACAATCCTAATTGACTCAATCTCTCCTCATATGTCAGTCCTGCCATCCCAGGAATCAGTCTGGTAAACCTTCGCTGGACTCCCTCTATAGTAAATACATCCTTCCTCAGATAAGGAGACCAAAACTGCACACAATATTCCAGGTGTGGTCTCACCAAGGCCCTGTACAATTGCAGCAAGACATCCCTGTTCCTGTACTCGAATCCTCTCACTATGAAGACCAACATACCATTTGCCTTCTTTACTGCCTGCTGTACCTGCATGCTTACCTTCAGCAACTGATGTACAAGGACACCCAAGTCTCGTTGCACATTCCCCTCTCTCAATTTATAGCCATTCAGATAATAATCTGCCTTCCTGTTTTTGCTACCAAAGTGGATAACCTCACATTTATCCATATAGATAAAAACAAAAAGCTACTGCGGATGCTGGAAATCCAAAACAAAAACAGAATTACCTGGAAAAACTCAGCAGGTCTGGCAGCATCAGTGGAGAAGAAAAGAGTCGACGTTTCAGGTCCACATGACCCTTCAACAGAACCAGTTCTGTTGAAGGGTCATGTGGACCCGAAACGTCAGCTCTTTTCTTCTCCACTGATGCTGCCAGACCTGCTGAGTTTTTCCAGGTAATTCTGTTTTTGCTTCACATTTATCCACATCATACTGCATCTGCCATGCATTTGCCCACTCACTCAGCTTGTCCAAATCACACTGAAGCATCTCTGCATCCTCCTCACAGCTCACCCTCCCACCCAGCTTTGTGTCATCTGCAAATTTGGAGATATTACATTTAGTTCCCTCATCTAAATCATCAATATATATTGTGAATAACTGGGTCCCAGCACCGATCCCTGCGGCACCCCACTAGTCACTGCCTGCCATTTGGAAAAAGACCCGTTTATTCCTACTCTTTGTTTCCTGTCTGCCAACCAGTTTTCTATCCATCTCAATACACTACCCCCAATCCCATGCGTTTTAATTTTACATGCTAATCTCATATGTGGGACTTTGTCGAAAGCCTTCTGAAAGTCCAAATAAACCACATCCACTGGCTCCCCCTCATCAACTCTACTAGTTACATCCTCAAAAAATTCCAGTAGATTTGTCAAGCTTGATTTCTCTTTCATAAATCCATGCTTACTCTGTCAGATTCTGCCACTGTTTTCCACATGTTCTGCTATTAAATCTTTTATAATGGACTCTGGAATTGTTCCCACTACCGACGTCAGACTGACTGGTCTATAATTCCCTGTTTTCTCTCTGCCTCCCTTTTTAAATAGTGGGGTTATATTAGCTATCCTCCAATCTGTAGGAACTGTTCCAGAGTGTATAGAATCTCGGAAGATGATCACCAATGCATCCACTATTTCTAGAGCCACTTCCTTAAGTACTCTGGAATGTAGATTATCAGGCCCCGGGGATTTATTGGTCTTCAATCCCATCAATTTCCGCAACACCATTTCCCTACTAATACTGATTTCTTTCAGTTCCTCCCTCTCACTAAATCCTGTGTTCCCCAACATTTCTGGTATGTTATTTGTGTCCTCCTTTGTGAAGACAGAACCAAAGTATGTATCTAGTTGGTCAGCCATTTCTTTGTTCCCCATTATAAATTCCCCCGTTTCTGCCTGTAAGGGACCTACACTTGTCTTCATCAATCTTTTTCTCTTCACATACTTATAGAAATTACAGTCAGTTTTTATGTTCCCCGCAAGCTTACTCTTGTACTCTATTTTCCCCTTCTTAATCAATCCCTTGGTCCTCCTTTGCTGAATTCTAAACTGCTCCCAATCATCAGGTCTGTTGTTTTTTCTGGCCAATTTGTATGCCTCTTTCTTGCATCTAATACTATCTCTAATTTCCCTTGTAAGCCATGGTTTGGCCATCTTTCCTGTTTTACCTTTGCGCCAGACAGGAATAAACAATTGTCGCAGTTCACCCATGCACTCTTTGAATGTTTGCCATTGCCTATCCACCATCATCCCTTTAAGTAATGTTTCCCAATCCATCATACCCAACTCGCGCCTCATGCTATCATAGTTTTCTTTATTAAGATTCAGGACCCTAGTCTCAGAATCAACTACGTCACTCTCCAACTTGATGAAGAATTCTATCATATTATGGTCACTCATCCCCAAGGGGCCTCGCACAACTAGATTGCCAATTATTCCTTTCTCATTACACATTACCCAGTCTAGGATGACCTGTTCTCTAGTTGGTTCCTCAACGTATTGGTCCAGTAAAACATCCCGTATACACTCCAGGAATTCCTCCTCTACGGCATTGTTACTAATTTGATTTGCCCAATCTATATGCAGATTAAAGTCACCCATAATTACAGATGTTCCTTTATTACATGTGTCTCTAATTTCCTGTTTAATGACATTCCCAACATCACCACTACAGTTTGGGGGTCTATATACAACCCCCGCTAATCTTTTTTGCCCCTTAGTGTTTCTCAGCTCTACCCATACAGATTTCATATTGTCGGAGCTAATATCTTTCCTCACTATTGCGTTAATTTCCTCTTTAACCAGCAATGCAACTCCACTGCCTTTTCCTTTTTGTCTGTCCTTCCTAAATACTGAATACCCCTGGATGTTCAGTTCCCATCCCTGGTCACCCTGCAGCCATGTCTCCTTAATCCCGACTGTATCATACCTGTTTACGTCTATTTGCGTGGTTAATTCATCCACTTTATTGCGAATGCTCCTCGCGTTAAGGCACAAAGCCTTGAGGCTTGTCTTTTTAACATTATTTGTCCCGTTCCCACTATTTTTCACTGAGTCCCTGTTTGATTCTGTCCCTTGATTTCTCTGCCTATCACTTTTCTTATTCCCCTTTCTGTCTTTTGTTCTTGTCCTTGATTCCCCCTCCTCTGACTCCTTGCATAGGTTCCCATCCCCCTGCCATTTTAGTTTAAACCCTCCCTAACCACTCTAGCAAATGTTCCCCCTTGGACATCAGTCCCGGTCCTGCCCAGGTGTAACCCGTCCAGTTTGTACTGGTCCCACCTCCCCCAGAACCGGTCCCAATGCCCCAGGAATCTGAAAACCTCCCCCTCACACCATCTCTTCAGCCATGTATTCATCTGATATATCCTGCTATTTCTACTCTGACCGGCACGTGGCACTGGTAGTAATCCTGAGATCACTACCTTTGAGGTCCTACTTTTCAACTTACTTCCGAACTCCCTATATTCTGCTTTTAGGACCTCATCCCCTTTTTTACCTATGTCGTTTGTACCAATGTGTATCACGACCACTGGCTGTTCACCTTCCCCCTTCAGAATGTCCTCTAGCCGCTCTGAGACATCCTTGACCCTAGCACCAAGGAGGCAACATACCATTCTGGAGTCTTGTTTGCGGCCACAGAAACGCCTATCTATTCCTCTGACAATTGAATCCCCTATAACTATTGCATTCCCACACTTTTTACTCCTCCCCTGTGCAGCAGAGCCAACCGTGGTGCAACGAATTTGGCTGTTGCTGCTTTCCCCTGAGAGGCCATTCCCTCCAACCATATCCAAAGCGGTATATCTGTTTTGCAAGGGAATAGCCACAGGAGATTCCTGCATTGCCTGACTAGTCCTTTTGCTTTGCCTGGTGGTCACCCATTCCCTTCCTGCCTGTGGACTCTTAGCCTGTGGTGTGACCACCTCTCTATATGTGCTATCCACGATACTCTCCACCTCGCGGATGCTCCACAGTGTCCCCAGCCGCCGCTCCAGCTCCAAAACCCGGGCTTCCAGGAACTGCAGCTGGAGATACTTCCCGCACACATGCTGGCCCCGGGCACTGGCAATGTGCCTGGCTTCCCACATAGAGCAGGAGGAGCACACCACGCGCTTCTCTTCAACTCCCGACTCCTCTCGCGCTACTCATCAACTCCCGACTCCTCTCCCGCTCCTTTTCAACTTCCGACTCCTCTCGCGCTTCTCTTCAACTCCCGACTCCTCTCGCGCTTCTCTTCAACTCCCGACTCCTCTCGCGCTTCTCTTCAACTCCCGACTCCTCTCGCGCTACTCATCAACTCCCGACTCCTCTCCCGCTCCTTTTCAACTTCCGATTCCTCTCGCACTTCTCTTCAACTCCCAACTCCTCTCGCGCTTCTCTTCAACTCCCTATTCCTTTCGCGCTTCTTTTCAACTCCCGACTCCTCTCACATTCCTTTTCAACTCCTGACTCCTCTCATGCTTCTCTTCAACTCCCAACTCCTCTCGCACTCTTTTTCAACTCCCGACTCCTCTCATGCTTCTCTTCAACTCCCGGCTCCTCTCGCGCTTCTCTTCAACTCCCGGCTCCTCTCGCGCTTCTCTTCAACTCCCGACTCCTCTCGCACTACTCTTCAACTCCCGACTCCTCTCGTGCTTCTCTTCAACTCCCGACTCCTCTCACGCTCCTTTTCAACTCCCGACTCCTCTTGCGCTTCTCTTCAACTCCCAACTCCTCTCGCGCTTCTCTTCAACTTCCGGTTCCTCTCACGCTCCTCTTCAACTCCCGACTCCTCTCACGCTTCTCTTCAACTCCTGATTCCTCTCACGCTTCACTTCAACTCCCAACTCCTCTTGAGCTTCACTTCAACTCCCGACTCCTCTCGAGCTTCTCTTCAACTCCCGACTCCTCTCGCGCTCCTTTTCAACTCCCGACTCCTCTCGCGCTCCTTTTCAACTCTTGGCTCCTCTCGCTGATTGGTTTTGAGATGGGAAGGGTACAGAAGAAGCCATTGTGATATCAGGTTACAGGATTTCCAGAAGTAAGAGAGCAATCAGAGGCCAAAAGAGTCTATGGTTCACCATGCCAGAATGTGAGTGGAAGTGCATGTTTGGACTGAAAAAACAAAATTAGTGGGGTGTTAAAACAAGGCTGGAAGTTTTGGCTAGCTTTAGCCAGATGCAGAAGTCTCCAGTAATATTCTCTTTGTAAAGGACAGTTCTGGAGGCTAGAAGTTACCAGGCTGAGAAAGGAAAGGAACAGAAGTAAACCGTAGAGAGCTGGGAATCATTTTGGACTGATTTTGGGAGAATTGAATGTCTACTTAAAGAACAGTGTAATGTATGGCTACTATTGCTGCCAAAGCGATACAGACACAGTTGTACTGAGGTGACATCATTGCAAGCGACGGAGATCAAATCTCTACTCATTTCCTCAACCTCAGTGTGATACTCATCCTCTCCATTTAGTTTCTCGTTTTTCTTTAAGCAAAATTCAAACCCGCAGCAATCCTGATGAGAACTGAAACCAACTGTCCCTGTTTTTCAAATAGAAAGTCTGATAAACTGTAGCATCTTCAGGAGAGGAGGTAAAAGGGGAGAGAATTGAATAATACTGTCTTGGTGGTGGGGAGAAAAGAATTCTTAGTTTCATCTTATTATGTATCACAGGAAAACCTGTGTGAAAATCTGCAGAGAAATTACAGCATTGTTCCAAAACAGCAAGACCGCTCCTGTCACTTCTTTTGGCGGAAGAGAAAATCGGGCATTCCAACAGCTGCTGGCTGACCCCATGGCACCTCCCTTTGCTGTGATAATGCAGCTCTGGTTTTCTTCAAGTGTGTTCTTTTACCACATTTTTTAAAAATGCTTAAGCATTGTTTTATTTTGTGCATGCGCGGATATTGGTGGACATCCTTATAGACGTCATGCATTGGCAGGAGTCACAGTGGTGATGCATACTTGTGAAGTGTGTTTTTTTGGTTGTGCTAAAAATAGGAAGGGGATATTCTGTTCTGTGTTTTAAAGTATAAGCTGCCTACAAAGCTAGTGTTTAGTCATAGAGCTTTTATTCATTTGTTCCAACGAATGTATTAAAACATGAAATCTTTTTGTGTCATCCTTTCTGCTATTAGCTGGAAGTGCGAATTTCTTTTTAAAAGTTATTTCTCTCCAAGGGGATCATAACAAAACAATGTAACATAAATTTCCCTTTGCAGAAGAGAATTTGAAGATGGGGTTGCGAGCCAATGAAGGTAATATATTTGGATTTTCAAAAGGCACTTGATAAGATGTCACAAGGTTAGGGTTCATGGGGGTAGGAGTTATATATTGCTTTGAATTGAATTGGTAAATGGACAGAGAAGAGAGAGTAGGAATAAACAGATCATTTTCAGGTTGGCAGATTTTAACTAGTGGAATGTTGCAAAGATCAGTGCTTGGGCCTCAGCTATTTACAATCTCTTTCAATGATTTGGACTAGGGGTCTGACTGTAATGTATCCAAATTTGCTGATGATACACAAGTATATGGGAAAGTAAGCTGAGAGGTGGATGTGAAGAGATACAGACAAGTTAACTGAGTAGAAAAGAAGATAGCAGATGGAGTATAATGTGGGGAAATGTAAAATTATTGGGCGGACTTTTCCATTGTGGTGTCTAAGGGCAGAATCATCCCAGATTTACGGGCGGGAAAAAGAACCTTTTATCCACCGGTCCCAGTGGCAGCTTTTCACACTCTATCATCCCAATCCCGCCTCATTAATCATGCATTCCCGGGAAACATGCTGTTTCACCGATTCACCCGCCATGCCATCACTTTGCCGTTCCCTCACATCGGGCGCTATATTTAAAGTGCAGCCGCATGCACACTTCTCAGTGCTTCCAGCCCAGGACTGTTGCACAGAAGACATGGCCCTGAAAGGAAAGGAGACAGCAGCCCTTCGATTCAATGATATGCAACGCCTTTTGGAGCCATGGAGGCCCACCATGATGTTCTCTACCCCCACTTTGGCCGCAGGAGGGGCAGCAACATCACCAATTGAATTGGGAGGTGGCGGCAGGGTGGTCAGTGCCGACGCCCTGCAAAAGAGGACAGCCACCCAATGCTGAAAGAGGATGAATTATCTCCTCCGTTCTGCCAGGGTAATTCACTCTGCCCATCACTCTCAACTCACACACTCACAAACCCATCACATATCCACAGGGATCTCACTCACTGCCAGTTCAAAGGACATCACCATTCATTCTCTCATACTCACCATCATTGTCCTCATCCCATCCATGGCACCACTCACCACCCACATATGCCAGGCATACTTATCATCTGGCCTAGCAGGGTTCCTGCTTACACTCTCCATCTATATTCATGCAGGACAAGCTGGCACACAAAAAAAGAGACAGGTCGCAGACTGGTGGTGGAATGCCTGAAATCAAAGTCCTCACGGACTTTGAAATTAGAGTAATGGCTGGCAGCGATCTGGACCATTCCTGTGCTGATGATGAGGTCGACGGTGCTCAACCAAGTGAGGATCCAGCAGTGCAACATCCATTAGACAACCATGCTGTGAGTGATCTGTCCTGTTACGCAGTCCCCTGCCATGCACTAATTATCTCTCCTAGCTTTCGCAGGCACATCTGGGAAATGGCCGATGGAGTCCACGACCAAGGTCCTTGACTCAAACCCTGAAGACATCTCAGAAGAGGAATCTGCTGAAACCTTCATTGAAGACCTGTCACAGCGCTCAACCACACCCTCCACCAGCGCAGAAACACACACTTCAGGGTGATCCTGAGGCCACTCTAGAACTAAGTCCCAATCTGCTGAGCACATCATGCTGTGTAATCCACAGCAGGCGGAGGCAGGGACTTCCAAGGTTTCCAGCACTCAGGGGACTGCTGGAGACCAGAAATCTGCTGAGTCTGAGTCAGATGAGGAGCCACTGGACTTGGTCATACCTCAGTTGCCGGAGCTGCAAAGGGGACATCAATAAAGGATGTCCGCTGCACTCCTTAGATTGCAAGGCGTGAAGGAGGGGTCCATACACCTTCAGTCTGAGGTGATAACACTGGCATGCCAACGCACTAAGGTCAACACTAATAGGATGGTGGCCACCATAGAGACCTAGTCCATAGTCCAAGGCATCGGTCCTGCACTGCTGTGCGGGCTGAACTCCATCGCTGATGCCATAGCTGTGGCAGTGTATACGTGAGAGGGCTGCGGGGCAGCTCGATCTCACTCCAGCTTCCCTTTCTGCTCAAGGAGTCAGACGAGGGCGCTCGGGCACCCATAAGGAGGAGGATCAGCAGGTGCACACCCCGGGGCCACCCAACCAGGTGACTCTGGGAGTGTGTGGCCCATCCTAATCCCCTCGTTCTGTGACCCCAGCAAATCCAGTTCCACTGGCCGAGGAGGGTGCCACTGCCACACATCAGGACCCCGAAAGCAATCCAGGGCCACCCAGGTCTTGGCCCTCCAGAGGACGCCTGTCAATGTCATCACAGACAGGGCGAAGCAGTCATCAGGCTACTTCCACCTCGATCCCGTGGATGTCGGGGGAGCGTCAAGATGTGATGGCAGGGTTAGGAAGGTTAAGAAGATGTAATTGCACAGCCTGGGCACATGTGTTAATCACTTGTACATAATGTTAACTTTGTTAATAAACTCCCAAGAATGTCTCCTTGCCTATGGCTCCTTGTTCTGATGAGCCGTGTTTGTGTCACTCAGATGTGAAACCTTGGATCCTGCACAAGATAAAGGCAGGTGTCTCTGTTCAGGGCCTCTCCCCTGTGCTTTGTGCAACCTTCCCAGCACACTGATGGTGTGCCTTCACTGTCACTGGTCACATCAGTCTTGCCTGCACCTCGATGGGGTTTATCCTTGCTGCCAGGGTGTCCTGGGCTGGCGGCACAGAGCTCCATCATTCTCTCTGTGCACTCCCAGAACCTTTGAGGTGCGCCTGGCCCCGATCTCATCAGCATCTGTATCCTTTGACAGTGTGGTCCTGAAGGGTTCAGCTCACGAAGGATACCATAGGACCAGGAGAAGTTAAAATTTCCCCACTGCATATCCATGATATGACCCTGTTCATAAACAGAACATGAACATGCACAGAGCGCAAGTGAGCTGCCATCAGCCAGACAGGTGTCAAGCATTCACAAAAGCTATGTGAGGATCTATGGAGTGTCCCCACTGCATGTCGTCATCATCCTCCAGAATGTAACGACTATGGGTATCCACTGCTTCTCCATGACAGAAACCTTACCACAGAGGGTATGTGCGCTGCCATCAGCTGGACAGGAAATGTTCATGGATACAATGTGAGGATCCATGATGTGTCCTCACTGCATGTCGTCATCATCCTCTACGAATCTAGCAGCTATGAATGACTCCCGAGTGTGTCTGCCTCATCTGACTAGTGCAATGACCTTATCCCTGTCATCCTCGCCTTCGAAGACCTCCTCACCCTCATACCCATCGTTATCTTCCTCAAAGGAGGAGACATGAGCTCCTCCATCTCCTCCTCAGCCAGATCCTCTCCCCGTTGCAGCGCTAGGTTGTAAAGGGCACAGCAGGCGACGATGATGTGTGACACCCTCTGTGGACTGTATTGCAGGGCTTCATCAGACCGGTCCAGGCACCGGAACCTCATTTTCAGCATCCCAATGGTCTACTCCACCAAGGTGCGAGTTGCAGCATGAGCCTCGTTATATCTTCGTTCTGCTGCAGTCTGAGGCCGCCACACAGGTGTCATCAGCCACAGCCTCTGCAGGTAGCCCTTGTCCCCGAGGAGCCATCCCTGTAGCCTCTGTGGACCCTGGAAGATGTTAGGGAGCTGAGACCGATTGAGAATGTAGGAGTCATGCACACTCCCTGGGAACCATGCGCAGACCTGCATGGTGCGTTTGTGGTGGTCGTGCAGCTGCTGAATATTCAGCAAGTGGAAGCCCTTGCGTTGATGTAGCTGACTGGTTGTTGCCATGGAGATCTGAGCACCACATGAGTGCAGTCGATGGCACCTGGCACCTGTGGGAAAGCTGAGATCTGGGCAAATCCAATTGCTTTTGCATCATGGCTTTCCTGATTCCAGGTGAAATGCAGAAAGTTGTATGCCTTCACGAAGATGGTGTCCATGACCTCATGGATGCATTTGTGCGTGGAAGCTTGTGATATCCCACAGAGGTCACCTGTGCGGCCCTGAAAGGAGCCAGTGGCATAAAAATTGAGTGCCGCGTTTACTTTCACAGCCACTGGCAATGGATGCCCTCCATGTCCCTGTGGCGCTAAATCATACAGCAGGTGGTAGATGTAACTGACCAGTTCCCTAGACATGTGCAGTCTTCAGTTACACTGGTTCTTGGTCATCTGCAGGAAAGAGAAGCGCTGTCTAGCTAGGTGCCTACCAGCAATGGCTCACTGTGGCTCTTCAATGGCGTGCACAGGAGCCCCAACTGGCCCGTCTTCCTGAGGGTGCTGCTCCTGCCTCTGCCCAGCCAGGTACCTCCATCACTGTCTTCTCCTTTGTCTCCGATCTCTGTAAGCCATCAGACGTACAGCTAGGTCACTATGCTCCATGCTCCTGATGTACTCCTCCTGCAGGATGAAAGAGAGTGTTGCATGGGTTAGCATGAGTGTACTAAGAGCCTCTTTTAGTTAAGTCTGGTCAGCATCCCAGAGAGTGCTGACCGCCACTTGGATGGCCAGAATTTTGTGCGCTGCATGGCCACCCGAAACCCCACCCTCCCCTGCCCCACTCCACCTGAATGATTGGCTGCAGTTTTGTCAATTGGACTGCATGCTGTGCTCTCAGCTCAGGTGCAGACATTCTCCTAACTCACACTCCAAGGCTGCACTGTTAGCTTCAACCATGGGGGAGGCTGGCCCAAACTGGGACGATGACATTGCAAGAGGCTGTGAGAGCCTCCACTAGTGACTAGCCCACGGCCAGCTTTAGCAATGAGATTGTACAACGTGCCCAGTCATGCAATTGTTCTGCAGTCCACTAAAACGCTCATTAGTTTGCAGCCTGTGCCTGAGGGTTAATAAGCTCTGGAGCACTTGGTGGCACTTTCACTCCTCTGTGTTGCTTGAGGGTAGATAAGCCAGAGGTCCGACTCCAAGCTTGTCAATGCTGCTGTGCCTGAACTATCTCAGCTGTGGAGGAATGGTCACTTTATACAAGGTTTCCCTAATGTGTGGCTGCTTCCCTCCCCCGGCACCCGGCACCCGGCACGTGCTTGTGCACTACCATCAACCGCTGTGTAGCCCTTGCCCTAGCACTGCACTGTCAGCCAACCGGGAAAATATGACTTGCCTGTGCCCTCGCCTGAATGCATGGCATCTCAACACTGAAGTCCAACAGATGACCCTCGCGAGCGCTGCGCTGGCAGGCAGCAAAGTGGGTGTGATTCCTGTTGGACAGATCTTCCACTTTTTAGCTTATTAATTTTGCATCAGCGAGGAGCTCGTCGAATCTTGTGGCGGGGTGGGCAGTCGTTTGTCACAGGTCCTGGTACCATATTTAAATGGCACCTGCACATACATTTACTCACTGCAGGCCACGTGTGTGCTGAAGGTATAAATTAGCATGCTGACCAGATGTGCAAAACCATCTGCTCCATTCTTCAATGAGGCCTCCATAGGGGTTCTTGTCCAGGCCGTACAGGAGCATGAGAAATAGGAGTAGGAGTAGACCACATGGCCCATCAAGTCTGCTCCACCACTCAATATGATCATGGCTGATCTTGGGCTTCAGCTCTATTTTCCCGCCCATTCCCCATATCCCTTAATTCTCTGAGAGACTAAAAATCTGTCTATCCCAGCCTTAAACGTATTCAACGATGGAGCATCCACAACCCTCTAGGGTAGAGAATTCCAAAGATTCACAACCCTTTGAGTGAAGAAATTTCTCCTCATCTCAGTCCTGAATGATCGGCCCCTGATA
The DNA here is from genome assembly GCF_964194155.1 of Cetorhinus maximus. NCBI lineage: Eukaryota > Metazoa > Chordata > Chondrichthyes > Lamniformes > Cetorhinidae > Cetorhinus > Cetorhinus maximus. The sequence continues at coordinate 39,887,572 of NC_135894.1, forward strand.
CTGAGACTGTGTCCCTGTGTTTTAGACTCCCCAACTAATGGAAGCAGCCTCTGTGTCCACCATGTCAAGCCTCTTCAGAATTTTGTAGGTTTCAATGAGATCGCCTCTCATTCTTCTAAACTCCATAGAATATAAGCCCAATTTATTTGGCCTCTCATTATAGAACAATCCACCTCCAATGCAAGTCTATCCTTTCTTAAACATGGAGACAAAAACTATACACAGCGCTCCAGATGTTGTCTCACCAAAACCCTGTACAACTGTAACAAGTCTTCTTGTACTCCAATCCCCTTGCAATAAAAACAACATGCCATTTGCCTTCCTAATTGCTTGTTGTACCTGCATGCTGATTTTCTGTGTTTCTTGTACCAGCACACCCAAGGGCAGAATTTTACCCTTGGCAGGCGGGCTCGGTGGGGGCAGTCAGGAAGCCGACCGCCGCCCGCGATTGGCACCAGACCGTGATTTCACGCTGGTGGGCCAGTTAAGGCCTGTCCAGTGTGAAAGGCGAGTGGCAGTGCTAGGCGCTGCCTGAGCGGGGGGGAGGAGGAGGGTGAGTGGGCCGAGCGTGAACTTCACACATGCGCACGAGCGAGCGCTTCATAGTCTCCCTGAGGCACAGAGCTGCTTCAGGGAGATGAAGTGCTGTTAAAAAAAGAAAATGTGCACAGTATGGGTCACCTAATCTAAGGAAGGGTGTAAATGCGTTGGAAGCAGTTCAGAGAAAGTTTACCAGACTAATACCTGAAATGGATGGGTTGTCTTATGGAGAAAAGTTGGACAGGCTAGGCTTGTATCTGCTGGAGTTTAGAACAGTAAGAGGTGACTTGGTTGAAACATGTAAGCTCCTGATGGGTCTTTACAGGGTGGGTGTGGAGAGGATGTTGCCTCTTGTGGGAGAATCTAGAACTAGGGGTCACTGTTTAAAAATAAGGGGTTGCCCATTTAAACTGGAGATGAGAATTTTTTTCTCTCAGAGGGCTGTGAGTCTTTGGCACTCTCATCCTGAAAAGGCAATGGAAGCAGAGTCTTTGAATATTTTTAAGGCAGAGGTGGATAGATTCTTGGTAAGCAAGGGGGCGATAGGTTATCGGGGTAGGCGGGATGCAGATTTGAGGTTACTATCAGATCAGCCATGATCTTATTAAATGGCAGAGCAGGCTAGAGGGGCCAAATGGCCTACTCCTGCTCTTTCTTCATATGTTACATTGTATGTATAAGTTTCTCACCTTTAAAAAACATTCTGCTTTTTTATTCTTACGACCAAAGTGAATAACTTCATATTTCCCCACGTTTATACACCACCTGCCATCTTGTTGCCCACTCAACTAATCTGTCTATATCTCTTTGGAGCCTCTCTGTGCCCTCCCCACAGCTTAACATTCCGCCTAGTTTGGTATCATCAGCAAACTTACATACATTACCCTCTGTCTCTTCATCTAAGTCATTAATATGAATTGTAAATAGCTGAGGCCCCAGCACTGATCCTTGCAGCACTCCACTATTCACTGCCTGACAACTTGCAAAAGCCCCATTTATGCCCACTCTCTGTTTTCTATCTGTTAACTACTCCCCTATCCATGCTAATATATTACCCCCAACTCCATGATCCCTTATTTGGCCCATTAACCTTTTGTGCAACTCCTTATCAAATGCTTTTTGGAAACCATATACTACATCCACTGGTTTCCCTTTATTTACCCTACTAGTTACTTCCTCAAAAAACTCTAAAAAAATTTGTCAAACAGGATTTCCCTTTAAAAACAAAAACACCTGGAAAAACTCAGCAGGTCTGGCAGCATCTGCGGAGAGGAACACAGTTAACGTTTCGAGTCCGAATGACCCTTCAACAGATCTAAGTAAAAATAGAAGAGAAGTGAAATATAAGCTGGTTTGGTGGGGGGGGGGGGGTAGGGATGGGACAAGTAGAGCTGGATAGAGGGCCAGTGATAGGTGGAGATAGCCAAAAGATGTCACAGACAAAAGGACAAAGAAGTGTTGAAGGTGGTGATATTATCTAAGGAATGTGCTATTTAACGGTAGAAAGCAGGACGAGCAAGGTACAGATAGCTCTAGTGGGGGTAGGGTGGGGTGAAGGAATCAAAAAAGGCTAAAAGGTAAAGATAAAACAATGGATGGAAATACATTTAAAAATAATGGAAGCAGGTGGGAAAAGAAAAATCTATATAAATTATTGGGGAAAGAAGGGGGGGAACCTGAAAGGGGGTGGGGATGGAGGAGAGAGTTCATGATCTAAAATTGTTGAGCTTAATATTCAGTCTGGAAGGCTGTAAAGTGCCTAGTCGGAAGATGAGGCGCTGTTCCTCCAGTTTGCGTTGAGCTTCAATGGAACAATGCAGCAGGCCAAAGACGGACATGTGGGCATGAGAGCAGGGTGGAGTGTTGAATTGGCAAGCGACAGGGAGGTTTGGGTAATGCTTGCGGACAGACCGAAGGTGTTCTGCAAAGTGATCACCCAGTCTGTGTTTGGTTTCTCCAATGTAGAGGAAACTGCATTGGGAGCAATGAATGCAGTAGACTAAATTGAGGGAAGTGCAAGTGAAATGCTGCTTCACTTGAAAGGAGTGTTTGGGCCCTTGGATGGTGAGGAGAGGGGAAGTAAAGGGGCAGGTGTTGCACCTTCTGCGGTTGCATGGGAAGGTGCCATGGGAGGGGGTTGAGGTGTAGGGGTGACAGAGGAGTGGACCAGGGTGTCCCGGAGGGAACGATCCCTGCGGAATGCCGCCGGGGGGGTGAAGGGAAGATGTGTTTGGTAGTGGCATCATGCTGGAGTTGGCGGAAATGGCGGAGGATGATCCTTTGAATGCGGAGGCTGGTGGGGTGATAAGTGAGGACAATGGGGACCCTATCATGTTTCTGGGAGGGAGAAGAAGATGTGAGGGCGGATGCGCGGGAGATGGGCCGGACACGGTTGAGGGCCCTGTCCACCACCGTGGGTGGAAAACCTTGGTTAAGGAAGAAGGAGGACATGTCAAAGGAACTGTTTTTGAAAGTGGCATCATCAGAACAGATGCGACGGAGGCGAAGGAACTGAGAGAATGGGATGGAGTCCTTACTGGAAGCAGGGTGTGAGGAACTATAGTCGAGGTAGCTATGGGAGTCGGTAGGCTTGTAATGGATATTGGTGGACAGTCTATCACCAGAAATTGACGCAGAGAGGTCAAGGGAGGGAAGGGATGTGTCAGAGATGGACCATGTGAAAATGATGGAGGGGTGGAAATTGGAAGCAAAATTAATAAATTTTTCCAGGTCCAGGCGAGAGCATGAAGCAGCACCGAAGTAATCATCGATGTACCGGAGAAAGAGTTGTGGGAGGGGGCCGGAGTAGGACTGGAACAAGGAATGTTCCACATACCCCATAAAGAGACAGGCATAGCTGGGGCCCATGTGGGTACCCATAGCCACACCTTTTATTTGGAGGAAGTGAGAGGAGTTTAAGGAGAAATTGTTCAGTGTGAGAACAAGTTCAGCCAGACGGAGGAGAGTAGTGGTGGATGGGGATTGTTCGGGCCTCTGTTCGAGGAAGAAGCGGAGAGCCATCAGACCATCCTGGTGGGGGATGGAGGTGTAGAGGGATTGGACGTCCATGGTGAAGAGGAGGCGGTTAGGGTCAGGGAACTGGAAATTGTTGATATGATGTAGGGTGTCAGGGGAATCATGGATGTAGGTGGGAAGGGACTGGACAAGGGGAGAGAGAATGGAGTCAAGATAGCAGGAAATGAGTTCCGTGGGGCAGGAACAGGCTGACATGATCGGTCTGCCGGGACAGTCCTGTTTGTGGATTTTGAAGCTCCTGATGGGTAGAAGCGGGCCGTCCGAGGTTGGGAGACTATTAGGTTGGAAGCTGTGGAAGGAAGATCTCCAGAGGAGATGAGGTCAGTAACAGTCCTGGAAACAATGGCTTGATGTTCAGTGATTGGCTCTTGGTCCAGGGGGAGGTAGGAGGAAGTGTCTGCGAGTTGACACAGCCTCTGTGAGGTAGAGGTCTGTGCGCCAGACAACAACAGCACCACCCTTGTCAGCGGGTTTGATGACAATGTCAGGATTGGACCTGAGAGAACGGAGTGCAGCAAGTTCAGAGAGAGATAGGTTAGAGTGGGTGAGAGGAGCAGAGAAATTGAGACGACTAATGTCACACCGACAGTTGTCAGTGAAAAGATCAAGAGAAAGTAAGAATCCAGAGGGAGGGTTCCAGGTGGAGGGAGAATATTGGAGGTGGGTAAAAGGATCCGTTGAACAGGGAGAGGACTCCTGTCCAAAGAAGTGAGCACGGAGATGAAGGCGGCGGAAGAAGAGCTCAGCATCGTGCCGAGCCTGAAATTCATTGAGATGAGGGCATAAGGGTATGAAACTAAATCCTTTGCTGAGCACTGAACGTTCAGCGTCGGAGAGGGGACACTTCTTTGTCCTTTTGTCTGTGATATCTTTTGGTTATCTCCACCTATCACTGGCCCTCTATCCAGCTCTACTTGTCCCACCCTCCCTTAAACCAGCTTATATTTCACCTCTCTTCTATTTTTACTTAGTTCTGTTGAAGGGTCATTCGGACTCGAAACGTTAACTGTGCTCCTCTCTGGAGATGCTGTCAGACCTGCTGAGTTTTTCCAGGTATTTTTGATTTTGTTTTGGATTTCCAGCATCCGCAGTTTTTTGCATTTTTTTTCCCTATAAAAAACCTTGTTGACTTGTTCTAATCATACAATGCTTTTCTAAGTGCATTGTTAAGACTTCCTTAAAAGATTCCAGCATTTTCCCAACATTTGATGTTAGGGTAACTGTCCTGTAGTTCACTGCTTTCTCTCTCTGCCTTCTTGAAAAGTGGTGTAACATTTGCCAACTTCAATCTAGTGAGACCATTCCTGAATGTAAGGAATTTTTAAAAATCATAGGTAGCATATCCACTATCTCTGCAGCTATCTCTTACAGCCCTAGGGTGAAGGCCATCAGGTCTCGGGGATTTGTCAGATTTTAGTCCCTTAAGTTTCTCCAATAGTTTATCACTGCTGACATTAATCTCCCTAATTTCCTCGCTTGTTTTAGCCCCAGGTTATCATCTATTTCTGGTATGGAACGTGTGTCTTTTATTGTGAAGACAGACACAAAATATTTGTTCAATGTCTCCACCATTTCTTTGTTCCCCATGATAATTCCTCCTATCTCTGCTTCTAAGGGACCAACATTTACTTTAGCTACTCTCTTCCTTTTTAAATATTTATAGAAGATCTTACAATTTGATTTTATATTTCTGACTAGCTTACTCTCATTTTTTCCCCCTTTTTATCCACTTTTTAATGGCCCTTTGCTGGTTTCTAAAACACTCTCAATCTTTAGACTTGCTACTGTTTTTGCAACATTGTAAGCTTCTTCTTTTAATCTAATACCATTCTTAACTTCTAGAGTGAGCCATGGATAGCCGATGGTGAATGCTGAGCTGTTCAAATCCTGGAAGGAAACTTGAAACAACTGTCATAACCCATTTTGCAATTTGTATGTTTTGAGATGCAGGCTTTGAATTTAGTAGTAATAAGACCACCGAGTCTCGAGAAGTTTTTATAAAACTAAATTAAACATTTATTAATACAATAAAGATTGTAAACACATACATATGTCTACAAAATTATTACTATAATAACTACAAAAATCCCCTAATTAATCTGACTCCTAGTTACACCTCTGTTAAGGCAACAGTAAAGCGCATAGATTTAAAAAGACCTCTGGCAAAGCACACTGTGGACAGTCACATTCAAAATGAGTTTCTTTCAGCTCTGGGTCCTTGCAGACAGACTTGAGGCTAACAGGTTGGAAGCTTTAGATCTTAGAATCCCTCTCCTTTTTTACCAACAGCCTTCTCTACCTTTATACATATTTTCTTCTTTGAATGTAAATTTTCATTGTATCACTAGGTTTTTTGAACTTTCCCTCTTCTAACAAAAAAACCCTTTCATAACGCCAATTTTATTAACAAGCTTTGGGAAAAGTAAACACATTATTTGGCTTCTTCTGGCTAGGTGTAATGTTTTAACCATTCTTTTGAATGGTTTATTTAAAAATGCAAATTTCCCCCTTTATACTTCACCTTGTAATTTACCTAATTAACATTTCAAACCTACTTCCCTTCTATACATCAAAGCCTCTAGACCAGCTGGCTTTAATCCAATTAAGCCACACACACACATACACACACATGGACACAGACACCACTAAGCTCTATTTTAAATTAATTTCCAATAACATTATAGACATTATTATATCTTCTTGACAACGTCTTGCTTACTGAGTTTTTGTTCTTCAATGGAATGTATTTTTGTTGAAAAATTTAAATTGTTTCTTTAATATTTCTCACTGTTCATTTACCTCCATACTTTATAGTCTATTTACCCAATTAACTTTTGCCAGTTCTCCCCTCATTCCTATGTAATTGGCTTTGTTTATGTTTAAGATTTTTGTTTGCAATTGGAATATATCACTTTCAAACTTAACATGGAATTGAATGGTGTAATGGTCACTATTTCCCAGTGGATCTTATACTATGACAATACTAATTAACCCTGCTTCATTACATAATACCACTGGAGGCCCTCTTTCCGAGGGACAGGAGCAGATGGTCCGCCCACCTGACCACGCCGGCCTGGGAGGAGGTTGCCAGGGAGGTCAATGCCCATGGGAAACAAAAAAGGACCATCTTGCAGTGCAGGAAGAAGATGAAAAATCTGATGTGCTCCACCAACCTTCTCCTTACACTAAACTCATACTCTCATAAGGGCATCAGGCAGTCTGAGGGTTAGACTCCGCAGGGATGTCACACACCACCAGCAGATCGGACATCAGCACTGCAGGTCTCCCAGCCACTTTAAGATCACCATCTCAGATCCTTTACAAACAGCGTCTTCGTCCTTACTGGGGAGGGCTCAGCACACATATCAATCATGCATGTTTCTGAACTGCTCTTTCACCTGTAGTGCTCATAGTCAATCCATCTGTCCTTATCCAGGACAAGTTCCCCCATAATTGGCATAAGAGGGCCAAGATCAGAAAGAATGCCCCACAGCTGAGAGCACTCAGGTCCCATGAGGTGCAGGTCACAAAGCTGGCTGGTGAGAACAGAAGTCGTTCCTGTGGAAGGCGAGATTGGCCTCCCCTGACAAGCCAATGAGGCTACATCCAGTATTCATTGACAACATGCAGACAATAATTGTGAGTGACCTATGGTGTAGGTGCCTGCCTAGTCAATCACGGATTATCTCTTTCCCAGCTGTCAGCAAGACAAGGTGAGGGAGAGTCCAGCAAGCTTCTCAGTCTAGTCCCCAGGCCACCTCCGATGAAGAGGCAGAGGATCCATATGATGAAGATCTGTCACTATACATCTGCACCTTCCATCAGCGCAGATACACACACCTCATTGGGTCCTGGTTCTAGACCAAGCTCAGGGTCACTCTCTGGTGATCACCTCATGGATATGTGTCCATAGCAGATGGAGGTAGTGACAACCAAGGTGTTATGACACAGCAGTTGGTAAAGGCTGAGTTGTCTAAATCCCAGAGGTAAACTTAAACAACTGTCATAAACTGTATTTTCAATTGGTATGTTTGAGATGCAGCTCTGAATTCAGAAATAAAACCACCAATCCTCAAGAGGTGTTTTGTATAAAACTAAACTTAACATTTATTAATTTAACAAGAAATTAAACACATACACATGCCTACAAAGTACTACAATAATAACTTTTAAACAAATTCTCAAATTAATCACTCCCAGGTAAATCTTCACCAAGACAACAATAACCCATAAACTTTAAACAGACACCAGGCAAAGCACATTTGATCTTATGAATTCAAAATAAGGTTCCTTTGCAGACACAGTCCTAGACTTCCAGGCTGTTTAGGTCTTGAATGCCTCTGCCTCACACACACAAACTCCTTTCAGTTTATACCTAGCTTTCCCTTTGAATGTAAATTTTCCATTGTATTATTGTTTTTTTTAATTTTACCTATCCTAAAAATAATCCTTTCATTCCACCAATTTTGTTAGTAATATAAACACATTGCTTGGTGTCTCCCAGTTAGGTGCAAGATTTTACACATTCTTTTGAATGGCTTATTCAACAAATGTAATTGTACTCTTTACCTTCCATCCTTACATTTATCTAATTATCATCTCAAACTACTACACACCAAAGCAGCCAGACTAGCCGGCTTTAATCCAATTAAGCCACACACAGACACACACAGACACACAGACCCTACTACAACCCAAATTTAAAAATAATTTTGAATAATATTATACACGTTAATATCTCTTCATGACACGAGGGGCGGAACTTCCCGAGCCCGCTGGCAGTGGGCACGATAGGTGGAGGGTGCAGAAAATATGGCACGACCTGCTTGACGCCAGTGTGAAGGCAGGTCACGATCGTCCGCTCAGCTTGCCGACAGCTGCATTTTCACCATCGGTCAGCAGGGAGCTAATTGTAATACATCAGTGTATAATTAAAGGCCATCTCGCCAGGCTCTTGGAACCCCATCGTATCGGTCTGTCCACATCAGCGGGAAAGCACGCTGACGTGTTTGACAACAGCACACAGGCGACATGCACTTGGCAGCCTTCGCTTTGGGGCAACTGAGGTAAGTGAGCAGCAGCTTCTCCACAGCTCACCTGCTGTTTACAGGCCTCAGGGGCACTGGGGGCTGGGGGGAACTGATGTCTGGTTCCAGGGATGACTGCTGTAGGGGTGGAGGGGGTGGTGGTGGGGGGGCGCGGGGTGTCAGGGGGAAAGTGCTGGCCAGCCTTGGAGGCGACCGTTGTCGGTGGGGGTGGGGGGGGAGTCACGTGCTGCCCTGGCGCTGCATCCCACTCACAGGCAATCGAGGTGGGGGGCAGGGTAAGTGAGGGAAGCGGCCATGCTTTAGGGACACTATATAAACTGACCTGGCCTCTGCAACTAAGACAGATCAGGTGCAGCCACAGTGATATGACTGGGGTTGGGCTCCTAGCCTGCCCGCCCATGCAAGCAACGCAGAGGCACCAAAGAGCCATCAAGCACTTACCTCCCTTGCCCCCCCATCCCTCCACCCACCGTCACAGACTTTGAGACCACCACCACTTTATTGGACCGCAGAGCAGTTGGACTGCACACGTTGTACAATCTTCTCACCAACGCTGGTCATGTAGCAGTCACTGTTGGAGGTGCTCACAGCCCCTTGCAATCTCAGCATCCTGGTTTAGACCAGTGTCCCCCATGTCGCAGGCTGACAGGGCAGCCATGCAGCACACTTATCTCTGGCCATCCGAGGGGTGACCAGCTCTGGGAAGCATTAAGGGGCCGTCATACAGGGTCAGGAAAGGTGCTCAGTACAGCCATGATAACCACGTCTCTCTCTCTCTCTCTGTCATGCTGCAGGAGGACCACATCAGGATCATGGATCCTGGTGACCTAGCTGTGTGCCTGATGGCCTACAGAGATCGTAGAAGACGGAGGAGAGAGTGACTGATGCACCTGGCCATGCAAAGGCAGGAGCAGCAACCTCATGAAGAAGGGGCAGCAGGGCTCCTGCACACGCTGCCCAGGAGTGACAGCGAGCCGTGGCTGGTCGGCGCCTAGTGACACCCAGGGTCCGCCTGCCATCCCTGCAGATGACCAGTGAGAAGTAAGAACCAGTGTCGCTGATGACTGCGCATGTCTAGTGACCTAGTGGCTCACATCTGCCACTTACTGCAGGATTTGGCGCCAAGGGGACACGGAGGGCATCCACTGCCAGTGACTGTGAAAGTGACTGCGGCGTTCAATTTCTATGCCAGTAGGCAACATTTTCCCCATCGGGAGGGAAGTGTGGGGGCGGGTGCAGGAAGGTGGGCTTCCGATCGGCGCCCCCAGTCAGGGGCACGCTGCCATTTTACGTGACATCCGCCAGGAGATGAGCTCTTTGTGCGGGCTGGGGGCGATTCCCTCAGCCGGGAGTGCGCTCCTTTGAGCATACACACGGAAGAGTGCACAGATCTCCCTGAGGCAAAGTGCTGCCTCAGGGAGATCGGCTCACTTTTTAAACTTTAAATAAAGCTGAGAAAATAATTTCCCTGCCATATCCCCTCATGTGATACTGTCACATGAGCTGGGACATGTCCATAACTTTTATTTTAAAATATTGTGAGATTTTTAAATCCTCATGAAACCTTATCCTGCCCATGGATGAGGTTTCATGTTTTTTCAGAAGCCCGCCTGCGCTCCCGGCCTTCCTGCTAAGGTTGGACGGGCAGGTCCATTAATGACTTCAACTACTTTGTTAATGGCCTTAATAAGCTGACCTGGGAATGTGAATGATGCGGGGTGATGTCAGGACGCACGCCCGACCTCACCCCACGTCATTTTACGTGTCGGCGAGCGGGCCCCACCCCCACTCGCCAACTAGAAGATACAGCTCAGTGGCTCCTTTCAGGGCTCCACAGGTGACCTCTGCGGGATTTCATAATCCGCCACCCACAAATGCAGCCATGAGGTCATGGATGCCATCTTCTCCATGGCACACAACTTTGTGCATTTTGCCTGGGACCGGGACAGCCAGGGTGCAAGGGCCATTGGATTCGCCCTGATCTCGGGATTCAGGGTGCAGGGTGCGATTGACTGCACTCATGTGGTGCTCAGGTCTCCATTACTACACTCCGTGGACTTCATCAACCAGAAGGGCTTCCACTCACTGAAAGTACAGCTGGTATGCGACCACTAGAAATGCATCCTGCAGGTGTGCGCACGGTTTCCAGGGAGTGTGCACGACGCTTACATCCTGAGTCGCTCACAGATCCCTGCAGTCTTGCAGGATCTACAAAGTCTGCAGGGATGGCTCTTTGGGGACAAGGGCTACCAGCAGAGGCCGTGGCTGATGACACCCGTGTGGTGGCCTCAGACTGCAGCAAGGCGATGGTATAACGAGGCTCATACAGCAGCTCGCAACTTGGTGGAGCAAACCATCGGGATGCTGAAGATGCGGTTCCAGTGCCTGGACCGGTCTGGTGGACACCTGCAGAGGGTGTCACGCATCATTGTCGTCTGCTGTACCCTTTATAGCCTGGCGCTGCAACGGGGAGAGGAGTTGGCTGAGGAGGAGATGGAGGAGCTGCATGTCTCCTCCGATGAGGAAGATGCCGACGAAGATGAGGGTGAGGGGATCCTTGGTGGTGACGATGATGAAGGATGATGCTCCCGCACTGGCTAGACAAGGCAGGTGCACTCGGGAGGTCCTCGTAGCTGCTAGATTTGTGGAGGATGATGACAACATTCATTGAGATGACCCCATAGATCCTCATATTGCATATGTGAATGTTTGACTTCAGTCTGGCTTATGGCAGCTCTAATACTCCTTGTGAGAATGCTCCTGTCATGGAGATGCAGTGGAGGCCCTAATAGTCACTTGATCGCAGGAGGATGATGACGATATGCAGTAAGGACACTCCATAAATCTTCACATAGCCTCTGAGAGTGTCTAACTCCTGTCTGGCCGAGGGAAGCTTGCTTGCGCTCCATGATCAGGGCCATCTCAGAGACGCAGCCATGAAACTTTAGACACATCTGATGCTGTGTCTGCCTTCAGCACCTCAGCCCTTCAGGAGCTGGTGCACAGCATCACTGGTCGCAGATGCTGGTGTGATGGGGGCCAGCCCCAACTTAAAGGTGCTGAGAGCAGACAGAGAGTATGAGAGAACTCTGTGGCACCTGCCCACTACATTCTGGCAGCAATGACCAGCACCGCTGAGGTGCAGGCATCAGTAATGTTTCCAGGGAGTGTGAGGCTGGACTATCACTTTGGTCTGAAGGTTGCAAAGAGCACAGGGAAGAGGCCCTGGACTCCTGCCTCTTATCTTGTGCAGAAAGGTCTCACATCTGAGTGACACAAACACTGCTCATCAGAACAAGGAGCCACAGGCAGGGAGACATTCTTAGGAGTTTATTGATAATAGTGAACAGTGTGTACAAGTGATCAACACCCGTGCCCAGGCTGTGCAATTATTTTTACTTAACTTTCCTAACCCTGTCTTGGTGCTCCCCGGACATCCACAGCAGAGGTGGAGGCAGCCTGCTGACTGTGACACCCTGCCTGTGATGACTTTGGCAGGCGTCCTCTGGAGGGCTGAGACTTGGAGGGCCCCAGCCTGCTTTCGGGGTCCTGCTGTGTGACAGTGGTACCCTCCTTGGCCTGTGAAGCTGGAGCTGTTGAGGTCACAGGAAGAGGGGATTTGGATGGGCCGGTCACTCCCAGAGTCACCTGGGTGGGTGGCCCTGGAGTGTGTACCTGCTGATCCTCCTCCCGATGGGTGCCCGAGAGCCCCTGGCTGACTCTGTGAGCGGAAGAGGTCGCTGGAATGAGATCGAGCTGCCCAGCACCCCTCTCACGTACGCTCTGTTGGAGGCCAACTATGGCATCAGCGATGAAGTTAAACCCACTCAGCAGAGCAGGAGTGACATCCTGGACCAAGGTCTCCATGGCGGCCGCCACACTGCCAGTGTTGATCTCGGTGCATTGCAATGCCAGCGCTATCACCTCAGCCTGAAGACGGACAGACTCCCCCATCGTGCCTTGCAATCTGAGGAGTGCAGTAGACATCCCTTCCTGATGTCCCCGAGCTTGCCTTTGCAGCTCCAGCAACTGTGACATGACCGAGTCCAGAGGCTCGTCATCTGACTCAGACTCAGCAACGTTCTGGCCTCCAGCTGTCCTCCCAGTGCCAGACACCTGGGAAGTCCCTGCTCTGCCTGCTGTGGATCAGAAAGTGCGATGTGCTCACCAGACTGTGATTCCGAGGCTACTCAAAAATTACTTCCCACTGAGGTGCGTGTCTCTGTGCTGGTGGAGGGTGTGGGTGAGCGCTGTGACGGGACTTCAGGGAGGGTGCCTTCAGATTTCTTTTCAGAGGTTTCTTCAGGCTTGATTGGAGGCTCTGGGTCATGGACTCCTTCGGCTGTTTGGCAGATGTGCCTGTGAAAGCATAGGGAGATAATTAGTGCATGGCAGAGGACACGTCACTCATGGCATGGTTGTCTGATGGATGTTGCACTGCTGGATCCTCACTTGGCAGGGCAGCGCCAACCTCACCATCAGCACAGGACCAGTCCTCGTCATCGCCGGCCAGCTGGATGGCTCTGTTTTCGAATTCTGTCAGAACATTGATCTCCGGTATCCCCCCACCTGTCTGTGACTTTTCCCCCCTGTTGTGAGCCAGTTTGTCCTGTATGGATAGAGATGGGAGAGTGTATCAGGACACCTGCCAGGCCAGATGATAAGTATGCCTGGCCTGTGTGGGTGGTGAGTGGTCCCATGGATGGGATGAGGACAATGACGGTGTGTGTGAAAGAATGAATGGTGATGTCCCTTGTACTGGCAGTGAGTGAGGGCCCTGTGGGTGTGTGATGGGTTTGTGACTCTGTGAGTTGAGAGTGATGAAAAGAGTGACTTACCCTGGCAGAACGGAGGAGATCATTCATCCTTTTGCAGCACTGGGTGGCTGTCCTCCTCTGCAGGGCATTTGCACTGACCACCACTGCCACTGCCTCCCAAGCCGATTTGGTGACTTTGCTGCCCATCCTGTAGGGGTAGAGCACATCCCGTCGGGCCTCACAGCATCCAGCAGTCTCTCGAGGGACCTGTCGTTGAAGCAGGGGGCTGCAGTGTTTATGCCTTTGCTTGTCATGTCTCCCAGGCAGCGATGATGAGCTGGTGGTGATGAGCGTTTTGCTGGCTGCTGCCTTTTAAAGATGGCGGCCAGTGTGATGCAACAGCGGGATGACGGCGGGCGGGCAGATGAGACCCGCCCGCCATGGAAACGACGTATTTCACGGCAGTGAATAAATAATGAGGCGGGCTCGGAACGATACGGCGTGAAAACCTGCCATTTTGATCGGTAGGACTCCATTTTACCGGCCCACTACCGCACTTAGTGCAATTCTGGGAAAATTTCGCCCAAGGTCTCTTGACACTCGGAGGACTGCTAGAGAACATGACCCTGCAGAGTCCAATGATGAGCCATTGAAATCAGCCTGAAGGGAAATGTTAGAAATGCAAAGTCAGGCAGGGGAACATCAGAGAGGGTTGTCAGAGGCCGTCAACAGACTGGAACAAAGGATGGAGGAGTCTGCCCTCATTCTGTCTGATGTTGTTGCTCTGGCATGTGAGTGCATCAAAGTCTCCATGGGAAGAGTGGTGGCCGCCTTGGAGACCCAGGTCCAGCAGAACGTACAGCTTCTGCCAGATTTGTGCTTGGACCTGCAATCCATCACTCTAGCCATGAGTGCGTTCCAGCAATGGGTAGGCGAGAGGGGGAAAGGGCACCTCAACCAGCCTCCAGGCGCCTCTTCTTCTCAAGGAATTAGAGAGAGGCCCTCGAGCCCCCAAAGGGAGAAGGAGCGCCATCCAGACACCAAGGAGCCATCCATGCAGGAGTCTCCACAGGTGTCCTGCTACTCCAAAGCCCCTCTGACTGTGACCCCATCAACCCCAACAGGTCAGGCCAAGGAGGGTGCACCTGCCCAGAGCAAGAGACCCTGAGCAGGCTGGTGCCCTCCAGGCCTCAGGCCTCCAGAGGATGCCCGCCAAAGTCATCTCAGACAACAGGGCATAGCAGTCAGCAGGCTGCCTCCACCTCTGCTGTGGATGTCGGGGCTATACCTAGACATACCGGTTGGGTAAAGAAAATTAAGAAGTTTTGAATGCACACTGATGGCACAGTTGTTTATTCACTGTATATAATCTGCACTATTGTAAATATATTTTGCTCTTATCCCTCAAAGTCTCAGGTATTGAATGGCTAATCGATGTGATGCAAGGTCTCACATTCTAGGGTATCAAAGAATCCCTCTCCCCCCACCGCCCCCGCCACCCCCACCCCCCACCCCCCCGCCACCGAATTTTCTCCTATCATGTCCCTCGGTTCCACTAAGTCTCACTCAATCTCATCTGAGTGAATTGCCTTTAGTTCCACATCAGCAAAATGAACAAAGGCATTTCCTGTATGAAATTGATGGCTGGACAATATACATCTAACCCTTGCATCTGAGGCACACATTATGTGACCTCACGAGAATTGTTCATGGAAGGTTAGCAATTATCCTGATGTTGCCACACTGAAGCCTATTCTTTGTGGAAGTTTATTGAGACCCATGTTGGAGTCTTTTCACCCAAGTGCACTTTGCAATGGCCTTTATTTTATGACTGTGAGGCATTGGTAAAAGGATTATTCATCGTCGAGCACCATAGCCTTTCATGCCTCACTGCTGCGTTATTTCAGCTCCACTTTTAAGCCTGAATCCTCCTTTATTAGTTCCCGCTCTCCCCATGCATGACACTGAGCAATGGAAGCTGGCTCCACTCAGTCACATTTTAAATATCTGCTAGACGGGAATGAGTGTGTGGTGTCAGAGGTGTGTGCTCATCCTGCTGAAGCCGTGCAATTACCTGTGAGGATGTAGCTCCTGAACAGCTGCCTAATGTTGCTTGACGGAACCTCTCGATGAGGTCACAGAAGGTCAATCGATATGGAATTCATTACATGACTGCGCAATCAGTGACTTAGGGTTCATAGCAAGGTTTGACCTTTGATAGATGGACAATGTTGAGGACTGTAATTATGTGAAGGCGATGCTCCAGCACATCTCCTGAGTGCTAATCAGTTTCTATGAAAGGACTAAGTTATCTTTGACTGCTGCGTCAAAAGTAACTGGGCCATGTCTGTCCCAGATTCCAAAGCAATGCAGGACGTAAACTTGGCAGGCTTCCGACGAATGCAGGGTAATGAATGTTTGTCAATAATCACACGATGGTCCTGCTGAACCACTCTATGAGTACAATGCTAATATAACTTGCAGCTTTGTGTCCATGCAGCCGTTTGACATATCACTGCATCCTGATGTCTGATGGCATCTTGGGGCTCAGTATCAAGATACGGCCTCTGAATTAATCATGCTTGAGAGCAGTGTTGGAGACATAGTGCTATCGCGGTGTAGCTCTGTCTTCAGATGTCCAAATGCAGCAAGACCTGGACAATATTCAGGCTTGGGCTGACAAGTGGCAAGCAACATTCGCGCCACAAGAATCAGGCAATGATCATCTCTAACAAGAGAGAATCCAACCATCACCCCTTGATGTTCACTGGCATTACCATCACTGAATCCCCCACTATCAACTTCCTGGGGGTTACCATTGACCAGAAACTGAACTGGATTAACCATATAAATACTGTGGCTACAAAAGCAGGTCAGAGGCTAGGAATCGTGCAATGAGTAACTCACCTCCTGACTCCCCAAAGCCTGTCCACCATCCACAAGGCACAAGTCAGGAGAGTGATGGAATACTCTCCACTTACCTGGATGAGTGCAGCTCCCACAACACACAAGAAGCTTGACACCATCCAGGACAAAGCAGCCTGCTTAATTGGCACCACATCCACAACCATTCACTCCCTCCATCACCAACGCACAGTAGCAGCCGTGTGTACCATCTACAAGATGCACTGCAGGAATTTGCCCACCCATGACCGCTACCATCTAGAAGGACAAGGGCAGCAGATAGATGGGAGCACCACCACCTGGAAGTTACCCTCCAAGTCACTCACCACCCTGACTTGGAAATATATCGCCGTTCCTTCACTGTCGCTGGGTTAAAATTCTGGAACTCCCTTCCTAACACCACTGTGGGTGTATGTACGCCACATGGACTGCAGCAGTTTAAGAAGGCAGCTCACCACCACCTTCACAAGGACAACTACGGATGAGCAGAAAATGCAGGCCCTGTCAGCGAAGCCCACATGTCATGAATGAATTAAAAAAAAGATGGTCAAGTGATAACCATTGACTAATGTTTTTCCTCTTGGAGCTGCCTTGCTAAGCTGCTGTCACACTGGCATAAGTGCTTCAATGTGTGCAAATGTGTTTCAGCCTCTTGAAGGCTGCCATGGCCAGTGACTTTTTCACATCATGGTTGAAAGCTCTGCACTATGTGTAGTTACTTAAGCACGTATGCTAGTGGAGTGCTTATCCCATTACACAATAGCCACGTGCTCCATAAGCTACTGCACCTTCCAGTGGACCCCATCGTTTGGGCTGAAGGTGACTTATGTTTCCTCCATTATCATTTTGAGATTGATGGCCTTTCATGAGATGTTGAAGATGACAATGAAGTCTTGTTGTCTCCCTTGCATCGAAGTGTGAAGAGAACTGCACTTGTATTAACTTCTCTTCACTTTCTTCCTCCATGTCTTCTGTGTCGTGTCTGTGCATTGGCATCCTCATGTGGTCTGTCTGAATCCTCGCCCTCTTCAAATTCATCCCCTTCAACGTCCTCCTTGTGCGAGGAGATGTGTAGCTCCCCCACGCCTCCCTGTGACAAAGCATCCTCCTTCGCAATGCTGGGTTGTGCCGGGCGCAGCAAACAATGATTATGCAGGACAACCTCCTGTGGTGAGTATTGGAGAGCCACGCCTGATTGGTCCAAACACCTGAAACACGTCTTTAAGAGGCCAAATGTCTGTTCTATTAAGGACCTTGTGGCTGAATGTGCAGCATTGTATATCTCCTCAGATGCACTCTGTGGACATTGAACAGACATCAGCCATGCCTTTAGGTGTACTCCTTATCATCGAGGAGCTAACCCTATAAGTGCAAGGTCCCTCACAGATCTGTGGCACCTGCGAGTGACTCAAGATGTAAGAGTCGTGAGAGCTCCCTGGGTACTTAGCACAAACATTCATGATCTGCTTTCTGTGATCACAGATTAGCTGGATACTAAGAGAGTGAAATACTTTTCTATTAATGAATCTCACAGGCTGTTGCCAGGGGGTTCTCAAGGCTACATGTGTGCAGTCGATGGCACCCTGCACTTGCAGAAAGCCTGAAATCACAGCAAATCCCATAGCTCTGATAGCCTGGCTTACTTCATCCATG
Source organism: Cetorhinus maximus (assembly GCF_964194155.1). NCBI lineage: Eukaryota > Metazoa > Chordata > Chondrichthyes > Lamniformes > Cetorhinidae > Cetorhinus > Cetorhinus maximus. Next base: position 39,905,510 of record NC_135894.1, read on the forward strand.
CTAAACTGCACGTAATGGTGAGCTTTATTGAAAAGGGCATCTGTCACCTCCCTTCTCCATTTACATGTGGTCAATGTTGAGATTCCACAGAGGTCCCCAGTGGATCCCTGGAAGGATCCGTTGGCAAAAAAATTCAAAGCAGGGTTAACCTTAAGAGCAACCAGCATTGGATGTCCTCCAAGTCCAGGCAGCGTCAGTTCCTCACAGAGAATGTGGCAAATATGAGCTTTCCCTAGACAAGTGAAGACAGTGGGTGGAATTTACTGTGTCTGCTGGCGTCGGGCACCATGGCAGGTGTGAGCGGACAAAATGGCAGGAAGGCCAAAAATCAGTTTCCTGACATTGTGAAACCAGTTTGTTATCGACTGCTCTGCCCGCCAATGGTGGGCTGCAATTCCCACATGTCAGGAACTTCACTGTAATACATCTACTTATCAGTATAAGCCCAGCTCACCGGAACATTCCCCCATGTCAAATTTACCGCCGATGTCAGCGGGAAAACACACGGGTGCAGAACACATCTAGACAAGTGTGACATGCAGAAGCTGGGACTTACCACTAGGGCCTTGCTCACATCGCAGACATCCGAGGCGCAGAAGATGCTGCAGCCCGACAGCAACGGGACCCTGGAGGAATGTGCATCACATGCTGGGTGGATTCTCATGGACGTGGCTTCGCCGTGAAGCAGTTCACGGAAGGTGGAAAGTCACCATTGAGGGTCTGCTTCGGGACTTGTGTCTTAGCCATGTTCTGCTACGGATGATTGTGGAGGGGGTGGAGAGTAAGGTCCAGCTGTTAGTAGGAGAGGAAGGTGTACCAGGGAAGATGAGAGAGGAAGGTCTAGGTATGACTGGGAGAGGAAGGTGTGTCAGGGTCTGAGGTTGTGGGGGGGTGAACCAAGGTGTCGAGAGGGGTGAGGTTGAAAGGGAGGGAACAAAGGTATCAGGGGGGAAACGTTGGGAGGGGGGGAGGGAGTATGGGGGGAGGGGGGTAATGTGGGAGGATACAGCAACTGAGGAGGTAGGTGTAAGGGGGGAAGAAAGTATAAGGGAAGGAGTTCGGATGGGGGAAGGACTTTGGGGGGAGAAAGGAGTTCCGAGGGGGAAAGGAGTAAGGGGGGGAGGAAGGAGTAAGGGGGAGATCCAGGTGAACGTGCAAGGGAGGGCTCTGTGGAGTCGATGACTGCCTCCTGGGGAGTGAAATTAGGGTAGGCATGGTTGGAGGGAATGGTGAGAGTGAGAGAGGGCAGATTGAGCTGGTAGGGTGGGAGGGTGCAACAGTATCGGTAGAAGGGATGGCGAGGGTGGTTGGTGGGGACTCAGAAACAGACACGTACCCTGGGGGTGGGAAGGAGGAGGTTGGGGAGGTTAATGTGGATGAGAGTGGGATTTTTGGGAAGGTAGGGAATGTGCACATTCATTTGGACATCTCTGAAGGAAAAGAGTTGTGGCTGGTAGGTTGGGGAGGTGGAAGGTGATGCTAGTGATGGGGAAAAAGACATGGGTGACTGGGCGAGGGGAAAGGGCGGGTGAGCTAAAGATGAATGTCACATGCACCATATTTCTAAATCCAAAAGTGAATGGAGACTCGTGGTGGGCGAGACCAGGTGCTGCTTGGGAGTGTGACCATTGGGTGGGCGGAGACGCAGGTCAGCTCAGATGGACAACTGAAAGCGAACACCAGCAGGCAGCATTGAAAATGCTCAGGACATTGAGATGAGTGTGATACGGGAAGGATCCACCTACATGGGAGAGTGCTTGCACGCGGCTCCAAAAGGCCCTGCCACACACACACACACACTTCTCCCTCCTAGGCTGGCTACAAGCAGCTGAACTGCTAGCTGGGGGGAGGTGGGGAGAGATACAGTGGGAGGACTCCTGAAGCCTGCCATTGAAGCTGAAAGACAGCATTACACATCTTTCAGTGAAATTGAATATATTTCCAGATTATAAAGCGACAAAGTGTGTTCACCCGAGCAACCGATCGTAATCACAATTTCTCAACTTTTCTAGGCGTAACACTTCTAGCTGCTGCCCTGCCACCCACAGCAGGGGTGGAGACAGCCTGTGCAATGGTTAACCCTGTTGTCTCTGATGACTTAAGTGTGGGTCTGCTAGACAGCTGAGGCCTTGGGGGCCCTGGCTTGCTTTGGCTAACCTCCTGTGGGCCAGCTGCCTCCCTCTGCGCTGACAGAGGACGAGTTTGAGGGGGGGCACAGGCAAAGGGGAGTCGGAGGGAGGGGACAGCCTCTGAGATTCCTGAATGGATAACCCAGGACTGTCCAGCTGCTGGTCCTCCTCCCTTCAGGTGCCCGAGGACCCCGGCCTGACTCCTTGAGGGGAAGGAGCACCTGGAGGGGTGTCGAGGTGACCCGCTTCCCTCTTGCATGGCCACTGCAGGAACTCACTCAGGGCTAACGTATTGGAGTGCAGGTTTGCACACATCTCTTCGTTCTACTGGACCAGGGTCTCCATGGCGTCTGCCATCCTCCCCATGGAGACATCCGTATGCGCACATGTGGGCACCACTTCATCAGAGAGCAGGCAGATGCACTCATCCGACTCCGGTGCCACTCTGCTGAGAGCTTCCAACAGCTCTGCGTGATGTTCCCACGCCTTCTGCTGACTCTCCAGGATGAGTTGGAAGGCTGAATCCTAAGGCTGATCATCTGGATCAGACCTCATAGATGCCTCTTTCCCATGCAGTCCTCTGAGTGCTGGGGAGCTCGGCTGAACCTGCCTCCTCCTCCTGCGGACATGTGTCCGTGCAGTGACCACCAGATGGTGAACCCGTGCCTGTTCTAGATCTAGGTCCCACCGAGGTGTGTGTCCCTGTGCTGGTGGAGGGTGTGGGTAAGCACTGTGATGGCTCTTCCAGGCTGCTGATTTCCAGCTCTTCAATGGAGGAGGTGTCCTCTTGGCTAGAGGTGAGGATGTGAATGGAGTTGAGGGACTGGCTGCCTGAGGGTGTTGGTCGCTTGGCAGAGCTCCTGTGAACTGAAGTGGAGATAAGTAGTGCATAGCAGTAGAGTCAAAAGCAGGGGAGAGAGCCCTCATAGTTGTGTTGAAAGAGGGATGCTGTGGGTGAGGGGCCATTCCAGCCCCCGGTCTGGGACCTCTTCCTGCTGATGTGAACAGGCTTCTTCTGCGTGAAAACTGATGGAGAGAGAGTGAGCAGGACACATGGCACTGTGTGGAATGTTTGTATGGTGAGTGGAGCCATGGTTAGGATGAGAACGCAACCCCCAGAGGATATGAGCCTGATGGAGATGTGTGCATGTATTTGAGAGTTAGTGGTGTTGTCCCTTGAGGTGTGAGATCCTTGTGGATGTGTGATGGGGCTGTGAGCGTATGAGTTGAGAATGATAAGAGTGAATTACCTTGGTGGAATGGATGAGACCATTCATTCCGTAGCGGCTATGGGTGGCTGTCCTCTTTTGCAGGATGTTGCGCTGACCACCGCTGCCACTGCCTCCCATGCTCGTGATGTCCTATACCGCCTTACTTGCTGGACTTTTCCCAGAGTGGGGGTATAGGACATCATGGTGGGCCTCCACAGAGTTCAAAAGGCATTCCAGGGCCGCATCACTGAATTGGGGGTCTGCAGTCTTTTTGCCTTTCGGGGCCATGTCTTCTGTGCAGCAGTCCTGGGCTGGAAGCACTGAGAGGTGTGCATGCGACTGCACTTTAAATATGGCACCTGGTGTGAGGAAGCAGCGAAGTGACAGCAGGGCAGGCGAATGAGAGGCTGTCCGCCAGGCATTTCCTGGGAATGCATGATGAATAAGGCAGGATTTTTTTTTCTTATTCATTCATGGGATGTGGGCTTCGCTGGCTGGGCCAGCATTTATTGCCCATCCCTAATTGCCCTTGAGAAGGTGGTGGTGAGCTGCCTTCTTGAACAGCTGCAGTCCATGTGGTGTAGGTACACCCACATGCTATTAGGAAGGGAGTTCCAGGATTTTGACCCAACGACAGTGAAGAAATGGCATTATATTTCCAAGTCAGGATGGTGAGTGACCTGGAGGAGAACTTCCAGGTGGTGGTGTTCCCATCTATCTGCTGCCCTTGTCCTTCTAGATGATAATGGTTGTGGGTTTGGAAGGTGCTGTCGAAGAAGCCTTGGTGAAGTCCTGCAGTGCATCTTGTAGATGGTACACACTGCTGCTACTGTGCGTCGGTGGTGGAGAGAGTGAATGTTTGGGGATGTGGTGCCAATCAAGCGGGCTGCTTTGTCCTGAACAGTGTCCAGCTTCTTGAGTGTTGTGGGAGCTGCACTCATCCAAGCAAGTGGGGAGTATTCCATCACACCCCTGACTTGTGCCTTGCACATGGTGGACAGGCTTTGGGGAGCCAGGAGGTGAATTATCCGTCGCACAATTCCTAGCCTCTGACCTGCTCTTGTAGTTGTAGTGTTTATATGGCTAGTCCAGTTCAGTTTCTGTTGAATTATAACCCCCAGGAAGTTGATAGTGGGGGATTCAGTGATGGTAATACGATTGAACATCAAAGGGCGATGGTTGGATTCTCTCTTGTTGGAGATGGTCATTGCCTGACACTTGTGTGGCATGAATGTTACTTGCCACTTGTCAGCCCAAGCCTGGATATTGTCCAGCTCTTGCTGCATTTGGACATGGACTACTTCAGGATCTAAGGAGTCGTAAATGGTGCTGAACATTGTGCAATCATCAGCGAACATCCCCACTTCTGACCTTATGATGAAAGGAAGGTCATTAATGAAGCAGCTGAAGATGGTTGGGCCGAGGACACATTTGGATTGGGACGATATGGCATGAAAAGCCGCCATTGCGGCTGGTAGGTAAAACATTCTTTTTCCTGCCTGATACTGCACTTAGTAAAAATCTGGAACGATTCTGCGCACTGTCTTTTGCTCATCTCCATGTATGAGCTGAGTCTTCTGCAGACCCTTGGCCACACCAAACGTCTTGGTGGATTTGGTCCCTCTCCATCAGCATCTGGGTCTTCCTGGAGCCCCGTTGGCTCTTGTTCCTCAGGGCGACGGGCTTGCCTGAGCTGTGCCAAACAGTGACCGGCCCTTCTTCTCATTCACATCAAGGCTATCAAGAAGGCAGCATTGCCTGCAGCCTGCATTCTCAACTCCTCCTTGCTTCTGTGAACTGATAGAATTGAGCAATCAATGTTATTTCCTGTTGATTTATCTTCCTCCATATACAGAGCAGCTATGCATTCTCCAGCCCTTGACTTTCCCTTAGTTTGCACATTGCATACCAAGGTCACCCCTTGCAGGGTGATATCATCCTGGAGGACAACATATGATTGATCTTTCCCCTCAGACGTGACTGTGCATTTATAAGGGTGTTCATTAAGGTCAAAAGACCAAGTCGTAGGGTCGAACCACAGTCAGCCTTGTGTTGGTTGTCCTCTTGTGGCCCTTACAACAACCATGGATACCCAGTCCTTACACTTTTGCCCTGTCTGCAACATGGTGCCTTAAATGACATGATCAATGCACTGGGAAGATGGAGGCTTGTAGGGCCCTTGCTGCCTCTGCACAGCAGATGTGGCCACTGATTCTTGGAACCTGTATCCAGTTTGACATGTCTCTGTGAGGATCAGATGCCAATTAAAACCATCTGCAGTGCAGCACCTAAACTTAATGGATTGTTGCCTGAATGTGCACCATTAGAAAAGGACCCAAATACATTCATTGTGCATTGGACCCTCGAGTCCAGCACTCAGCTGAGCCATGCCCTCCATGGCTTGGGCAAAACAGTTATAGGATTCCCCTTCTATCAGCCAAGAGTTGCTGTGCTGAACTCCAACCAAACACCCCGAGACCCCTCCCTGACCAATTATTTTCTAGCTTGATTTTCGAACAGCATCATTGGAGGGTAAAGTAGAAAATGGTGCTGCTGACATTTGTGTGGGAGACCAGCTTCCAACTCCCCCCATCACCCACCAAGTCCCTCTCATCCTCCGCCATCCTCACCGCCTCCTAATTCCCCTTCCTCCTATCACTATTCAGACCCGCGTTACCCTTGAATCCATCATTTTCCATATTGATATTCTTGTTCTCCCCCTGAACCTTTTAAAGTTGATGTCCCCATGCCCTTTATTGACCTGATCTCTCCCCTTCTTGAGGCCACATGCAGCCTGGATTTCCAGGACCCCTTTCCATGAGACAATCCGATACCTCATATGACTTTTCAGCTTCCGGCTTACAGGATGCAGATGCAGTCTGTTCAATATACCCCCAGCAGCTTTACCTCAGCCCCAGGACAGTCTATTCAATATGCCCCAACAGCGTGACCTCAATCCCAAGAGAGTATGTTCAATACGTCCCTGACAGTGTGACCTCAGCCCCAGGACAGTCACTGACTCCTCCTTGGACAGTCTTATAACTCTTGCCTCAGGGCAATCTTTAACTATTCCACTCTGTTCCCTGATTTCTCCCCACCACCATCTCTACCTTCGTCTTCCCCCTTCCTGTTCACGTTTTGCCAACCCTTACCCCACTTCACTCCCTCTAGACCTGCCTTTGCCTTCTCCCTCCCGTGCCCAGCTCTTGCCTCCCATGCCCAGCGTTGGTGCAGCTTCTAATGCAAGTACCCGAATCTCACAGCAACACTCTTAAAGATAGGTGAAAGCAACATCTACATACCTCAAAGTCATTGATGAAGTAAAACTTGCCAGGTGCACGCCACTTATATGTAGTCAGGAAGCAGACTGTTCTAACTATCTGCTGCTGGGCACTTAATTTGGAGGGGAAACATGATTCCAGTGAGTTGGCCTTTTAATGAGCATTCATGAGATGCAAATGAATGCAAATGTAGTTCCCAGCGTAGGTCAGCAGGAAACTCGGCCCGCCTTTAACTCACCATCAAAGTCAGGAGAACAAAATTCCAAACTAATTTCCTGCCAGCAGCAAACTGACTTTTGCCATCACGCCAAATTTTGTGCCCCCGCCTGCCACAATCCCCACCGCTGGCAGAAGCGGCAAATTCTACCCATCCACTTTGGAAGGAAGAATAGAAAAGCAGCATTTTTTTTTCGCAAAGTGAAAGACTAGTAAATGCCACAATGCAAAATAATTTGGGTGTCCTTGTAATCGAATTACAGAAAATTAACATGCAGGTACAGCCAGCAATTAGGAAGCAAAATAGTATGTCAGTCCTCATTGCAAAGGGTTTATAATATAAGAGGAAGGAAGTCACACTGCAATTATATAGAGCTTTGCTGAGACCACACGCGAGTATTGTGTATAGTTTAGGTCTGATTACTCAAGAAAGAATATACTTGCCATAGAAGGGGTGCAATGTTGCTTTGTTTTTGATGAGGTCATCCTGTGGGAGAGATTGAGTAGAATGGGCTTATGTTTTCTGGGGCAAAAACAAAAAAATGCTGGAAAAACCCAGCAGGCCTAACAGCATCTATGGAGAGAAAAAAAACAGAGTTAACGTTGTGAGTCTGGACTCAAAACATTAACTCTGTTTCTCTCTCCACAGATGCTGTTAGACCTGCTGAGTTTTTCCAGCATTTTCTGTTTTTGCTTCGGATTTCCAGCACCCGCATTATTTTGCTTTTATCTTATGTTTTCTGGGGTTTAGAAGAATGAGAATTGATCTCACTGAAACAGATATAATTCTTAGAGGGCTTGACTCAACTGATTCCTGGGATGAAGGGGTTATTTTATGAGGAAAGGGTGGACAGGTTGGGCCTATATCCATTGGAGTGTAGATGATCTTACTGAAGCAAATAAGATCCTGTAAGGACTTGACAAGATTGATGCTGAGAAGATGTTTCCCATTATGGGAGAGACCAGAACTATGGGACACAGTCTAAAAATAAGGCGTCTCCCATTTAAGACGGGGATGAAGAGAATTTTTTTATCACAGGGACTATTGGTCTGTGGAATTCTCTTCTCCAGAGAGCAATGGAGGCAGGGTCATGGAATATTTTAAAGGCTGAGCTAAATACATTCTTGATTGACAAGGGAATCAAAGAGTATAGGGTGTAGACAGAAAAGTGGAGTTGAAGCCACAATCAGATCAGCCATAATCTTATCAAATGGCAGAACAGGCTCAATGGGCCAAATGGCCTACTCCTGCTCCTAATTCACATGTTTGTATCTTCGTTTGACATGCTGTTTTCCCTGGCTGGAGAATATAGTAATAGGGGTTATAGTCTCAATATAAGGGGTCAGTATTTACGACTGAGATGCAGTCAGATTGTTGTGAATCTTTGGAATTCTCTACCACATAGGGCTGTGGTTGTACTATTCTGGAGTATTTTCAAGATGGAGATTGACAGGTTTTCGTACTCTAAGGAGAAAGTGGAGTTGAGGTAGAAGACCATGAATGGTGGAGCACGCTTGAGGGGCATTATGAACTACTGTGCTCCTATTTCATATCACTTTAAGTTCTTAAATAAGCTGCTTTTACTTCCTGCAGAAGAAATAAGATTAGATTTGAATCTATTATTCTTTAACAATCACCAACTCAACAGTTTGAGGAAAATGTTCATCCATTTTACCAAATTAACATCTTGTCCATTGCTACTCAGATACTGACAAAATGGAAACCCTGAAGTAAAGATTTGAGTCATAATTAGATCAATGGAACCTTCATTTCCCAACACACATAAAAGTTTGACAATGCAAATGCTTGTTACCTTTAGTGTACCCAAGATGGGAGAGAGACAGGCCTGAAAGAAAGCTATTGCTGTGGAATTTCCTTTTACTCCTGCAATTTTGATCAGGTGCCAACCCTCTGGATTTTGTTTTCATATGTTGTAACAATTGGTTCACAGCATACTGTAATTAGTGAAAAGATTGTCGCTATGAAAATACATTGGAAGAGAATATTCAGAGTATATACATTTTCAACCCAGAAACCATAGGACAGTATACTAATTACTACTCACAGCACTGGAAGCAAACCACAGAGGATCAGAATAAACCATCAACCCACATGTTTACCTCTTTCCTAGTTCTTTATATAATTACTTTTTTAACACATGATAAAAGCAGAATATGTTATGAAGACCTGTGGAAAATGAGTAATATCTTGCTTACAGTATCGATCACAACTTCATTGTTAATACTTTGTTCCAGAGCTACCCGGCCAGCCCATTCATAGGATATAAATGATAATCCCATGGGGCTGGATAATGTATACTCAAGACTATCGTCTGCTTCAAGAAATTTTGTTAATTTGGTTGTTATATTTTTCTTCAGTATGCATCTGCTGATTGCAGTGCTTTCCTTCAGTCCACTTGTTAGGAATCTTTCTTCTCTTCACTGATCACCCTGAAATACTTAATTTAACATGACCTGTTGATCATGCAGAGAAATTGTTTCTTGTCCATGTTCTTTTGCCTGACTCAAGCATAAACGCAGTGGGAAATATGATCATGAATCCCAAATAGGCTGCTGCCTCATTTGCAATAAAGCTGAATTCACAGTAGCATTTTCAGTCAAAAGAGTACTATTTTTTTCAAGTAACACATGATACAAAGGAGCCTGTGGCACAGTATATTCATACACAAGTGCACTGAGCCTAGGAATCTCTAAATGTGGTGTTGTAATATTGTGCTGTGGCTAATTTTTCAATGATGAGATCTTGATACTTGTACATTTAAATATGAACTCTTTATCGTTAACCTTTAACTAGTTACAGATCCCAGGTTACTGTCATGTATGGTGTTGTTACCTCCATGCAGGCTGGTTCCAGAGTGTTTTCACTAGACTATTCTCTCGATCTATTACTATGTGACTCTATATATCATACCATGGGCGGGGCTGTTCTCTAGTCTCACATTAACCCCTGTTCTGCCAAGCACCTTTACGTTACAATGGCAAGCAGGTACATACAACATCATCCAACATCCCCCTTTCTTCCCCAAAGAAAACTTTCCTTTCCACTGGAGTACAGCTATTTTTAATATAATCATTACTTGCTATCCCTGCTCCTCCATCTCAAGTCTCTGACTTTATAAATTCAGATGGTCTTGAGGCTTGACAGTTCTTCCACATCTCTGTCTGTCATTTTTGGAGGAATGGTAGTAGCACTCTGTGTTTCTGGTACTTGGTTATCTCTATTTGATTCGCTTTTTGAGCTCCTTCAAGTTGCGTTCGTCTTTATTAACAACTTGTCTGCTTCTTCCAGACACTGTGGGTTTTTTCCATTCCTTCCAAAGGGAATGTGCACTCCATTCATTCCTAGAGTGGACTCGAATTTTCTTCCTCCATCGTGTCCACAGTGTTCTTGCTGAACATATATGTTTTGCAAGTGGAACCTACATTTCCACTTGTTTCACAATTTCAGCCAAACACTTGTTTGCTGCTTTATTTTCAAATCCTTCTGCAAGCTCTTGAATCTTTTCCTTCTTCCAGTGCCTTGCACTTCAGCGTCAGATTCACATTTTCTGATCTTATTTCTGTCTTTTCTTTTTCTGGCTGCAACAGAACTTTGTCCTAGTCCTTCATTTTGGATTCACTGTTCACCAGGTCTATCTCCAGTGGAGTCTTAACTTGTTTCAGTTCTGTAAGTGTGCTACTCATGGCTTCATTATCTGCTCGCAGTTTGTAAAGTTCTACAGATTTTCCTTTCAATGCCTTTACTTTACCATTCAACTGCTTCTTCATCTCTTCAGTCTGTTTCTTGTGGCTTTCGGCTTCCTCCTAGAATATTGCACATTGCTGAGTCTTCTCTGACAACTGGTTCTTCAGTTTGTTCAGAGTGACGTTGAATTCATTTTCCGTCTCTTCGTAATTTTCCAGAAGACTAAACTTTGATGAAGGGATTCTTATAACACGTGAAGGCCTTTCAACAGGTTTATCTTTTCTTTGAGAAGCTCACATGCTTCATCTTGAGTTTTCCTGTAATTCAGCAGAGTGTCCTCAAGTGTCTTCTGCTGTTTTTTTTTTTCATTTTGCTATTTAAGACAGTCTTCTTTTCTTCATGTTGCTGAATGGCCATGCATTCTTTTTGTATTTGATCTTGAAAGACAATCAGTTGTTCTTTCAAATGTTTATTTTTCTGTTGACCTCTTGCCAACTCACTCCGGGCTTCAGTGCATTGTTTTGTTGCTACTGATAATTCCGATGCAGCTTTTTCTGAAGTAATATTCAACATCCTTTTTAGCTCTTCTTGATTTTCCATGGCTACATATTGATTTTTCAAGGAACCCTTCAGAGTTGCATACCTTTTCTGCCTGCTGTTTTGCATGGATGTACATCTGGTTGCGTTTTCCTAACTTCAGCTTTGATTTGCCAACTGTGGAAATGAGGGCTGTTATTTCCTTCTGGTACCTTTGTGTCATCTCTGAAATGCTTTTGTTCAGATCTCGAACACCTTGGCTGATTGAAGACTTTAGTCTATCGCATGTTTTCAAAGGTACAGACTCAGACTCAGCTTGAATCTTGTGCTTTAAATCTTCCGGTTCAGCTCTGATGCAAGCATTTTCCTGTAGAACAGCTTAAATTACTTGCACATTTTGCTTCTTTTGAGTTACCTCAGATAGCTTTCCTTCATTCATAGCCATTGCTCACTCTGCACTGCCATCTGCCTCCCTTGCTCTGGGGTCTTTTGTTGCCCGTGGCACTTTATTAGGATTTGCCTTCTCTCTGGGGTCTCTTGTTGCCTTTGGCGTTTTATTGGGAGTGTGTTAGCCCTTCTTCTAGGCTCTGTGCTCTCCACAACTTGGAGTTTAAAATGTTGTTGAGCATTGATTTATATGTTGTCTGCAGAGTACTTCACCAGAAAATGAACTAAAGACAAATAAAGACTTATCAACCTGCACTTCTTCTGAACCCTAATTTAATCTTGTAAATCTCCTGTAGACTAAAAATTGTCTTCTCCAAGACTCCCACTCTTCTGTCTGGTTTAGCCCTTTCCATAGCACAAATATATCTGGCTCTTCTAATTTTCCATCCATGGATGGTTTTTTATTTTGTAGTTACTGCTTTAAATGGCATTTCCACTTTAAGACTGTCAGTGAGGTAACCATTCTTTTCACTAGGGCTATCTGCAGCTGTCAGCTTTCTGCACAGAGTTTCCCATGCTTTTTCTGGTTTTAGCAGGCTTTCTGGCAATTGTGGCTGCATTTGATTTTGAACTTGTAAACTTTAAAGGCAGGTGTTTTATTTTTCTCTGTGATTCTTTCCTTTTTTTCTGCAGGCCCTCTTTGGGGTTTTAGCAAGCTCATGGTCCAACTGGGGCCTGTTTTTTTTTAACTTAAAGCGACAATGCTTTTCTCCTCTGCACTGCCTGCCCTTTGTTTTTTTCGTTCAGGTAACTTTCTTTTTTTGAGCAGCTTCTTCTTTACTCTGCTGTTTTTCTTCTTAAACTTTAGGCTCTGCCAGCCAATTTTTACAGGTTTGTTTTTTTTTAAACCTTTGTTTTTTACTTGCAGCTCTCCTTAAGCTGTCCTCTGGATGCTAATCCCTTGGGACCACCACCTATTCTCAAATGAAAGTACAGCTACTTTTTTTGTATTTTTGCTCACCATCTTGTGAAATGTGCCACTCAGGTTCTTGCAATTTTCTATAATGGACTTTCACTTACTCTGGTGGATTCCTCTCTTCCAAGTCTGTAGTGAAGCTTCTTCAATGTTTTCTTCAAGTTTTCTTCTTAGGTGTGTGTCTCTCTAGTTAGGCTTCAGTTGCTTTTGGTTTTTCATACCTTGGGATGCTGTTCTGGGCTCATGCATTTAGCTGCCACCTTTCATATCACCGCAGGTCACCATGCCAGATTATAGTACTATCACTGATGTGATATCTTGTAGAAGTGACCACTGCTGCCAACCAGTTGTACTATGCTGATATTCCACCGCTGCCTACCATGTTGTAATATGGTGCACGGTGGTGTTTCAATGATGATGAGATCTTGAGATTTGTATATTTAAACATGAACTTTTTATTGTTAACCTCTAACTATCTACAGATCCCAGGTTACTGTCATGCATGGTGCTGTTACCTCCATTCAGGCTGGTTCCAGAGTGTTTTCTCTAGACTGTTCTCTCAGCCTATGTGACTCTATACATCATACTGTGGGTGGGACTATTCTCCAGTCCCACATTAACCTTTCCTCTGCTGAGCACCTTTACATGACAATAGCATGCAGGTACTTACAACATCATACAACATGTGTCTACATTGTCAGTTTGAAATCTTGACCTAGTTATCACTCCTGGTTATGCCGCCTTCCACAACCCCGCTTAAGAACTTCCTTCTACTGTTTCATTCTGTTCAACCATCATGATATCATGTTTTATTTTTATCAAGTCAGTCAGATTTTCTGCTCTCAACTGCAGGACATTTATTCCTAATGCTCTTTCAATTATCCTCAAGATATATGCCTCTGAATCTCTCTGCCATTCCTGCTCATGTCTTTCCCTTTCCCAGTTCTAACATGCCTTGGGACACTTTGCTACGTTAAAGGCTCAAACGAAATGTGTCGTTATTTAATTTACCTTGTTTTTCGCTGTCACTTCTATCTCTCTTATTCCTATTACATCTTTGCTTCCGGGAAATGGTTGTTGTTCAGCTTATCCCTTAAAGGGTATGACTCTTTCCTATATAACTATATAACATCATATTGCTCTTTGTAAAATTATGAAAGCTGCTGTTAACTCTCAAGTTCTCTAAGCCCTATATTTGTGGACAGTTTCCTTTCACGTTGCTCTATCTGTGACAGTTAAGACTCATACAATGACTTCTTTCTAATTAACTCAGGAATCACCCAATGTTATCCTCTTTCTCTGATCATTTTTTGCACATGAAAGACCTCCTTCTTCATCATCCATTTATTGATGATCACAGTTCGTGTTTGCTAACATCCTTCAGGCCATCCTCTCTCAAGCGATCACAGGTAAAACCACCTTCCTTTGTGCTTGAAACAGCTTATATTTTCAGCTAATGAAGACACCAGCAACCTGAGCATCTTTCTTGTAGACTTAGGAAAGCAATTTGACCAGGTGGGTTTACCACTGTAGCCTCTCAAAGTCACTTCTGTCTTGGGTTTATGACTAAACACTTTTAAAACTATCTTTTCCTTCTCTCCTTAGTCTCAAACTTCCGTTTTTCTCCCTCTGATTGTTCATATTTTTGTATCAAGATAATCTCATCTAAATTATTCTTTCCTAAAACTTCAACTTGTTTCCTCACATAGGCTCATATCTTTCTCAGCCTTTTTCTCACCTACAATTTTCAGGCTTTTAAAAGCTTGGTTTCAACTAATGATTACTATCAGATTTAACTCATCTTCTAGGGGCAGAAATATCCCAGTTTGCACTAAGTGCGGTACTGGGCGGGTAAAATGATTTTTTTTACCCATGGGCCACAGTGGTGGCTTTTCACACTGTCGTCCCAAACCTGCCGCATTAATTATGCATTCCCGGGAAACACGCGGTTTCCATGGCAGGCGGGCTCTCATACGCCCACCACGCCATCACCTCACTGCTTCAGCACGATGGGCGCCATATTTAAAGTCCAGCTGCACACACTCCTCTCAGTATTTCCAGCCCATGAACATATGAATTAGGAGCAGGAGTAGGCAATCAGGCCCTTCAAGCCTACTCCGCCATTCAATAAGATCATGGCTGATCTGAATGTAACCTCAACCCCACATTCCTGCCTACCCTTGTTAATCAAGAATATATCTAGCTCTGCTTTAAAAATATTCAAAGATTCTGTTTCCACAGCCTTTTGAGGGTGAGAGTTTCAAAGACTCACAACTCTCTCTGCTGCAAAGAAGACATGGCCCTGAAAGGCAAAAAGACTGCAGCTCCCAGGTTCAATGACGTGTCCCTCAAGCGCCTTTTGGATGCAGTGGAGACCTGCCCTGATGTCCTCTGCTCCCTCTCTGACTGCAGGATGAGCAGCAACCTCACTATCCGGCTTGGGAGGCGCTGGCAGTGGTGGTCAGTACCAATGCCCTGCAAAACAGGACAGCCACCTTGTGCCGCTACAGGATGAATGGTCTCAGCCATTCCGCCAGGGTAACTCACTCTTCTCACAAACCCATCACATGTCCATAGGGATCTCACACCTCAAGGGACAACACCACTAACTCTCACACACCCTCACATCTCCATCAGGCTCCTATCCTCTCGAGCTCGTGTCCTCATCCTGACCATGGCTCCGCTCACCACACAAACATTCCAAATAGTGCAATGTGTCCTGCTCACACTCTCTCCATAAGTTTTCACGCAAGAGAAGCCTGCTCACATCAGCAGGAAGAGGTCCCTGAACAGGGGTGGAGTGGCCCATATTAGGGCCCTCACTCACTTTGAGGAGTGTGCCATCACACTGACCGGTGAGGACATGGACTGTGCCTGTGGTGACGGTGAGGTCAGCGGTGAACACCCTTGTAAGGATCCTGCACCACATCATCGCTCTCTCAACGCATCTGTGAATGCTCTCTCCCCTGCTTTTGACATTGCTGACATGCACTGCTTATCTCTACTTTGGTTCACAGGGAGCTCTGCCAAGTGACCAACAGCCTCGGCCAGCCAATCCCTCAGCTCCATCCACGTCCTCAATTCCAGCCAAGAGGACACCTCCTCCATTGAAGAGCTGGAAATAAGCAGCCTGGAAGACCCGTCACAGTGCTTACCCACACCCTGCACCAGTGCAGAGACACACACCTCAGTGGGACCTAGATCTAGAACAGGCTCAGGTTCACAATCTGGTGGTCACCGCACGGACACATGTCCGCAGCAGGAGGAGGAGGCAGGTTCATGCGAGCTCCCCGGCACTCGGAGGACTACTGGGGATCAGGCAACTGTGAGGTCCGAGTCAGATGACGAGCCTCTAGATTTGGGCTTCCAACTCTTCCTGGAGAGTCAGTAGAAGGCGTGGGAACTTCACGCAGAGCTGCTGGAAGCCCTCAGCAGAGTGGCGCGCGAGTGGGAGGAGTGCGTCTGCCTGTGCTCTGATGAAGTGGTGCCCACATGTGTGTGTATGGAGGTCTCCATGGGGAGGATGGCAGATGCCATGGAGATTCTGGTCCAGCAGAACACAGAGGTGTATGAAGACCTGCACTCCATCACGGGAGCCATGGGTGAGTTCCTGTATTGGCAACACGAGAGGGAAACGGGGCACCTCAACGTCCCTCCAGGTGCTCCTTCCCCTCGAGGCATCAGGCTGGGGCACCCCCGGGCTCCCGAAGGGAGTAGAAGCGGCAGCTGGACATTCCTGGTTCATCCACTCAGTAATCTCAGAGGCTGTCCTCTCCCTCCGAGCCCCCTTTGCCTGTGAGCCCCTCAACCTCATCCTCTGTCACTGCAGAGGGGGCAGCTGGCCAATGACTGATTCTGGAGGGAGAAGTGTGTGTGTGAGGCAGGGCCTTTCGGAGCCTCGTGCAAGCTCTCTCCTACGCACGCAGATCCTTCCCGTATCACACTCACCTCACTGTCCTGAGCATTTTCAATGCTCCCTGCTGGGGTTCGCATTCAGTTGTCCATCTGAGCTGACCTGCATCTCAACCCAGCCAATGTTCACACTCCCAGCAACACCTGATCGCACCCACCACGACTGTTGTTTCACTTTCGATTTAGACAGCATGGTCTGGATTCGATTTTTCGGCCGCTCCCCCATCTTTTCCCCTCCCCTAGTCACATATTTCCTTTTCCCAATCACTGTTGACACCCCACCACCCCCCTCCACCCCACCCCACCCGGCATCACATTCCACCTACCACCCACAATCCTTTTCTTTCAGGGATGTCCAGGTGAATGTGTCTGTTCTCTTCTTCCTGAAAATCCCACCCCCATCCACATTCACCTCTCCGACCTCCTCCTTCCCACCCCCAGGGTCCGTGTCTGCTTCTGAGTCCCCAACAACCACCCTCGCCGTCCCTTCTACCACTATTGTCAAATCCTCACCCTCCCACCCTACTGCCTCACTCTGCCCTCGGTCATTCTCACCAATCCCTCGCTCCACGTCCACCCTCAGTTTGCTCTCCAGGAGACAGTCATGGACCCATCAAACCCCTCCCTTGCACATTCACCTGGACATCCCCAACCTGCAGACCCCTACCCCCCTCACAACACCTTCCTCCCCAGAACCCCTTCCCCTCTCCAGATCCCTTCGCCCCAGGAACCCATTCCCCCCAGAAGCCTTTTCCCCCCTACAGACCCTTCCCACCTCTGGACCCCTTCCCCCCAGGGACCTCCTTCCCCCCACTTAGTTTTCCCACCACCCCCCCCTGCCCAGACTCCCCCCTCCGCTTAGTTCCTTAGTTCCTCCCCCTTCCTGACTCCCTCAGACACCCTCACTTCTTTTGTCACCCTTAGTCCTTCCCCACCTCCTGACTCCTTCATCCAGCCTTCCCTCTTTCTCCAGTCTCATTCCTACCTCGAGCCTTACTCCTACCCTTTTCCAGACTCCCTCAGATATTGTCACTTCTTCCTCCACCTTTACTCCCTCTCCTCTCCGCACTCCTTTCTCCCCCCCAGACTCCCTCCCCTCTCTGCACTCATGCCTCACCTTGGACTCCTCCCCCTCTCCGCACTCCACCCCCCACTCCGAACTCCTTCCCTTACACCTTCCACCCCCTTACACCTACTTCCCCAGTTGCCATCTTCTCTCTCGTTCACCCCTCCTCCCCCTGTACTCCCTCCCCCTCCCAAACTCACACCCCTGACATCTTCATTCACCCCCCCAACCTCACCGCCCCCCCCACCACCACCCCGACACCTTCATTCCCACCCCAACCTCACCCCCCCGACACCTCTTCCCCTCCCAATCCTGCACCTTCCTCCCCCACCCCCTCGACCATCATCCACTGTGAGCATCGACGGTGACTTTCCAACTTCCGCGAGCAGCTTTGCAGCAGAGCCATGTCCATGAGAATCCACCCAGCATGACATGGATGTTCCTCCAAATTGTTTGCATTTGAACCTCTGACACAGTTCCAAACCATCTATTTTTGAGTTAAGGTTCAGCTGTTTTTGTGGAGAGCACCAATTTGTAAAAGCTTCTCCAGTATCCATTACTGAAGATACAATTTTCAAGGAAAAGAAAAACAGATGTCACCAAGTAGAGAGAATGAAATATAAAAGATCTTGTTGACTAAAGTGGGAAACTTGGATTCAATCAGCATGCTTCTTGTGAACACATTGTTATATTTACTTTTCATCTCACAAAATGTATGAACTCCTGAAATGTTTGTGCAAGCTACCAATTGGAGAGATGGTGTTTCCATTAAATTGCACTGGCTTTTCACATAAAATAGAATCATTGAATGGTTGCATGTGGACAGAGCTGGGACTGAGTTCCTTGCGGGGCATTTTGCTAGTGCTGTTGGGAGGGCTTTAAACTAATTCAGCAGGGGTGTGGGAACCAAGAGAAAATATTAGAGAAGAATACCGGGGTGCACAAAATACTGGGAGGAACAGATAGCACTAGTATAGAGAATAGTAAGTTAATAGGTGAAGTCGGGATGAGGGAGAAAGTAATAAAATCTAAATCAGGGTTACTATTCATGTACATGAATGCACCGAGTATAGTAAATAAGGCTGGGAGTTGCAGGTGCAGATTGCCATGTGCAAACATGATATTGTGGCGATAGCAGAGACCCGGCTGAAGGAAGAGCAGAACTGGGTGCTAAATATTCCCGGGTACAAAGTGTTCAGAGAAGATATAAAAGGAAGGAAAGGAGGAGGGGCGGCTTTATTGGTTAAAGAGAGCATTGCAGTGCTGGAGAAAGAGGATGTCTCAGAGCGTTCAAGGACAAGATTGAGAGAGTGCAGAGAAGATTTACTAGGATGTTGCCGGGTCTTAAGGAGTTGAGTTACAGGGAAAGATTAAACAGGTTAGGACTTTATTCCTTGGAATGTAGAAGAATGAGGGGAGATTTGATAGAAGTTTACAAAATTGTGAGGGGTATAGACAGAGTAGATGCGAGTAGGCTCTTTCCACTTAGATTAGGAGAAATAAACACGAGAGGACATGGCTTTAGGGTGAAAGGGGAAAGGTTTAGAGGGAACATTAGGGGGAACTTCTTCACTCAGAGAGTGGTGAGAGTGTGGAACGAGCTACCATCTGACGTGGTAAATGCGGGCTCACTCTTAAGTTTTAAGAATAAATTAGATAGATATATGGATGGGAGAGGTCTGGAGGGTTATGGACTAGGTGCAGGTCAATGGGACTAGCGGAATAATATTTTGGCACAGACTAGAAAGGCCGAATGGCCGGTTTTCTGTGCTGTAGTGTTCTATGGTTCTATGGTTCTAATCAATTTGGCTAGAGCTAAGGAACAGAAAGGGTGCAATTACAATTGCTCGGTGTAGTCAATAGATCACCAAATAGTGGGAAGGATATAGGAGAACAAATCTGCAGGGAAATTACAGAGAGATGCAAGCATTATAGAGTATCTATAATGGAGGACTTTAATTACCCGAATGTAGACTGGGACAGTGGTAGTGTAAAGGGCAGAGAGGGGCAAAAGTTCCTAGATTGTGTTCAGGAAAATTTTCTACAGCAGCATGTGTCCAGTCCAACAAGAAAAAAAGCACTGTCTGACCTGGTTCTTGGGAAATGAAGTGGGCCAAGTAGGTCAAGTGTCAGTGGGGGAACATTTAGGAGACAGTGATCATTGCATTGTGTGTTTTAGGATGATGATAGAAAAGGACGATAGGCAATCCAGAGTAAGAATAATTACCTGGGCGAGAGTCAACTTCGATGGGGCAAGAATGTAACTGGGTCAGATAGACTGGAATGAAAGATTGACAGGAAAAACTGTAGCTGAATGGGCTACCTTCAAAAAAGAATTGGTTCGGGCACAGTCAAGGTATATTCCATCAAAAGGGAAAGGTAGGGCAAACAAATCCAGAGCTCGCTGGATGAAAAAGGAGATTGAAATTAAGATAAAAAAGAAAAAGTGCACTTATGACAGGTGTCAGGCAGAAAATACAATTGAGAACCAAGAAGTTTCAGAGCGGAGGTGAAAAAGCATATTAGAGAAGCGAAGAGGGATTATGAGAAATGACTGGCAGCCAACATAAAGGGGAATCCCAAAGTCTTCTATAGGCATCTAAATAGTAAAAGGATGGTAAAAGGAGGAGTAGGGCTGATTAGGGACCTAAAAGGGAACTTACACATGGACAAAGGGGCCATGGCTGAGGTATTAAATGAATACTTTTCATCCGTCTTTACCAAGGAGGTAGATGCTATCCAGGCCATGGTGACAAATGAGGAAACTCTGTCACTAGAAGGGTTCAAAACTGATAAGGAGGAAGTGTTGACTAGGCTGCCGGTACTTAAAGTTGACAAGGCAACGGGACCGGACGAGATGCATCCAAGGATATTGAAGGAAGTGAGAGCAGAAATTGCATTGGCACTGGCCATAATTTTTCAGTCTTCCCTCGACACAGGGGAGGTGCCAGAAGACTGGAGAATTGCAAACATTACACCATTGTACAAAAAAGGTTGTAAGAATAAGTCCAGCAATTACAGACCGTTCTGTTTATCTCCAGTGGTGGGCAAGATTCTAGAAACAATTAATCGGGATAAAATTAGTAGTCACATGGAAAAATATGGGTTGATAAGGAAGAGCCAGCATGGATTTCTAAAGGGGAAATTAATGTTTAACTAACTTGCTGGAGTTTTTTGAAGGGGCAACAGAAAGGCTCAATGAGGGTAATACTGTTGATGTGGTGTACACGGACTTTCAAAGGGCATTTGATACAGTGCCACACAACAGACTTGTGAGAAAAGTTATTGCTCATGGAATAAAAGGGACAGTAGCAACGTGGATACAAAATTGGCTGAAAAATAGGAAGCAGAGAGTAATGGTCAATGGATATTTTTTGGGCTGGAGGAAGGTTTGTAGTGGAGTTCCCCAGGGGATCGTATTGGGACCTTTGCTTTTCCTGATATATATTAATGATCTAGATCTTGGTGTATAGGGGACAATTTCAAAGTTTGCGGATGATACGAAGCTTGGGAGTGTTGTGAACTGAGAGGAGGACAGTGTGGAACTGCAAGAGGACATAGACAAGTTGGTGGAGTGGGCAGGTAGGTGGCAGATCAAGTTCAATGTGGAGAAGTGTCAGGTGACACATTTTGGCAGGAAGAACATGGACAGACAATATAAAATAAGGGTTGAAATTTTGAAGGGGGTGCAGGAGCAGAAAGACCTGGCGTATACGTGCTTAGATCATTGAAGGTGGCAGGACAGATGGAGAGAACAGTTAATAAAGCATATAGCACACTGGGCTTTACTAACAGAGGCATAGAGTACAAGAGCAAGGAGGTTATGCCGAATTTATATTAGATACCCGTTAGACATCAGCTGGAGTATTGTATACAGTTCTGGGTGCCACATTATAGGAAGGATGTGAATGCATTGGAGACACTGCAGAAGAGGTTTACAAGAATGATTTCAGGGATGAGAAACTTCAGTTACGAAGATAGACTGGAGAGGTTGGGACTGTTCTCCTTTGAGAGGAGAAGGCTAAGAGAGATTTGATAGAGATGTTCAAAATCATGAGGAGGCTGGACAGAGTAGATCGGGAAAAGCTGTTCCTGCTCGTTAAAGGATCAAGAACGAGAGGGCACAGATTTAAAGTGATTTGCAAAATAAGCAAATGTGATGTGAGAAAAAACTTATTCACATAACGAGTGGTTCGAGTCTGAAATGCCCTGCTTGGAAGTGCGATGGAAGCAGGTTCAATCAAGGCATTCAAGAGGACATTAGATGATTATTTGAATAGAAACAATGTGCAAGGGGACGTGGAAAAGGCAGGGCAATGGCACTAGGTCATAATGCTCATTTGGAGAGCCGGAGCAGACATGATGGGCCGAATGGCCTCCTTCTGTGCCATTAAAATTCTGTGATTCCAGCACAGGAGACCATTTGACCCATCATGTCTGTACTGGCTCACTGAAGGAGCAATTCACCTAGTGCCACCTCCATCTTTTTCCCGTAGCCCTGCAGATTTTTTCTTTTCTGATCATGATCTAATTCCCTCTTGAATGCCTCAATTGAACTTGCTTCCACCACACTTTTAGGGAATGCATTCCAAGTCCTAACCATTTGTTGTGTGAAAAAGCTTTTTCTTATATCACCATTGCTTTTTTTTTTTGCTTCATTCATGGGAAATGGGTGTCTGTGGCTGGGCCAGCATTTATTGCCCATCCCTAATTTCCCTTGAGAGCTGAGTGGCTTGCTCAGCCATTTCAGAGGGTATTTAACCACATTGCTGTGAGTCTGGAGTCACACATAGGCCTGACCAGGTAAGACAGCAGGCTTCCTTCCCTAAAGGACATTAGTAAACCAGATGAGTTTTCACAACAATCGAATGTGTCCTTAGATTTTTAATTCCAGAAGTTTTATTGCATTCAAATTTCACCATCTGCCATGGAGGGATTCAATCCCAGGTCCCCAGGGCATTATCCTGGGTCTGGTGTACTAGTCCAGTGCTAATACCACTACACCACCGTCTCCCTGCTTCTTTTGCCAATTACCTTAAATCTGTGCCCTCTAGTTCTCGATCCTTCCACCAATGGGAACAGTTTCTCCCTCTACTCTGTCCAGACCACTCATGATTCTGAATACCTCTATCAAATCTCCTCTCAACCTTCTCTTCTCCAAGGAGAACAGTCTCAACTTCTCCAGTCTATCTAAGTAACTGAGTCCCTCGTCCCTGTAACCATCTTCAATGCAATTCACCCAAAATCTACCTAACCAGCACAAAAGATCACATTTCAAACACAAATTACATCCAACACAATTAGAGTTTCTACTCTAGTGTAAAAAAAACACACCAAAAACTAGCTATGCCCACAAAACTGGCCACACCCAGTGCTGTTAAGCTTTTTTTGGCTTATGATCACTAATAGGCCTTGGTTTAAAAGCTTCTAACTATATTTTTAATTTACTAAGAAACTGACTTCCATACACAAATGTAACTAGCAAATACTCTGTATATTTCTTTTAACATTATTTTCAGATATTTAAAATTGGAATACTCCCAAGTGGTGGACTAGACACAATTAACATCACTTATCTTTTGTGATAAACACAATTTCAGCTGCATTTATAAACCTGCACCAGGTTACCACCCTTAAACATATCAAAGAATTTTTCTTAATGTAAATTTTTCGAATAAAATGATTGATTAAAATGCTACCCTATTGTGTTGGTTCATGGTACATTTTACATTTGGCAATATGCAAATAAGTTTGAGCAGAAGATTGAGCAAAAAAGACTTTGTAAAACCAGCACAGTTTTCCGCACAATGTGCACCTGCATCACTGATTGTGCCCAAAGCGGAAATGTTTGGGCATGGTGTTTAACAAACTTTAAAGTTGTATCATAGTAAATACAAAAATACCAAAGTCCTGGGCAGAAGGGATCTCAAAACATACTGGCTGCCAGTCTTGATAATGTTCATCTCTGAGTACTCAAAAAATGGGGAGCCACTTGTTTGAAATTAGTTTAAAGGCATTTAGTTACCACAATAGGCTTGGAAAGCTGCTTGTTTTTATTCTAGGAATCTACAGGCTTCAAGGTGATTTGATTGATTTTGAGCTCCTTAGAATATTTGGATTGGGTCAATATAGATATTTTAATTCAATAGTTTAGTGAGGATCAGGGACATGCATATATGTTACATAAGCATAAAGCTAGGCTAGCAATCAGTAAACCTTTCTTTTCACAGAGGGTGGTTGACCTTTTGAACAAGTTGTTGATTCGTGCAGAGAGTGTGGATTAGCTGCACGATTTCAAGAGAAAATTAAATGGATTCTTAACTCTGGCTGACATCAGAATATACAATGCAGATAAGATATTGGATGGTGTGTCTCCCAGATTAATGTGGTCACCTGATTGATTGGCATCAAAGTGGTATTTCTCAATTTTTGTATTTTCCTGAATAAGTCTATGGCTTTATTATTTTTTTCTTTTTACATTTTTCAGAATGGATGCATACATGTGGTTGGGGGATGGTGAGGTCATTGTGTCAGGTTGCCTCTTGACTGTATTCTACAGGTTCAGTGGAGTAGCTGGTCATATCCTGTTCATTAATTTTGCATGCTCGTAACTGGGAGATGGAATATTGGGTTTGACTCATTGGCCTCTGCCAGCAGCGGTGGGAGAGGAAGGACATGAGCCTGAAAACACTGCTTGAATGTGGGCATCTTACTCTGGCAACAATGGTTTGCAATTTTCTAGGAGATTGCTATATACATTAAAATAGGTGTTTTGTAATTTATCCTTAGATATCTCCAATAGATGTTGACAGATATCTCTTTATCTGTATCAGCCTCTTTCTCTGGGGTTGATTTAACCCTTCCGACCTGGTAGAAATTTAACAGCTGATCAGTTAAAAACATATATGTTCAAGCATTGTACTGGTGACGGAGCATTTCCCAACTCATGAAATTCACTGTGGACAAAGCAAAATACTGCGGATGCTGGATATCTGAAATAAAAACGGAAGATGCTGTAAATACTTAACAGACTTGACAGCATCTGTGGAGAGAGAAACAGGGAGAGAGAGAAAACTAGAGTCTTTTCTGAAGAAAGGTCCTTGGCCTGCAAGGTTAACTCTATTTCTCTCTCCACAGCTTCACTGCAGAATCTTATTTGTTCATTTGGAGATTTGCCTGCTAATAGCACTGCCACTTTGTTCCTGTTAGAAATAGCCAGTGGGAATTTAGATATGTTGCGAATTGGGTATGGGAGGTCAGGGGCCTGGGCCCACCAGTAGCACATTTCCTTGGATCAAGCAAAGCCTAATAAAATTGGGTCCGTAGTACTCTCTTCCAAGTGGTTCTACATGAAAATTCTCAGAAGGTCCTGATTGGTGGCATGAGCGGACAATATGACGTGATCAGTTTCACGACAGTGTGAAACCAGTTCACGATCATCTGCTCAGCCTGCTGATGGCGGGCTGTGTTCTCCATCACTGGGCATCGGGAACCTCATTATAATACATCAGCATTTCATTATTAGGCCTGCCTGCCAAAATCGTTCCCCTCCAACCACTGGGTTGTTCACCCACGTTGGCAGGAAAACACGCCGACATGTTTCACAGCAGCACATAAGCGAATTGCACCTGGTGGACTACACTTCACTCAGGACTTCAAGATTTGTTTTCCTGCCTTGCTTCTGGTCAGCATTCGCAGTCATCAGCGCCAGGCTTCACAGACAGCACCACATCACTTTTAGGGGGGCTCACAGCAGGTCTCTACCTACCAGATCAGCCATATGTGGGTGTCTTTTCAATAGCTGCAGGGCAAGGGCTTGCTTGAGGAAGGTGGGGAAGTGGCCTCAGGCAAGGGAAGAGGTTGCAGGATGAGAGCTGGACTGGGGAAGGAGGGTATCCCAAGGTGTTTGTGTGGGGGCACATGTTGATCTGTGCAAGTGGCCTCAAGATGGTGAGGGCTGAGGAGGCAGTCTCCAGAGGCGATGAGGCCAGATGGACATGTGAGTGTATGTGAGTGAGAATGGGTGGTGATGTCCCTTGAGCTGGCAGTGAGTGAGATGCCAGATGCAGTGATGGACTTGAGTGTGTGAGTTTAGAGTGATGAGATGGTTGCCATACCCTGGCTGCACGGTTGAGATCATTCATCCTCTATCTGCATTGGATGGCCAGCCTCTTCTGTGCAGCATTGGCACTGACCACCTCTGCCACTGCCTCCCAAACCTGATTGGTAACACCGCTGCCCATCGTGCAGCCAGAGCAGGGATGGAGGACATTGCAGCAGGCCTCCACGGTGTCCAAATGCCATTACAGTGACCCGTCATTAAACCAGGGGCTGTAGTCTTTTTGCCTTTTGTGGACATCTTCCCTGTGGTAGTCGTGGGCTGGAAGCACTGAAATGTGTCCGTGCAGCTGGACTTTAAATATGGCGCCCGGTGTGATGAAGCAGCGAGGTGATGGCATGGCGGGTGAAGGAGAGCCCACCTGCCATCGAAACAGTGTGTTTCCTGGGAATGCATAACTAATGCGGCAGATTTGGGACGATACAGCATGAAAACTCGCCATTTCACCTGGTGGGTACTGCTAGCACACTTAGTGGAAATCTGGGAAGATTCCACCCAGAGAACATGGACTCTCTGTTCTGCCTTCTAATCAGAGTTGTCAAAAGACGGTGTTCAAGTAATTTATCACTGTGGTTGGCATCAATAATATAGTAATTTCTGCAGGTAGACAAATAATTTAAACCGATAGCAATTAGTGACAATTGACTTCCTCCCATTGACCATTGATGGTCGGGGAATTTCTTTTCCTCGAGACAAGTTATTTATTGCCATAAGACATTGTTGCTTTACAACAATGGTACCTTTTCAGTTGAAGCTTCAGAAATTTAGCATTGTGAAAATCTAAACAAGGAAAATGAAATAAATTGCTTTTATATAGTACCATTCATTTTCTCAGAACATTCCAAAGTGCTTCAACCAAAGTCCAAATGACATCATCATTTTTGAACACCTGAGGCCTTTATCTGCCTGTAGTGAGCACCTCAACATGTCTCCCAAAAGCTGGGATTTAAATTGCTGGCAGGCAGGATTAAATGGAGTGGTAAGTATTCTGCTCCTATATTAAACCTCATACAGGTGAGGTTTAATTTCCGCCAACTCCAGCATGATACCACCATCAAACACATCTTCCCTTCACCGATCGTTCCCTCTGGGACACCCTGGTCCACTCCTCCATCACCCCCTACACCTCAACCCCCTCCCACGGCACCTTCCCATGCAACCGCAGAAGGTGCAACACCTGCCCCTTTACTTCCCCTCTCCTCACCATCCAAGGGCCCAAACACTCCATTCAAGTGAAGCAGCATTTCACTTGCACTTCCCTCAATTTAGTCTACTGCATTCGCTGCTCCCAATGCGGTTTCCTCTACATTGGAGAGACCAAACGCAGACAGGGTGATTGCTTTGTGGAACACCTTCGGTCTGTCCGCAAGCATGACCCAGACCTCCCTGTCGCTTGCCATTTCAACACTCCACCCTGCTCTTATGCCCACATGTCCATCCTTGGCCTATTGCAATTTTCCAGTGAAGCTCAATGCAAACTGGAGGAACAGCACCTCATCTTCCGACTAGGCACTTTACAGCCTTCCGGACTGAATATTGAGTTCAACAATTTTAGATCATGAACTCTCTCCTCCATTCCCACCCCCTTTCCGATCCCCCTTTTTTCCAATAATTTATATAGATTTTTCTTTTCCCACCTATTTCCATTATTTTTAAATGTATTTCCATCCATTGTTTTATCTCTACCTTTTAGCCTATTTCGATCCCTTCCCCCCACCCCACCCCCACTAGGGTTATCTGTACCTTGCTTGTCCTGCTTTCTACCCTTAATGTCACCTATTAGCACATTCCTTAGATAATATCACCACCATCAACACCACTTTGTCCTTTTGTCTATGACATCTTTTGGTTATCTCCGCCTATCACTGGCCCTCTATCCAGCTCTACTTGTCCCCCCCCCCCCCTCCTTAAACCAGCTTATATTTCATCTCTTTTCTATTTTTCCTTAGTTCTGTTGAAGAGTCATACGGACTCGAAACGTTAACTGTGTTCCTCTCCGCAGATGCTGTCAGACCTGCTGAGTTTTTCCAGGTATCTTTATTTTTATTTTTGTTTTAAACCTCACACATCCCGTTTTCATCAGGCATGGAGAGTTAAAACAGTGGGCTACAGTTTTCTATTCAGCAATGATGACCTAAGGGGATTTTTCTTTTTTAATTTTATGCAAAATATCTCAGAGGAGGACAAACAGCTTCCCTGTCTGTTCAGTCGTTAGTAAGATGGAAGTATTGTTTCAGGATCTGCAACCTTCAAATGTACTGATGACATAGCAGCATTACAAAACATTCATAGTGCAGAATTCTCACTTGATACAGAAAATTCTGGTGACCCATTCTTGAGTTAATTCAATTTATTTTATAACATTGAGGGATTTATGTACTTACAATCAGCAACCTTGCTTCACAGCTCCTTGAGCCCTGCATCAAATTCTAGATGTTGACAGTTCAATTAGCCAATCAGGTTGCAGAACTCTTTGTTGAGTTTCCATTCAGTGTGTTAGAGCTAGGAAGGTTTGCTGCACATTGATCTTTATCCATTTAAGCACATCTGCTAACAACAATTATTTTGCAGTATACTGCTACCATTCAAAGTTGCTGAAGTGTGTCTTAGATAAATGAGCTCTTCTGCTTGCTGGAAGTACAACAGCAGAAGGAACTCAGGCAAATGGAAAAGGAGCAGAGATGTGGCACAAACACGGATAAGCTGTGAAACATGGCAGCTGTTAAAATAAAGAGCACGCTGTCTCCTGCCAGCACAATATGGCCGTCTGCGCATGCGCACTGGTCTGTGCAGATGTCACTCTGTTGTCCCCAGCCTGCCAATTATTCTATAAAAGTGCACCTAAAACCTGAGTTTTGTAGGCAGGAAATGGATGCAGGTCTTAAGATTTTTAATATTTTATAATTATAGCTGAATGGCAGAAAAAGTATTAAATAATTACGTTTCCACTAACATTGCTCAAATAGCAAAATTCACCCAGGAGGCAAGGAAAATATTGCTGATGCTGCAACTCAGAAACATAAAACTCTGGGGGCATTCAACACAAAATGCTGCCTGAGTGTCTCCAAGATTTTCTATTCATTAGTTTGCTGCTTTAAATTATCCATTTTACTTTTGCATTAGAATGGTGCAAAGGGTTTTTTTGACACTGAATGAATTTCAATCCTGCTCTGCTGCCAGTCTGATACAAGGGGCCAGTCTCAAGATGGGCCACCCCAATTAGTCACGGCAGTGTGGGTCTGTAAAACAGTAAGCTTGGTGGAGAAACACTCGAAATATGCATATGTGGCATTGGCAGCAAATGCAGCCAATAAAGAATAAAGAGACTTGCATTTATATAGCACTTTTCACAAACATTGGACATCTCAAAGCACCTTACAGTCACTGAAGTACCTTTTCAAGTCACTTATGAAGTAAGAAACATGGCAACCAATTTGCGCTCAGCAAACTCCCACAAACAGCAAAGCGATGATGGCCAGATAATCTGCTTTTGTGATGTTGATTGAGGGATAAATGTTGACCAGGACATAGGGGATTATCCCCTGCTCTTCTTTGAAATAATGATGTGGGATCTTTTACATTGACCTGAGGGGGCTGCTGATGGTTTATAAAAGTACATGCAAACCTCGGTTTAATGTCACATCTGAAAGACAATTGAGAAGATTAAATAAATACTTGTATGCTGTTAATAAACTTTGAAGTTATTTTATTGATGGCAGCTTGAATTAGTAGCATTCTTACCTCTGGGGCAGATGATTGTGAGTTCAAATTATACTTAAGTAATTTGGCCTGACATCACAGTGAAATCTTGAGAAAATTCTGCATTTTTGCAGTTTGGTGCTAAACTGGCATCAACTGGAAGGGCAGGAAACTGGCACGATTTTGGTAATTTCCCATTGCAAATGACATTGGGCATACATTATGTCCGACCCATTATAGGTGGGACTATTAAAGATAGTTATAAATGATGGGAATATGGCACATTTTTTGTCATATCTGCCTTGGCAACCATGGATGCAAGGAAATGCCATAGTTACTGTTGGCCGCAGAGGATTAAAAAATTCAGGACCACCTTGTTTAGTACAACCAAATGTGCCAAGCCTGGTGGAAGGTTAGTAAAAAAATTAAATTTAAAAGAAATTCTGCCTGCATCATTGGGCACCATTTTCTGCTCCCACCCCCACCCAAGGCGATGACCCACCTCCACCACCACGAGCTCTGGGGACCAGGGAATGAAAGGTAGAGACATGGGGTGGGCTATGGCCCTGTCTCACCACTGCGCTCCCTCAGCCTGCTGCTGCAATCATCAGCCAAAACTGACGTTTCAATGAGTTCCCTCTAATCTCCATGCCCACCAACCCCTAGCCCCCAGCCCCCTTGCGCAGGCTATTGTTCTTTGACACAGATTTTATACCAATCACCACTCAAGTGAATATATGAATGAATATACCTAGGAAATTCCCGTGTAAATTCCTTTACAAACTATCAACAGCCACAGCTTATTTTCCAAAGAAATATTGGAACATATCCCTTGGAATTTCTTGGTCACTGGAGGTAATTTTTCCAACTTCGGATACCTTACTTGCCAAGGGTGTCTACCAGAAATTCAAAAGTACACTGATAACTTAAATTGAATTATTTCTACTATCTGAAATTGAGTTATAACTTTTATTAATGTTCCTTGAGATATTTGAACAGAAGGAACGTTTGAAAAAATAAAAATTGCCTTACAGCAATACACGCATTTTTTAATATATGTTTGGCTATGCGTATTCTAGCACATACAGCATTATCTCTCTCTTTCTCCTTCGGCAACACTTAAATTGTCTCTGGGTAAGTTAGTAGCATAAAATGGTGTCCAGCCAGTTGTACCCATTAACTTTTGCATCCACCTTATCCTCCATCAAGAATTTTGCTTTTAAAAACTAAGCTCAGAACAAAAGAATTGGTCTAAGGTGAACATACATGCTTGGTGTTCTTGGATATTCTGTGGGATTAACAGAGGCAACGATTGTGCAGGCAGATGCATTGCTCATTTTAACACTTGGGCCTCTTTAACAGTTGATGGGTGGGTTGTCCTCCCAACTGCCCTCTTGATTGCCTGCAGGATATGATAGCCCACTCAGCTCCCTGCACATTTACCAACTATTTGAAGTGGGAGATGTACCTTTAAAGCAAGGTCATATCCTGTGTTACCAAGTGGCATTTACTCACCAATAATCTGCCTACAGATGCTCAGTTTGGGTTCCTGCAGGACCATTTGGTTCCAGGACTGATTACATTCTTGGTCTAAACATGTATGCAAGGGCTGAATTCCAGAGGTGAGGTGAAAATCACTGTTGTTGACTTAGGCAAACATGACACCAAGGAGTTCAAATGTGGATCAGGGGAAATCCCTTTAAATTTACCCAAAGATCAGTATTTTTGTTAGTTAAATTGAGTAAAGCTTTTGATTGTTGTTGAAACACGATCCTGCACTAGCTAACAATAACCTCATGGGTTATTGATGGGTCAGACTGAAAGTAGTTGAGGATCCAAAGGACAGGTACTTGGAGATCCTGCACAGCTTAATGGTGGGATCTCATCAACATTTTGTAATTCTGTTTCCCATCCAACAACCAACTGGATCGATAGCCTGACCAGTAGATGGGAAGAATCAGTGCCGGCAGGAGGCTGCAGTCGGAGACCTCTGGGGACAATCCCCAGCAATTGGGAGCTAGGTTGGAGAGGCGTGCTTGACAAGAGGGAGGATGAAGGTTTCCTTGAGGGCCTGGAGGAGCACAGCTGTAGAGCCATCAGCTTACAGCTTGCTCTCACTACCACATTTCTCAACTCTTGGGAAACATGTGCAGAAATGGTCAATTTTAAATTGGGCTTTCAATTGCACTGTGGGAGTCAATTTAAATATGTCAATTAAGTGGCCCAGGGGACATTTGGATGCCTAGTACGTGCCACCATTAAAAAGACAGCAGGGATATGAACAGCTTGTAGTCACTTTCTCGGTACTTAACTCTTCAATCGCCACCTTGATCATCCTGTGTCCATTGGTAGGGGGTTGGGGGTGGGGGTGGGGTGTGCGCAGTGCGGGGAAATGGGGGCCATTTCATCCAGTGCAATGACTAACACCATTTTTTAATTTTGGTTGTTAAATTATACTTAAAGTAGTAAGAATTTGGAGTTTGCAAGGGTGATGTGTCAGCTGGAGTTGTAAGATAACCTGCAGTCATTCTACTGTTCCAGCTGCATTTTATAACTAACACTCAAACTGATCCTATGTTAATATTTAGGTTTCTACTGGACACAACTTAACAAGCAAATTGTTGATGGCAACAAATTTGTAACAAAAAAAAGGCATTCCCACTGGTTGCTATGTTAACTGTGAAAGGAGTGTCTTTATCAACAACCAGTGATTGTGTTGTTACCTTGCCAGAAAGCTAGCATTGAGTTTTATTTTTAAAATCTGCTGCTTTCAAAATGTGTTTGTAAAATTGTGCTTTTCAAGAAAAAGAAACCTTAGTTTGAACGCAGGATCTTGGATCGACAGATGTTTGTTAGGTAAGGGAATCAAGGGATGTGGGTCTAAGGTAGGAAAATTGAGTTGAGATAAGCTGTGATCTAATTGAATGCGGAGCAGGCTCAAGGGCTTGAATGGCTTACTGTTCTTATATTCCTATGTCAGCCAGGATGTCAGCATTATTAACTAAAAAGACGCAATGTAACATTCCATTATGTTGACAGCAGCCAGTTTTTTTTTAATTATAAAAAATTATTTTGTTTAAAAATTGCAACTCAAGGGCTGAATAGCACATCAATTCTAAAAATCATGAGATCTGTCATAGTATGTCACACCTCAATATCCTCAAACACAACTCACTTGTGACTTCAGCAGTTGTAGCTTATTAAATCAGTCCATTCATGCAATACAAATCACACATTACCACCCTTCATCATGTACCCTTGTATAATGGGTATAGAATAAAAGACTGGAGATGCTGATATTCTTAAACAAAACCAGAAAATGCTGGAAACACTTAGCAAGTCAGGACAGACAAAAAACTATGCCCAAAATGTTAACATGTGAGGTGAGAGCGACTGCCCTTGACATCAAGGCAGCATCTGACCAAGTTTGGCATCAAGGAGCCTGAGCAAAACTGGAGTCAATAGTAATCACTGGGAAAGCTCCCTGCTGGTTGGAGTCATACCTAGCACAAAGGAAGATGGTTGTGGTTGTTGGAGGCCAATCATCTCAGCTCCAGAACATCACTACAGGAGTTCCTCAGGGTAGTGTCCTCGGCCCAAGTGTTTTCAGCTGCTTCATCAATGATCTTCCTTCCATCACAAGGTCAGAAGTGGGGATGTTCGATGATGATTGCATAATGTTCAGCATCAACCATGACTCTCAGATACTGAAACAGTCCATGTCCAAATGCAGCAAGACCTCGACAATATCCAGGCTTGGGCTGACAAGTGGCAAGTAACATTTTCACCACACAAGTGCCAAGCAAAGACCATCTCCAACAAGAGACAATCTAACCGTCACCCCTTGACATTCAATGGCATTACCTTCGCTGAATCCCCCACTTTGAACATCCTGGGGGGTACCATTGACCAGAAACTGAACTGGACTAGCCATATAAATACTGTGGCTACAGCAGCAGGTCAGAGGATAGGATTCCTGCGATGAGTAACTAAACTCCTGACTCCCCAGAGCCTGTCCACAATCTACAATGCACAAGTCAGGAGTGTGATGGAATACTCCCCATTTGTCTGGATGAGTGCAGCTCCAAAAACTTTCAAGAGGTTTGACACCATCCAGGGGAAAGCAGTCCGCTTGATTGGTACCCCATCCACGATCATTCACTCCCTCCATCGCCGACACAGAGTGGCAGCAGTGTGTACAAGATTCACTGCAGAAACTCATCAAGCCTCCTTAGACAGCACCTTCCAAACCCATGACCATCTAGAATGACAAGGGCAGCAGATACATGGAAACACCACCACCTGGAAGTTCCCTTCCAAGTCACTCACCATCCTGACTTGGGAATATATCGCTTTTCCTTCACTGTCGCTGGGTCAAAATCCTGGAACTCCCTCCCTAACAGCATTGTGGGTGTACCTACACCACGTGGACTGCAGTAGTTCTAGAAGACAGCTCACGACCAGCTTCTCAAGGGCAATAAGGAATGGGCAATAAATGCTGACCCAGCCAGTGACACCCACATCCCATTAATGAATGAAAAAAATTCTTCCTTTCTTTACAGGTAATGGCTGACTTGCTTAGTGTTTCCAGCATTTTCTGTTTTATTCTAGTGTGAAGAATGCCCAAATGATATATTTGTTAGGGGGGTGTAGGGGCAGAGTGGGGGGGTGGTGCCTCCCTCAAAGGGCCCCCTTCCACATCGGGAACCCTCCCTAATGCTCGACCTCTCCATCAAGACCCCCACCTCCCTCTCCCCACTCCCCCAGACTCATTTTTCCTCACTGCCGTGAGGGCTCACCCGCACCCCACCACCCACCCTCCACCAACCCCTCCACTCTTATCAGGCCCTGGGCTCTGGCACTTAGAATCTGGGGGCTGCTTGTAGTCCCGGTCCTGGCCACTGCTGCTGCTGGAGTTGCTGGGTAAAAAGTGACTGGCAGCTCCCTGAGTGAGGGGCAGAAGTCCAGTTTCCAGCCAATTAATGCTCTTCAGAACATTATCTTTGGGTGGCAGGGTGGGGAACCCCAGCACCTGAAAAGTCCTGCCCCATGTTAATACCACTGTAATTCAGTGGTTAATATTTTTAAAATGACAATCTGATCCTCCAGAGGTGGTTTCTCATATGAACACATTGAAGTTGGAGGGCTGGAGACAGCTTCGTAATGTGCCGTCAATTTTCCCAGTTTTAACCCCACCTACTTTCAAACGTACGCACTCCTGCACATTAAAGTGCAGTCCTTAGAGTCAAATTTTACTCATGGTGCCTCCTTATCATTTAAAAGGGGGGGTAACACAGTGAGTGACAACAATGCTCCTCAGAGAGGACTTACAAATTGCAACTTGATACCCCAACAGTACCACTAATAGCAGCATCGCTGTAATGTAGGGCAGAATTTTCCCATCCTGCCCGCGGTGGGTTTCGTGGTGGGTGGGAGCGGAGAATCCAGCAGCAGGCAAAAAGTCGGAAATCCACAGGCGTAAAAACAGTTTGCAATTCTCCCGATGGTGGGTTTATGGCAGGTCGGTTATCACAGCGACTAGTGGTGTGAACACCATTTGCGTTTGTTAACATGTTATGGATGTTCATTAAAACAGCTGCTCACCGGAATCTTGCCAGACTTTCCAATCTTCGGTAACGCCAGCGGGAGATTACGTCAGCCTCAAATCCATTTGAAATGGGGTGGCATGCACAAGGCCGACCTCAGCTCACTGGTAACTTCGATGTGAGCGGAACATACATAGCCTACCTGCCATAGTGCTGTGCCGGTCTTGTTGCGATGAATGCCACACTGCTGAGGCTGTAGGGTTGGTCTGCTCCTGTTCTTTGCCTACATTGTCCCAAAGTACACCACTGTGCTGTGGTACTCATGCAGGCCTCCACTTCCAGAAACCCTTCAACCAGGCGGGGTTGATGAACACGAGAGGGGCAACGAGGAGGGAAGGCTATGGAATGGTAGTCAGCGGGAAGGGCAAACACGAGGGGGCATTTCTGGGGTCGCCCTCTAACTTCTTGTTGGCACAGAAGTGAACAGGAGTCTGCTTAGAGAGAAAAGAGGAAGACCCCCTTGTGATGAAAACCACTGAAAGCCAATGGCTTCACTGGCGCTGCTAAAGGGCTACTCAGAACTCAGTGGCTTCACATCACAGTCACTGCATCTCATGAGTAACACAGGAATGTTGAATTTGTGAATGCAGACAATAGTGAAGGAGGCACAGCTGCATCATATATGGCATTCCATCAATGAAGGCCTGTTACGTGTTCACCAGATTTGACACTCCTAACAGGCCAAAGGGCATCCACTCATTGACCATGAGCAACTGATTGGTTGTTAATATGTCACATCAGAGGTTGGAGCACAGAGCTAGGTTGGTCACTCATCTCACTTAAACTTTAGCATTCCACGCAAGGCTCAAGGTGTAACATCTGCGATGCCATCTTGGTCACTTCGATGTAGGTGTTAGTGTCTCAGGGACAAGGCAGCATCAGCCACTATGCAGGTAGATATGGAAAGACTATGGACCCTTATAGTTTTCAAACATGTCACCTTCTGAGCTTCACTTTCTTGCCCCTTGAATCATTAATGTCTTCAATGTTTCCTTTTAGAGAGAAGGCAAAAGCACAAATGGATCCAGGGCTTTGTATGGTCCTAAGGCATTGGAGGAGGTGTAGGATGGAGAGGCGACTCTGTGCACAGCTCCAGCAGGGAGGACATGGTCTAGGGAAGCCACAGCATGAACAGGAGAGTCAGGAGGAGAGGCCCAGACATCGGGGGCAACTCGCTAGACCTAGGATTTATTGTAGAAGAGTCTCCTATTTACAAATGAGTGAGAGGGAATGGCATGCACATCTGCACTTGTCCCAGGCTCTGGTACATCACATATGCCGCATTCTTCATGAAGACCTGACGCCACGTGGAGTTGGAGGGTATTCCCTGCCAGTGGCTTTAAAGGTGACCGCAGCACTTAATTTCTTTGCATCTGGTTCTTTCCAAGAATCAACAGGGGACCTGTGCAGCATTTCTCAGTCTGCAACACATCGATGCATAAAGGAGGTCACAGATGCCCTTTACAGGAAGGCCCACCATTATGTCGGGTTTGCTCTCCTGCAGGAGTAGCAGCACCTGGAGGGAGGTCAAGGTGCCTCGGCCCCACGTTGCCTACATCTTGATGGTGCCCACCAGCGTGTGTGGCCCTTGAGTGCAGGGCCGAATGCGAGACCTGCTGGACCAAGGTTTCCATGGTGGTTGCCAGCATTCCCCTGGTGACCTCAAGGCGCTCGCATGTCGGAGCTACAACGTCAGACAGAACACAGATGGACTCCTCCATTATTCGCTCTCGTCTGCTGAGCGACTGTCGAATCTCTGCCTGATGTTCCACCATCTGTCGTTGAATCTCCAGCATAGATTTGGCGGCTGCTTCCAGAGGCTCATCATCTGACTCGGACTGAGCGGGTGGCTGGTCTTCAGCTGCTCTCCGAGTGTCAGAGACCTGGGCTGTCCCTGCCTCCAACTACTGCAGGGATGTGTCAGTGAGGTGTCCTGCAAAAAGTGAGGCCGAGCCTAATCTGCAGCTGTGTCCCACCGATGTGTTTGTCTCTGAGCTGGTGGAGGGTGGGTGCATGCGCCAGGATCGTTCTCCCAGAGTTTCCTCCTCGGATGTAGTCTGTGGGCTCGCACTAGTGCTGGACTGGCTTTAAGGCCTCGATCTGCTGGTGCATAGAAAATAGAAAAGAGAGTTTCAGTTACTGAGAATGAGCTGGATAAGACTGCATGTGACTCACTGTGAATGTCAGGATTTGATGAAGTGATGGAGCTGTGATCCGCACTGGTTTGCTGGAAGGGGCCAATCTCTCCTTCCCCACAGGAGTGATCCCTGTCCTCCCCAACCAGCTCGACTGCAGCCTCCTCTAACTCACTGGGGGTGATGATATCAGCCACCCCACCCCCGGTCTGCCATCGTTCGCGCCTGTTGTGCGCCTGCTTGGCCTGTATGAAGAGGAAAGAAAGGCATGTGATGAGAAGGGATGGAGCAGAGGTTCCCTGTGTGTGGTGAGCCCTCCCCAGGAGGGCCAGAGGATGGAGTGTGAGCGACATGACAGATGGGATGGTGGTGATGTGAAAGTCTCAGTGAGAGAATGAGTGGCGGTATGTATCCCCCGCTAATGGGGGGGATCCCTGAAGAGAGCCGCCATTTGAGTGCTTGAAGCCATGATGAGAGTTTGATATTGGAGGGAGTTGAAGGATGACTCACCCTGGCAGAGTGGATGAGATCATTCATCCTCTTCCTGTACTGGATGGCATTTTGTACGCGTTTGCCAGCCGTGCTGACCTGCTCTGCGAAGGCCTCCCAGGCCAGAGAGGTGAGGCTGCTGCGCTTCCTGCAGCCATCCCTGGGATAGAGCACTTACCTGTGCGCCTGCACCCCTCTGATCAAGGCCTGGAAGGCCTGGTGGGTACAGCCTTCTTCTTCTGGCTGTAAGACATCTCTGGTGGGTTGGAGAGAGTGAGATTATATGTTGGGCTGGCCTATAAATATGGCGCCCAGACCTTCGAACCCGCCAGCTGACGGTGGGCGGACGAATCAGCTCCTGACTCGCCAGGTGATTCGGACTGATATGAGCCTGTGCATAATCAATAACCCTCCAAGTGTGGAATCGGGTGTGAGTTCCCACCATTCCGGCCAGCGGGGTGTGCGCTGTCTAAACCACTCGCCACTGCACTTAGTTTCATTAATGGAAAATTCTGCCCATAAATTCAGTAGCGCTGCTGAGTCATTTTAAAGCAGGTGCATTCTTCTTTATACGCAGCCATTTATAACTGCAGGTTTTTTTGCTCATTCATAAGCACAAGCAGAGGTAAAGAACTGACACCATGAGGAGGGTACTCAATCCCTAGAGTTAGACGCACATCTACATCTTTATCATTGAGTGGATTTGTTTCAAGAGTTCAGTGAGCATCTGAAATGTAACAGACCAATGTCAGTGACATTGAAGTTATCAGCATCATTCACCTTTTGCACCATGGGTATATTTTTAACACAACAGGAGCTATCTTTGGAATTAGCCATTTCTCTTTATTTAAAAGCATTTTCCAAGTGATTGCTGCATTAGTCATGCAGCCAGGTGCATACATCTGATTTCCTTTCATTGCCCAGCAGCAGTAAGCAGCAAATGTAATAAGAATTATGTGGTCTTCTCACTTCCCTCAGGTCCTAAGTGTTATCAACTGTGTTCATGATGTTTTGTATGAATTTTAAAGCCAAGACATCTTAAACAATTGCAAGAGCTTTAATCATCTGAATATTCATCATCTTTTATGATGCTGCCATCACATTGCCGCATGAAACCACTCCCCCAGGCTCCTGCAGCTTTTTATTCCTTCCTGCAGTTGTAATCTTATAGGTTTTTTCCTCCTCTCTCACATATCAATTCAAGACTGGTAGTGGTGGTGGTGGTCGGGGGGGTGGGGGGGGCTGGGGGGGGTGGGGGGGGGGCTGCGAAAAGCAAGCTATTGGAAAATATATTTTCTTAGCATGATTTTTTTTTCCAGAGCGACACAACCACATGTAAAAAGTTGTGGTGAACCTTCAGGGGGAATTCCAGCAGGAAACATGACCCAAGTTAAACAAAAATTGTGGGAGATGGAGGAACTGTGTCCCATACTCACCTGCCCCAGTAATTGTGTTTATGTTTTTAAGAGATGAATAGGATACTAATGGTCAATTCTACCTCTGATGTATCTTCACCAGCCTTGCAGTAAATGCTTAATCTCATATCATGCCTCTCCATTTGGGAAAGTGTACAGGGTGCATAATGCACGTTGATATCAGGTTTTTAACTTCTGCTGAGCTTTACCCAGATGATTTATGGTTCTCATTGGTTCACTGATTTATTTTTCCATAACCCCTTTCAATTGATTTTAATTCTCCCACTATCACTTAAGAAAAGGATTTTAGAAAGATTTCCATTTGGCGTTGTAATTTTCCTGTTTCTACCTTACAACCACACGTTCATTTACTTTACTCTTCTTGGATCTTATATTTCAGAGTATAACCTGTTATTTTGTGTCTGTAAAGACCTGGGGCAGAACTTTACGCTTGGCTTGCGGGCGCACGCCTGACCCACTCAAGCGTAAAATGGCACGCGTTGGGCGTGCGTCCTGACATCATCACGCACTCACATGATATTTTGTTCAGCAGGTGTGTGCCGGAGTTGGCAGCGCGCCCGCCGATAATTAAAAGGCCTATTAAGGCCATTAATAAGTGAATTAAATTCAAATTTATGCTGCCCATCCAACCTTACGGTTGGCAGGCAGGTAAAAAGGCCAAGCGGCCTTTACGTTTTTTAAAAAACCTCACCTATGAGCCGGACAGAGTGACAGAGTCACATGAGGGGACATGTTTTATTAAATTTTTATTGTCTTTACTAATTTTTTAAATAAGCGCTTCAATCTCCCTGAGGCAGCTCCGTGCCTCAGGAAGATTGAAGCTCTCTTTTGCACGCATGTGTGAACTGTGCGCTAGGCCCGGCTCTCCCTCCTCCCCCTGCCCTCACAGGCAGCACTCAAAGCGCTAACGCTCGCAATCCACGCAGGGCGGGCCTTAATTTGCCCGCCTGGATGAAATCGCAGTGCGGAGCTGATCGTGGGTGGCGGTCAGCTGCATGACCACCCCCGCCAAGCACCCCTGCTAAGGGCAAAATCCTACCACTGGCCAATTTGGGACTAATCATCTGAATTTATTTGTGCAAATTAGGTCCTTATGACTGAATTCATGACTAAGGGCAAGGGAAATTTGATAGCATGCTGTTTCTCTGTTTTAAGTGAGAGAAAAGGAAGATTAGTGATGGGTTAATAGAGAAGATGGATGGTTCAAGGGATGATGTAGCGGTTTTGAAAGGGAGGTTGGTGCCTGAGGAAAAGAAACTGTTAAATGAAGAGGAAGAATCCAGTGAGCAGGGAGCCAAAGGGTCAGGAGGTGGGCCTCAGAAGAACATAAGAAAGGAGGAAAATAGATGTTTCACATGTATAATGGCCAGCATGTTACAGCCCCTCCTGCCCGATGGAATATTATCAACATACATACGAAATAGGAACAGAAGTATGACATTCAGCCCCTTGAGCCTGCTCCGCCATTCAATAAGATCATGGCTGATCTGCTTGTGTTTTGAATTCCACATTCCCATCTATCCCCAATAACCTTTGATTCCTTTGCCTAACAAGGATCTGTCTGCCTCTGCCTTAAAAATATTCAATGACCCCACCTCCACCACCTCCTGAGGCAGAGAGTTCCAAAGTCGCACAAACTTCAGAAAAAAAAAAATCTCCTCATCTCTGTCCTAAAAGGGCAACCCCTAATTTTAAAACAGTGCCCCCTAGTCCTGGACTCACCCACAAGAGGAAACATCCTTTCAACGTCCACCTTGTCAATACTGTTCAAGGATCTTGTACACTTCAATCAAATCACCCCTCCAGTGGAAACAAGCCCAGTCTGTGTAACCTTTCCTCTTAAGACAACCCACTCATTCCAGGTATTAACCTAGTAAACCTCCTCTGAACCCTGTCCAATGCATTTACATCCTACCTTAAATAAGGAGAACAAAACTGCACACAACATTTGAGATGTGGTCTCACCAATGCCCTGTATATCTGAAGCATAACATCCTTAATGTTCAATTCCTCTCGTAATAAAGGATAGAATTCCATTAGCCTTCTTAATTACTTGCTGTACCTGCATACTAACTTTTTGTGACTTATGGACTAGAACACCTAGATCCCTCGGCAGCCGTTCTCCGGTTAAGTAATACTCCGCTTTTTTATTCTTCCTGCCAAAGTGAACAACTTCACATTTTCTCACATTATACTCCATCTGCCATATTTTTGCCCACTCACTAAGCTATCTACATCAGCCTGCAACCTCCTTATGTCCTCTTCACAACATTCCTACCTATCTTTGTGTCATCTGTAAATTTAGCTATCATCCCTTTGCTCCCCTCATCTAAGTCATACATATAAATTGTAAAAGATTGAGGCCCCAGCACAGACCCCTGTGGGACTCTACTCATCACGTCCTGCCAATCAGAAAAAAACCCATTTATGCGTATTGTTTTGTGCCAGCCAGCAAATTTTCTATCCATTCTAATATGTTACTCCCTACACTGTGAGTTTTTATTTTCTGTAATAACCTTTGATGTGGCACTTTATCAAATGCATTCTGTAAATAACTACAAAATAATCTCAAATTACGGTCCCACCGAACTGACTGGAGATTGAAATGACTCGCTGCATCCATCGGAGGGGGAGACATGCTGCAGCGGGGCCATAAGATCCTGGCCAATTGTTATAGAGTTGATTTTCCAGGCAACTTCTCTTGGTGAAAACATTTAACTTTATTTACAAAACAGCAACAACAACTACACCTGTGCATCAAACTCCATAACTAAAGAAGAACTCTCTCCTGGAGGTTCCTTGTGCTGCTAACTCATTGGTTTACACAGATCATGTGATCTTACAACACAGGATTAGTCTTAAAGCTACAGTCCTATGTCTATCAGAACTATAATTACTGCACCAATGTTATTTTCTCACAATAAAAAACAGAAAATGCTTGAAATTGACTGCAATTCCATTAACACCAGAAAACAGGTTAAATTTTCAGGTAGAAACCATGCATCAGAATTCAAACTGCAAACCTCTACCAGGGTGGACAAAATACGGATGCACCAATGCATTTGGGTAGGAAGGGTCACAAAAGTCATATTTATGAGCCACCCTTAGGGCAGAATTTTGCCCTCGGATGGCGGGCGAGCCCCACTGGCACGGCGGCGGGCGGACAGCCGACCCCCACCACCGAAACGGGGCCCGTCACCATTTTGAGTGGGCGGGCCAATTAAGGCCCACCCAGCGGCCTGCCCAACAGCACTTCCTGTGTTGGGGTGTGTGGGGGGGGGGGGAGGGATTCCCCGTCTGTCAAAGTGCGCTCTTTCACGCATGCGCACGAAAGAGCTCACTGCTCCCTGAGGCAAAGTCCTGTCTCAGGGAGATTTGTGAAACGTAAGTAAACTCTAAAAATAGAAAAATATTAAAATTATTAACATGTCCCCCTCATGTGACAATGTCACACGAGATGGAACATGTTAATAATAAACACTTAAAAATTTATTACATTTTTAAAAAACGGACATGAAACTTCATCCCGCCAGTGGATGAGGTTTCATTAATAATCTGGAGCCTGCTGGGGCTCCTGGCCTGCCCACCAGCCTTAAGTTTGGACGGGCAGGTCTTTAATTATCTTAACTAACCTGTCAATGGCCTCAATTGGCCATTGACAGGTCGGCAGGCGGACAGCTGATTTTGCTGTCCGCCCGCCTTCCTAAAAATTTAAAGGGACCGGGATGACGTCAGGGATTCCTCCCGACGTCATCCCGCGTCATTTTCCCCTCGGCGAGCGGGCCCTGCCCCCAAATCGCCGAGGGGAACATCCTGGCCTTAGTATCATCAGGCCCTTCCTTCAGTTAAAAAACACAGAAACCTGAAGGCAACTAATGCAAGCATTGTCTTTAATTCCTCAATGTTGGTTTCATACAGCACCATAAATGTCACCATCATAAAATATTTACAAGTGCTGGTGAATTAAAGCCATTTCCACCACCTCCATTATAATCCCACCACCAAACACATATTCCCCTCCCCTCCCCTTTCAGCACTCTGAAGGAAACATTCCCTCTGGTCCACTTTTCAATTACCCCAAACGCCCTCTCCCCTTCCCATTGCACCTTCACGTGTAAGTGCGGAGGATGCAACACCTCCTTCCTTTTACCTCCTCACTTCCCACCAGCTTGGGCTGCAAACATTCCTTTCAGGTGAAACAGCCATTTATTTGTCCTTCTTTCAATTTAGTATACTCTGTATCTGCTGCTCACAATGCGGTCTCCTCTACATTGGTGAGACCAAATGAAGATGTGTGACCATTTTGCAGGACACCACCATTCAGTCTGCAAGTGGGGTCCTGAGCTTCCGGTCGCCTGTCATTATAATTCTCTACACCACTCCCACTCTTACCTTGGCCTCCTACACTCTTCTAATGAAGCTCAGCATGGGTCAAGGAACAACATATCATCTTTTGAATTCAGCATTCTGGACTCAACATTGAGTTCAACAATTTCAGTTCACTAACCACTGGTTCCATTAGTTCAGACACCAGCTGTTGGTGATGACACTGCATGGTCATTTACACCTCCTCAA
Source organism: Cetorhinus maximus (assembly GCF_964194155.1). Lineage (NCBI taxonomy): Eukaryota > Metazoa > Chordata > Chondrichthyes > Lamniformes > Cetorhinidae > Cetorhinus > Cetorhinus maximus. Next base: position 39,948,990 of record NC_135894.1, read on the forward strand.
GACCCACCCTTATTTCTTTTAATCTCCCATTACCACCCCCTTTGCCTTACACAACCAATCCTAATCTCTCCTGTCCTCCACCCTATCACCACCCATTCTCACACACATCCTTACATGTCCATCTGGCCTCATCTCCTCTGGAGACTGCCTCCTCAGCCCTCACCATCTTGAGGCCACTTGTACATGTGCCCTCACACACACCCTGGGATACCCCCCTTCCCCAGTACAGTTCTTGCCCTGCAGCCTCTTCCATTGCCTGAGGCCACTTATCCCCCTCCCCCAAGCAAGGCCTTGCCCCACAGCCATTGAAAAGCCACCTACATACGGCTGATCTGGTAGGTAGAGACCCCCGCCTCTAAAAGTGATGTGGTGCTGTCTGTGAAGCCTGGTGCTGATGACTGCGAGTGCTGACCAAAGCAAGGTAGGCAAACAACCTTGAAGTCCAGAGCAAAGTGCAGCCCACCAGTTGCAATTCGCATATGTGCTGTTGTGAAACACGTTGGCGTGTTTTCCTGCCAACATGGGCTGACAATCCAATGGTGGGGGGGGGGGGGGGGGGGGGGGGGGTGGGAGGGGTGGGGGTGGGGGGCAGGGGCGATGTGTCCGGCGGGCTGGCCTTATAATGACATGCTGATGTATTACAATGAGGCTCCTGATGTCTGATGGCACAAAGCGCGACCTGCCATCGGCAGGCCGAGCGGATGATCACAAACTGGTTTCATGCCATTGTGAAACTGATCGCGCCATATTGGCCGCTCATGCCACCGAACAAATCCGACGCCAGCAGGCATAGAAAATCCGACCTTTGTGTTAGTGAGCCCTTAGTCAGTCAATACTTAAGTCAGTGAAGGTTGAACTTGGGGCTCCAGGGCTCCCACAATATCTCACCTCATTTTCAGCTACAATAACATTCTGAAAATAAACAATGAAATTCTCAAAGCCTCATTGTTCCTGCTATTTAGGTTGGAGAATAGAAAATAAAATAACTTGATAAATTAACATTAACTTTAAGTTTCACTTTTTATTTTTACAATTCTGATACTATAAGGGAAGGGTTACAAATACAATTAACGTAATCCCCCTCGTGGGTTTGGAAGGTGCTGTCGAAGGAGTCTTGTGAGTTGCTGCAGTGCACCTTGTAGATGGTACACACTGCTACTACTATGCATCAGTGGTGGAGGGGGTAAATGTTTAAGGTGATGGATGGGGTGCTATTCAAGCAAACTGCTTTACCCTAGATGGTGTCGAGCTTCATGAGTGTTCTTGGAGCTACACTCATCCAGGCAAATGGAGAGTATTCCATCACACTCCTTGTGCCTTGCAGATGGTGTTCAGGCTTTGGGGAGTCAGGAGGTGGGTTACTTGCCACAGAGATCCCAGCCTCTGACCTGCTCTTGTAGCCACAGTATTTATATGGCTGGTCCAGTTCAATTTCTGGTTAATGGTAACCCCCAGGATTTTGACATTGGGAAATTCAGAAATGGTAATGGCTTTAGAGAGGCTGGTGTGGAAAAAGTTTTTCTTAGAGACAGAAGCACCAAATGGATTATTTTACTGGATAAATGAATTGACCTGCTGCCTCACACAAATTGCTCTTTAGGTTTCTGTCTTTGGGAATATGCTAGAATCCATTATTAAGGAGGAAGTAGCAGGACATTTAGAAAATAGTAATACCATCAGGTGGAGTCAACATGATTTTATGAAAGGGAAATCATGTTTGACAAAGTTATTAGAGATCTTAGAGAATGTGATAAGCACAGTGGATAAAGGGGAACCAATTGATGCAGCGTATTTGGACTTCCAAAAGGCAATTGATAAGGTGCCACATAAAAGGTTACTGCACAAGATAAGAGCTCATGGTGTTGGGGTGATATATTAGCATGGATAGAGAATTGGATAACTAACAGGAAACAGGAAGGCACACTAAATGGATCATTTTCAAGCTGGCAAACTATAACCAATCGATTGTCACAGAGATCAGTGCTGGGGCCTCAACTATTTGCGATCTATAGTAATGACTTGGGTAATGAAGCCGAGTGTGTTGTAGTCAAATTTGTTGATGATACAAAGATAGCTAAGAAAGCAAGCTGTGAGGAAATACAAAGGGCGGGATTTTGACTCCCAAGGTGGATAACTTAATGCGGGAAATTTCCCAACTCACCAGACCAGCCTCGGAATCTAAACAAAGAACTCAACAAAGACACCAAATAGATGCTTAATCAGCTGGCCTGTCAATCAAAGCAGTCCAGCATAGATTCTGAGGGGGGTTGATAGCGTAGATGCTGGATGTTCCTCCTCATGGAGAAATTTAGAGCTTGGTGCACAGTTTAAAAATAAGGGGTCTCCCATTTAAGATGGAAATGAGGAGGAATTTCTTCTCTCAGAGGATCATTAGCCTTTGGAATTCTTTATTCTAGAGAACAGGTGAGGCTGGATCATTGAATATATTTAAGGCTGATTTAGACAGATTTTTGATCTACAAAGGAACCAAGGATTTGGGGGACAGGCAGGCAAATGGAGTTAAGGCAAGAGTCAGATCAGCCATGATCTTATTGAATGGCGGAGCAGGCTTGATGAACCAAATGGCCTACTCCTGCTCCTATTTCTTGTTATCTTATGATTGCTGCTGCACAAATCACATTTATAAATCTATAGCCCTCAAGCTGCATCTGACCCAGAAATGCTTGATGTCTGACACTGCATGCCAAAATTATAAACAACTATCCTCACTTTGATAAGCACTATATCTCAATTCTCCCCCAAAACAACTGCAGTTGGAATACAAGCCTTGAAATTAAAGGCTAATTGAGCATTGCTTTGGATTTTTGTGGGTTACAAAGAAGTTTACCTGCCTGTATTGATTTGGGTAAATACTTCAGTGTCCACATAATGGCCCATTCAATAGGAATGCATTCATTATTGCAGAGCGCTTATTAAATGTAATTATTAAAACTCCTCAAATAGCACAGAGAGCCTACACCAGCTGTCATCAAAGCAATTCTGTTGAATGATGCAGCCATCCAAGCAAGCAAAATTCAGTTTCATAAATGAAACTATAGGAGCTGTGCCTTAGCAGTTAGAGGGAGAAGGGCGACAATCTATTGGATAGAAAGGAATGTTGATCCCCTTTCCATTCTCTCCCCAGAAATTTCTGACCCATGTCAAAGAACACTGTAACCCCTGCCAATGCAAGATGCCTACCAACTGCCTTCTGCACAGGCGCGCGGCTCTACGCATGCGCGGGAATCCAATGTTGTCACCATGCTGTCCCCAGCCTGCCAGGACCACTTTGTCATGCACTGATGAGACACTGCACATGGGCATGCTGATGGCAGAAGGATCATGCATGCGTGAATTTGAACATTCAGTGATTATTTAACTGTGGAAAGGGAGAGGCCTGCTCTCTCTCTCTCTGTTTCTCCACCGGCAGGTTCTCCACAAGTTCACGACAGAAGAGGCCACCGAATGGTGCAAGCGAGTTGACAACGGGCACCACACACGGGCACCACGCACAGCCACCATGGAATCTGACACACTCCGTGGGGAGTCCTCCTGTACCTCCCTATCCATGATGCTTTCTTCAGGCAAACCTCAACTACAAACCCCTACAAACCTCAATAACCCTACCCAGACACTATACCCTTCCCTATCTCTTCCTCCAACCCCTGCACACCTGTGCGATTTGCATGTTACCACAATTCTGGCCTCTTTAGCATTCTTCATTATTCCTAAATTGGAGCCTGTGTTTTCAGCTCCTAAATCCCTCATGCCTAGAAGTTAACCTCCTTTGGATGAGTGCAAATTCAAACGTTTCACAATTCTGCTCCGAATGCACGTTAAAAGGAAGCCACCACCCAACTGTGATGATTTCAGCAGCATCTTTGGTCCTGGCCACTGCCTACTCTGTCGTCATGAAGCAACAGACTCGAACTGTGCATGCATGGAGCATGCACACCGTTAGTGGGAAGCACAGCCATCACAGAAAGGCGTAATGTGGTCTCTCACATTACCAGGGTACAGGAAGATGTCAGACTGGAAAATAGCCGTGCAGGATACCAACAGAACTGTTTATTTGTCTTCAATACTATGGGCAGATTTGTGGCAGAAATCAGCAAAATCCAATATACCGGGTGGGGAAATAGGCATGTGACCAACCGGCAGCAATGGTGGCTTTTTCCACCATATCATGCGCCATTTTGTTTAAAAAATTGAGAGGCACAGGTTTTACGTAAGATCGCTGGCAGGGCATCCTCTGATCCCCCTGCTCCGCCGTGACCTCAGGCCTTCAGTAAACTGGGCGCCAAATTTAAAGGCCACCCCTGCAAAGAGCTAACACTCTTCATGGGATAAGAAGCTGCTGGGAACTGATGGCTGCCAAAGGGAGGAAACATGCTGCCCCCAGATTTAGCGATGCCTCCCTCAAGTGCCTACTGGACACAGCGGAGGCCCGCCACGATGTCCTCTACCACTGCCCTGAGCGAAGAACATCACCCAAGCTGACAAATCCAGCATGGGAGGCGGTGGCAGCGGTGGTCAGCGCCAACGCCCTTTAAAAGAGGATAGCCACCCAGTGCCGAAAGACAATGAATGATCTCCTCTGTTCCGCCAGGGTAAGTGGCTCTTCTCATCACTCTCAACTCACACCCACACACACACACACACACACACACACACAAACACACACACACACACACACACACACACACACTCACAAATCCATCCACAGGGATCTCGCTCAAGGGATATCACCATTCACGCTCTGACATGCACCTTCATCTACCCTGTGGATCGTGTCCTCATCCCATCCGTGGCACCACTCAGCACCCACATATGCCAGGCATCCTTCTAATCGGGCATGACAGGTGTCCTGCTTACACTCTCTCCATCTGTCTTCATGCAGGACAAGCTGGCCCACAACAAAAAGGGAGAAACCACAGACTGGTGGAGGAATGCCCAACATCAAGGTCCTCACAGACTTTGAAAATTGAGCCATCCAGCTGGCCGGCGACAATGTGAACCATTCCTGTTGCTGATGGTGAGGTCGGCGGCACTAAACCAAATGAAGATTCAGCAGTGCAACATCCACCAGACAACCACACTGTGGGTCAGTTCCCCTGCCATGCATTAATTATCTCTCCTTGCTTTCGTAGGCACATTTGGGAAGTAACTGAGGGGCCCACGAGCCAGGTCCTCAACCCAGCCTCAAGGACACCATGAAAGAGGAGTCTGCAGACATCGAAATTGAAGACCTGTCACACCCTCCACCAGTGCAGAGATGCACACTTTGGTGCGACCTAGTTCTAAGGTAGCCTTAGGGTCACAATCTGGTGAGCGCATCACACTATCTGATCCACAGCAGGTGGAGGCAGGGACTTCCCAGGTTCTGGCACTCGGAGGACTGCTGGAGGCCAAAAACCTGTTGTGTCCAAGTCAGATGAGGAGCCTCTGGACTCAGTCAGACCTCAGTTGCTGGAGCTGCAAAGCCAAGTTCGGGAACGTTGGGAAGGGACGCCCGCTGCACTCTCAGATTGCAATGCACGATGGAGGAGTCCGTCTGCCTTCAGTCTGAGGTGATAGTGTTGGCATACCAAAGCAACAAGGTCAACACTGGAAGGATGGCAGCCGCCATGGAGACCTTGGTCCAGGACACCGGTCCTGCACTGCTGCAGGACCTGCACTCCATTGCTGAGGCACTTGCTGACATCCATCAGTGTCAACACGAGAGGGGGCGCAGGCATCTCAAAATCAGTCCAGCTGTCCCATCCTCTCAAGGATTCAACCAGGGACCATTAGGCACCCATAGGGAGGAGGATCAGCAGGGGCACAACCTGAAGCCATCCATCCAGGTGACCCCAGAAGTTTCTGGCCCATCCGAATCCCCTCTTCCTGTGACCCCAGCAGCTCCAGCTCCACAGGCCAAGGAGGGTGGCACCACACAGCAGGACACAAAAAGCAGGCCAGGGCCCTCCAGGTCACGCCCGCCAAGGTCATCACAGACAGGGCGTAACAGTCAGCAGGCCACTTCCACCTTCACTGTGGATGTCGGGGGAGAACTGAGACATTGTGGCAGGGTTAGAAAGGTCAAGAAGATGTAGTTGCATAACGTGGGCATGGGTGTTAATCACCTGTACATAATGTTGACCATTGTAAATATACTCGCAAGAATGTCTCCTTCTCTATAGCTCCTTGTTATGATGAGCAGTCTTCCTGTCATTCAGATGTGAGATGTTTCCTGCACAAAATGAAGGTGAGTGTCGCAGTCCAGAGCCTCTCCCTTGTGCAGGGTGTAACCTTCCGAGCACAGTGACCATCTGGCTTCAAAGTCACTCTCCAGATCAGTGATGCCTACACCACCATGTGGCTTGTGTTTGCTGCAAGGATCTCGTACCCAAGTGTCACTGGGTTCTGTGGTGTTCTCTGTGTGCTCCCAGCACCTGAGAGGCGGGGCTGCACCCCCCTGCCCCCCCATCCCATCATCATTCCTGACAGGTGAAGGTGTGGCGCTGAAGGGAACAGGTGATGAAGCCTGTCAAAGGATCAAGTGTTGTTAAGATCCATGTGCCTGCTGTATCTCAGCAGCATTTCCATGATATTAGCCTCTTCACAAAGCGTGTGTGTGTTGCCCTCAGCCAAACAGTGTCAGACGTTCCCAGATGCAATGTGAAAATCTCAGGAGTGTTCACGCTGCATCTCGTCATCATCTTCCTGGAATCTTTCAGTAATGAGGGTCTCACTAGTATGCCTACCTTGCCTGGCCATTGCAATGGCCTCATTGCCTGCACCCTCGCCTTCCAGGACCTCATCACCCTCACGCCCTTCGACTTCCTCCTCATCGGAGGAGACATGCAGCTCTTGCATCTCTTCATCATCCAGGTCCTCCTCCCTTTGCATTGCCAGGTTGTGTAGCATGCAGCAAGCCACTATGATGCATGACACCCTCTGGGGAGTGTACTGGAGTGCTCCACCAGATCTGTCCAGGCACCGGAACCTCATTTTCAGAATGCCAATGGTGTGCTCAACAAAACTCCAGGTTGCGGCATGAACCTCATTGTACCTTCTTTCCCCAGGAGTCTGAGGCCACTGCACAGACATCATCAGCCATGTGCTTTGTGGGTAGCCCTTGACCCCAAGAAGCCAACCCTGCATCTTGTGTTGTCCTTGGAAGATGTCAGGGATCAGAGACCTGCTGAGGATGTGCAAGTCACAGACTCTTCTAGGGTATCTTGCATACACCTGCATGATCTGTTTGTTATGATTATAGACCAGCTGAACATTGAGAGAGTAGAAGCCTTTGCGGTTCACACACTGGACGGCTTGTTGCCAGGAAGATTTAAGAGCCACATGGGTGCAGTCGATGGCACCCTACACCTGCGGGAATCTGGAAATCTCAGAAAATCCCAATGCTCTTGCTTCCTGGCTTGCCTGATCTCTGTTGAATTTGACAAAGTTATGTGCCTTGTGTGCAAAAATGGCATCCGTGACACCCTGGATACATTTGTGGGCGGAGGCTTGTGAGATCCTGCACAGGTCCCCAGTGGAACCCTCGAGGAATTTGAACACGGCGGTTAACTTAACTGCCTATGGCAGTGGATGCCCTCCGAATCCCTGTGGTGCCAAATCCAGCAGAAGATGGCATATGCGAGTGACCAGCTCCCTTCACATGCGTAGGTGTCAGCGACACTGTTCCTTGCAGATCTGCAGGTAGCACACATGCTGTCTACAGAGCCTGGGTCTAGCAATGTGCCTATGAAAGACGCTTCTGTGGGGTTCATCCTTTGCATGCAGAGGAGGCTATGCCACCCCTTGGTCTTCAGGGTTCTGCCCCTTCCTTTGGTGAGCCAGGCGCCTCCATCGCATTAAGGTAAAAGCAAAACACTACGGGTGCTGGAAATCTGAAACAAAAACAAAAATTGCTGGAAAAACTCAGCATGTCTGACAGCAGCTGTGGAGAGAAAGACAGAGTTAACATTTCGAGCCCGTATGACTCATCATCAGAACTTCTTCAGACTTTTCTCCAGTTCTGAAGAAGAGTCATACGGACTCGAAATATTAACTCTGTCTTTCCCTCCACAGTTGCTGTCAGGCCTGCTGAGTTTTTCCAGCAATTTTGTTATCGCCTCCATCGCATTCTTCTCCTTCTTCTCTCCTGCCCATAAGCAATCAGGCAGACGGCGAGATCACCAGACCCCATGTTCCTGATGTTCTCCTCACTGCAGTATCAAAGAGAGAGACACAAGAGTCAGCGATTTTCTCCTAAGGACCACTCTTGGTTCAAGTCATCGCCTGCAGCTGCCTCTCAAGACCTCTTGGTGCATGTTGGAGAGTCCAGGCCATCACATGGATGCTCAGTGTTTAGTGCACATGATGACTCACCATGCCCTCACCCAGCACCGCCCCACACCACATGACCGCGTGGCAGCAGCTTTTTGGCATCCTGAACTCTCACCTCAGGTGCAGGCATTTTCCTAACCTGGACTCCAAGGCTTCACGGTTTGCTTGGACCATGAGAGTGACCTTTTAATGTCAACTTAAACATAATGCAAGGGACTAGGAGTGCACTCAACTTTCAGTGTTCCGTGGCCACTTTTCTCAAGAGGATCCTCAAACTTGGCCTGTCGCCCAATAGTTCTGCAGCACCATAGCACTCATTCCAGTTTGAAGTGTGCACGCAAGGGGTTAACAGCAGAGGAGCAATCATTGGCACGGTCAGGAATTAGTGCTGCTTGAATGGGCACACTTGCTTGACTAGCCTGACTCCAAGTATGTCATTTGAGCTGAAGCTAAACGTTCTCAGCTGCAGATGAGTGCTCACCTTTGGCAGCGTTTTACCCGGTCATTTTCTTCAATGCCCCCCCACCGCCCACCTCCGGCGTATGTTTGTGTTCAAACATCAGTCTGTGCTGCCACGAGCCCCCCCTTGCACTGTAGCTCTTACCCCGAGATCCCCTTCTCTTCAGCACTGTCGCCCTTAGCCCAAAGTTCCCTTCTCCCCCTTTCCCCTTTGCACTGTAGCCCTTACCCCAAGATCCCCTTCTCTTCAGCACTGTCACCCTTAGCCCAAGGTTCCCTTCTCCCCCTTTCCCTTTTGCACTGTAGCCCTTACCCCGAGATCCCCTTCTCTTCAGCACTGTCGCCCTTGTCCCAAGGCTTCCTTCTCCCCCTTTGCACTGTGGCCCTTGCCCTGAGGTTCCCTTCCCCCCAGACTTGTAGCTCTTGCTCCGTGGTTCCCTTCCCCCGGCACTGTCACCTTTGCCCAGCACCACAAGCCAGCCATGAAGAAGCCGCTGTGGAGAGTTGCCTGTGTCACCCTTCCTTCCGAATCTGCAGAGCTGCTTCCTTGCATTGGGATCATTGCAAGCGCTGTGCAAAGCTGTGTGCACTCACCTCTACGTTTCCTCAAAGTTGAGCTCACCAGGTGCACGCCTTTTAAAGGCTGCTGTAAGCCACACCATCGTAAAATCACACCGAATTGGGGTTTAAATTTGACATGGGGCGGGGTGGTGATTCCAGTGTGTGGCCACAATAATGAGATGCAAATGCATTTAAATTAAGTTCCTGATGTTCAAAGATGGGAAATTAAGAGGGGGAGGAGACAATCACTTCCTGGGAAACGCACTAGGGCCTTCTTGTGAGATTCTCCGATCTCACCTCTGAACATGCCTATCACAATCAGGTGCAGAAAATCCTAGCCTACAGTGCACAAGAGTCACTTTCCCTCATAAACAATTTGACAATACTTGCTAACAGGTGGGAATTTTGTGCTACTCTGTATTTCTGGCATTATTCATCATTACCCACAAATAATATAGCCAGAGCTAACACTGATAGTCATGTCCTGGCCTTAGGTGGAGTACTAAATGATACATGGCACACTTGGAGACACCCAAAGAAAACGAGTGACCCTGAAAACATGTCAAAGGGCACAGATTGTCCATGGGACCATACCAAAGGACACCAACCATCCCTGGGCCATTCCAAATCATACAGTAGACTATCACCGCTTCTGGGGCTTTACCAACAGATAGCTAGTGCCTCTTGAATCAAGCCAATGGACACTCAGCACCACTGGAACCATGGTCAAAGTTACCCAACTATTCTGAAACCATGCCAAAGGGCTCCTAATCCACTTGAAATCATAATGAAGGGCATCTCTTGGAATCACATCTAGCATTCAAAGTCTTCAGGGCAGATTGAGTAAAGGGAATTGGCAAGAATATTTTTAAATGCAGCACCACTATTTTTTGCCAAGAATGCCCTATTTAATTTTTTGTTCAATATCAAGTGATATTGGTGTATAACAGTTTGTGAGCTTAAAGCTTCTGGATTCAACCAGATTAGATATGCACGAGTCAAACTCCAAATTGTTTCCCGTTTTCAGTGTTTATGAATTTTAGTTCCATCAGAAATTCATCAGAAGAAACAGAGATCATAAATATTCTGCATTTCTGCTCAAAGTAGCATCATAATACAAAATTAAATTCTCAAAGAGCATTTTTGTCAAGGTGATGAAAGAATTAGATAGAATCGTAGAATGACTACAGCACTTTCGGCCCTTCATGTCCATGCCAGCTCTTTGCAAGAGCTGCTCAGAAGTAAAATTCCTTTTGCTGGTTTAGATTTGTTGCATTAACACTGGTTCAAACATCAAATTTGAACCATCTCTTTATTTTGAAACTTCATAACCAACTTGAAGTAAGACATTCACCTGTTTTGTTTAAACTGTGTACCGAGCACAGTGTTACACAAGCACCAACCCTGAAAGATATGAGAGTTAATGGGAAATCTAAGAAACAACTAAATGAGTCCTGCTACCAAAGACAAGACAAGCTTGTATGCAGTAGCATTATTATAGGGAGGCATGTACTCCACACCCAATTTTTTTTCCATGCTAAATGTGCTACCAATCTGCTATGACTTCCTTTCATGCTACAGAGACCAATTTTGTCCCCAGTGATTTCAAAATCAATCTGACAGAAAGAGATTTCTTGCAACTCATACAAATTTTTATCTACATTTTTCTCCCTATTCCAGTTAGTTCACATTCATTTTATCATCCTCAGTCCGACAGCTGTAACTCCAGACTGTGTATGAATACACATACACACACGCACACACACACACACACACAACTCCCTGGATAGCTCAGCCTCTTTGGAAAATCTGAATGCAAATAAGTGCCTCATGATGTATGGAATGAAAAGGCCAGTAGGCTAAAACAAAACTGAGTGCTTCCAACAGAGGTTATACAGTTTGTAATATCATGGACTCTCCCGAACTTACCTGATTTCCTGAGGGATGTGAAGCTAAACCTTCTGTTAGAATCAGATCTCTCAAGACTGACGTTTTCTTTTACAAAATGGAAGGATTCAGCATGATCTGGAAATGTGGATGCTAACCTGGGATTTTTTTTTTAAAAGAAGGCCACACGTTCACCTTGGAACTGTAAACAAGCAGGCCTCTCCAAAGAAATCACCCGGCATATATGGTACTTGAGAAGGAGTTGTTTGTGTTGAACTGTAAAGAATTTTAATTAATGAAGCTGGGAGACAGAAAGGCAATCACATGGGAGAGAGGGGGGAGAAAGCTTAAATTGTGAACCTGTTTGTTTTGATGGCAGTCTTGTTGGAGAATAAGCTGAGGGAAGAAGACTACCTTGACTGCTCCCTCTTTCTACCTTGCATAAAATTGTGTGTGGCTATCAACCTGTAGCCAGAGAAACCTCGTCTGAGTGTACCCAGTTTGCATTTGGACCTGCAAAGCTGAGACCAGTGGTGAGAATGTCCAAGCCTCCACCAGCACCACATGAGAAAACTCCAGGTCGACAGCATCAAGACCCTGCGGGCTTGATCCTTTATTTTATAACGCCCAGCCTCCAAAGCCCATCTCTGCAGAGAGACTCTGTCTGTTCGTCCTTTCTTTGTCTGTGTCAGTGGGTGTTTGCGTGCTGGGTGAATTCTTTAGGAAGAAACCTTCTTAGTTTTTGAAAGAAGCCTAGTCAGAGTCTCTTTTCTTCTTCTATACCAGAGGTATAGTTATACATTTGAGCACTTTGGTGAGAAAATTAAACATTTAAATTAATGGTATGGTCTGCGGAGTAGTGGGCCTTGATGATTCGTGCACTCCTCCCATCCTGGTTGTAACACTTCGATAAATATAAAGTAGGCTGAAAGATCTTAGTCTCACAAGCTGCATTCCACAGACCACATTCCCTTTGTCACAGCAGGACAGGAATCGATGCCCCACAGGAAACACAGTCATTGATGTCTATAGGACATTCTTAAGATTTTAATTAATTCCCTGTTCCCAATTCCTTACTAAAGGAGCTAGTCAAGGCAGGGTCACTGAAGAACCCTAAAATCTGGATCAAACGTGTTCTCCTCAGTGCAAATTAATTTTTGGGACGGCTTCTTAAAAGGCATTAGACTTCCTTTAGCATTTGAAAAGGGCTAATGCCTGCATGTTTAAAGTGACCACCAGGGATGTCTGAATGTCACCCGAGACAAAATTGCATTGGCAGAATTTCAGGCACCAGATGTAACCCCACAAAATTAAACCTACTGGCTCTGATTTCATGCCCAAAAATGATTCCCCTCCATCGTCTTTATTCTGACATCTTCTGCACATTTCCCTTTCCAGTTGTGGAAATGATCCCTTTGCCTTGTCAGAATAGCAATAGCCATTAATAAAACTTGCCCTGTTTATTTGCGTAAATAGTGCGCCCCATCTTCCTGATGGTTTAATATTGATTTTGTAATACAATTTTTCCGCTAAAGAAACTATGCAAAACTTTAAAGCGTACTACTGTAGGACCTCCCTAAAAATTAACATTTTTCCTTTAATGAGGCTTGACGGTTTTTTAATTGAATGAATTAATACGAACATCTGTTTTTTGTTGCTATTACTTTATTTTTATTTATGTTTAGACAATAAGCACTAATGAGGTCATTGGAGAAATGTACTGAAGAATTTACTGAGAGCAACAGTATAAGTGATTTAGTTAACATACAACTACATGCACATGCACACACGCCTGGGGATGCAGCACCTTGAGTTAATGATGGTATCAACCAATGTTAATTTAGCTCAATTACAGTATCAGAAGCAGTAAATTCTTTAAGACAGTACCCTGGATGATACGATCAAACTGACCATATTAAAAACATTTCAAATCAAGACAGAAATATGAAAAATATTTTCAAGTTTATAAAAATTGTTTGTGATAGTTGAACATTTGAAAGGGGCTGGTGATGGTCAGAATCCAAGCCTGAAAATTTACAAGGCAACACATTTTGGCTTGCACAAATGCATTGGACTCTGAACTCCGCTGCTGATTCCATTCAAGTTTTCAGGGACAGAGGGCTGTCCGATGATTTGTCTGGTTACAAAGGGTTGGGGATACATTTAAGCCAAATCCCTGAAAAGCTGTTGGAAAGTCTAGTGTAAGTACCCAGGGCTGAAGAAATATTTCGCTGGCCCATAATCCCTGTAAAAAGCAGATCTGCTGAAAACCATTTATAACAAACTGTGTTAATCTTTAAGGTCCAGGCACAATCCCAGTCAGGACCCCCAGATGAGTAAACAGTGACTTAGAAACATTGCCAGAAGCTGAGAGTCAGCTATGCATTTGTCCTTTAGACTTAACAATAACAACAACTTGTATTTATATAACACCTTTAAAATAGTAAAATGTCCCAAAGCATTTCACAGAAGCATTACGAAATGAAATTTGACATCGAGCCACATAAGGAGATTTTAGGGCAGATGGTCATTGAGATAGACATTAAGGAGGAATGTGAGGTAGAGAGGCAGAGGTTTAGGAAGGGGGATTTCAGAGCTTAGGGTGTTAACACTGAAAGCATGGCTACTGATGGTGGACAGACTAAAATTAGGTATCCTCAAGAGGCCAGAAATGGAGGAGCACAGAGATCTCAGATGTTGTTCCAATGAGAGCAACGTAGATCAGCGAGCACAAGGGTGATGGGTGAACAGAACATAGTGTGAGTCAGGATATGTGCAGCAGAGTTTTGGATGATCTCATGTTTAATGAGGATAGAAAGTGCTGATGTATAGCCTTGCAAGAGAGAGTAAGGAGATTAAAACATCACTGCTGTAAAAATAATTTTTTGCATAGTGTTTTCAAATTTTCTCCCCGGGCTGAATTTTATCAGCCCACTGGGGACGGGCTGAGAGGCGGAAGGCTGGCAAAATAGTACAAGGGGGTGTTGGGGGTGGGGGGGTGGGGGGTACCTAATGTCTTCTCATTCCCATGCCAGCAGTGGGAAAGTTGGCAAATCAGCACCCTGTCGGGAGCCCAATTGAGGGCCATATCTCATCTCCATGAGCATTCTGCCCATGTCAGAGGGGCACAATGCTGTGTAAGGAGACTTTACAGTGAAGTTAAAAGCAAAAAACTGCAGATGCTGGAAATCCAAAACAAAATCAAAAATACCTGGAAAAACCCAGCAGGTCTGGCAGCATCTGCGGAGAGGAGCACAGTTAACGATTCGAGTCCGAATGACCCTTCAACAGAACTCATTCTGTTGAAGGGTCATTCGGACTCGAAGCGTTAACTGTGCTCCTCTCCACAGATGCTGCCAGACCTGCTGACTTTACAGTGAAACTTGGCAGTCTTCCAGCAGGCTCCAGGGAGACCCGCTCATTTAGGGATACTCCGTGATCCATGGAAGGGCCCCTCCGGTGACAATGGCAGCCCCAGCGGCAACAGAACCCTTCCCTTTCCCTAGCAACCCTTCCCCTTCTCACTGGGGCTTGCCTGCCTTGCCCCGGCTACCCCCAGCCCCACATTACCTGTCTTCCAAGGCCCCTGGCCATTCAGACACCTTCTCCCTGATGTTGCAACCTCAGCAATGGCCACTGCTAGTGGTGGCACTGCTGAGGTTGCTGATCTGCGAACCCTCTGATTGGTCTGTCAGCTCTTGGGGGTGGGTCGTCATTCTTAATAGGACAGAGGTGTGGTGACAGCCACTCAGTTGGCTTTGCCAGCTAAATACTGCCCCAGGTTCTGGCATGCACCAAGCAGTGTTGCCTCCCGCTTCCAGCCCCGGCAATGGGACTTCTAGACTGTTAAGGCTTGTTGGGATATGGGGTTGTGAGCAATGCCAGCTGTCCACAGGTGCTCATTCATCATTTGAGCCCAAACAATAGACATTTTGACTACCGGGTCAAACCCAGTCCTGTTTTTACCTGATGTTTGCACACACAGCAAGGGTCACTGGATATTAATTGGGAATGGGAAGTCTTCCCTGGCATGTTTTCCTTTATAGCCGACAGGTAATGAGGCCATTCGTAGAATTCCTGCTGATCCCTGGCTGAAATCAGTTAACTAGTCTAGACTGATGAACATCAAGTCATATGTTTAATACCAAACCATGTGGTGCAGTTTCCCAGTAAGGCATCAGGGCACAAAAACATGGGCCAGGATTTTACAGCTGGCATGTGGGGGCGGGCCCTACATGCATTTGCGTAAAATGACGCGCGATATTTCGGAAGGCGGGCAGGCTATGAGTTCAGAGGCGCACCCCCGTTAACTAATGGGCCAGTCAAGACCCTTGAGGCAGCAATTGATTTCCATTTTTCACAGCCCGTGCGATTTTCAGGGCGTCGCACGGGCGCAACGGGCAGGTGGGTAGGCCACATTTTCAAAAACCTCATCCTCATGCGGGATAAGAGGGGTGAGTGGGCTCGCTAATGTGAGTTGTTAGAACTTTAAATTATTACTTGCTGCTACCTGCTTGTGTGAACAGGACAACTTCATTTTGCTTCAGAGCTGCTTTAACAGAAATAACAGGCTTCAGTTCAGGACTCCGGAGGAGTCATAACACTTGGGGCCTTCCAGGTATCAGACAGCCTTCCCTTACCCTCGGAATGGGGATTGTGGTCTCCGCTGGAGCCGCCTCTTCTGAGAAGGAGGAGAGGGCCAGAATCTGGAAGAGGCCAAGTGTTCCTATTCAGCCTCCAGGGGAGCAACCTGTGGGAGGAGAGGCACAGGCACAAAGAGCGCAGGACCAACAGGAAGTCCAAAGTGGAAGGGGTCCCAGAAGATGCCACTATCCTGCTACCAGGGTTTACAGGCAGTGAGGCAGCTACCTCAATGTGTTTGAGGTGCAGTGCTGAAGGAGGCTCCGCCTCTCAAGGGAAACAGTGACCTCCATATGTCACATGATTGGGCCTGAGATCAGCTCCGACTGTGTGGGCGGACACCCATGCCAGTGGCGCTGAAGGTCATGGTGGCCCTAAATTTCTATGCCCCCGGCTCTTTCCAGAGGTCAGTGAGTGACCTTTGTGGAGTCTCCCAATCAGCTGTCCACAGTTGTGTCAAGCTGGTGACAGATGCTCTGTTCAGGTGTGCTTTGACTTTCATTCACTACCGCACGGACGAGGCCAGCCAGGCAGAGCGAGCCAGAGGCTTTGCCGTGATTGCTGGGTTCCCCCACATCCAAAGTGCAATTGATTGCACACATGTGGCCATCAAAGCGCCAGCGAGTGAGCTGGGAGCCTTCATCAACAGGAAGCGGTTCCACTCCATGAACGTGCAGATAGTGTGTGACCATAGGTTGCAGATTCTACAAGTCTGTGCAAGGTACCCAGGCAGCTCCCATGATGCTTACCCCTCAGACACTCCCAGGTGCCGGGGCTCTTCAGTGCTCCAGCTTGGCTGGATGGATGGCTGCTGGGTGACAAGGGCTATCCCCTCAGAAGGTGGCTCATGACGCCTCTCCGCCATCTAAGAACAGAAGGTGAGCAGCGGTACAATAGGAGCCATGCCTCCACATGAGTGAACCATCAGTCTTCTCAAGATGCGCTTCCGATCCTGGACCATTCAGGGGGCGCATTCAAATACTCCCCAGATCGTTAGTCACTGATAGTGGTTGCAAGCTGTGCTCTCCATAACCTGGTGCTAGAAAGGGGGGACGCATTGGAGGAAGAAGATGTTGACGCAGCTGCTCTGGCAGCAGACGATGAATCCAACAGTGAGTCCGAGGATGAGCAGGCTCAGGAGAATGCTGAGGGGATAGACACTGACCTGGGCAACCTCCAGGGAGGCTGGGATACCCGGGAGGCATTGATCCAATGCTCCCTCAGCTAACCTACCAAAGATGAACCAGTACCACATGCCAGGGCTGCAGGCTCCATAGTCAATATGTGACAGCAACATTTGCTTGGTTAGCAACATGCACTATCTGCCATTTCAATAAAGCTCAATGACAAACAAGTCACTCATAAAATCATGGGTTCCCCTGCACCTGCAGAACTAATGATGCACCCAGAGGCTTGTTGAAAACCAACACATCTACTGTTTTGCAGCCTGGCATACATAAATCAAAGTAAGTGAAAAGGTGTTCAACAGCACACCAACTTAGAAATAACTTAAAAGTGGGGCAAAAGAAAAACACTGGTGATAAGCCCATATTGTGCCTAAGGTGCTTTACATATGTGTTTGCGGGTGCTGTGTCTTGGTGTTCCCCCCTCGCTGGCACCGGCATTGGAGCCAGCCTGCTCACTCTGCTGTCCTGTTGGCCTTGATGACCTTGGCGGGCGTCCTCTGGCCCGTGGAGCCTGTGCTGGCCCCGCCTGGGAGGGAGTGGCCAGTGCCACGGCTGGCATCTCCCCCAGTCGCCACAGCCTTATTGGATGCCACAGTCACTGGCAGAGGTGTGGAGAAGCTGCTGCCATCATCTGGAATGCCCTGAGAGGAGCCCGCAGAGATGACAAGCAACTCATGCGCCAACGTTAGGTCGCACTGGACCTCCCTGTTTACCATTGATGGGTGGGCACCGAGCTGGGATACTGGGTGCCCAATCCATCTCACACACTGACACTGACCAGCTGAGGTCATTGCCACTGTGAGGCCTTCAGGTCTGAGCGCATCCCCAGGAACCCTTGATTGTTCTCCTAGAGGAGCCTCTC
Source organism: Cetorhinus maximus (assembly GCF_964194155.1). Taxonomy (NCBI): domain Eukaryota; kingdom Metazoa; phylum Chordata; class Chondrichthyes; order Lamniformes; family Cetorhinidae; genus Cetorhinus; species Cetorhinus maximus. The sequence continues at coordinate 39,966,918 of NC_135894.1, forward strand.
CATGAGAGTCACCACTCTCTCCATGAAGGAGGTAGTGCGCTCGGCCATGAGGGTCATTGCATTGCTCATGCTCCACACAGACTCCTCCATCACGGAGACCATGGCACACATTCCCCCATGTATCTCCGCTAGATCCTCCCGCACACCCTGCTGGACCTCCAGCATCTGCTGCCTCATGGACGACTCCAGGGGCACATCATCAACCACCGACTGAGCATGTTCCTGGTCCCCAGCAGTCCCCCGACTGAAGGCACCCTAGGCATTCTCTGTCTCCATCTGCACCTCAAGCGAGTGTGAAGTGCCCTCAGCGCTTATGCACTGAGATACTAGCCGACGATCTTATTCCCACCGAGGCGCTGGTGCCTGTCTGGCTGAGCGAGTGTGACGCTGGTGCATTCAGATCATCCGTGCCCTCAGGGGTGAGCGGCGGTCCTTCAGGCTCCCGAGACCGAGGGTGTTCTGGTGAGCCTGAAAGGAAGAACAGGGACAAGTGACTAGTTGAAGTAGTTACACTGATAACATGCATGCCTGGCACCCGGATCAGGATGCCCTCGTCTTTCCATTATCAATGGAGATTCCATGTTGAGGCTCACATCAATATACAGCCAACTGTGGGATCATTGCAATGACAGACATTCTGACCTCAGTGCACTGCACTCTTACGTCCCTGTAGCACCCCAACCTCACCAGGTGACCTAGGTGCATGGCACCTCGCCAGCTCCAGTGCCTCCTGCTCATATCTGGTCATGATGAGAAGGCGGGGCTGCCCCCTGCCAGTCCGCAGCCTCTCTGTGTTATTGTGAGCTGTCTTCTCCTGAAAGGATAGAGGAGCATTGATGGGTCCACCCTGTACCTGCAGCGCCATTGCAGCCTGGCCAACCCCAACTGAGGAAAACCTTGCTGGATTCAGCCGATTTGTGACCCTGGAGTGCAAAACACTCATTCCAAGCAGCCAGGGCTGACCCCCTTGCCCAGACGCTGTCTCCATGATATTTGCCACTCACAGTCTAAGAGCTCTGAGGTCTGGGGGTGTTGCGGGGGGGGTGGGGGATCCTCACTGCTGTGCTAAGTGACCCAACCCAACACGGTGCTCACCCTTCCCAATCGCAGGAGGTCGTTAAAACGCTTGCAGCATTGCGCCCATGTGCACCTCACCACATCGTGGCAGCTGACCTGTGTTGCCACCTCCTCCCAGGCACATTTGGTTAGATGGGGTGGGGGTGGGGGGGGCCTCTTCCTCCCGTCCCTTGGGACAAGGATATCCCGGCGTGCTGCCATCCCCTTCAGGAGAGCAGTGAGACACTCGTCAGGAAACCTCAGGGCCGACTGCCCCGGCAGCCTGCCCTCCCGCCTGCCCTGTTCTCCGACAACGTTCTGCATTGCTGATGTGCGAAGTCAATGGCAACGTTAGCACAGCTGCCTGCTCCGTTTTTGAATAGGCCACCGGGTCGCCATTGGACCTGGTGGACATTGGCCTCCCACCCACACCTGCCCTTTCCCGTTGATCTCGGGAGACGCGCATTACGCTGGGCGGGCCTTAATTGTCCTGCCAGCGTAAAATGGCGGTGCGCAACCGATCGTGGGCAGCGGTCGGGTTCCTGACTGCCCCCGCCCGCTCCCGCCAAGCCCGCCTGACACGGGAAAAACTCTGGCCATGAGGTAACTTTTGAAAGGATGAGTTTGCCATATTCCCTCATTTTCAGGAAAAAATAAAATACAGCACATTGATTTTAATTATTAAAGGTACCCAGAAGAAGCCCATTTTCCATTGCTGAGTCATCAATTTAGAATTATAACCTGGTGTATATTTTTAGAAAAACATAGGCGCACCATTATTGCCTCAAGGCTATTGATAACTATCAACAGTGAAAGGGTAAAATGTTACAGCATTCTCAGCTGATGCAGCCTACTGAAGTTCTAAGTTAATGTTTAATCCATTTTAGACTATCTGTTACAGTTGGCTTGTGTCCAATTTATACCATGTGCTAGAAACGTATAAATATTATTTACAGCAGAGCTGCTTAAAATTGCTTCTGCTGTTGGTGAATAATTTATGGAAAACTTCTTATTTCCCACAACACGGAAAGGTTCTTTTGAATATATTTAAAAATAGAGTAATTTATCTCAGTTATTTAAACATCCCCTGCACCCTTCTGTTCTGCTGAAACAAAACAATTTAAAGTCAGACAGGACCAGCTGACCTGAGGTTATAAGTGGCCATGCATTTTAATGGGAACTTCATTTGCAGGGCTATTGTGATCTACATTTCAGCTGCAAATAATCCTGCAGTATTTCTGTGCCATGGCAAAACTGCTGCAAAAGTCTGAACTATTTAACAGTTTTAAATAGAGTTTGACAATGAGATGCAAGGGGAAAGAGAAAATATTTAACTATTCAGTCTTTGAAAGCCCTTTAAACTAATCTGATTCAACCTTTAACTTATAAAATGTCATTAATAAGCTTTCATGTTAAATTAACATCAAATACTTAGGGGGAGGATAGTGGTGCAGCGGTACTATTACTGAATTAGTAATAGAGGGCCAGGCTAATGCTCTGGGGACATGGGTTCATATCCCACAATAGCAGCTGGTGGAATTTAAACTCAATTAATGAATACAGTAATGGTGACCATGACAGCTATCATCAATAGTTGTAAAAATCCATTTGGTTCACTAATGTCTTTTAGGGAAGGAAATCTGCCAACCTTGGGTGTTCAGGCCTACATGTGACTCCAGACCCACAGTAATGTGGTTGACTTGTAACTGCCCTCCTTTCAATGGAAATCACGGATGGGCAACAAATGCTGGCCTTGCCAGCAATGCCCATGGAAGAATAAAGAAAAAAAAATCATGTATTATTATAAGACATAGGAGCAGAAATTAGGCCATTCAAATATGGCTGATAAGTTTCTCAACCGCCTTCTCCCCGTAACCTTTGATCCCCTTACCAATCAAGAACCTACCTATCTCGCTCTTAAATACACTCAATGACCTGGCCTCCACAGCCTTCTGTGGCAATTAATTCCATAGATTCACCACTCTCTGGCTAAAGAAGTTTCTCCTCATCTCTGTTCTAAAAGGTCTTCCCTTTACTCTGAGGCTGTGCCCTCGGGTCCTAGTCTCTCCTACTAACGGAAACATCTTCCCCACGTCCACTCTATCCAGGCCTTTCAGTATTCTGTAAGTTTCAATCAGATGCACCCTCACCCTTCTAAACTCCATCGAGTATAGACCCAGAGTCCTCAAACGTTCCTCATATGTTAAGCCTTTCATTCCTGGGTTCGTTCTCGTGAACCTCCTCTAGACCCTCTCCAGGGCCAGAACATCCTTCCTGAGATACGGGGCCCAAAATTGCTCACAATATTCTAAATGTGGTCTGACCAGAGCCTTATAAAGCCTCAACAGCACATTCCTGCTTTTATATTCTAGTCCTCTCGAAATAAATGCCAACATTGCATTTGCCTTCCTAACTACCGACTCAACCTGCAAGTTAACCTTAAGAGAATCCTGGACTAGGACTCCCAAGTCCCTTTGCACTCCAGATTTCTGAATTCTTTCCCCATTTAGAAAATAGTCTATGCCTCTATTCTTCCTACCAAAGTGCATGACCTCACACTTCCCCACGTTGTATTCCATCTGCCACTTCTTTGCCCATTTTCCTAACCTGTCCAAATCCTTCTGCAGCCTCCCCACCTCCTCAATACTACCTGTCCCTCCACCTATCTTTGTATCATCTGCAAACTTAGCCAGGATGCCCTCAGTTCCTTCATCGAGATCATTAATGTATAAAGCGAAAAGTTGTGGTCCCAACATTGATCCCTGTGGAACTCCGCTAGTCACCAGCCGCCATCCTGAGAAGGACCCCCTTATCTCCACTCTCTGCCTCCTGCCAGACAGCCAATCTTCTATCCATGCTAGTACCTTGCCTCTAACACCATGGGCTCTTGTCTTACTGAGCAGCCTCCTGTGCGGCACCTTGTCAAAGGCCTTCTGGAAGTCCAAATAGATAACATCCATTGGCTCTCCTTTGTCTAACCTACTCATTACCTCCTCAAAGAATTCTAACAGATTTGTCAGATGTGACCTCCCCTTGATGAAACCCTGACTTTGCCCTATTTTACCATGCACTTCCAAGTATTCTGAAATCTCATCCTTAATAATGGACTCTAAAATCTTACCAACGACCGAGGTCAGGCTAATCGGCCTGTAATTTCCTGTCTTTTGCCTCACTCCCTTCATAAATAGGGGGGTTACATTAGCCATATTCCAGTCCTCTGGGACCCTCCCTGACTCCAGTGATTCCTGAAAGATCGCCACTAACGCCTGCACTATCTCTTCAGCTATCTCCTTCAGAACTCTGGAGTGTAATCCATCTGGTCCAGGTGATTTATCCACCTCCAGACCTTTCAGTTTTCCTAGCACCTTCTCCTTGGTAATGGCCACCATACTCACCTCTGCCTCCCAACTCTCTTGAACTTTGGGGATGTTACTCATGTCTTCCACTGTGAAGACTGACGCAAAGTACCTATTCAGTTCCTCTGCCAGTTCTTTGTTCCCCACTACTACTTCTCCAGTGTCATTTTCCAGCAGCCCAATGGCTAGTTTACCCTCATATTTAATCTGCTCCCTCCTTATTTCTTTTTTAGTTATCCTCTGTTGATCTCTGTAGGCTTCCCAATCCCCCGGTTTCCCACTGCTCTTCGCCGCATTGTATGCTTTCTCTCTAGCTTTTATGCTGTCCCTGACTTCCCTTGTCAGCCATGGTTGCCTCGTCCTCCCTTTAGTATGCTTCTTCTTCCTAGGGATGAATTTTTGCTGTGTCTCCCAAATTACTCCCAGAAACTCCTGCCATTGCTGTTCCACTCTCTTTCCTGCTAGGTTCAAATCCCAGTCAATTCTGGCCAGCTCCTCCCTCATGCCTCTGTAGTTGCCTTTATTCAACTGTAATTACCATTACACCTGATTCCAGCTTTTTCCTCTCAAATTGCAGGGTAAATTCTATCATATTATGGTCACTTCCGCCTAAGAGTTCCTTCACCTTAAGCTCCCTTATCTAATCTGCCTCATTACACATCATTAAATCTAGAATTGCCTGTTCCCTAGTGGGCTCCACCACAAGCTGCTTCAAAAAGCCATCTCGTAGACATTCTACAAATTCCTTTTCTTGGGATCCACTACCAACCTGATTTTCCCAGTCTACCTGCATATTGAAATCCCCCATGATCACTGTAACCTTGCCTTTCTTACACGCCTTTTCTATCTCCTGGTGTATCTTGTGCCCCACATCCTGACTACTGTTCGGAGGCCTGTACATAACTCCCATTATGGTTTTTTTACCTTTGCGGTTCCTCATCTCTACCCACACAGATTCTACATCATCTGACCCTACGTCATTTCTTGCTATCGATTTAATTTCTTACTAACAAAGTAACCCCACCCCCTCTGCCAACCTGCCTACTTGGATATTTAGCTCCCAGTCCTGATCCTCTTGCAGCCATGTCTCCGTGATGCCCACCACATCATACCTGCCAATTTCAATCTGCGCCACAAGCTCATTTACCTTATTTCGTATACTGCGTGCATTCAGATACAACACCTTCAGTCCTGTATTTATCGTCCCCTTTTTCATTGTCGTCCCTTTATCTGATGTGCTTGAAATTAGATTCCTAGCCCTTTCCAAACACTGTCCTATTTTGTGTTCTGGAGACTTTAATAGCCTCTCCTGGGCTCTCCTTTCTTTTCAATTTTTTCATAATTTTCCATGAAGTTGAATCCACCCCCCCACACGCTAACCTGCTGCTTTGTTTCTCATTAGTCATACTTCTTGGAGTTTTACCCTTCCCCTCCACTTTCTAGTTTAAAGTCCTGTTGACCACCCTATTTACTCTTTTTGCTAGAACATTGCTCCCAGATCAGTTCAGGTGGAGACCGTCCCAACAGTACAGATCCCTCTCGTTCCAATACTGATGCCAGTGCCCTATGAAATGGAAACCCTCTTTCCCGCACCACTCCTTTAGCCATGTGTTTACTTCCCTTATTCTCGCGTCCCTATGCCAATTTGCACGTGGCTCGGGTAGTAATCCGGAGATTATAACCTTTGGGGACCTGTTTTTTAATTTAGTTCCTAGTTCCTGATAATCCCCAAATGGGTCCTCTTTCCTAGTCTTACCTATGTTATTTGTCCCGACGTGGACCACAACACTGGATGCTCCCCCTCCCTCTCCAATATCCTTTCAAGCCGGTCAGAGATGTCCCTCACCCTGGCACCGGGCAGGCAACATACCATGCGGGACTTTTGATCCTGCTTACAAAGGACGCTATCAATTCCCTTAATTATAGAATCCCCTACAACTACCACTTGTCTTTTTGCTCCCCCCTATTGAATGGCCTCCTGTGCCACGGTGCCGTGGTCAGCTGGCTCATCCTCCCTACAGCCCTGTTCCTCATCCACACAGGGAGCAAGTACCTCGTACCTGTTGGACAAGGTCAAGAGCTGAGGTGTGGTGACATACATCATCTATCCAGTATATTCACAAGGTGAAACTATTCTGATGGATGAGCTTGGACAATGAGTATTTAGGGTTATCATAGCTGAGCCTGGTTTTGTCCAGACCCATCATGGATGCATTCTCAGCAATATGGGGATTGTAGTCAGGCAGTATTTTTTCTCTTCCTGCCTTAGGAGTTGTGAAGCCTTTCTTGAAGCTTCTGCAGCCTCTGCTGCTGAGATCAGCAAACTCAGTACAGACCAATAATCAAAGCTTCATAATTCCATACCACATTTTCTATATACCTACTAAGCCATTGGACAAACTTTATGGAGTGTATTTATTTCAGCAAGTCCAGTGGGGTTACTCAATTTAAAATGTCAAAGTCCAGGTTGCTAGACAGTTAATGATTAATTTATTGTGATGCATTGTAGTTTGCAATAGAATTTAGTTTTGTATAGGTCTTGGGTTAGGAGGTCTTGTCCTTGCCTCTCAGCCAGCAGCTCCAGGTTCCAATGCCTGATGGTCAAAGAAGATGTATTCATAATGTGGCCACGTAGGTTGAGTTCCCCTTTGTGAGACCTACTGAACAGGCATACAAAATGGTGTTCCACTCAGGTTGAGTATCAATTTGTAAATCCTTCCAACATGTGCCAGTGGCAGATGGTAAGAGTGGGAGAGATTCCTGGTCAGCTATCTACAGATGGCAACAGCAAACCATTGTAGTATCTTGCCAAGCATAACCATGGACCAACAAGGAAGTCCATAGTTGCCAATGCCCTTTCAGGATAACTGTTAATTAACAATGAATTATTTTGAAATTATCTTTTTGCGTGCAGGTTTATGGATGATATGGTGAATAAAGGTACCACTAAACACACTAGAAACATCATTTTGTCCCAGTGTATGGTAGAATATTTTCATTTTATTTCCTTTGGTGTCCAATATTTTGACATATATCTTTGTGAATTTATTTTGCCTTGTGTATGTGTTGGCTTTTCTGACAGAAGTTAACATTCTTCTGATCCACTACAGTAAAGTGGCAAGAATTTAAGGAGGATCATGTGATCCACTGAGATGCAGGAGTTCCTAGAACTCTGAGCTGATCAAAGTTGATGTTAGATGGTTACATAGAAACCTTCCCACATTGGTAGGTAAGGTCAGTAGGGCTGGCAAGCTCAGGAAAAATACAAAAGCAACACCCTGCCCACCCCGCACTCCGCTTCCACAACCTCCCCCCCCCGACCCCCGACCCCCGCCCCTGCCACACACACATACATACCCCTTCTCCACAATAAACACACACCCTTCCCCTGCAATACACACACTGAGGAAAGCAGCTGTCACTAGGAATAATGGAATTAAGGTGGGGATCATTAGAGTCTGAAAGTAGCTAGTATCTTGCAGAGCTTCAAGCTGTCGATTGCAGAATTGGATAGCCACCGAAATAAATTCTTTACAGCTCAGCTTCTCTAATCTGACAAATTGAGTCAATCTGGTAGAATAAGTTACAGCTGCAGACAAAGATAACTTACAAGCTGTTCTCTTGCTAGGTTACTGTTTTATAATTTCAAATCAAGAAACTGGTATGCATAGACAATCTTAAAAACAGATTGTATAGGAAAAGCTTCCAACTTGAATCATCCCCAGAGCAAGAAGAAACAAAGATTAAATAGGCTTCCTTGGAAATATGTTCTTGTGGAACACTGTGTTCTGTGTCTGTTCAGTAAGTCTCACAAAGTGGTTCTGAGCCCTCTATGGTTGAACATTAAGTATTCATTGATAACACATAACAACGTACAGGTATACAGGGTATAGCCCAACCGATAAACTAACTCCAAACTTGCTTCTACACAGGTCTCTGTCCAGTGCACAACTGACTCTAGTCTCAAGTCATGTGTCACTTTACATCACACTGTCAGTGATATTATTTCCCAGTCCCACATTAACCCTTGCAATGACAGATACCTTTACACTACACCTCCCCCAAACCTTTATGCAATATATTTACATTACAATCACACTACCCCTTCTCCTCCATCAAGTCTCTGACTTTATAAAATCAGAAAGTCTGGAGGCTTGATGATTCTTCCATACCTATTTCTAGTCACGTTTGGAGGAGTGGTAGGCTCTGTTGATTTGGGCAATCATTGTTGATTTGATGTTTGAGATGTAATCTATGTTTCTGGCACTTGGTTGCCTTCTGCTGATATGTTTTTTCTGCTCCTTGGAGTTGAACTTCTCTTTGTCAACTTTCCATCTGCTCTGCTCAGGGATCACCAGCTTGTCCCATTCTTTCTGGAGAGAGTGTTTACTCTGTTCATTTGTGGTACAAACCCATTTTTTCTTTTTCTGTGTGGTCCACTATTTTGAAGGTGTCTCCCCGTCATTTGAATGTTCCTCATCAGTGGCTTCACTTTGCAATTTTGTTTTTATCGCGACATTATGTTCTTCCATGTGTCTCTGTGCCTCACTGAGATGTGCTCTGGCGAGTTAATGATGGTTAGTTCCTTTCTCCAGCATCGCCTTGCAGCTTTGCACATTTGTTGGAGGTTGCAGTATCTGTTTACAGGTAGTGTGGCAGCAACTGTTGGAGCCTGGGGTTGGGGCTCATTCTTCTATTGCTGGTCATCTTCCTGTGCATCTTCCACCCCAGGTACAATGGTAATTATCTGAAGATTTGGTTGTTCTGACCAAAGAGGAGCTTCTGCCTCCGGCAAAGGAATTGGACAAACCAGCGCTTCGAAGAATGAAGACATTTCAAAGCTGAAGTCCCAGTCCAGAGACTCTTTACTGGTGGGCCTTTTGGGAGCTTGCAGTTCTGTGTAGTTGATGATAGAGGTTGCCTTGACGTCTTCTGCTGTTTTAGGAAGTTTAAGGGAAACACAGGCGTTTCTGCTCAAAAGAGAAAAAGATTGGTTTCCGATGACGTACATGAATTTGAATATCTGCTTGTCTCCATAACTAAGTGGTTCTAGAATCATTCCTATGACCAGAAGTTGGATACCTCCAGGCCCATAGAGTAGTGTCTCTGTCGTTCATAGCCAGAAGTCTCTCAGCCCCGGTTTTTGTCTGAAGAACTGTAAAATTGGCTCCCATGTCCAATTTGAAGTTGGTGAGGTGACCACTTACTGAGATATCCACATTCAAAAAAGAGAATCCAGGATCCTTGACCCAAGAAGCACGATTAGTTCTCTTCCTGGTGTGGTATTTCAATCTCATGAATTGGCTTTGGATCCTCTGCCCATCTCTGTATCCTAGCTTTGCACAGCTTTCTGAAGTGTCCCAAGCAGTTGCAGTTGAAACACTGCACTGGGATTGCTGGATGTTGCTGGGTATACATTGCTGACATGGTCACCCATCCTCTTGTGGTTGGTTTGGGTACTGCCTTTCTTGATGTGGAGCTTTTCTGCCTCTCTGTGGCTTTACTAGCTGGACAGTTGAGGTTGCTTTGTACATGGTTTGCTTTTGCCATGGAAAATGGATTGGCACAGTTGGCAGGTTTCAGATTGTCTGACTACTTGGATGGCCTTTTCAAGAGTTAGATCTTCCTTTGCCTGTAGTATGTTTGGAACAGCATCATCAGCCACTCCAACAACAATTCTGTCCCTTATGAGTTCTGACTTAAGGTCACCATAGTCACAGCCTTCAGCCAATCTGTAAGATTCATTTATAAAAGAATCAATCGGTTCTCCAGGCTGCTGAACATATTTGTTAAACTTCGCTCCCTCTAAAATGTTATTGCTTCTTATATTAAAATTTGCATTGAATGATTTCAGAACTTCTTCAAATTTATCTGAATATTTGTTTATTCTTTGTCTCACAATAATATCATCAGCTATCAGATCTACTGAATAAGGTAGTGTTCAACTTGTTCAACTTATGTCTTTTTACCTATTCCGAAGCTATCATGTACCTTAAGAGTTTTTTTCACCAAAGTCCCAACTTTTGTGTTTGGTCTGGCCCTTAGATCAGTCCAAATTGGTCTGGTAATGTTGATTTGTTGTCCATGGTTGCTTTAAGGTTCAGAGGAGTGCAGTTTTACACGCTGTGTAGGTTTTTAAGATGGTGCCATGCCTAGCATTTTTTCAAAGAGTCTTCCCGTGCTTGTTGCAGTTCATGCTCGCCCCACTCACCCTCCACCCCACCCCACCGCACAGGCAGTGCTGAGCACTGCCGCTCGCGCTTCGTGCTTCCCGACTGCTCCCTCCAAGCACCCCCGCCAAGGGCAAAATTCTGCCCTTGGTCTAATGTCGCACAAGAGACAACATCAAACGAGACTCTAAGCTATTTTTTTTGTTGAACACTCATCCATCACTTCAACGGGAGAATCCATCACAGTGCAGAAACAGGCCATCCGAACCATTTTGCCCGTGTCAGTGTTTATACTTCACACGAGTTTCTTCCCATCACACCTGCCTTAGCTCAGCCTTTCAGCACAGCTGTCTATTCCGTTTTCCATCATTTACTTATTTCGTTTCCCTTTAAGAGTATCTAAGCTATTTGCCTCAACCACTTACAGCAGAAATTCCACATTTTAACCACTCCCTGAGAAAGAAACTTCTCCTCATTTCTCTTTTGGATTTATTAGTAACTGCCTTGTATTTGGCTGGTAGTTTGGATTCCGCCACAAGTGAAAATATTGGATGGAAACTTGTCCACTTAGCCCTTGCCAGAGCTTTGCCAAGGCTCTTTCACAGAGGCATCGTATTATTATCCTGCCTCTGGGCTTCCCAACCAATTGGGGAAGGCAGGCGGGCGGACGGGTTACAATGGCTCACTTGCATATGGATTTTTGAGACTGCAGGTACCACAGGAATGGAGAGAAGACTTGGGAAGACTGCTCCTTGGATCTCTCACTCTTACCTGGAGGTTCTGCTCCCATATCTGAGGGGCCACAGTGAGGTGAGCTCTCCAAAGAAGAGCAGGAAGGGGGCAACCTCTCCAACCAAGGAGACATGAATGGAAGTGACCGTAGAAGCATGGAGACAAGTTCATTCTTCAATTAAGGATGGCAGGCAGACTCTCAAAGCTGGAGGGCCAACCAGAGGCCTTCCAGCTTGAAAGGGTTACAGCAGGCCTTAATAGAAGGTAAGAAAGAGAAAGCAGTACCCTCTCTCCAACTTTTTTAAACCTTTGTCGCAATGACGTGCTTATGTCAAATATTGGTTTTTCATCCACTAGCTCTGGCTGGAAACAAAAATTAAACCTTTAAGAAACAGACTTTTAAACTCACAGACTGAAGTGACCGAAACTCACAGCTCAAGATGGCTAACCCCAATTTGTATTATTATACATTCTACATTCCAACCCCATTGGAATGAAGACAGCATGTCAGCAAAACCCATCAAAGAATGGTCTGTGCCTGCTAGTGTCGGGCATGTTCGGTGGTGTGAGCGGACAATATGGCAAGAAGGCCAAAAATTGGTTTCACAACGTTTGTGATCATCCGCTCAGCCCATCGATGGTGGGCCGTGTTTCCCGCCATTGGACATCAGGAATCTCATTGTAATATATCAGCGTTCCATTATAAAGCTAGCCCACCAGGCTCATCCCCGCCACACCCCCGCCCCCTGCCCCGCTGGATCGTCTGCCCACGTCGGCGTGATTGCACACCAACCTGTTTCACAACAGCATATAGGGGTGTACTTGGTGGACTGCACTTTGAAGGGAACTCGGAGGTGAGTGCACAGTAATGTTGTGGAGCGCTCACAAGGGATGCCTGTTGGACTTCAATGTTGAGGTGCATTGCCGGTGTGGGGGGAAGGCTGTCCTGCGGTTAAGTTGACTTTGAGCAGGGGGTGCAAAGGTTGAAGGTAGTGCAGTTGAAGGTAGCGCACAAGCACGTGCAGGGTGGGGGGGTTGGTGGGCAAAGGAAGCGGCCGTGCATTCGGGACACCTTGTATAAAGTGACCATTCTTCTGCATTTGAGACAGTTCAGACACAGCCACATTGATATGAGTGTTGGTCAGCACTCTCCGGGATGCATTAAGGGGCCTTCAGACTTAACCAAGAGAGGCTCTTAGTGCACCCATGCTAACCCAAGCATCTCTCTTTCATCTTGCAAGAAGAGTACATCAGGAGAATGGAGCCTGGTGAACTAGCTGTATGCCACGTGCCGTACGGAGAGTGAAGATGACGGAGAAGAGAGTGACTGAGGCTCCCGACTGTGCAGAGGGATGAGTAGCACCCTCTGGAAGGAGGGACTGCTGGGGCACCCGCTGCCAAAGAGCCACAGCGAGCTGTCACTAGCCGGCACCTAGCTAGACCCAGGGTCTATAGACGCCACCTTTCATTCCTGCAGATGACCTAAAACCAGTGTCGCCAAAGACTGCGCATGTCTAGGGAACTGGTCGCTCACATCTGCCACGTACTGCAGGATTTGGCGCCACGTGGACATGAAGGACAGACACTGCCAGTGGCTGTGAAAGTGACAGCGGTACTCAATTTCTATGCCAGTGGCTTCTTTCAGGGCTCCACAGGTGACCCCTGTGGGATATTACAAGCCTCCACCCACAAATGCATCCATGAGGTCATGGATGCCATCTTTGTGAGGGCACACAAATTTGTGCATTTTGCCCAGGACCAGAGGTGTCAGGGTGCAAGAGCGATTGCATTTGCCCAGATCTCGGGTTTCCCTCAGGTGCAAGGGTGCGATCGGCTTCACTCAGGTGGCGCACAGATCTCCGTGGCAACAAGCGGTCAACTATGTCAACCGCAAGGGATTCCATTCGTTGAATGTGCAGCTGGGGCGCGACCACCACAAATGCATCCTACAGGTCTGCGCATGGTTTCCAGGGAGTGTCCGTGCCTCCTACATACTCAGTCGGTCACAGATCTCTGGTGTCTTCCAGGGTCCACAGAGGGTTCAGGGATGGCTCCTCAGGGAAAAGGGCTACCCACAGAGGACGTGGCTGATGACACCCGTGAGGCAGCCTCAGACTGTAGCAGAGCGAAGGTATGATGAGGCACATGCAGCAACTTGCAACTTGATGAAGTAAACCATCGGGATGCTGAAACTGAGGTTCTGGTGCCTGGACCGGTCTGACGGAGCCCTGCAATACAGACCACAGAGGGTGTTACGCATTGTCGTCGCCTGCTGCACCTTTTACCTTTTAAGAAATAATTGTAGGGGAAACATTTTATCAACATCTACTAACAGATATATTAAAAGCCTAAAAGTACCACCGCACCTGTCTAAGAACAGTAAAAGGGACTGCTTAGTCCATGGACATTCTAAAAGATTTTGTAGCACCATTAAGCTTTTGTGCCAACCACTAAACTTAACAGTTGACAGGACTGTAAAGCTCTAGGTGTAGAAATTCAATTCAGTGCAATACTTTATATTCCACTCTTATGTTATTCTCAGATCTTAATGTCATTGCAGCAACATTAATTAGTCAATATGGCTTCTACAGTCAAAGCTGACAATGGCCTGTATTCAAATGCAAGCTGTGCAGAATATGCAAGAATGGAGGCTGCAACAGGGAGAGGAGCTGGCTGAGGAGGAGATACAGGGCATCAACCGTGATGAGGGTGAGGAGGTCCTCATAAGCGATGATGACGGCCTTGAGGCCCTCACACTGGCCAGACAAGGCAGGCATGCTCAGAAGGCCCTCATAGCTGCTAGCTTTGTGGAGGGTGATGACAACATGCAATGAGGGGACACCATAGATCCTCGCATTGCATCTGTGAAGGTTTGACCCAGCCTGGCTAATGGCATTGAATGTTAGTTCTGTGATAATGCTCCTGTCATGGAGGTGCAGTGGAGGCCCTAATAGTCACTTAATTGTAGGAGGATGATGGTGACGTGCAGTGAGGACACTCCATAAAACTTCACATAGCCTCTGAGAATGTCTGACTCCTGTCTGGCCGAGGACAGCTCGCTTGCGCTCTGTGATCAGGGTCATATCATAGAGACGCAGCTATGAGACTTTAAAAGCATCTAATCCTTTGTCCGCCTTCATCACCAGCCCCCTTCAGGAGCACAGCCCCCTGTATCTGTGACCAGTGATGCGCACAGCATCACTGGTCACAGATACTGAAGAGATGAGGGCCAGCCCCACCTTAAATGTGCTGAGAGCACACAGAGATAATGGCAGAACTCTGCGATGCCTGCCCATGACATTCTGGCAGCAATGACAAGCACTGTCCAGGTGCAGGCATCAATAATGTTTCCAGGAAGTGTGAGGCCAGACCATCACTTTGGTCTGAAGGTCACACAAAGCACAGGGAAGAGGCCCTCGACTGAGACACCTGCCTCGTATCTTGAGCAGAAAGGTTTCACATCTGAGTGACACGAACATTGCTCATCAGAACAAGGAGCCATAGGCAGGAAGACATTCTTGAGAGTTTATTATTATCATTATGTACAAGTGATTAACACCCATGCCCAGGCTTAGCAACTACATCTTCTTGCACAGCGCGGAGGGGTTTTCCTGTATGGGCTGCTGCTGCACACCCTTCACTTCCTTGCCCTCATCCGCGGAGGAGGTCCCCGTTGGGAGGCCCTCTACGGAGGTGTCCTCCCACTTTCTATCGGGGACCTGGGTTGGAGGGTGTTGCACGCAGCAGTCCCATACAATAGAAGGATGTTTAGGTTCACGGACTCCCAGGACACCTGCCATTTTTGTGGTCTTGTGGAGTCCGTGGACCATGTGTATATAGGGTGTTGTAGGCTGCACTCCCTTTTCAGTTATTTAAAGAACCTTTTGTTACTGTTTTGTTTGTACTTCAGCCCCACGCTCCTGATCTACGGGCACCCGGTGCGGAAGGGGGTCGGGAAGGAGGAGGACCTCCTTGTGAACCTGCTCCTGGGCCTGGCCAAGTTGGCCATTAACAGGTCCAGGCAGCGGGCGATCGAGGGGGGAGTCCCGCCCGATTGTTTGTCCCTCTTCTGCGGCTACGTTCGCGGCCGGGTGTCCCTGGAGAGGGAGCACGGGGTGTCTGCTGGCACCATCGAGGCCTTCCGTGCCCGGTGGGCACCGCGGGGACTGGGGTGGTTTGTTGACCCCTTTAATCACATTTTGGTTTAATGTTTGTAAGTTTCCTTTAAACTTTGTCCTTGGTTTCACAGCTGACCTGACCTAGGGGCTGTGCCTGATTTATCCCTTGTTTTTGTTAATTTAGTTAATTGTTTTAACTCTACAAGAGTTACATCTTCTTGCACAGTGCGGAGGGGTTTTCCTGTATGGGCTGCTGCTGCACACCCTTCACATCCTTGCCCTCGCCCGCTGCCCAGACACACCCTGGTGTACCTTGTTGCCGTCCGGCGGCAGAGGTCCCCGATGGGAGGCCCTCTACGGAGGTGTCCTCCCACTTTCTATCGGGGACCTGGGTTGGAAGGTGTTGCATGCAGCAGTCCCATATAATCGTAGGATGTGTCAGTTCACGGACTCCCAAGATACCTGCCCTTTTTGTGGTCTTGTGGAGTCCGTGGACCATGTCTATATTAATTGTTGTAGGCTGCACTCCCTTTTCAGTTATTTAAAAAGCCTTTTATTACTGTTTTGTTTGCACTTCAGTCCCATGCTCCTGATCTACGGACACCCGGTGCAGAGGGGGGGTCGGGAAGGAGGAGGACCTCCTCGTGAACCTGCTCCTGGGCCTGGCCAAGTTGGCCATTAACAGGTCCAAGCAGCGGGCGATCGAGGGGGGAGTCCCGCCCGATTGTTTGTCCCTCTTCTGCGGCTACGTTTGCGGCCGGGTGTCCCTGGAGAGGGAGCACGTGGTGTCTGTCGGCACTCTCAAGGCCTTCCGTGCTCGGTGGGCACTGCGGGGACTGGGGTGTTTTATTGACCCCTTTAATCACATTTTGGTTTAATGTTTGTAAGTTTCCTTTAAACTTTGTCCTTGGTTTCACAGCTGACCTGGCTTAGGGGCTGTGCTTGATTTATCCCTTATTTTGTTAATATAGTTTAATTTTTTTAACTCCAAAAGAGTTACATCTTCTTGCACAGCGTGGAGGGGTTTTCCTGTATGGGCTGCTGCTGCACACCCTTCACTTCCTTGCCCTCGCCCGCTGCCCGGACACGCCCTGGTGTGCCTTGTTGTTGTCCAGCGGTGGAGGTCCCTAGTGGGGGGTCCTCTACAGGGTGTCCTCACACTTTCCACTGGGGACATGGGGTGGAGGGTGTTGCATGCAGCAGTCCCATAAAATCATAGGTTGTGTCAGTTCACGGACTCCCAAGATGCCTGCGTCTTTTGTGGCCTTGTGGAGTCCATGGACCATGTCTATATAGGGTGTTGTAGGCTGCAATCCCTTTTCAGTTATTTTAATAACCTTTTATTGTTGTTTTGCTTGTACTTCAGTCCCACGCTCCTAATCTACGGGCACCCGGTGCAGAGGGGGGCTGGGAGGGAGGAGGACCTCCTCATGAACCTGCTCCTGGGCCTGGCCAAGTTGGCCATTAACAGGTCCAGGCAGCGGGCGATCGAGGGGGTCATCGGACCTCACTGTCTGCTCCTCTTCCGCGGCTACGTTCACCGCCGGGTGTCCCTAGAGAGGGAGCACACGGTGTCTGCCGACACCGTCGAGGCCTTCCATGCCCGGTGGGCACCGCGGGGACTGGGGCATTTAATTGACCCTGTTAATCACATTTTGGTTTAATGTTTGTAAGTTTCCCATAAATGATGTCTTTGTTTTTGCAGTTTCCCTTTAAGGGACTGCTTTTTACTTTGTCCCTGATTTTATTAATTTAGTTTATTTGGTTGACTCAAAAGAGTTACATCTTCTTAACTTTCCTAACCCTGCCACTACATTTTGGTGCTCCCCAGACATCCATAGCAGAGGTTGAGGCAGCCTGCTGACTGCTACGCCCTGTCTGTGATGACCTTCGTGGGCGTCCTCTGGAAGGTCGAGCCCAGCCTGCATTTGGGCACCTGCTGTGTCCTTGGCCTGTGGAGCTGGAGCTGCTGGGGCCACAGGAAGAGGGGATTTGGATGGGCTGGACACTCTTGGAGTCACCTGGGTGGGTGGCCATGGGGTGTGCACCTCCCTATGGGTGCCTGAGGGCTCCAGGCTGACCCCTTGAGGAGAAGGGGTAGCTGGAGTGAAATCAAACTGCCCCACACCCCTCTCGTGTGCACACTGTTAGAGGCCAACTATGGCATCAACGATGGAGTTGAGCCCGTGCAGCAGTGCAGGATCCTGGACCAAAGTCTCCATGGTGGCTGCCACCCTACCAGTGTTGACCTGGTGCGTTAACATGTCAGCGCTATCACCTCAGCCTGAAGGATGATGACTCCCTTTCATTCTGAGGAGTGCAGCAGGCATTCCTTCCTGATGTTCCTGTGATTGCCTTTGCAGCTCCAGCAACTGTGACATGACCAAGTCCAGAGGCTTATCCCAGGTGTCCTTATAATTCCCGTCCTGGGAAGTCCCTGTCATCCCCTGTTGTGGATCAGAAAGTGTGATGCACTCACCAGATTGTGACCCCGAGGCTACTCTAAAGCTAGGTCCCACTGAGGTGTGTGTCTCTGCACTGGTGGAGGGTGTGGGTGAGCACTGTGACAGGACTTCAGGGAGGGTGCCTTCAGATTCCTCTTCAGGGGTTGCTTCAGGGCTTGGTTGGAGGCCCTGGGTTCGGGACTCCGGCAGATGTTTGGCAGATGTGCCTGTGAAAGCAAGGGGAGATAATTAGTACATGGCAGTGCCCTGTGATAGAGGACACATCACTCACAGCATGGTTGTCTGATGGATGTTGCACTGCTGGATCCTCACTTGGTAGAGAACCGCCGACCTCACCATCAGCACAAGACCGATCCAGGTCCTCGCCGACCAGCTGAATGACTCTATTTTCAAAGTCTGTGAGGACCTTGATTTCAGATATTCCTCCACCAGCCTGCGACCTCTCTCTCTTGTTGTGTGCCAGCTTATCTTGCATAAATAAAGATGGAGAGAGCGTAAGCGGGATGCCTGCCAGGCCAGATGATAAATATGGCACGTGTGGGTGGTGAGTGGACCCACGGATAGGATGAGGACAATGGAGGTGTGTGCGTGAGAGAGTGAATGGTGATGTCCCTTGAATTGGCAGTATTCAAGTGAGGGGCCTGTGGATGTGTGATGGTTTTGTGAGTGTGTGAGTTGAGCATGATGAGAAGAGTGACTTACCCTGGCAGAACAGAGGAGATCATTCACCCTCTTGTGACACTGGGTGGCTGTCCTCTTTTGCAGGGTGTTGGTACTGACCACCACCTCCCAAGTTTTAGCGGATTAGTGAAGTTTATGCCCATTCTGCACCAGAATGGGGTTAGAGGACTTCACGGTGAGCCTCCACTGTGTCCAAAAGGCACCCGAGAGACACGTCATTGAACCTGGGGGCTGCAGTCTTTTTGCCTTTCGAGGCAATCCTGTCTTCTGTGCAGCAGTCCTGTGCTGGAAGCACTGAGAGGTGTGCGCACGGCTGGACTTTAAATATGGCGCCCGGCGTGATGAAGCGGCGAGGTGATGGCGTGACGGGCGAATGAGAGCCCACCTACCATGGGAATGGCATTTTTCCCTGGAATGCAAAATTAATGCAGCGCGTTTGGGACAATACGGTGTGAAAAGCCGCCATCATGGCCGGCAGTTATCCTCACGCTACTGCACTTGGTGCAAATCTGGGACCATTCCACCCAATGGGGCATGTGGAGGACTCACATATCCTGCCTCATTAACTAGGCATCAATGGCAATCACCTGAGATATTCAGTTGTTGGAGCCAAGTCACTAAAGGCTAATTGCTTGGACAACGAGACACTGGTTTAAGATAGCTTTCAAGACATAAGCTAATTAAATTACAATTGGAATACACAGTGATATCTGAGTTATTGGTCAGTTGAAGAAAGTGATAAGCTAACCTCTTCATGTGTTTTAAGCACCTGCTCTCTCTGCAGAACTGAACAAACAGCTAAGACAGATCCTTCCTGCCTCTCTCTCCATACAGCTTGCAGGCCTTTTGGCTTTGTCTGCTATTGTTGGACTCTGTGCAGCAGACAGAGATTTTAAAGAAAGAACTCAGCTCTGCAGCTGCGTCTCAAGAGCAAAAATTCATCCACATGCAACTTTAAACTGCCTTGATGCTGAAAGCAGAAAACCACCGGATTCAGCTGAGGCACCAAACTATGGACTGTACCACCTATACTCCATACTATACTCTTTTACCCTTTTTTTTATGGACTCTAATTTGGCCAACCTATCCTTCCTCACTCTGTAATCTGTATAGACTCTGAGTATGTATGTGTGTGAGTGAACATTGATATGTATTTTATTATTTTACTTAGCTTTATTATACTTAAATCAATCTAACTTTATTCTTTGTCTAAACTCATGAAAACCTGTCTGGTTCTTTTATTATAGTGTGTAAACAGTTAAATACTCACTCAATTGGTAAGTATACCCATTTCAAATAAAAAAAACCTGTTGCAGTTAAGCTAGAAGAGGCAAAATAGAGGGGGGCCATTTGGCCCCTCCTCACCTGATTGCAACACCTTTAATTAAAAAATGGCTTTGCAGTTAAGCCACACTGGGGTGCAGAGCAGGTGCTGCACTATTGGAGGTCCCATCTTATGGATGAGATGTTAAACTGAGGCCCTGTTGTAGGATCAGAATCCCCTCCAACTTTACTTTATTAAATATAAAAACCCCCAAAGACCTCACTTCATGGACATAAACACTGCAAAACAAAACAAACCAAACCTCAACACAGAGGCAGGTTGTACCGCTAGGGGTTAATCATCAAACATGTCAATACCGAAACCAAATCAATACCGTGTAAAGATACTGGGACATTCTCATCTCAAAGACACAAAGCAGGTGCAATCAGACAATCCAATTAAAGAAAATGGGAGATCATCACAGCAAATCGCCCTAGACAACAGTCATCACACAAACAAACATCGACAACAACTATGGAGAAATAGGTCTTATCACATGCACATTATCTTGAGAACCAGAGGCTTCACACTGGGATTGGGCCCATTGTTTCGGTTGTGGAAACAACATTGCGATGAATGGGTTGTCTGAACCAAGGCAGGAACCAGGCTAAAGAGATTAAGGGGTGCTAAACACCAAACATCCAAACAAAATGTGCTCCAGGAAATGTACTTTGATGCTATAAACAAGGCCAAGGTTGTGGGGTCTGGCACTGCAGTCACCAAGGAGGATCAGAAATGGTCAATCTGATTCACGGACTTGCAGCTCGCATCGGAACGACCAACCAACCGTGTCGGGAGTTGTAAGTATGATCCAGATCCATGGATTTTAGGTCTGAGAATTAAGGATAGCTTTAAGGGTAGTAACTAAATCCTGAAAGGGGGTTTGAGTTGGACCAAGTAAGTTTTGGGGGCAGAAATGTGGGGTTTTGCCTGTGGTTGTACTTTTTAGTAGAGTTTCATAAATGAGTTTGTGGTTTAGAGTGTTGTGTGGCATCATCACAATAGTTTACAGCTCTCGTATTAGGGGCAGTGGAGGTGTTCTGTCAATAAATAAGTTTGTGGTTGAGCCTAACCCCCTGTGTCCCTATGAGTTTGTCCTTTATAAGATCCTGAAGTCAAGAACCAACAGTAAGGGTAAACGAGCACCGATCGAACCCCTTTCATTATCTGCCCTCTCAGGTGGAGGTAAAAGATCCCAGGGCACTATTTTGAAGAAGTGCAGGGGAGTTGTCCCCTTGTCTTTACCAATATTTATCTATATTGAGGATCAATCCTGCTCATACAAGTGTCTGCCTATTGTTGGTCTTGGCCTTCAATCCTCAATGCTGTTCTGAGAACTAATGGAAATGATTCTGCTCACTGCATCCTGTAGGCAGGAGTTCTTGACTTATGCAAAGTTCCACCTGCAAAGGAGTGAGTAATGCCATTAGCATTCAGGGTCCCCTTGGGACAATTAGTAGCCAGAATCAGGTAGCAGTGGAATGAAGGAAAATGGACCAGACCTATACATAATTTTTTTCAGAAAACTACAACACACTGATCAGGCTCCATTATACTGACTATGTCACTATTAAATGTTGATGACTTTCAGGCATAAACTTACTTTGAAATGCAACTACACACGTTAAGGACAACATCTGTTGGACTAACCATTTTTAAAAATTGAATATATTTCACAGTATTTTTAAATCTACTTGACACATTTTATGGAGATATGATATAGATTTCCAAAAGTTCTGCAGAGGAAGGTGGGAATTCAGAATTAATCTCGTTGTTTCAGGCTTGTCAGTGCCTTTTTATCTTGGTACCTGGTACCCACTGTGCAGTCAAAAGTTGGCAGTGATCCCAGCATAGGCAAATTACATTTCTTTTAACTTTGATAAAATATTGTGCAGATTTGCATTGCACATTATGTCCTCTAAACAAAGGGTGCTGCTATAATTGTGCATATTTCATTGAGTATTTAAATTTAGACAAATACACTTGTGAAAATGCAATCAAAATGTAACGACAAGTACATATTATGTTGCAGATTTAGGTCAGAGTGGTGCTATCAAAAATATTATTTCAACAATATTGGGTACACATTTGTACAAAGCCAGGTTTGTTGCTTTTAAAGATCAGGCATTATGGGTTAAAAAACATCTGTTCTCCTTAACATCTGTTGATTTCCTAGTTAGATGTCAGATCCTTCATTCTTTTAAAGCTTCCAGACAGCAGCATGCACTTGAGATGGAAACTGAACAAAAACTCATTCATGCAAAGGATCCTGGAATCAAAAATCAGTTCATGTGCTGAGATGCCTCAGAATAGTGTAAGCATGCCAAAGAGAATATTTGTACTTTTTAAATTAACAAAGTTAATCAACAGTGCCCTTCTTCCCTAACTGTCTTAGAGAAATTGTCTCTGACTTGTTAAAGATATTTGTCTTATACAATGAACTCTTCCTAATAAGAAATTATCGGTCAAAGAAACGTGCGAAATACAATATATAGAGCATAATAAGAATGAAGATCACTTGGAATAACTTGTTAAATAGCAAAGCATTACCTTCCACCAACTATCCTCCTAGAAGTCTCTGCTTTCTTGTATGACATGACTTGTCCTTTCCTGGGGTCTTTGTGCTGGGATCACTGCCAACTTTTGACTGTACAGTGGGTACCAGGTACCAAGATAAAAAGGCACTGACAAGCCTGAAACAATGAGATTAACTCTGAATTCCCACCTTCCTCTGCAGAACTTTTGGAAATCTACATCATATCTTCATAAAATGTGTCAAGTAGATTTAAAGTTACTGTGAAATATATTCAATATTGCAATTTAGTCTTAAGGCTAAATCTAAACATGAACTGGCAAGGCAAGTTAAGCCTTCCTCTTTAAACAGTGGTTCCTTATTCTCATACTTAAATAACACTGTGAAAACTGTGCCAGAAATTTGGTTAGAAAGACATCTTCATCTTTCTCTCCCCGACCCCCAGCATCTTTTGTTATCTTCTGCTATCATTTGAACCCTCCACAACTGATTTTAATGAACACTCAGCTCTCATCCTGTGATTTCAAATAGAGTTCACGAAAAGGCACCCCATCTACTTAACAATGGAATTTGCACAACATATGATAAAAGGTTTAATCAAAAAATGTTGAGCATCATTACCTTGGGGCTAAAATGGAGGCCTGGATACATAGGCCTGCTGTTAACAGTTATTGTAGTTTTGCAATTGCAATTCCAGGTCACAAAACTGAAAATATATTGCACAACTTATATTTAAAAAAACTATGTTAATTCTATATAACTATTGGCGATTTCCATGTCTACGGTATTGTTTCATGCTGAGCATGGATCCAAATGGGGAACAGTGCAGTGAACTCTTGGCTGATGCTATGTGATGGTGCAACACCCTAACAGACTCATAATTGCCACCTCACATAGCTGTGGGAAAAGTGTCACAAGCATGAACTTTAGAAAGGCATACACTGAATACTGGTCTGGATAGAGTTCCAAACTCTATCAATAATTAGGCACTGCCATGTAGCCAGCTAGTCAGCAGCATCCTGGGGAACCTGACCATTAATATGGATGAACTAGCCAGACAGTGTCCTGTTAATGCTGCTGAAATTTCCATATCATCAAAAATAATTGGATTTGGGCATGAGTGGCATATTCCCACCCCCCCCACCCACCCAAATTTTTGCTTCCAAGAGGAAAGGAGTTTTAAAAGTTTAAAATTCACAGCGCATCAGGAAGTGGCTGATTGAGGAACCCAGCACTAGGAAGGGGGCACTGAGAGCAATAGCCCTGCCCTTGCTGCTGAACTCCTACCTGTCATCTCTCACCAGTGACAATCCTTGGCCTCAGGTGGATGTCACACCGGTAGCAGCCACCAATTCACCATTGGCACTGTCATGAAATAGGCCTGTCAGCCTCTGATTGACTGGCAGCTCTTGGCGGGTGAGACTTCTGCCCCCGGGGGCCTTTATCCCAGGGAAGGCCTGCTGCCCATCACTTAAATGCCTGAGAGGCACTTAATGTGGCAGGTCTCCTCTTAAAGAGGTGACACAGGGCTCTGGCTGACTCTCCAGCCAACGCCCAAGACTTCTATCACCTCCATTAAATACCACTCTACTTCTTTCAGGGCAAGCCATCACATACATTTTGCCACCGATGATGGCAATCAGGCTTAGTGGGCATTGTGGCTTTCACTGACCTTTCACATGTGTAGGGCATTATTGACTGCCCTATATGGTAATCAAGTCTCCAGATCATACAGGAGTGTTTGTGAACTGCAGGGGATTCCACTCTATCCGTGTGCAGTTGGTGTGCAACCGCAAAATAACTTTATGCAGGTGGGTGCAAGATATCCAGGGAGCTTCCATGATGCTTTCATTTTGTGCCAGTTCACCCTCCCTGAGCTCTTCACACTTTAGAATAGACTTTCAAGCTTGCTGTAGGGTGGCAAGGGCTACTCACTTAAATCATGATTGATGATACCCATGAAGCACCCAAGATTTGAGGCCCAAGAATGCTAAAATCAAAATCATATAATGGCGAGGTGTGTCATTAGGCTAACTCTCGGAATGGTAAAGGTGCAATTCAGGTGGCTCACAGGTCTGGAGGTGTCCCTCAAAAGCACCAGTCAGGGTTTCCAGAATGATAGTGGTGTACTGCACTCTGCACAACACAGCACAGCAGTGAGGATTGGACCTTCGAGAGGAGCTAAGTACAATGTGTAGTGCCTCTTCAGAAGATTAGGAGGAACGTAATGTGGCCATAGTTCAGTTGAAATCATGCCTGCCTGTGTTAATTGGTTGGGAAACCTGGGAGGTCAGGTGTAAATACAGTGGCTGGGTTAAGTAGCCAGCT
The DNA here is from genome assembly GCF_964194155.1 of Cetorhinus maximus. Lineage (NCBI taxonomy): Eukaryota > Metazoa > Chordata > Chondrichthyes > Lamniformes > Cetorhinidae > Cetorhinus > Cetorhinus maximus. The sequence continues at coordinate 39,991,681 of NC_135894.1, forward strand.
GACAGACCAGCTCTACTTACATCTGGGTTCCCTGCTGCTGCCAGCTCTATGAAACCCGCTCCCAGCATGTCCCAGATGAAAACTGCCCTTAAAACAAACCAATGTGGCGATTTAGCAGAGACAGCCATCAAGGGAAGACCTTCTATGGAACTGATGACTGAAAGTTAGCTTTAATTACAATTTTAATAGAATTAGAAAAAAGGAAGGAGGGAATGGAAAAGTAAAAGCTCCAAGCACAAGAGAGTTAATAGGTTGAATGATCTACAACCTGCCAAAGAGAAAAGCAGGACCACAAGACAATCACATATGAGGAAGAGCATTTTAAATGATCCACACAAAGAGAAACAAATGGACCCAGTCCCCATTGTAACATCCAATTGTTTTTCAAATTTCTCCGGGGTTTTTTGCGTTCCAAGAAACTGCACAAAACGGCAACAAAGATGAAATTATATTACTCCAACCTAAAATGTATTAATGAAGTTGCTGCCTATTTCACATGTGTGAAATAGCTTCCAACTCCTGCACCAAAGCCTAGAATAAGTGATGATTGGGCAGCACTGATCCCTGCACAACTCATAATGCCTCATCTGCAGCTGTCTTGGGGCATAGAAGACATGAAAATTGGATGCTTGTCAAACAAACTTCTGTGCTTCAGTTGTCTAATTTTCAGTGGGCTCTCAGCCAAGCTGCCAAACAGTTTCAACTGGGGAAAAATTAACATTGACTAACCTTGATTAAATTCTGTTGTTCAGCTTTGAACAGCATGCTGGCGATCCTGGAGCAATTCTAAATTATTTTATCTTTTTCTGGGGTAGAAAATTTGTGCATGGCCAGGAATTTCTTCAGACCTGCTCCTGTTCTGTCAGTCTAACTTCATTGGCAGTGTGGTGGGAACCCCTTTTACACTTTCAAGCAGGGTCCCTGCCAGACTTACTGCAAAATTATGGCAAAGCTATGGGAAATTCCCAGGTACTATGAATAATTTGAAATGCAAACAGAAAATAAGCATAAATTGATATGTATGTGTTTAGAAAGAAAGTTCAGAGGTATTGGTCTTTTCATTTTGAAGTTTAAATATGAGGACAATTTGGTTAAAAGTCTGTTTTTTGATTTGTTAGGGCCCCAAAGAGTTAACACTTCTGAGCAGTCACTTTTATTGCAGTTATGTACAGCTGCTAAAAATGCCTCCCATCCAACATGAACTATTCTGTAGGTTGCCATGGAAACAGCTCTACAATATCACACAGCTTTCAACATCATGTCACAAATAATCACTGTAGTTCCACTGGAGAGGAAACATCATTTTAACACTGCACATTTATCACAGGCTGAGGACATGATAAAGCTAAAATTGTGTTTACAGAGTTGTAAGGAGGATGATGAGTCAAGAGAATACACTTGACATGGTATGTTCAAGGAGGTAGTTTTCATCACAGAATATTAAATAAAGCAAATAAGAAAATTAAGTTTAGTAAGAGCTAAGCCCCAGATATTGATTTTGTATATGCATTAGTAGTAGATAGCTGTTAGGGTCTGATCCAATGCGGAGCATAATATGTAAAATCTTCCTCTAATTAAATTGAGGATAATAGTCAAATGAAACCAAAATTAACAGAAGCACGATAACATGAATTGCTCCTTGCCCTCATAAATATTGCAGATTGGAGTTCCAGAGCTACCATTCAGTGAACCTCACATGCAGGTGCAAGAGCAACTTTGACTAATTATTTGCCAGACCAATGAACGAAAAGCCAGTAGGATACGGTATCTGGAAAAGTGAAAAAGTCAGTTTATTCCATGACAAACACATCTATTAGTTTACCATCGAATAGCATTAATGGTTGCTGAGTGTTCTGAAGCACAGAGCATTCCGGCTTGTAAATTCCAGTGGCACAATGATGATGCTGAAAGTGTATCAGGCCTAAACTTCCACCCACCAGTGTCATTTACACATTAGGACCACACCAGTCCCAGTGTTACCATCATCCGTCACCTGCCCCACAATCCTAATAGGATTTTAGAGCAGCATTTGTTACTCCTTTTCTACTCCCCGGGTAGAATCAAATACTATTTGATTGCACAATTGTAAGGCCCACTTACAGCCCAGTGCAGTAAGTACACCTGCTTCAGCGAGCAAATTTCACTGTCCATTTAGGTGGTGTTGTGAAATTACTGGTGCATCCAGGATCCTGCCAAGCTCCCAAAAGCAGCATCAGCATGAGGAAGGGGTTGTTACAGGTGGAATAAGCATCACCATGAGTTACAGTGGGACTGAGAAAGGGGTGGAGCCTCAGATTCAACATGTTCTGTACCAGCTTCCATTTCCTCTGCTGCAAGAAGACTGGATGTCAGCCCCACACCAGAGCATAACAGTTAGATTCCCACATTATCTGAAGAAAGCATGTAAGGATGAGTGATTGTCATTTAAAATATTGGGGCAAAAACAGTAACAGTATTTATATTGTGTAACATTTCAGGCTATTTTTATACCTCCTACCCTCCCTTTGCTACTTTTCTGGTAGAACAAAAGCAGACATGGAATAGGGTACATGAGCAATCAGGCATATTGTAAACATATGCAAATTAGGAAAATACTTCCCTTGGCTGCCCTACAATTATTTGCCAATATTTCCTTCCAGTTAATCAGGGTATGATTCCTTTCTATCTCTTTGCTTTCTTGTCAACATACACTTGTCTTTGATTTTTCTTTCCCTATTCTTACATTGAGCCTAACTACATGCTTAGCAATAACCTGCTCACTGATGCTCAGTTTGGGTTCCGCCAGGGCTACTCAGCTCCTGACCTCATTACAGCCTTTATTCAAACATGGACAAAAGAGTTGAACTCCGGAGGTGAGATGAGAGTGACTGCCCTTGACATTAAGGCAGCATTTAACCGAGTGTAGCATCAAGGAGCCCTAGCAAAACTGGAGTCAATGGGAATCATGGGGAAAACTCTTCACTGGTTGGAGTCATACCTAGCACAAAGGAAGATGGTCGTGGTTGTTGGAGGTCAGTCATCTCAGTTCCAGGATGTAGTAATTATAGTTTTATTTAATGTGTAGTGTAGCTTTAAGAATAATACTTGTTAGAAGACATCACATGCTCTGCAGTAAGCAATAGGAGAGTAGCACACGCTACTTCCACAGTCAGTGTAGAGATAGAGTTGGAGTTGAAAGCACACATGTAGTTGCTGCTGAATATATTGTAAATAAACTTAATGTTTCCAGCCAAGAAGCGTCTGCAGATCAACTCTATCATTAATGGTACAACTCGGCCACCCTACAACAAACTCGTAATGAAGATGGGATAAAACAGGATTGAACAGAAGAAACCAAGTTAGAAAGAAATCGGCACTGTACCTCACCCAGTGATTGTAAGTAGCAAGCTCCGTTAGAATTGAAGAAGTTATCCTCTCTCAAAATGCCACAATTTGGGAGGATTGATCTTTTTGAACCAGCCACAGCTAATTGGTCTCAACACATAGAATGCCTCGCGTTCTTTTTTCAAGTGAACAAGATTATGGGGGAAGAGAAGAGGTGAGCGATCCTCTTGAGTACTTATGGGAGCAAAACCTACGGTTTGATTCGAAGTTTAACAGTAGCGATTGCCCCAGATTTGAAGAACTTCGATGAATTGGTGGACCTTGTGAAGGGTCACTTTCAACCCAAGCCCTCAGTCATGATGCAGGGGTTCAGGTTTAATTCATGAAATAGAACCCTGGGTGAGACAATTGCATGCTACGTGGCAAATTTGATGCAGCAAATGGAACATTGTGAGTTCAGTACGACTCTGAACGCTATGCTCAGAGATCACTTAGTGTGTGGTGTGAAAGATGACATTATTCAGAAAAGATTATTGTCTGAAGTGAATCTGGATTTCAAGAAGGTGCTAGAGATAGTGCTGGCCATGGAAAGCATAGTAAGAAATTCAAAAGCAATACAGGGTGTGCAAAATGACACCGTCCTCCACATTGGGTGGGAAATCTCAGCCAAAAGTGGCGCAAAAAGTGACACTCTGCTGACAAGCGGGAAATAGGCCCACTAGCCGAAGAATAAATAAAAATAACTTAGCAGCAAAATTGAAGAATAATTTTAATAGAGGTTGAAACAAACAGTCTTTTAACGATTGGCAGTTTTAAAAAACTGAATGCTACAATTGTCTCAGAAATGGACATATGATAAGGCAGTGTAAGGAAAGATTCAAGCAGGCTTGTAAACAAAAGAAGAAGCCCAATGAAACCTACAATGTAGAAGAGCCTGAAAGAACAAATTCTGACATTTACTCATTATTTAATCTGAAATTTGGAAAGACAGAACCAATATTTGTCACAGTGAAAGTAAATGGCAAACCTGTTAAAATGGACATAGACACGGGAGCTTCCACTACAGTAATTGGTTGATCTGATAATCCTCAGCTCCACTTTCCTGCCTTTACCCCATAACCTTTGATTCCCATACTGATTAAAAATTTGTCTATCTCAGCCTTGAATATACTTAACGACCCAGCCTCTACAGCGCTCTGTGGTAAAGAATTCCACAGATTGACTGGCTATCCTCTGAGAGAAGAAATTCCTCCTCATCTCAGTTTTAAATGGGCGCTCCCTTACTCTGAGATTATGCCCTCTGGTCCTAGACTCTTCCACAAGGGGAAACAACCTCTCAGCATCTACCCTGTCAAGCCCCCTAAGAATCTTGTATGTTTCAATAAGGTCGCCTCTCATTCTTCTAAACTCCACTGAGTACAGGCCCAATCGACTCAACCTCTCCTCATAAGAAAATCCCTCCATCCTGGGATCAACCTAGTCAACCTTCTCTGGACTGCCTTCAATGCTAATATATCTTTCCTTAGTTAAGGGGACAGTATTCTAGGTGTGGTCTAACTAGAGCCTTGTATAGTTTTAGCGAGACTTCCCTATTTTTATACTCCATTCCCTCTGAAATAAACGCCAACATTCCATTTGCCTTCCCTATTACCCGCTGAACTTGTATGCTAGCTTTTTGGGATTCATGCAAAATTCTGCCCTCTGTCTTCTATTAGTTAGCCAATCCTCTATCCATGCTAATACACTACCTCCAATGCCATGGGCTCTTATGTTATTACGTGGCCTTATGTGTGGTATCTTATCAAACGCCTTTTGGAAATTGAAATATATTACATCTACTGGTTCCCCTTTATCTATCCTGCTTGTTATCTCCTCAAAGAATTCTGATAAATTTGTCAGGCATGATTTCCCTCCCATGAAGCCATGCTGACTCTGCTTGATTAGATTATGCATTTCTAAATGCTGTGCTATTATATCCTTTATAATAGACTCAACATAGTCTTTTTGAATAAGGGTGTTAGATTGGCAGTTTTCCAATCCCCTGGGATTTTTCCAGAATCCAAGGGCTCTTGGAAGATTACTACCAGTGCACCCACTATTTCTGCAGCTATTTCCTTTAATAACCAAGGTTGCAACCCACCAGGCCCAGAGGACTTATCAGCCTTTAGCTCCATTAGTTTCTCTAGTACTTTTTCTCTAGCGATAGTTATTGTATTTATTTCTTCCCCTGCTTTTGCCCCATGATTATTTAGTATTTTTGGTATGCTATTAGTGCCTTCTACTGTGAAGACTGATGCAAAGTTCTTATTCAACTCCTCTGCCATTTCCTGGTTCCCTATCATTATTTCCCCAGCCTCATTCTCTAAGGGGCTTATGTTCACTTTGGCCTCTCTCTTCCTTTTTATATATTTAAAGAAGCTCTTACTGTCCATTTTCATATTACTTGCTAGTTTCTCCTCAAAGTTTATTTTCAACCCTTTATTTGTCATCTTCTGTTGTTTTTTAAAACTTTCCCAATCCTCTGGCTTACCACTAATCTTTGCCACATTGTATGTTTTTTTTTCAATTTGATACCATCCTTAACTTCCTTGGTTAACCATTGTTGGTTTATCCCATTCTTACAATCCTTCTTTCTCATTGGAATATATCTTTTTTGTGAGTCATGAACTATTTTCTTAAATGTCTGTCATTGTTCATCAACCTCTTTTCTGCTAAACTCCTTTCCCAGTCCACTCCAGCCAACTCTGCCCTCATTCCTTTGTAATTACGCTTACTGAAGTTTAGCACATATACCTTCAGATATTTGGATAATGGTGAACATTAATTAAGCGCAGAACAAGCAGCAACCAAGTTAAAAACTTATACAGGTGAAGACATTCAAGCAAAAGGCATAAGCAGGGTCCATTATGGAACCAATCAGCAAAGCTACCAGTGTTGGTATTGAGAGGGAGAGGACCAAGCCTTCTAGGGTGAAATTGGCTAAGGAAAATCAACCTTCATTGGCCACTGGGATTCCAAAAGGAAACTAGAAGTGTTCTTGTTTTGAAAAAGGAGGATGTAAGGACTCAACAACCTGAAGAAATGCAGGCTGTCTTAAGCCAAAACCTGGAAGAACAGCAGAAGGAACTCGAAGTAACCCTGCTTGATGACAGAATTTGAGATGAGGTGAGCAACCTTTGAAGGGAAAAAGAAAACCAGTTGAAAGACCTTCACACACGACAAGATTCTCTCAGGTTAAAGTTTGTACCTCTGGAAAAGTCTGAAGAGAAACAAAAAGAATTCAGCACTTCTCTGAACAAACTGAAGAATGAGTTGGCAGAGAAGACACATCAATGTTCAATTTTCCAGGAGGCAGCAAACAAATACAAAAAAGAGACAGAAGAACTGAAGGATCAGCTAAATGAAGTCAAAGAGGCTTTGGAAACAAAAGTCACAGAATTTTCCAAGAAGCAGACAAATAATGAAATTTTGGGAGACTCAGCCACTGAGCTCAGACAAGTTGAGCTTGCATCTGAGAGAAGTCTGGCCAATAGTGAAGTCAAAAAGAAGGCCGAGATTAAAGTCTGTGCTAGAAAGAAGAAGGCACAAAGAAAGAAGATACAGAAATACTAATAGGGCCTTAATTCTGGCAGCATACATATACACGTTCGTACATAGACCTGGCAATCAAATCGCAAACGCCCTTAGTATTTACAAGAAAATGATGAGCTCATCCCAATTCCACAGGAACTTGTTTTACTGTTAAATTTCTCAGATTCCTCGCTGGTATGTGCTCGATGGATCAGAGACCGGACAAGTCGGGATCCAGTCCTCTCTCAAGTATGAGAACAAGTGCTATGTGGTTGGTCTCAGGAGCCTGAATGTGATGAAATGAAACCGTACTTCAACAGAAGACGTGAAATAACCAGCCAGGGTGGTATCCTATTGTGGGGAGCATGAGTGATAGTTCCTCCAAAGGGAAGGGAGCCACTTTTAATTGAAATACACCGTGCCCATCCAAGAATTCCCTGAATGAAGACCATAGCACGCAGCTATCTATGGTGGCCAGGGATGGATGGTGAAATAGAAAGTTTAGTGAAGCATTGTGTGCAATGTCAGCAACTGCAAACGTTGCCAGTGACTGCTCCATTACACCCATGGGAGTGGCCAGGTAGACCCTGGGTGCGGTTATACATTGACTACGTTGGACCTTTCCTGGGAACAATGTTTCTGCTCATTGTCGATGCCCATTCAAAATGGTTGGACGTATATGAGGTGAAGTCACCAATGTCGGGCACTACAATTGAGAAACTACGTCAGAGTTTTGCCATTCACAGACTTACAGAAGTAGTTGTTTCCGATAATGGCACAACATTTAAGAATGCTGAGTTTCAATGGTTTATCAGCCTCAACGGTATCACTCATGTGAAAACTGTACCATACCATGCTTCCTCAAACAGATTGGCTGAAAGAGCAGTTGGAACGTCCAAGGCAGGCATGAAAAAGCTAACTGGTGACTCCTTGGCAACCAAGCTAGCACGTTTTCTTTTTAATTACAGGACTACCCCTCACACAACAACAGGTACCACACCTGCGGAGTTATTGTTGAGATACCGTCTCAGGACGAGATTGAGCTTAATAATGCCGAATTTAGAGGGGAAGATAGAAAGGAGTCAGGGAAGTCAGAAAACTAGACACGATGGCCATAGTCATGAGAGGAAATTTACCATTGGAGAGCTGGTATAAGTGAAAAACTTTGGGGAAGGACCAAAGTGGTTGCCGGGTGAAATAAGTGCGGTGACTGGACCTCTATCTTACCATGTGGAGGTGGAAGGCTGGATGATCCATAAACCTGTGGACTATTTAAGAAAGGGAGAGACAAATCATCAACATATGGCTCCATCAGTGACCATGATCAGGCCTGCATTTCCTGTTGAGGGTACTCAGCCCAGGACTGACAAGTCTGATGTTCCTGTAAGAGTTAAGGATACAGAACTGCAAGTGCCCACGGAAGCACCTGGTTTTCAGGCAACTTTGGAAAAGGAGGTTCCTGACAAAGAATCTGAAGTTGTGGAGCTGCGACATTCCACACGTACCAGGAAACCACCTGAAAGACTCAACTTGTAAATTCCTTACCCAGTGCAAATGTTGTGTTGTCTTGAAAAAAACGTACTTGTAAATATAATATATATAGCTGAGGGGGAGGAATGTAGTAATTATGGTTTTACTTAGTGTGTAATGTACCTCTAAGAATAATACGTGTTAGGAGAGATCAATGATCTGTCGTAACCAATTGGAGAGTAGCACGGGTTACCTCCACAGTCAGTGTGGAGATAGAGTTGGAGTTGAAAGTACACATTTAATTGCTGCTGAGTATATTCTAAGTAAACTTAATGTTTCCACCCAATAAGTGTCTGCAGATCAACTCCATCATTAATAGCACAAGTTGGCCACCCTACAACACAGGACATCACTGCAGGAGTTCTTCAGGGTAGTGCCCTAGGCCAACCATCTTCAGCTACTTCACCAATGACCTTCCTTCCATCATAAGGTCAGAAGTGGGGTTGTTCGCTGATGATTGCACAATGTTCAGCACCATTCATGACTCCTCAGATACTGAAGCAGCCCATGTTCAAATGCAGCAAGACCTGGACAATATCCAAGCTTGGGCTGACAAGTGGCAAGTAATATTCGCGCAACACAGGTGCCCGGCAATGACCATTTCCAACAAGAGAGAATCCAACCATCTCCCTTGACATTCAGTGGCATTACCATCACTGAATCCCCCACTATCAACATCCTGGGGGTTACCATTGGCCAGAAATTGAAATGGACCAGCCATATAAATACTGTGGCTACAAGAGCAGGTCAGAGGCTAGGAATCCTGGGGCAAGTAACTCACCTCTTGACTCCCCAAAGCCTGTCCACCACCTACAAGGCACAAGTCAGGAGTGTGATGGAATACTCTCCATTTGCCTGGATGAGTGCAATTCCAGCTACTCTCAGGAAGCTTGATACCATGCAGAGCAAAGCAGCCCACTTGATTGGCACCCCATCCACAAACATTCACTCCCTCCACCACAAACACACAGTGGTAGCAGTGTGTACCATCTACGAGATGCACTGCAGGAACTCACCAAGCCTCTTTGGACAGCACCATCTAGAAGGACAAGGGCAGCAGATACATGGGAACACCACCACCTGAAAGTTCTCCTCAAGGTCACTCACCATCCTGACTTGGAAATATATCACCGTTCCTTCACTGTCGCTGGGTCAAAATCCTGGAACTCGTTCCCTAACATCACTGTGGGTGTACCTACACCACGTGGACTACAGCGGTTTAAGAAGGCAGCTCACCACCACCTTCTCAAGGGCAACTAGGGATGGGCAATAAATGCTGGCCTAGCCAGCGATGCCCACATCCCTTGAATGAATAAAAAAAATATTGTGGCCACAGCTTTCCAAATGTTTACCTACCTTTCGGCTGCCTTTTTTCTCTACTGTATCACCCAGAATCAGGCTAAGCAGTCCTTTTATTTCTTGTTGGAAACACCACTCGATTCTTACAACACAGCCATCGGAAGCTTTGTACAGTTCTAACAAAGTTAAGAAGTTTTGTGGGAACTAAAGGGACTATAGAAAATTAGCTATTGATTTGAAACAAATAGCTACATGGCGGTGATGCATGCTGCCCCAAAAAATGCTTACATGATCAGAAATAAAATGATTGCAACTGCTAACAATCTGCTGTGTAAGAGAACCAGCCTATGCTTTAATCCTTCCAGTCTGAGAGTGCTTTGTGCTGTTTCTTATACTCCGAATTAAGAAACAAAAATGTGTGTATTCGGACAAAGTATTTTAGCACAAGCCAGTTACAAATCAGTAAGAAGGAGCCCTTTAAATTTATCATGCATGTTAGTATATTATAGAAAATAATGTATCCATATATATATATATATATAGAGGATTGATGGCATTTTCATGTCATGAAACTGCTTCTGGACTTCCTTCCAGGCTCTCATTCTACTGAATGCTGAGTCCACTTGGTCTGTTTTATATTATCACAACCTTTGTGCAATAGCATAATCTACTATCTGCGACATGAAAAAGATAAAAAATTTCCTCTTATCCATGTCGCAGTAAATCACCACCCAATTTTCCTCTCATGGAACTGGATGGCACTTATAGAGAAATTTTCCAACCATTAATGTGAATCAATGTAAATAGATCAAGCTGTATTACAGGCCTGCAGAGCAGAGATGACTATTTAATACCCAATTGGAAAAGAGGCCAATATTGCCCAATTTTCTTTCTACAATATACCACTGTTATTGTAATGTCACAGGCATTCAACATGACTTTATGAACTGGAAAACAAATCATAATTGCAATATTTAACTTTTATTTTGTGCACGATCAGCTGTAACATTCCCTGCTTACACCAGAAAAGTGGTAAATTAGTTGTTTGAGATCTATGAAAGAAACACTGAGTGGAATCTTCCGGTCACGTCAGAAGTGAGAAGCATGGCAGGCGGAGGGAACTTAACTTAGCGTGAGGCCAAAAATCAGTTTCCTGACGTCGGGATGAACTGTAGGAATTTTGATCTCAGGATTTTAAAGGCAGGTCGAGATTCCTGATGAACAATGTCAGGAAGCCCTTTTGCATTAGCAGGTCGTGCATGCTCATTAAAAGACTACCTTGCCGGAATTAAGTCCAAATTAAAGCTCCCTGCCAGCAAGAAATTAAAACATTCACTTTTACAACTGCGCATGAGTGGTGTGCACCTGGCGAGGCAGGCTTCTTCCATGACTTTGAGTTGAGTACACTCTGCTTTCATGTTCTCGGGGGCCACTCAAACTTGACACATATCAAGTACCAGTAGCATAGGCTGCGTGGAGGCTGGAAGGTGGGTTGGGAGTAGGGTGGAAGGCCGGAGCAGAGGCTGGAAATGGGAGACATGCTAAGGGAGGAAGGAGGGAGGCTGTCCAGGTGTCCTTTAAATATGGCACCCAGACCTTCGACCCCATAGCAGTGGAGAGGGTGACTTCCTGCCACCCCCTGCCACCCCCTGCCAGGAGATGTGCCGTGTTCCACGTGGATGCATAAGTAATGAGTTAAACTGCACAAGATCGCGTGTGGTTAACCGTCCCGCCCCTCCCCCCAGTGGAAAACATTCCGACTTCTGCCCTGGCCACCAAACTTAGACTTCAGAACGAGAGATTCCGCCCGTTATTACTGGTGCATTGTAATTGGCCAGTTTTCTGTCAAACCTACTATCAAACTCATGCTTTGTGAAGTTGCCTGAAGGAAAATTACCATCAGCTGCAATTTCAGAAGAAAAGAAAAACAAATTGTAACATTGAAGAATGTCCTCCTTCATGACAACTGAGGGCAGGGAGATTCATGTGAGGATGATACAACTTGTCTGGACAGAGGTGGCAGAATCAGTCAATGCAACATACACAAGCAAAGAACAGTTAGAGTGTAGAAAGTGGTTCAGTGACTTCACAAAGGTGGCCAAAGTGTGTAAGACATCTGAGCCAATATATATCGTCTACCATAAATAAAGCTGTCACTCATCTCTTAATCCTTCATGCTGTCCCTCTCTCTCTGTCTCTCTGTATTTGGGTATCAGGAGAACTCACTCCTATGAAAAACGTTTACAAACACTCAGCCACCACTTTTAATCCTCAGCCAAACGCTCAACTCACTTTCTTGCCATTGTACTTATTCCATCTCGTACCAACAAAGCTACTCCACCACCCGTTCCTTCCTGCCCGTCCTTTCGAAAAAGCATATACCCCTGAATATTTCGTTCCCAGCTTTGATCTCCTTGTAACTATGTCTCCATAATGGCTATCAGATAATATCCATTAACCTCTATTTGTGCTGTTAATTCAATTATTTTGTTCCGAATACTACGTTACTATGTGCATATTAAGAGCCATTAATTTTCCCTTTTTACCATTTTTCCCCCTTTGACCCTATTTGCTGTTTTTTTTAATGTTTGTACACTCTGTCCCTTCCTGTCACACTCTGGGTATCATTACCTGAATAGCTGCCCTGCAAGGCTGCCATATCCTTTTGCTTTGTAAGCCTACGTATCCCCCCTCCAGAACCTTCCCCCCCTCTATTTAGTTTAAAGCCCTCGCGAGTTATTCGATTCGCCAGGACACAGGTCCCAGCGCAGTTCAAGTGAAACCCATTCCACTGTAACAGCTCCCTTCTACCCCAGTACTGATGCCAGTGCCCCATGAATTGAAACCCATTCCTCCCATACCAATCTCTGAGCCACGCATTTAATTCCTTGACTTTATTTATCCTGCGCCAGTTTGCCCGTGGCTCAGGTAGTAATCCTGAGATTATTGTCTTGGAGGTTCTGCTTTTTAATTTAGCTCCTAACTGTTCAAATTCTTTCAGCAGGACCTCCTTTCTAGTCCTATCAATGTAATTGGTACCAACATGGACAATGACAACTGGATCCCTCCCCTCCCACTCCAAGTTCCTCTCCAGCCCTCAGGAGATGTCCTTAATCTTGACACTGGGCAGGCAACACAGCCTTCGGGACTCGCGCTCACAGCTGCAGAGAACAGTATCTATCCCCCTAATTATACTGTCCCCTACCACTACTACACTCCCATTTCATGCCCCCACTTGAATAGCTCCCTGCACCACTGTGCCGTAGTCAGTTCACTCATCCTCCCTGCGGTCCCCGCTTCCATCCACACAGCTTGCAAGAACCTCTTAACTATTGGACAATTGCAGGGCCAAGGCTCCTCGAATGCTACCCCATGGGTCCCCAAACCTGCTTCACCTGCAGTCACACCCTCCTGTCCCTGATCACAGACCAAATTTGAAGAACTTAATCTGAGAGGTATGATCGCCTCCTGAAGCAAAGTGTCCAGGTAACTTCCCCCCTCCCTGATGTGGCGCGATGTCTGCTGTTTGGATTCCAGCTCCTCAACTCGGATCCGCAGTTCCTACAACTGCAAACATTTATTGCAGTGTTCGTTTTGGATCACCTTGGTACCCAGCAGTCCCACATGCTGCAGCAGCAACACATCACTCATCCTACCATCACTATCATGTTTTATTTACTTATTAATTAATTACTTTCAAATCCCTGCTCTTTACGTTTGAAGAATCCCCCACTCTTTACACTTCATTGTAATTAATTTTTTTTTACACACCAGTATCAATCTTATACTTAACAAGCTATTTTTAAGAAAATGAGAAACAAAAAGACTAGAGACCTAAACAGAAACTAAAGACCTTACTTTTACTTTAAAGACTAGAAATACTCACCAATCCTACTCACCAATCAGCTGCTTTCCCTGCACTCACGTCACGCTGCGGTTCATGATGTCACTCCATCGCTGGTCTCACTGCAGGTAGACCTCTCAATCCCTGCCTTTTATCCTCTACCATTCACTTCTCGCTCAAAATATGCTATTTTGAGCCTTAGAAATAGAATGAACCTTAATCCCTTACCAGGTACTCACCAATTAACCAGCTTCTTCTCCTGTAGCAGAGCAAGAATCAATTCCCGGAGGTTGAAAAGGTTTAGGCAAAGGCAACCAAACACCTCTTTCCCTCCCTCCGCTTAACTCCCTGAAGTGCTCAACAGATCTGGGTGTCCTAGTGCCTCACTCACAAAAGGCTAGTATGCAGGTACAACAAGTAATTAGGAAAGCTAATAGAATGTTATCATTTATTGTGAGGGGAATTGAATACAAAAGTAGGGAGGTTATGCTTCAATTGTACAGGGCACTAGTGAGACCTCATTTAGAGTATTGTGTACAGTACTGGTCACCTTATTTAAAGAAGGATGAAAATGCGTTGGAAGCAGGTCAGCGAAGGTTCACCTGACCAATACCTGGAATGGGTGGGTTGTCTTATGAGGAAAGGTTGGACAGGCTAGGCTTGTATCCGCAGGAGTTTAGAAGAGTAAGAGACAACTTGATTGAAACGTACAAGATCCTGAGGGGTCTTGACAGGGTGGATGTGGATGTGGAGAGGTTGTTTCCTCTTGTGGAAGAATCTAGATCTAGGGGTCACTATTTAAAAATAAGGGGTTGCCCCATTTAAAACAGAGATAAGGTGAAATTTTTTCACTCAGAGGGTTGTACGTCTTTGGAACTCTCTTCCTGAAAAGGTGGTGGAAGCAGAGTCTTTGAATATTTTTAAGGCAGAGGTGGATAGATTCTTGGTAAGAAAGGGGATGATAGATTATTGTGGGTAGGTGGGATGCAGATTTCAAGTTTCCATCATATCAGCCATGATCTTATTAAATGGTGGAGCAGGCTCGAGGGGCTGAATGGCCTACTCCTGCTCCTTGTTCATATGTTAGCAACAGGATGCAGGTCCAAGCACACACCCAACAGCCACTAAGTATTCTGCTGGACCTGGGTCTCCATGGCAATTGCCAACCTCTCCATGGGGGAAGCCATGTGCTCGCATGCCGGAGTCATGACAGAATTCATTGCTGAGTGGATTCCTCCACCAATTGCTACCAGATGTTCCGCTGCCTGTCTCTGTGTCTCCAGCAGGTACCTTGAAGCTGTGCCCAGGGGCATGGCATCAGCATGGGGCTTATCCACGGGCAGTCTCCAAATGTTAGGAACCTCAGCTTTCACGTCCTCCATCAGCTGCAGCGACATGTTTGTGATGTGACCCCAAGGCTAATCGCGAACATATTTCCACCATTGTGACTGTCTCTATGCTAGTGGAGTGTTCTGTCCAATCATCCTCAGGGCTGGAGCTCTGGCAGACTGCGGGCAACATGTCTCCTGACTGTGAGAATCTGTATAGAGAACACAAAGAATTAGCTTGAGGTTATGCACAATCCCATTTCCCAGTGCAGTGTCACACACGTTGTGATTAGAAGTGCGTGTACCTTTAAGGATGCATATCTTAAACTGTTGTCAATCATTATCCACCTCAACAGCATGTGATGTATTAGCTCCTTGACTTGTATTCAGTCTGCAGGAGTAGATGGTAGGAATCAGGTGCATATACTTAGCCTCCTGGTTAACCCTATATGTATATAGTCTTATCTTCAAATAAAGAACTTACATTATTCTTTCTCCAATCTTTGTTGTGTGATTGGTACTTTTACATAGAAGAGAAGAACATAACAATGTGTAACTCAGCATGCCCAGTTCTCGACACCAGATTGGAGACATTCTTACTTTGTTGGAGACATTCTCACCCTGGCCTTGCCATCTGTAGCTGAGAGTCTGTCCTGCTCCCCGGCCTGTTCAACCACCTCCTCTTCGTATAACACCTGGAAATTCAACCTCTTGAGGCCTTGGCAGGATTGGCAACGTCCTGCCTGCACCCCCCACCTCCCCCCCCCCACCGAAAAACTGAATGGGCCCTTCGACTGTGCATAACGAATTGGTTTGTCACCATGTGATTGCATCCCGCCTCCAAACGGAAGTCCCACTCACTTGTAGACACTTCGCCCTACAAAAGGATTTCACCCAAAGTGTCCGTGTTTCAGGAAAAGACACATTCTATGAATGCCTGGATCAGCCTCTCATTTGGTTGCTTTCGCGTCCTCAGCCTCTTCCACAACATAACACAACAATAAAGATGTTCCATGAAGAAATGTGCTAAACAGTATTTTGAGCAGAGCTGATTAAGAGTAGCAGCAAAAGCCTTCACTTAAACCCAAATGTTCTTTAAAGAACGCTACGTAGAGAGAAAATACCAATGAGTTAGCTAAATGTCCTCCTCCATGCTATATTGGCCCCTGGGATACGTGTTACAGATTCTGCCACCATATTTATAGTGGTGTTAATTACATGGGGTGGGTTTAAAGTGGAAATGAAGGACCATGGGTGAGAGGAGTTTGCCACAGTCCTGTCATCCCATTTACATGCAGAGATAACTACATTTGACATATCTTAAAAGGGGCTGGTAGCTTCTTGGCAGGAAAATACAGATGCAGTTCCGGAGACAAGATTTGAGGTTATAACTTTGAGGATCTGTTCTGTTGTTTTTAACACCCCAAATCAACCAAAACATGGGGGAAGTGGGTGTCTAACTGAGAGGAGAATCCCATTGTATTGTTCTTTTATTCTCTGGGTCAACATTTTCCATCTAAAGTGATTCGCATGTACCAGTAGAAATATTTAAATTATTTCCTGATATAGAAAAAGGTAAATTCCACAATCATCCATAAGAGCACTACAGTAATGCCATATGAAGTTAAATGGTTTTGTCACACACATTGGAGTTAGCAGCAATGTTAGGTAAAAAGAATTAAATTGCTTTATTATACAATATAATGCATCAGTGATGTTTAAGTATTAATATTATATTGAAAGTTTTGCCATGTATTAAAAATGAAATGAAATGCATTCACCTAAGTCTACTTGCAAAAATTAAAGCTGATTCACTATTTGACTTATAGCACTTGCAGCACTTAAATTTGAAAATATTAGAATATGGCTGAATCACTTAAGCTAATCAGTTCTGCTGTCTCTAGTTGGCTAAGTTAGTATCTAATTCACCTGAAGTAATAATTTATTGCCCTGTTAAACCTATATTGGAATATTTGGAGCAGTTTTAAACTGACATTATCCCCATCATTAAAGCAAGCTAGGTAACTATAGGGCCTGAAGACTTTCATGGGAAATAGTTTCAGACCCATTTGAATTAGGTGTCAATGTGTAGGAGAAAGTGATTGGAAGAAAGAAATTTCAATCATATAACAACTTGGGACATCCTTTAGTTTTACTTTGACAGTTACAGTAGTTGGGACATGTTAATGGTGTGATTCAAAGGAAATGTGTAATCCCATTACCAGCAGCTTTGAAAGTTAAAAGCAAAAGCGCTGGAAAAATGCTGGAAAGGTCTGGAAGAAGAGTTCCGAAGAAGAGCCATATTAGATGCAAAACGTTCACTCTGTTTCTCTCTCCACAGATGCAGCCAGACCTGCTGAGTTTTTCCAGCACTTTCTGTTTTTATTTCAGATCTCCAGCATCCACAGTATTTTGTTTTTATTTTACTAATAAATTTTACTTCATTCTGATAAAGGGAATGATTTTTTGACTTACAGCCAGAGAGCACAATCCATGAATTCCAACTGTATTTATAGGTAACATGCTCTGGAGTTATGTGGCACATTAACGCCAATTTTTGTGGCATGCTGCTTTGACACAGCAGTTGGTAAAGGCTGAGTTATTTAAAATCCCAGAGGGAAACTCAAAACAACTGTCATAACCTACATTTTCAATTGGTCGATCTGAGATGCAGTTCTGAATTCAGAAATGAAACCCACCAAGCCTCAGGAGGTTTTTTATATAAATTAAATTAAACATTTATTAATTTAACAACAAATTTAAACACATACAAATTACTACCATAATGGCTATTAAACAAATCCCCAAATTAATCATTCCCAGGTAATCTTCCCTAAGGCAACAATAACCCATAGACTTAAACAGACACCAGGCAAAGCACATTTTATCTTACAAATTCAAAATGAAGTTCCTTTCAATCTGTTTCCTTTGCACTATTGTAGGCTTACAGGTGACTTAGATCTCACATGCCTCTGACTCACGCACAAAACTCTTTTCTGTATATACTTAGCCTCCCCTTTGAATATAAATTCTCACTGTATCAGCAGGCCCTTTGAACTCCACCTCTTCTGACAATAAAGCCCCTTTCATAGTACCAGTTTTAGTAGTCATATAAACATATTGCTTGGTGTCTCCTAGCTAGGTGCATGATTTCACCCCCAACTTTTGTATGGTTTATTCAACAAATTGCAAATGTACTCTTTACCTTAACTCCCTTACTGTTTAACATCTCAAAACTATTGTACATCAAAGCACCCAGGCTAGCTGTCTTTAATCCAATTAAGACAAACACACTCATACCCACAGATACAGACCCTACTACAAGTCCAATTTAAAATAATTTTCAATAATATTATATACATTAATATCTTCATGACACGTGCCCAATTAAATTCTGCAGCAAGGTTCTATGGCATATTACCAAGTGCGCACCACATATTTATGTCCAGAGGAAAATGTGTAAGAACCGCAATAAATGTATTAGCAAAAAACAACTTTGGAGAACAGTGAGCGATTTATAAACTTACAGTATCTGACAAAGGAGGAAAGGAGATGGAGGCATGAGTAGAATAGAAGCTGATTTCACAGCCAGCAACACTTAGCTTGGCCACCCTTGACAGATCATTGAACCATTTCTTACACTGTTGACCATTCTAGAAGTGATGGCCTGAGTGCCCAAGAGTCAGTCCTTTCTTGTCTGTTCCTTACTGATAAATGTTTATTCAAATGAATTCTAAATTTATGTTGTGCAGCTTAAGCATTCAAGGTTTTCAGGCAATGGGCAGAATTGTCCTAGATTTGGATTAAGTGTAGCAGCGGGTGGATGAACGGCATTTTACCTGCCGGCCGCAATGGCAGCTTCTCACACCGTATCGTCCCAAACCCGCCGCATTAATTATACATTCCCGGGAAGCACGCTGTTTCCATAGCGGGCAGGCTCTCATTCGCCCACCACGCCATCACCTCGCCACTTCATCACGCTGGACACCATATTTAAAGTCCAGCCATGCGCACACCTTTCAGTGCTTCCAGCCCATGACTGCCACATGGAAGACAAGATGACCGCAAAGGGCAAAAAGAATGCAGCCCCACCCCCACACCCCCACTCCTGGTTTAGTTTGGCAGCCCCTCGAGCACCTTTTGAACGGAGGCCCACCATGGTGTCCTCGATCCCTTCTCTGGCTGCAGGAGGGGCAGTGGCATCACCAATCTGGCTTGGGAGGTGGCAGCAGCGGTGGTCAGCGCCAATGCCCTGCAAAAAAGGACAGCCACCCAGTGCAGAAATAGGATGAATGATCTCCTCCATTTCGCCAGGATAAGTTACTCTCCTCATCACTCTCAACTCACACACTCACAAACCCATCACACATCCACAGGCCCTCACTCATTGTCAGTGAAAGGGACATCACCATTCACTCTTTCACAAACACCTTCAATGTCCTCATCCCATCCATGGGACTGCTCACCACCTGCACAGGCCAGGCACACCTATCATCTGGCCTGGCAGGCATCCTGCTTACTCTTTCCATCTCTATTCATGCAGGACAAGCTGACACACAACAAGAGAGAGAGGTCGTTTACTGATGGAGGAACACCTGACATCAAGGTCCTCACGGACTTCAAAAATAGAGCCATCCAGGTGGCCAGCGAGTATTTGGACTGTTCCTGCGCTGACGGTGAGGTCGGCGCTGCTCTACCAAGTGAGGATTCAGCAATGCAACATCCATCAGACAAGCATGCTGTGAGTGATGTGCCCTGTTTCACAGGCCACTGCCATGTAATAATTATCTCCCCTTGCTTTCACAGGTACATCTGGGAAACTGACAAGAGAGACCATGACCCGGGGCCTCCAATCAAACCCTGAGGGAAGCTCAGAAGAGGAATCCATTGAAACCCCCCCGAAGACCCATCATGGCACTCACCCACACCCTCCACCAGCGCAGAGGCACACACCTCAGTGGGACCTAACTTTAGAGTAGCTTCAGGATCACAATCTGGTGAGCACATCGCACTTTCTGATCCACAGCAGGCGGAGGCAGGGACTTCCCAGGTCCCCGGCACTCAGGAGACTGCTGGAGGCCAGGAATCTGCTGAGTCTGAGTCAGATGATGAGCCTCTGGACTCGGCCGTGTCACAGTTGCTGGAGCTGCAAAGGCAAGCTCAGGAACATCAGGAAGGGATGTCCGCTGCACTCCACAGATTGCAAGGCACGATAGAGGGGTCCATCCACCTTCAGGCTGAGGTGATAGCGCTGGCATGCCAATGCACTGAGGTCAACACTGGTAGGATGGCGCCCGCCATGGAGACCTTAGTCCAGGACGTCGCTCCTGCACTGCTGCCCGAGATGAACTCCATCACCAACACATTAATTGAACCCAACGGCTTGTACATGAGAGGGGTGCAGGGCAGCCTGATCTCACTCCAGCTACCCCTTCACCTCAAAGCCAGGGGCCTTCGGGCACCCATAGGGAGGAGGATCAACAAGTGCACACCTGGAGTCATCATCTAGGTGACTCCGGGAGTGTCTGGCCCATCAGAATCCCCTCTTCCTGTGACCCCAGCAGCTCCAACTCCACAGGCCAAGGAGGGTGCCACTGCCACAGATCTGCCTTCCAGGTCTCGACCCGCTAAGGTCATCACAGACAAGGTGTAGCAGTCAGCAGGCTCCACTTCCACTGTGGATGTCTGGGGAGCACCAAAACATAGCGGCAGTGTTAGGAGAGTTAAGAGGATGTAACTCTTTTGAGTACATTCACAGTTCTTGACTTTTTTTTTCCGGGAGTGGGACATGAACCCACAACCTTCTGACTCAAAGGCGAGGGTGCTATGAACTGAGCCACAGCTGACACCTCTAAGAGGATGTAACTCTTTCAAGTTATCAACAGTCACAGATTGTAACTCTTTTGAGTACATTCACAGTTCTTGGTTTCCGGGAGTGGGACATGAACCCACAACCTTCTGATTCAAAGGCGAGGGTGCTATGAACAGAGCCACAGCTGACACCTCTAAGAGGATGTAACTCTTTCGAGTTATCAACAGTCACAGATTGTAACTCTTTCGAGTACATTCACAGTTCTTGGTTTCCGGGAGTGGGACATGAACCCACAACCTTCTGATTCAAAGGCGAGGGTGCTATGAACAGAGCCACAGCTGACACCTCTAAGAGGATGTAACTCTTTCGAGCTCGAGTTATCAACAGTCACAGATTGCAACTCTTTCGAGTACAATCACAGTTCTTGGTTTCCGAGAGTGGGACATGAGCCCACAACCCTCTGATTCAAAGGCGAGGGTGCTATGAACTGAGCCACAGCTGACACCTCTAAGAGGATGTAACTCTTTCGAGTTATCAACAGATCGCATGTAACTCTTCTGAGTGCATTCTCAGTTCTTGGTTTCCGGGAGTGGGACATGAACCCACAACCTTCTGATTCAAAGGCGAGGGTGCTATGAACTGAGCCACAGCTGACACCTCGACAAGAGGATGTAGTCCCAAGAATGTCTCCCTGGCTATGGCTGCTTGTTCTGATGAGCAGTGTTCGTGTCACTCAGATGTGAAACCTTTCTGCACAAGATAAAGGCAGGTGTCTCAGTCCAGGGCCTCTTCCCTGTGCTCTGTGCAGCCTTCAGACCAAAGTGATTGTCCTGCCTCACACTTCCTGTCACATTACTGATGCCTGCACCTTGATGGTGCTTGTTACTGCTGCCAGAATGTCGTAGGCAGGTGTCGCAGAGTTCCATCGCTCTCTCTGTGTGCTCTCAGCACCTTTAAGATGGGGCTGGCCCCATCTTGTCAGCATTTGTGATCAGTGACACTGTGCTCTTGAAGGGCTCAGTTGCTGAAGGCGGACAAAAGCTCAGGTGCTTTTAAAGCTTCATTGCAGCACCTCCAGGATATGACCCTGATCATAGAGCACAAGTGAGCTGCCCTTGGCCAGACAGGAGTCAGACATTCTCAGAGGCTATGTGAAGATCTATGGAGTGTCCTCACTGCATGTCATCATCATCCTGCTGCAAATGAGTGAGTATTAGGGCCTCCACTGCATCTCCATGACAGGAGCAATCTCACAGAGGGAATATGCGCTGCCATAAGCCAGACTGGAGTCAAACATTCATAGATGCAATGTGAGGATCTATGGTGTCTCCTCATTGCATGTCTTCATCATCCTCCACAAATCTAGCATATTGAGGCCTTTCGAAGTGTACCTGCCTTGTCTGGCCAGTGTGAGAGCCTCATCGCCGTCATCGTCAGCTTTGAGAACCTCCTCACCCTCATCACTGTTGATGTCCTCCTCATCGGAGGAGACCTCCAGTTCCTCCATATTCCCCTCAGCCAGCTCCTCTCCCCGTTGCCATGCCAGGTTGTAAAGGATGCAGCAGGCAACGATGATGCATGACACCCTCTGTGGACTGTATTGCAGGGCTCCACCAGACTGGTCCAGGCACCAGAATCACATTTTCAGCATCCCGATGGTTTGCTTCACCAAGTTGCGAGCTGTAGCATGAGCCGTATTGTACCTTCGCTCTGCTGCAGCTGAGGCCACCACAAGGATGTCATCAACCACGGCCTCTGCGGGTAGCCCTTGTCCCCGAGGAGCCAACCCTGCAGCCTCTGTGGACCCTGGAAAACACCAGGGATCCGTGACTGACTGAGAATGTAGGAGTCGTGGACACTCCCTGGAAACCGTGCGCAGACCTGCAGGATGCATTTGTGGTCGTTGCACATCAGCTGCACGTTCAGCGAATGGAAGCTCTTGTGGTTGACATAGTTTACCCCTTCTGAGATCTGAGCCCTATGTGAGTGCAGTCAATTGCACCCTGCACCTGTGAGAAACTCGAGATCTGGACAAATCCAATTGCTCTTGGATCCTGGTTCTCTTGGTCCCATGTGAAATGCTTAAAGTTATGTGCCCTGGCAAAGATGGCATCCGTGACCTCATGGATGCATTTGTGGGTGGAGACTTGTGATATCCCATGGAGGTCGCCTGTGGAGCCCTGAAAGGAGCCAGTGGCATAAAAATAAGTGCCACAGTCACTTTCATGACCACTGTCAGTGGATGCCCTCCATGTCCCCGTGGCGCCAAATCCTGCAGCAGGTGGCAGATGTGACCGACCAGTTCCCTAGACATGCACAGTCTTTAGCGACACTGGTTTTCGTTCACCTGTAGGAATGAAAGGCGGCGTCTATAGACCCTGGGTCTAGCTAGGCGCCAACCAATGACGTCTCGCTGTGGCTCTTCAGTGGCATGTGTGGGAGCCCCAGCCGCCCCTTCTTCCTGAGGATGCTGTTCCTCCCTCTGTGCAGCCAGGCACCTGCATTGCTCCCTTCTCCATTGCCTCCGCTCTCTGTACACCATGAGGCATACAGCTAGTTCACCAGGCTCCATGCTCCTGATGTACTCCTCCTGCAGGATGAAAGAGAGACATGCGCGGTTTAGCTTGGGTGTACTAAGAACCTCTCTTGGTTAAGTCTGAAGGTCCCTTTACGCATCCTGGAGAGTGCTGGCCACCGCTCGGATGGCCAGAGATTAGTGAGCTACATGGATGCCCGAAACCCCACCTTCCTCTGCCCCTTGCCCTTTGACTGCATGCTGTGCTCTCAGCTCAGGCACAGGTAAACTCCTAACCTGCACTGCAAGGCTGCACTGTTAGCTTGAAGCATCAGGGAGACTGGTCCAAACCAGGATGATGACATTGCAAGGGACTGTGAGCGACTCCACCAGTGACTGCTCCATGGCCAGCTTTAGCAAGGAAATTGTACAATGTGCCCTGTCGTCCAACTATTCTGCAGTCCAGTAAAACATTCATTAGTTTGCAGACTGTGCCCAAGGGGTGAAAAGCTCTGGAACACTTGGTGGCACTTTGATACCTCTGCATTGCAGGAGTGGAGAGATAAGCTAGAGGCCCGACTCCATGCATATCAATGTGGCTGTGCCTGAACTGTCCCAAATGCAGAGGAATGGTCACTTTATACAAGGTGTAAATGCGTGGCTGCTTCTCAACCCACCCAACCCGCATGTGCTTGTGCACCATCTTCAACCGCAGGGCAGCCCTTGCCTCCACCCCCAAGTTGCCTGAACTGCAGGAAAGCCCTTGCACCCCCACAACGCGTCTCAGCCTTGAAGTCCAACAGGTGACCTGGGAAAGCGCTGCACAATGTTACTGTGCATTCACCTCCTAGTTCCCCTCAAAGTGCAGCCCGCCAAGTGCGTGCCTTATGTATGCCTTTGTGAAACACACCAGTGTGCAATCACGTCGATGTGGGTGGACGATCCAGCATGGGCGTTTGATTTTAGCAGGCTGGCCTTATGATGATATGCAGGTGTATTACAATGAAGCTCGCGATGTTCGATGGAGGGAAACGCAGCCCGCCATCGATGGGCTGAGCGAACGACCACAACGTTGTGAAACCAATTTCTGGCCTTCTTGCCACATTGTCCACTCATGCCGCCAAGTATGCCTGATGCCAGCGGGCACAGAAGATTCCGCCCAACGATTTTCTCTCTTGCTGACACATTGTAGTTTTTGACCAAACTGGCTAGTCAGTTTGACTAGAATGCACCAGGGACTGAAAGAGATAATATCCATCTCCATGTCTCATTTCTTTTAGCAGGATCATGGTGCAGAGGGTCAAAGTTCCTGGTGGATTTTCCTGCCATTTGTCCTTATTACCATGAATTCTGGAGATCACCTAGTGAAGATTGTGATAGACCCAAGGTAGCATTGATAATGGCCCAATTTCTGTAAAGAAAGTTACAGGGCTTATTGCTGGAAGCTTTATTCACCTTCAGGGCTCTCCTGCCCTTTTCAGACCTTTCACCTCCTCTTTGATGCTACAACAGTGGCCCCACTGTAGCTTTATTTTGCAGCCCAAGCAGGAGAAGGTTCCATCAATGGGGATCCCACCCAGAACTCACCCTGCATGGCAAATGACCTCAACCAGGGGAAACGAGTCAGGGTTCCAGTAGTCTAAGGTGAAGTGTGAAATTTGGCCCATTGCGATACCACAGCGAAGAGGGGAAACCAACCCGGGTTTCATTTTGCAACTGCTTATCATTGTATTTCCATGTTTTCTCCATTTCAGGTAATGTCAAAGAATGGTATATTCCAAAGTACATCACTGATTTGATTAGAAACTTCAATTTCCACCCTGACAGTTCAACAGGAAGAAGGTAAAATCGATCTCCATTGCCAGTCAGGCTGTCACAATCTTATCGGTCACTGATGGACTTAGTTTGCTTCTCTGTGCTACAAATAGATGTATTACTTATTTATGTTTAACATTAACTTTAACATTGTCTGATCATGTGACAGCACTCAACAAAGCACCATGTCTTACCACTATTTGGCCTGCTTCCAAGTTTAATTTAATTGGTGTCTTAAAAGAAGTTCAAAGTAAAGGATTTAGTTGTGTGACAGGACTAATTGTAGCATTGCCAGTTTAATCAAATGTAATGGAATGGATAGAGAATCATATGTGACCGAACAAAAATACTCTTTACATGTAAATTCCCAATATCAGCATGCCCTTTGGTAGGTATGTAGCCCCTGCCCATTTGTTTTGAAATGCCTGCTTTAATATTTTTGTCTTTAACAATCATGAACAGGTCATTCAAAACAGTTTCTTTGTGCTTGTCTTTAACAAATATTACTTTAATACCTTTAGAGTGATACATTACTGTTCACTAAGAGTAATTTGGTTTAAATCCAATACAAACAAATGATAAATTTTTGAGTTAATTTCTTTTCTATCTGCCCTTTAATATTCACACAAATTGTTATCCTATTTCAGCAAGGAGAGCAGTACACAAGAAATGCCTGTTTTTCAAAAAGCATTGCATTAATGGATTGTGATATAAATATAATTGTATTGATACTTTTAAAAAATAACAAAAACTTGCATTTATATAGCACATTTAACATAGTAAAATCTCCCAAGGACCACTATCAAACAAAATTTGACACTGAGTCACCTAAGGCAATATTATCAAAATGATCACATGCTTGGTCAAAGGGGTAGGTTTTAAGGAATGTCTTAAAGAGGAAGGAGAGAAAGAGAGGTAAACAGGTTCAGGGAGTGAAGTCTAGAGCTTAAGGCCTCAGCAGTTGAAGGCTTGGCTGCCAATGGTGAAGTGAGTAAATTCGAGGATGCACAAGAGGCTAACGCTGGAGGAGTGCAGAGTTCACGGATGGTTGTGGGACTGGAGGAGGTTACAGAGATAGGGAAGGGCAAGGCCATGGAAGGATTTGAAAACAAGGATGAGCATGCTAAAATCAAGATATCACTCCACTGAGACTTAATGTAGGTTAGAGGGCACAGGGGTGATGGGTGAACAGGACTTGGTGTGAGTTAGGATATGAGTAGCGAGAGTTTTGGATGACCTTACATTTATGGACAGTGGAAAGTGAGACACCAACTAGGAGTGCGTAGGAATTGCCAAGTCTAGAAGTAACAAAGGCATGGATAAGTGCAGAAGATAAGATGATAAGGCAGGAGCAGAGTCAGGCACTGTTACATAGATGAAATTGGTGATCTTTGGGATGTCGCGGATATGTGGTCAAATGCTCATCTCCGGGTTAAATGCAAACAAGATTGCAAGAAATCAGGTTCAGACAGTTGCCAGGGAAAAGGAAAGAGTCGGTGGCTAGGAAACAGAGTTTGTGATGGGGACCGCAGACAATGGTTGTTGCCTTACCAATATTTAGTCAAAGAAAATTTTTGCTCATCCAGGGCTGGATGTTGGACAAGCAGTACATTGTCTATTTGAATAATTTATGGGGATCGATCTCATTGTGATAATTATTACTGCTTACTTTTAAATGGATTAGCATCTGTGTTATTATAGTGCATAGAGGAATAAATGCAAAGCTCTAATGGATGCAATATATATGCAACGCACAATGAGGAATACAACCCATTTATTTTTTATTATGCTGTCACAAACCTGACATACCACTGTAGAGCAGCATCTAGATGGATAGATTGCACAGATGTATAATGCTCACAACTTGGCTCAGTGAAGAATTGGTCAAATTATTCAAATTTACCGCCTGAATAAACAGAAATGAGTCACTGATCCATTGAAGATGAACATGACTTACTACACCAGTGTCAATAAAGGGTACAAAACAGTAATTAAACAAAGATCACACAAGAGATCGTATTACACTGATCCTGAACTGATGTGTCAGTACAAATGCAAAATTGGTTTCATTGGCACTCAACTGTCATTGTCAGAGATACATCAACATATCTCAGCACCACTCTGTAAAATGTCAAAAGGGTTCCTCAATGTAGTATAAAGGGTTAATAGCTATTATGCTAATAGCTAGAGTGCATCATCAGTGGTGTTAGATGATGTCAGAGCCGGGTCATGATAATAATACATGGTGGCAGCGGTCTACGAACCATTTGCTAAGGACCTCAGCTGATGCCAATAAAGGCAGGAAAAGTGAAGGCTATTGGCCCACAGAGCACACTCGAGAAATGCCCGCAGGAGCAATCAGAGCAACTAACCACTACCGGAGTCCACAACAGCCAACTAGAAGTACACAGAGCTTTGGAGAAAGTCTGCCCAAGCCCCTGGACCTTGTGGAGGGCCTTGACCAAGCTGTGCACTGGAGAAACGGGCAGCGCCAAT
The DNA here is from genome assembly GCF_964194155.1 of Cetorhinus maximus. Classification (NCBI taxonomy): domain Eukaryota; kingdom Metazoa; phylum Chordata; class Chondrichthyes; order Lamniformes; family Cetorhinidae; genus Cetorhinus; species Cetorhinus maximus. Next base: position 40,019,214 of record NC_135894.1, read on the forward strand.
TCAGTTGATACTGGACTGCCTCCAGACTTGCTCAGAAACTAGATAAGGTTCAGGTCAATGTTCTCTGTGCAATTGGCAACTGTGTCGACAACATTTTAAGAAGACAGAGGTTGATGAAGAAACCTCTAAATATGAAGAAGTCGTCAAAGCCATCAATTCCTACTTTGGCTATGGCGCAATACTATAATACACTGCACAAAACTCAACCAGCACAGCCAAGAACCTGGAGAGAATATTGATTCTTTTGTAAATAATCTGTATCACTTAGCAGATAACTGTGAGTATGGGACATTGAGAGAGGTGCTCATCAGAGACCACATCATAGTGGCGGGGCAGGTCGAAGTGCACAAGTGAAAAAGTGAAAATCCTTCCTGCATTCACCAGACTAATAGACAGTAGCAAAATGTAGGATTTCCCTGACTTCAGCCACTGAAATCTACCGGCCATCAAGAACAGTATCCACAGCTTTGTCAGGCTTCTTATAGTCCAGAGACAATTTAGCTTTGTCTAAAGCCGTACAGTTAGCCTGACAGACTGAACTTTGCCAGCAAAGAAGGTTATTCATCTGGGGTGATAGGGAGTCTTCCTGGGGGCAGACCGCCAACTCGGTCCAATTCATGAACTATAGCGCTATCAGCATGCCCCCCATTAAAACAAAGCCAGTATGGCACCATTGTTCCATGTCCACATTGTGGCAGAAAAGAACTTCATTGGTGCAAAGCTTGCCCAGCCATTAACACAAAGTGCTGCTTCTGCCTCAAGAGGGGGCATTTTAAACTAGCAGCAGGAAAATTCCATTTTCAGGTCAAAAAGTTAGAGGGAGACCAAGTAGTATCCAGAAAATAGAAGATATCGAGGAACACGAAGTGCCTTTCTTGGGTAAAGTTGCAAACTCTAAGGACACCTTTTGGACTGCAGACATCATGGTCAATGGCCACAAAACCAATTTTAAGTTGGATATTGGTGCAGGAGTGTCCATTCTGCCTGATATGGTACCATGGCTGAAGCCTGAATTTCTCCATCTATGACTCGACTGCATGGTTCAGGGGGCACTTTACTCAAGGTGCAAGGTAGATGACTGCCACACTTCACTATAGGGGAAGAGAAATTACAGAAATTCTCTGTTATCCCAAATCATGGATGCTCATTACTGAGCCAGATAGCCTGCTTAGATTTACAAGGTAGAAGAGCTGAACAACCAGGATAAACCAAATAAGTAAATAAAAGAGAATTGCTGAAATTGTTTATAGATCTGGGGAAGCTCCACAAGGCTTACCGCATTACTTTAAAGCCAAATGCCAAGCTGGTGTGTTTGTTTACCCCATGAAAGGTCCCCCACCCTCTCTTGAAAAAGGTGGGGCAAGAAACCAACTCCAAGCTACACCAGGGAGTGACATTGCCAGTAACACAGCAAACTTCTTGATGGTCCGGCATGGCACCTGTACCTAAGACTAATGGCTCACTTCGCATTTGTGTGGACCTCACACATTTGAACAATGGCGTAGAGAGAGAAGTCCACCCCATGACCCTGGGCAATGAAAGCTTGGCAAAGATTGCAAGGAACTCAGTTTTTAATAAAGATGATGCCAATAAGGGTTTCTGGCAGCTCCCATTAGACAAGGAGTCAAAATTGTTAACCACATTTATCACAGCCTTTGGCCGGTACTGTTTTAATCCCATACCATTTGGAATTGTCTCAGCACCCGAGATCATTCAACGTACCCTGACTGACATTTTGGAAGAGCTGAATGGAGTTATCTGCCATATGGATGATATTCTCATTCATGGATCCACCACGGAGGAGCACGATGCCAGGGTGTGAATGGTGTTACGATGTTTACAGACCACAGGCCTCATACTTAATCATAAATGCAAGTTCTCTAAACCCAAAATCAACTTCTTAATCCACATTGTTGACCCATCTGGCATCCAAGCCAACCCTCAGAAAACTGCAGTCATCAATAATTTCCCATCACCCCTTAAGATTACAGAACCTCAATGCTTTATGAACATGGTTAATCAGCTGGGTAAGTTCCTGCCCAATCTTGCACACGTCAATGAACCATTACAACTACTCCTGTAGCAGGATCAGGCCTGGTTCTGGGACGGACACCAGCAGAAGGCATTCGATACAATCAGGGACATGCTCATGTCCACAGAAATGCTGGCCCATTATGACCCAGACCTACCCACCATACTCGCGGCTGATGGATCGTCTATTGACCTAGGGACCATATTGTTTCAAATTCAGCAAGACAGTTCTCACAGACCAGTATATTATGCCTCCAAGGCACTGACTGAAACAGAGCAGTGGCACACTGTCATTGAAAAAGGGACCCTGGCCATCACACGGGCTTTCAAAAATTTCTTGGATTATGTCCTGGGATACAAATTTGTGATCCAGACCACCCATAAGCCACTAGGTACTCTGCTCAACACCAAGGGATTGGTGAAGATACCACCCTGCATTCAAAGGTTTCAATTACGGCTCATGAGGTTTGATGCCAAAATAGAATACATCCAGGGTAAGCACCAGACCACAGCTGATGCATCGTCTCACATTCCTGACGGGAAACCAGCACAGAGTCCTATGTCTCCTTGTCTACTAGGTCCCTTCTGTTGACCACCCAGAAACTAGTAGAAATTTGAGCAGCCTAGAAAGCTGATGCTGAGTATGCACAGATACGGGAGTACTGTACTGGATGGCCTGTACATTCCTAACAATTGTATTCTGAAGCAGTACTTCAAACAGCATCACCACCTTATCGTCATGAATGACTTGTTATCTACAATGATTGGATTGTCATTCCCAAGGTCCTCAGGCTAGACATTCTCCGATGGCTGCACCAGGGATACCTGGGTATTGCCAAGTGCAGGGCTAGAACCTGCAATTCAGCCTGGTGGCCAGGTATCTCCAAAACAACTCATGATTTCCAATTGTACAACATGTACCATCCATAGACAAGACCACCAGGAGCCACTGATTGCTTCCTCCTTCCCATTCCGATGGTGGAACCACCTCAGCATGGACCTATTTGTCTGCAAAAGTAAAACCTTTCTTATCATCATGGTTTATTACTCTTGCTAGATTGAGGTCAAACGGTTACATGGGCCCACCTCGGCAGCGGTTATTGCCATGGTCAAAGAAATTTTTTGCCACACATGGCATCCCCAATTTGGTTGTCTCTGATAATAGTCTCCAGTTCGTCAATGACTACTTCAAATGCTTCACAGAGACATACAGCTTTGTCGACATCACCAGCTCACCTAGATCCCCACAGACAAATGATGAGGATGAAAAAGGGGTCCGTACCATTAAACCCTTACTGAACTTGGCCTTACCGAGTTACCAGTCTACACCACTGCAGAACTGTCTGGCTCCATTAGAACTCTTAATGGGTACAAGATTATGTACACAGCTCCTGAGTCTCCCATAAACCCTCCAACCATGCCTCAAGGCACCAGAGATTGAAAAGGTTGAAAGAAAAAGAGGACCACTACAGGGCACATCAGGCCCTGAGATACAACCATCGCCACCTAGTGCAGGATTTACCAACACTCTCACCAGGGCAGTCTGTCTGAGTTCGAAACCAGAACCCACCTGGCCACGTTTTGAGTCAGTCCATTCATCCACACTCCTACCTGCTGCACACTGACCACAACATCTGCAGGCAGAACAAATCCGCTCTGGTATGTACCAGTAGACAGCCTCTACAAGAGTGGATAGACCACCCTGAATGGGCAGCTCTAGAGAAGCCCTGCTGTGTTCAGCAGAGCAGGTGTCAAGATCTGTGGCGGTCTGCTACATACTGCTCAACTTGTCCATCATGAGTTGACTGCTCTTGCCACCAGCTACACAGTGAGCAGCTGAGGAAGATGAAGTAGAAGAAGAGGGGGAAGACATATCTAGAAAGTCCCTTTCTGTCCTGGCATTCCATGAAAAACTCATCAGACTGCGATACAAGTAACTGTAATCCCCCACTTCCCCGTTCAACAACAGTCCAACACCTTACATTCTGTTAGTCTTTGACAGTCACAGAGTCCACTTGGCCATCATACAAAATAAAAGCTACCATATTAGAAACATTACATAACAAATTTATAAGCGAAATCATGCCATCACTCATCTGCATTTCCTTAGAGTCTGTCATCCATGAGCTTTTGCCTGGCCTAGTGCTTCCCCAGTGGTTTTAGGGTTCTGTAGGATTCTCGGCTTTCATAATATATTGATGTAAAAAATGGCTATCTTATCCGGTTGAAAAAATAATTTATTTTCGCTACAAAAATTTACAATTACAAACTTTTCTTTAATATTAATTCAGAACAGTACTGGGAATCCATGTAATGCAATAAGTTTGTTGCTTATTTGACTTAGCAGCAGCGCTAGAAAAATATCATTAAGGTTTTATACTAGGAACTCTACCATGTACTTTTTAAAGAGCTGGAAGTGTTGCCTTAAGTCTCTTAATGGTAATGAAACAGTGACTTTCAGCACTGATGGTATAATGCTGTTGGAGCATAAAGTCTCATGGGTTCTGTTGAAGGGTCATGAGGACTCGAAACGCCAACTGTGCTCTTCTCCGCCGATGCTGCCAGACCTGCTGAGTTTTTCTGTTTCTGTTTTTGTTTTGGATTTCTAGCATCCACAGTTTTTTGTTTTTATCTCATGGGTTAATTGGATGTGCCCTTTAAAATTGGTCAAATTGCTGTCTTGCAGAAATTACTTATCTCTGTGCTAAGCCCATATAGAAATGTACAAAGCCGTGCTAGTATTGTGAAAAATGCCTGCTGCCCAGACTGCATTTTTCTGCCTGGCAGTAATTGGGTGGTGAAATTATCACTCTAATATTCCCTGCAAAATATGATCTTACTGTTTTTACATACATCATACGAATCATCATACAAATTGCACAAAATTTATATCAGCTGTCTCCATATCTGCTGTTGTGCTTGTTGTTTATACTGCATGCTCAGCAGAAGAATAAAAATAATTTTTTTAAATCCACGTTGATTGCACCTTTTTTTTTTGGTTTGCTGATTGCGTTCCTTCCATGTTCTGGATTGCTCTGCTAGCTTTCCAGCAGTGCACAGAGATTTTATCACATAACATTCACAAGAATGCACATTTTGAACAATGGATTCAGAGGAAAGTATAAAACTGCAGAATATTAGCACAGCTATGTGAATATTTTAAATTTATATTCTACAAAATCTATGACCTAACCAATTCAAAATGTATTCAATAATTTATAACCCAAATTAAATATGACCACATTCTGCATCATAAATTGTCTGCATGGTTCCTGCACTAAGTGACTTGATTCCTATGCAGCAGGTTTTTACATTTTTGACTGGAAAGGTTTAAGTGTTGTTTTGAAATTTCTCCAAGGTAAATGCTGTATTGATATTAACATAATGCATAGACTTGAGATGTTATGGTCTATCTAGCTGGAATATGTTATTCACAAGTTTTTTTTAAGTATAGCCATTTTGAATCAGATGTCAGAGAAAGTAGCTGCGAAATTCCTGTTAGTATTATTGTTTATACCAGCGGGGATTGTGTGGTTGAGTTCATGAACATAATGCTTCCTGCCTGCTCAGTACAGCTTTTGGAACTTCTGGGGGCGTCTTAGCAGACAGAGCGGTTTCTTGCATCAGTGTCTAACATGTAAACCTGGCCATTAAAGGTATTTAAGTAGACAGTCAACATTGCCAAACTAATTGGCCACTCTTTCAATGCATTAGTTTCACCTAAAATTGCAATGAACATCCAAGATCATTCTGGCATCTCATGTTGGGAACGAAAGCAAATTTTTGCTTTACAAAGAACTAAAGATATATGGCTTAAGCACTGCATTCGTGGCTTAGACAGGAGAGAGAACTAAGAACATTTTTAAATGATATTTATCGTGCTTATGTCTCAATGTAATGAGAACCAGTTATTTCAATTGCAGCCATACTAATTTACAAATTTATATATAAACTTGCAGTTAACTGGGACCAAAGCCAAAGCATCACAATGCATTACCTTATTTAATATTAATTGTTAAATTTTATTGCAAATTTATACTTTTAACAATATGTCACAGATATTAGTTGGGATCCTGGGGCCCTCATTTCCCTGGGCTTTGAACTGCCAAGAATCTGCATGTGAGCCAGCTATAACCGGGATTATGGCGATTGATGGTAATTGCCTCTTTAGGCTACCTCCTCCCATGCCTGCTGCAAAAGGCACTTCCGAGGGGTAGATGTTAGCCCCTTGAAGTGGGTGCCTTTTCTCTCTGAGTCGTTGATGGAAGGATTTGCAGCACATGACCAATCAAACCGGGCTTACTTAGTCAGTAATCCTCAAATCTATGCAGTATTGGCAACGGTCAGCTAACTTTGTTTCCCCATCATTATTTCAAGCATTTTCCTGTCTGTTAATTGCAATGAACATCTAAGTTAAAGATTTAGTGCTGTTCTCTGTCATTCACTGGCCCAGCATGTGGGAGAGATTTAGTTTAGCCCACCAACTACATCCAGGCAAATAAGTGTAAAACAGTGCTCTCATTGAAAACTCTCAGAAACCAACTAAGTTTGCTGTGATGAGCAGATAAACAGGAATTTGGGGTGGAATTTTCTATTTCATGTGGTGGCAGGCAGGTTTCCCGGTGCGTTTCCCACTGGGCGGTGGGGTGGGAACCCACACCTGATTTCACGCTCGGAAGCTAATTAATTGTGCATTGGTGAGTAGCTCACGTGAATCAAATGGCGGGGCAGGCACTGATTTGCCCGCCTGCCGTTACCTAATGGGGTCGAAGGTCCGCGGACCATATTTAAACGCCACCCAAACACACATGTTACTCTCAGCAGGCCAGCTGTGTGCAGGAAACATCAACATATGGCCGCACTCAGGAAAAATACTGCACCAAGGTTCAGCAATGACTCCCTCGAGGCACTCATCCATGGAGTCCGCCAGCACTGGGATGTCCTCTATCTGAGGGATGGCTCCAGGAGGCCCATCAGCCTCACCTTGCCAGCCTGGGAGGCGGTTGCAAGAGAGGTCAGCTCGTTGGACACCTGCCCAAGAAACATCATCCAATGTAGGAAGAGGGTGAACCTTGAGCTCGCTCCAATCTCACACTCTCATTATGGCATTATACACTCAAAGGGTTACACTGCTCAGGGATCTCACACAATGTTAGCGGGAGACACATCGGCACTGATTGTCTCACGGACACTTTAACATCACAAGCATCCCATTTATCATACTGCGCAAACTCCATCCTCAGCCCTTAGTGGAGGATACATGCATAATTTCCAATCTCTGATCCCTCCCTTCTCATCACATTCCATCCATTTGTCTTATGCAGGCCAAGCCAAGCTTGCCCACAACAAGAAGGAGAGATCCCAGGCTGAATGAGGGATGGCCAATATCCTGGAGGTCCCCAAATTCGAGGAGGAAGCTGCCGAGTTGGCAGGGAGGGCTGGGATTGCTCCTATGGTGAAGACGAGATCGGCCTCTCCCAGCAAGCCAATATGAATGGGCCCTCCATGAGTTGATCACATCTTGACATTCACAGTGAGTAACGTGCAATGTTATATTCAGCCTGTTCATGAACTAAATCTATCTTCTCTCTCTTACAGGCAGCTGCAGGTCTAGACAGACCAGCACAGGCTACATAAGTCCCAGCCCACTTTAGAGGAGGATGATGAGGATCCAATTGGAGAAGACCCATCATTGCACCTCCACCAGTGCAGAGATATGCACCTCGGTGGGTTATAGTTCAGATTAGGCTCGGGGTCACTTTCTGGAGAACATCTCATAGTCACGTCTTCACAGCAAGTGGAGGCAGTGACAGCCCAGGTGTCTGGCACTCGGAGGACTGCTGAAGATCAGGCACTCACTGAGTCTGAGGTGTTTTAAATTCATTTAGTGATGCGGGTGTCACTAGCTAAGCCAGCATGTATTGCCCATCCCTAATTGCCCTTGAAAAGGTGGTGGTGAGCTGCCTTCTTGAACCGCTGCAGTTCCTGTGGTGTAGGTACATCCACAGTGCTGTTAGGGAGGGAGTTCCAGGAATTTGATCCAGCAACAGTGAAGGAACGGCGATATATTTCCAAGTCAGGATGGTGAGTGGCTTGGAGGGGAACTTCCAGGTGGTGGTGTTTCCATGTATCTTCTGCCTTTGTCCTTCTAGATGGTAGTGGTCGTGGGTTTGGAAGGTGCTGTCTAAGGAGCCTTGGTAAGTTTCTGCAGTGCATCTTGTAGATGGTACATACTGCTGCTACTGTTAGTTAGTGGTGGAGGAAGTGAATGGTTGTGGATGTGGTGCCAATCAAGCGGGCTGCTTTGTTGTAGATGGTGTCAAGCTTCTTGAGTGTTGTTGTAGCTGCACTCATCTAGGTAAGTGGGGAGTATTCCATCACACTCCTGACCTGTGCCTTGTAGATGGTGGACAGGCTTTGGGGATTCAGGAGGTGGGTTAGTCGCCGCAGAATTCCTAGGTCAGAATCTGCTCTTGTAGCCACAGTTTTTAGATGGCTAGTCAAGATCAACTTCTGGTCAATGGTAACCCCCAGGATGTTGATAGGCATGAGCCTCTGGAAACAGCCATCTCTAACATGCTGGAGATGCAATGACAGACAGCGGAAAATCAGGTAGTGTTGCGAGAAGCAGTCAACAAACTAGAGTGAAGGATGGGGGAGTCCATCTGCGTTCTGTCTGATGTCGTGGCTCCGACATGCGAGTGTCTCGAGGTCTCCATGGGAATGGTGTTGGCTGCCTTGAAGACCTTGGTCCAGTAGATCCTGCCGGATTTGCACTCGGACCTGCGCTCCAGCACCATAAGCATTGGTGGGATCCATCAATGGCTAGGTGATGGGGCCGGGGCACCTTGACCTTCCTCCAGGTGCCCCTTCTCCTCAGGTAGTAAACCAGCGGCCTTTGGGCCGCTGGTATGGAGGAGGACCGGCAGCTGGAGACCCAGGGACATTCACCCAGGTGACTCCAAGAGTGTCCAGCCAATCCCAATCCCCTCTGCCTGTGACCCCCATCACCTCCAGCTGAATAGGTCGTGGAGGGTTCACTTGCCCCACAGCAGGAGGCCCAAAGCAGGGCGTTGCCCTCCAGGTCTCGGCCCTCTAGAGGACACCCACCAAAGTCATCAAAGACAACAGGGGGTAGTAGACAGAAGGCTGCCTCCACCTCTACTGTGGATGTCGGGGATGCACCAAAACATAGTGGGAGGGTTAGAAAAATTAAGGGGCTATGACATCACTTCTGGGTCACGGGTGTTCAATCACTGCACCTTTGTAAATACATTTGCTGTTCATGAGAACGGTATCATCATTTGAAAGCATTGTGCATGTGCATCTATGAGTCCTCTTATTGCAAAGATGATCCATGTTCCCGTTCAGTGATCGCCTCCCTTTGTGAGCCTCACATTAATGGGGTGTGCAGCTGAGTCATGAAAGTTACTCGACCCTTGTGTTATGTCAGGGAGATGTGTCAAACTCTTTACTATAAGTATTTGCAAAATGTGTTAGTAACCTCTACTCCTTACAAGACAACAAGTAGTTAGATGTGTTCACTCCCGTTGGAGGGTTAGCTGTAATTGTTTCTCAAAATGAGAAGTCTGTCTTCATTGGTAGTGCCAAAGGACAAGACCTGCAGCCATGATGCTCTCTCCAACCATGCGCGCACCTCAGTGCCCACTGAAAGTTTCTCATTAAGCTGGCAATGACTGTATCAAGTCCTTTGATCCAGTGTTTGCATTGCTGTAACAAGTTTCACTTCGCTGAGCGCACGGATACAGAGTTCGCCGCTGACCTTTCCAAAGATTAGGGCCTGGTAAATCATGAGGGTTGAAGGTACAAGTCCAAATACTGAACTTGTTCTCTATGTTACTGGCTGTAAAGGCCTTTCAGTGCACTGGCATGGCACTCAGGGACAGAAGGAATGTGGCCGTGCCCTGCTGCCTGCACCTTACTCCACTTGAAATCTTGTGGCTATCAGTGTGGCATGGGCACATCTTCCACATCGTGCCTCTTCAATGGCATCCTCACATGGAAGCTAACCCTCATCTCCCTCTTCAGTTTCCTGCCCTTCCTGCTCTTCATCATCTGAGGAGCTCTCAGCCTCTTCCATGTCTCCCTTTGGCAAGGGATCTCCCCTCTCAAGCGCCAGGTTGTGAAGGGCGCAACAGACAACACTCACTGTGGAGAGTACTGCAGAGCCCCATCTGAGCAGTCAAAACATCGGAAGCGCATCTTCAGGATGCCAGTGGTCTGCTCGATGATGGAACATGTCGAGCTATGTGCTGCCTTGTATCTCTCCTCCGAGGCACTCTGAGGACAATGCACAGGCATCATGAGTCATCGTTTCAGCGAGTACCCCTTATCCCCAAGCAGCCAACCCTGTATCGATTGAGGCCTTTCGAATATGTGAGGCTCCTGGGAGTGACTCAGGATGTTTGCGTCATGGGAACTCCCAGGGTACCTGGCACAAATGTGCATAATGTGCTTCTGATGATCACACTCCAGTTGAACGTTCAGGGAGTGGAACCTTTTCCTGTTACATCAGGGGCTGCTGCCCTGGAGATCTTAAAGCCACCTGTGTGCAATCGATTGCAGCCTGTACTCTAGGGAAGCCTGAGATAGCTGCAAAACCCAGAAATCTAGCAGCCTGGCCAGCTTCATCAAGCATGAACTTCACATAATAATGAGCCTAATTGTAGAGGACATCTGTCACCTTCTTGATACATTTATGTGTTGAGGACTGTGAGATGCTACATGGGTCCCTGTGGACCCCTGGAATGATCCGCAGGCAAAACGACTGAGCAAGAGAGTGACCTTCAGGGACACTGGCAGGGAATGTCCTCTTAGTACATAGGGCTTTCGATCCTCCCGCAGAATGTGACAGGTATGATCCACCACCTCCCTTGACAAGCGCAGACAGGCACGGCATTGACTGTCACTCATCTCCAGTTAAGAAAGTCGTCTTCACCTGTCGCTGCGTGAATCACTTCCGTGGGATGGGTCTAGCCTCCTCATCCTCTGCTTCTTGCTGGGGCTCACCTGGGCCCTTCCCCTCCTCCTCAATCAGAACACTGCCATCAAGAAGGCAGCATTGAGCACAGGCTCCATTATTCAATCCTCCTTCTCCCTGTGGACTGATAAATGCAACAGATTAATGAACACTGAACAAACATAGTAGACCTCCCAATCGCTAACAGAAAGTCAATGCCATGCCCTAGGAGTGCATCTACACTGCTAACTTTTTGCTGATACAACCTTGCAGCTGAGGCACAAACTCACAGATCTTGGTGACCAAGATGCCAACCCTGATACTTGACATTTCAATCCCACAGAGGTTGGAAGGGGTTTGGACACATTCATGAAATATGCCATCTAATCAATGGTACTCTTGCAATCATTGATCTGGTATACTGATTAAGCTCACAGCAATGAATGGATGCCCTTTGGCCCATTATCCATGCCAGTTGAAGGAAGCACATTAGAGGCTTTGATTAATGATCTGGCAGATATGCAGCAGCTGTGCTTCCTTAACAGTTGCCTGCATTTTCTACTCTCACATACCTCCCTGTTAATGTTCAAATGAAGCGACTATAATGTGAAGTCAATGCCTCCTGCAGACTCTCATTGTAGCTCACCAAAAGGCAGCTCCAATTGCACCTTCTCAAGGAACTTTTCCTCTTTTCTCTCAGCTGACTCTATTTCAATGTTGAGACTCTAAGCAGTTTGAGGGTACGACCTCAAAGGGCCCCTTAATCCAGCCGTGGGCTCCTCCCACACTGTCTCAGATTCCTCCCATGCAGATTCTTTCCCAGTTTCAATTTTAAACTGCATACTAACTTTGGGGTTTCAAGATGGTGGTGCTTCATTTTTATTTTGAGACTAGCACCAACCCTCCCCCTGCCAGTCTTCGGGTCCCTCCAATTTCCCTGGAAGCTCACGACGTGCAGGCAGCCCTCTCTCTGGTGATTCTCCAGCCTCCCCCTGTAACCCTGGATCCCATTGTCATTGTGTTGGACATTCCAGCCCTCCCCCTGAACCCATCACTGTTGATGTCCCCATGCCTCATGCGGATCCCACCCCTCCCCTCTTAAGGCCATGTGCACGGTCACATACAGAGGAGAATCCCCCTAGGAGATCTTCAAGTAGCCCCGCCCCTTATTACAGGCTGCAGATACCTTCCCAAACGATGACCATTCCACCTGCAGCCCAGTACCGAGCCAGAAAAGCCAATCGCCACTGACTGTAAGACAATGAACACACCTTGCTCACCAAGCTGTGCCTTATCCCAATTGACCCCACAGGCTTTGACCCTTCCTGGAGTGGGACTACAATGTGCGTGCCATGCTGAGCCCTGTATCATGGCCTACAAAGCCCAAGAACAGCCTTTAATCTCTCACACTGACTACGAGGTCCACAAAGCCCCAGGACTGCCTTTAATCCCTCACTCTGACCTCTTGACCCCAGACCAGGGACGATGACTGTCTTTCAATAAGCCCTCACATTCTTTCATGCCTGATCACAACACAGTCTCCCTTCTGCCCCCACCATCCACTTCATGAGTCTCTATGCAACCCATCCCTCTTGTGCCTAACTAACACAACCCCCTCCCCCTACACCATCATTCCGGAGTATGCGCACAACCCCTCCCATTCAGACAGTTCAATTCCCATCCACCTACTTCTGTGTCTGCGTTCTAGTCTTCCATGCCAGGCTCCAGCTTCCCCATTCTCGGTCTGCTCTCTGCCATGCATTGTCCCCCAAACCCACCCCACCCCAACTCCAACACCACAATACCCCATTGACCTCCATGTCTCCGTCATCCTTCCCCCCTCCAACACCACCCTATCATTGGCCCCCTTATCTCTGTCATCCTTGCCCCCCTTCCAACCCACCATACCCCAGTGATCCCCCCTGTCTGCATCATCCTTCCCCCAACCTCAGTTTCTCTGTTTCAGAGTGCAAGTCTGCCTGAGAGCCATTGTACACACTGAGTGCTGTCCTCTTGGAGTACGGAGTCACGCACTGTGAGCAGACAAACCCTACACCCTACCAGTGTGGCGTTACACTGCCATTGCAGAGAAACTGGAGCAATGCTGTTGCAGGTAGGCTTTGAATGTTGTACTCACCTCGAAGTCAGGAGCGAAGTGAGGACCGACAACTGCAGGCACTTATTTCCAAACGTGATTCAAACCAATCTAATTTCCCGCTGACATGGCGCTAGATTAGGAGGGGGAACATGATTCCGGTGAGTAGCATATTTAATGAGCTTTCATGAAATGCGTGCAAATAGTGTTCCCAACATGGATCAGCAGGAAACCTGAATGGCCATCAGTGATGAAAATGGTGAGGGAAAAATTCTGAACTGATTTCCCACTGTCAGAAATCCAATTTTTTGGCCTCTCTCTGAATTTTCCTCTTCCACCCACCATGAAACCCGCTCTTGGCAGGACCGGAAAATTCCACCTTTCATGTCAGAACCTAGGGCCAGAACTTTCCAGAGTGTGATTTGAGGGCGGGGCCCGCTCGCCGACGGGAAAATGACATCGGGAGGAACTCCCGACGCCATCCCGATCCAGTTAAATTTTTAGGAAGGCGGGCGGACAGCGAAATCAGCTGTCTGCCCGCCGACCTGTCAATGGCCAATTGAGGCCATTGACAGAATAATTAAGATCATTAAAGACCTGCCCGTCCAACCTTAAGGTTGGCGGGCAGGCCAGGAGCCCCAGCGGGCTTCTGATAAAACATGAAACCTCATCCACTAGCGGGATGAGGTTTCATGTTCGTGTTTAAAAACTTTAATAAAGTTTCAGGGCTTCTTATTAACGTGTCCCATCTCGTGTGACATTGTCACATGAGGGGGACATGTTAATAATGTTTTTATTTTTCTATTTTTAGAGTTTTTGAACCTGTCACTAATCTCCCTGAGACAGCACTTAGTCTCAGGGAGCAGTGCGCATGCACAAAAGAGCGCACTTTGACAGTTGGGGATTCCCTCCCCCCACACAGGAAGCGTGTAAGGCCCCTGGGTGGGCTTTAATTGGCCCGCCCACTCAAAATGGCGGTGGGCCCCGTTTCGGCGGCGGGAATCAGCTGCCTGCCCGCCACCGAGCCGGTGGGGCCCGCCCACCAAAGACAAAATTCTGCCCTAGGTGTATTTTGCAAGAAGCTTTATGCACAAATAATAAATCACTGAAAGCAATTGTGATTTTGAAGTAGAAATAATATCTGAGGATCCACAGTGTATGGTCCACCCAATTGTACTGATATTGATCAACCTAACCAGCAAGTCCTATATTAGTGCCTCTGGACCCAATCTGGGAGTTCAAGAGGGGTACCCTGACATTTGGGCAGTCCAGGGTCTCCATAAATTTTGACCAAGGTCTGTGCCCTGGAGAGAACACTTAGAGTTGACCACTACAACGCAAACCATCATCTCACAAGATGGAAAAGTCTAATCCAACCCATCTACACCTCCATCTCTAACCAGGATTATCTCTGCTACTTCCATGAGCAGTGCTGCAGCCAGTCCATATCTACAAACACCCTCTTTCAATTGAATGAACTTCTCTCTCTCTTTAACTGCATCATTTTGTCAAAAGACAGGGCTGAAGCATTTGCAACCATCTTCAGCTAGAAGTGCCAAGTGGATAATCCATCATGGCCTCCTCCTGAGGTCCCCAGCATCACAGATGCCCAGTCTTCAGCCAATTCGATCCACTCCATATTGTAATTCACTCATGACATCAAGAAATGACTGAAGGCACTGATACTGCAAAGGCTATGGAGCCTGACAACATTCAACATACAATATGGAAGATATGCGCTCCAGAACCAGCGGCACCCCTAGCCAAGCTGTTCCAGTACAGCTGCAACACTTGCAACTACCCAACAATGTGGAAAATTGCCCAGGTATGTCCTGTACATAAAAAGCATGACAAATCCAACCCAGCCAATTATCACCTTATCAGTCTACTCTCAATTATCAGCAAACTGATGGAAGGGGTCGTCAACAGTGCTATCAAGCGGCACTTACTCAGCACTGCTCGGTAACATTCACTTTGGGTTCTGTCAGGGCCACTCAGCTCCTGACCTCATTACAGCCTTGGTCCAAACATGGATAAAAAAGCTGAGCTCAAAAGATGAAATGAGAATGACCACCCTTGACACCAAGGCAGCATTTGACTGAGATAAAAATGGAAAATGCTGGAAAAACTCAGCAGGTCTGACAGCATTTGTGGAGAGAGAAAGTGAGTTAATGTTTCGAGTCTGTATGACCCCAAGGGTCATTCAGACTCAAAACGTTAACTCTGTTTCTCTCTCCACAGATGCTGTCAGACCTGCTGAGTTTTTTCAACATTTTCCGTTTTTATTTCAGATTTCCAGCATCCGCAGCATTTTGCTTTTAGCATTTGACCGAGTGTGGCATCAAGGAGCGCTAGGAAAACTGGAGTCAATGGGAATCAGGGGGAAAACTCTCCATTGGCTGGAGTCACCTAGCACAAAGAAAGGTAGCTGTGGTTGTTGGGGGTCAATCATCTCAGTTCCAGGACATTGCTATAGGAGTTCCTCAGGGTAGTGTCCTAGGCTCAACCATCTTTATCTACTTCATCAATGACCTTCCTTCTATCATAAGGTCAGAAGTGCGGATGTTTGCTGACAATTGCACAATGTTCAGCACTGTTCACACCCCCTCAGATACTGAAGCAGTCCATGTCCATATGCAACAGGACCTGGACAATATCCAGGCTTGGGCTGATAAGTGGCAAGTAGCATTCGCACCACACAAGTACCAGACCATGACCATCTCCAACAAGAGAGAATCTAACCATATCACCCTTGATGTTCAATAGCATTACCATCACTGAATTCCCCACTATCAACATCCTGGAGGTTATCATTGACCAGAAACTGAACTGAACTAGCCATATAAATACTGTGGCTACAAGAGCAGGTTGGGGGCTGGGAATTCTGTGGTGAGTAACTCACTTCCTGATTCCCCAAAGCCTGTCCACCATCTACAAGGCACAAGTCAGGAGTGTGATGGAATACTCTCCACTTGCCTGGACGAGGGCAGCTCCCACAACACTCAAAAAGCTTGACAACATCCAAGACAAAGCAGACCACTTGATTGGCACCCCTTCCACAAACATTCACTTCCTCCACCGCCGACACACAATGGCAGCAGTGTGTACCATCTAGAAGAAGCACTGCAAGAACTCACCAAGGCTCCTTCGACAGCACCTTCCAAACTCGTGATCTCTACCACCTAGAAGGACAAGGGTAGCAGGTACATGGGAACACTACAATCTGCAAATTCCCCTCCAAGCCACACACCATCCTGACTTGGAAATGTATTGCCATTCCTTCACTGTCACTGGGTCAAAGCCCTGAAACTCCCTCCCTAACAACACTGTGGGTGTTCCTACACTACATGGGCTACAGCGGTTCAAGAAGGCAGCTCACCACCACCTTCTCAAGGGCAATTATGGTGGGCAATAAATGCTGGCCCAGCCAGTGAAATCTACACCCCTTGAAAGAAAACATTTTTTTTTAAATTCCAGATAAGTGGTCTTGCCTATGAACCTAAATTGTTTTCAGCTGTGCCTTTTTTTATATGGAGCACTTTTTGTTTTGGTACCATAGACTCATAGATGTTTACAGCTCAGAAGGAGGCCATTCGGCCCATTGTGTCCCCGCCGGTCAACAAAGATCTGGCTACACTAATCCCATTTTCCAGCACTTGGTCCATAGCCCTGAAGGCTATGGCAACGCAAGTGAATATCTAAATACTGCTTAAATGTTACAAGCCTTTCTGACTCAACCACCCTTTCAGGCAGTGAGTTCCAGACTCCCACCACCCACTGGGTGAAAAAATTTCTCCTCAACTCCCCTCTTAGCCTTCTACCTCTTACCTTAAATCTATGCCCCCTGTTTATTGACCCACTTAGGCCCATTCCTTGAATAGACCTGAAAGAGATTATCTGGTCATGTATCTCATTGCTGTTGATGAGATCTTGTAGTGTGTGAAGTGGTTGCTACATTATAACTTGCTGTGCTGGGACATTTCTGAGGAAATATAAGGTTCTTCTTTAAATGCAAGTTCTTTCTTTCCCTATCTACTGCATCACAAAAATCACTTATATCATCTCCCATATTGTTGTCTACTTATGCCCTTACCCTAGCTCATCTGCTACTAAAATGTAATCCTGCTTATCCAGATCCAACTATTCCAAAATTCTCTTGCCTGGACTCCTGTCTTCTGGCATCCTTAAACTTCATCTTATCTAAAACTCTACTGTTCACATCATGCTTTATCTAACTCCAGCTTCCACTGACCCATCAATCCTATCCTTGCTGATTTACATTGGTTCCTAGTCCCCCAATGACTTACATTCAAAATTCTGATCCTCATATTTAAGGCCTTTCATGGCCAAACTCCTCCATTTCTCTGCAACCCCCTCCATCATTATGTCCCTCACTGAACTCTCCTCCACCTCTTATAACTTCCTCGCACCCTTCGCACCACCATTGGTAGCGGTGTCTTAAGCTACCTAGGTCCCACTCTCAGGATTACTTTTTCAAAATCCCTTTGCATCTCCACCTCCATCTACTCTTTTAAAACCCACATCTTTATCCAAGCTTTTGTTCATCCCTCCTAACATTTCCTTCATTGGCTCAGTATCCATTTTTTAAAATTACTTTTCCGTGAAGCACTTCTGGGCATCTTTCTATTTTGTAGATGCTACATTAATGAAAATTGTTGTTGTTTGGCCCTAAAATGCTTGCAATCACTGCAATTTGCATTCCCCCTTCAACAGGCACCCAATATGTTTTGATAGTAGACATGGGTATCCACCCAGAAATTCCAGCGGTCTCAGACTCCCAGCACCCTGGCAGAGTATAATTCCTGTTCCAGTGCGAATAAGGCAGTGCATCAGGATAGCAGATATTTAGCTCCAGTTTTTTTAAACTAAATATTAGCTGCAGTATTTTATTATATTAATATTATGTTTCTGAGACTTAAAATGGTGTTACTACCTCAGAGATAAAGGAAGAGGTGCCATAGCACTTTCATGTTCACAGTCAACCAAAGGGCAATAATTTAGACTCCCAGTAATCTGTCCTGCTATTGTCAAGTTTATGTATGATAATAATGATGGGGAAAAAGCTAAAAGGGAAGTCAGGCTCTTTCCTAGTGTTCTGAGCAAGGAGTATAGGCAGTGAATAATTGTGTTAATGTAAACATTTTGGCCCCTAGGTTCCATTGGGTTGCAATAATCCCAATGCTTATACCTGGACTCTGCACAAAGATGACCTCCAGCATTAACTCAGCTGGAGTTTATGGGGGTATAGAGAGGGCATCTCATTTGATGGACATGGCAGGTGCAAACATTTTTGTTGGTGCTTACCTGCCATGCATAGTAGAAACTCGAGAACCCAGCCTCACATGGGAGTCAGATTGTCCAGGTATCCCCTTCCAACACTTCATCATTGTTCCTACAGGCCCCAGGGAAGGGGACAATCTGCCCAAATCTTTTATATAAAATTCCAGATATTTTGTGAGTCAAGGCCCTTGATTGGGACTGACCTGATCACACCCGTGGAGTTCACATATGCCTATGAGTGGACTGGTATGACTCCACTGACTCTGTTTACTCACCATCATTACAAATGCCAGGTACCAAATGAAGTTCAGGAGCCTGAACTCACAGTTTAGGAAGTTACTTCTCCTACCCTTCATTTGCCTCAAAATGGTTGATGGAACTTTTTCCCACTACACGGCATAGAGAAAACTTCCATAAACAGAAGAAACTTGCCGCTAAATCAATAATTGATTGTCACTAACAGCTTAATAAGCATAGACATTTTTAATCTATTAATAGAAACATGAAAGACAAGACACTGAAATTCCACAGGGGTACCACTGATCTCCTGCTGTAACTCAGACAGGCGACTGGTGGCATCGCTATGAACTTCAGGGCTTTTCATTTTTTCATCAAAAACTAAAAAATGTCTCTCTTTATTAAACATGACAAGGATTGCTGTAAGCTGTTATTGACAATATATTAAGAAATTATGTTAATTAGACCCAATTAATGTATATGTAAATTTGGGCACTTAAAACGTAATGGTCGACATTAGCCATAACATGTATGTTCAGGCTTTGTGAAACGTGTTATACAATATGACCAGCAAAGACTTGACCCCAGGAAATAGGATACTGTGTTTTACATAAAGCGCACATATTTAGATTATGTATATGCAAATGTTAGATGTGTAAAGGTGGTTTTGGGAAAGCATTAACCTACTAAATTAAACATAGGTAAAATTCTATTTCACTTCTCACAACCTAACCTTTTTACATTGCTATTTTTTCAATTTAAGTCAAGCTGTTTTACTAAGTTTTCTTGTAGGCAATTGTGTCCGACTTAAATATAGATGAGCATGCATGAACAGCAAGTAATGCACAATTCTGGCTGTGCTGCTTTTTTGAAGTGCTGGCAGTCTGAGTGTTGCTATTTTTAGTATCTACAAAAACCTAAGTTCAACAACAGTGAGAAAATCTATGCAAATCAATGTATAATTTTGTTAAAAATTTATATTTCTTTTCAGACTGGGGGCGATGCTGGCATAGCTAACTTCATTTGTGCCTCCCTAACTGCCCTGAGAATGTGGTAACTCAGGATAGTGTGTGACTCGGAGTGGAGCTTGCAGATGCTGGTGTCCTCATGATATTATATTCTTGATCTTTTCCTTTCTGGTCAAGGACCAGGGAGGTGCTGTCAAATTAAACTTGGTGAGTTCGTGCAGTGTGTCCAGTAGATAAAACAATAGTCAAGAGGATGGATATTGAGGCCAGGATGGCGTCAAGCTTCTTGTATATTGTTGCAGCTGATCCACACAAATGGTGAGTAATTCATCACCCTCTTCACTTTAGGAACAGGAATAGACCATTCAGCCCATCGAGCCTGCTTCACCATTCAATTAGCTCATGGGAGATCATCTACCTCAATGCCACTTTCCCGCACTATTTCCATATCCCTTGATATAATTAGTCTCCAGATATCTTCCTGTCTTGAACATGCTCAATGATTCAGCTTCCACCACCCTCTGGGGTAGAGAATTCCAAAGATTCACCACCCTCGCAGTGAAGAAATTTCTCCTCATCTCAATCTTAAATGGCCTACTGGTTCTAGATTCACCAGCCAGGGGAACCACCTTATCTACACCCAGCTTGTCACACTGTAAGAATTTTGTGAGTTTCAATGAGATCACCCCTCATTCTTTGAAACTCCAGGGAATACAGACCTAACCTCCTCAATCTCTCCTCATAAGACAATCCTGCCATCCCAGGGATTAATCTGGTGAAACTCCGTTGCACTCCCTCTATGGCAAGTATATCCTTCTTTAGATAAGGGGACAAAAGCTGTGCACAGTACTCCAAGTGAAGTCTCACCAAAGCTCTATATAACTTCAGCAAGACATCCTTACTTAAATCCCCTTTCAATGAAGGCCAACATACCATTTGCCTTCCTAATGCTTGCTGCACCTGCATGCTAGCTTTTGGTGACTCATGAGCAAGGACACCCAGGTCCCTTTGGACACCTGCACTGCCCAATCTCTCATCATTAAAGAAATATTCTGCCTTTCTGTTTTTTTTCTACCAATGTGAATAACTTCACACTTATTCACATTATATTCTACCTCCCATGTTCTAGCCCATTCATTTAGCCTGTCCAAGTCCTCTTGAATCCTCCTTGCATCCTCCTCACAATTTACATTGCCACCCAGTTTGGTGCCATCAGCAAATTTGGAAATATTACAATTGGCCTCTACATCCAAATCATTTATATGGATTGTGAACAGCTGTAGACCTATCACTGATCCTGTAGTACTGCACTAACAACAGGCTGCCATCCTGAGAATGAACCGTTTATTCCTACTGTCTGTTTTCTCTCTGTTAACCAATTTTCAATCCATACCAGCATATTTCCCCCAATCCCATGCGCTCTATTTTTATTTACTAACCTCCTGTGTGGGACCTTATCAAAAGCCTTCAGAAAATCCAAATACACCACTTCCACAGGTTGTCCTTTATCTATGCTGCAAGTAACATCCACAAAAAACTACAACAAGTTTGTGAAACGTGATTTTCCTTTCCTAAATCCATGTTGACTCTGCCCAATTTTACCATTCTTTTCTAAATGTCCAGGTGTTAGCGTAGCAGCCTGTTGTTAGTGCGATACTGCAGGATTAGTTCTAGGTCTACAGCTGTTCACAATCCAGATAAATGATTTGGATGTAGAGACCAATTGTAATATTTCCAAATTTGCTGATGACACTAAACTGGGTGGCAATGTAAGTTGTGAGGAGGATGCAAGGAGGATTCAAGAGGACTTGGACAGGTTAAGTGAATGGGCTAGAACATGGGAGATGGAATATAATGTGAATAAGTGTGAAGTTATTCACTTTGGTAGAAAAAAACAGAAAGGCAGAATATTTCTTTATAATCCTTTATAATAGATTCTAACATTTTCCCTAATACTGACGTCAAACTAACAGGTCTGTAGTTCTCCATTCTCCCTCTTCCTGCTTTCTTAATTAGTGGGATTACATTTGCTACTTTCCAGTCTGCAAGAACCTTTCCAGAATCTACAGAATTTTGGAAGAAAACCACCAATGTATCCAATATCTCTCTAGCCGCCTCCTTCAACACTCTGGGGTAAAGCTCATCTGTTCCAGAGGATTTATCAACTTCAACCTCTTTACTACCTCTTTACTAATACTAATTTCTTTTCGTTCCTCAGTCTCACAAGTCCCTTTGTCATCTAGTATTTTTGGGAGATTTTCTGTATCTTCTTCTGTGAAGACAGACACAAAATTACTGTTTAATTTCTCCGCCATTCCCCTGTTCTCCATTACAAATTCTCCTGCCCCATCTCTAATGGGCCCACATTTGTCCTAGCTAACCTTTTCCTTTTCACATACCTAAAAAAGCTTTTACCGTCCTCCTTTATGTTCCTCACTAGTTTGCATTCATATTCACTTTTCCCTTTCTTAATCAGTTTCTTGGTTCTCCTTTTCTGGGTTCTAAAAATTGCTCCCAATCCTCAGGCTTACCACTTTTTCTGGCATCC
The DNA here is from genome assembly GCF_964194155.1 of Cetorhinus maximus. Lineage (NCBI taxonomy): Eukaryota > Metazoa > Chordata > Chondrichthyes > Lamniformes > Cetorhinidae > Cetorhinus > Cetorhinus maximus. The sequence goes on from NC_135894.1 coordinate 40,041,374, forward strand.
TTATAAGCAACTTCCTTTGATTTAATGCAATCTTTAACTTCTTTCCTTAACCACGGTTGATTTACCTGACCTTTGGGTATTTGTGCCTTAGAGGAATGTATATCTGTTGCAGAACATGTTGTATTCCTTTAAATCCTAGCCATTGCCTGACGACCAGCAAATCTTTTAGTGTACCTTCCCAATCCACCATAGCCAACTTGCCCCTCACACCTTTATAATTTCCTTTATTCAGATTTAAGACCCTATTTCAAAATGAACTATATCACATTCAAACTTTCTATGAAATTATTTCATATTATGGTCACTATTTCCCAAAGGCTCCTTTACAGCAAGGCTATTAATTAAACCTTTCTCATTACACAACACTAAACTCAAAATAGCCCAATCCCTAGTTGACTCTTCAATGTACTGCTCCAGAATCCCATATCCTACAGACTCCAGGAGTTCCTCCTCCAGAGCATTAGTGCTGATTTGGTTAACCCAGTCTATGACCAGGATTTTGCCCTCATTGAATGGACTTGGCAGGGGCGAGCAGGAGCGGACAGAAAGCTGACCGCTGCCCACGATCTGGCCGCGACTGTGATTTCATGCTAGCGGGTCAATTAAGGCCCGCCCAGCATGAAACACGTGCTGCAGCGCTCAGCGCTGCCTGTGTAGAGGGGGAGGGCAAGCACGCAAGTTCGCACAGGAGGGTGGGTGCACACAGGAAAAGCTCTGTGCCTTAGGGAGATGAAGATTTTTGAAAATATAAAGGAAAGAATTCAAAAATGTTAAAAACATGTCCCCTCATATGACTCTGTCACATGAGCAGGGACATGTTATGAATGAAATTTAAACATTTTTATTTAATTTTTATTTGCTGTTGGAAACCTCATCCCACCTGTGGATGAGGTTTACTAAAAAATCCAAAGGCCACTTGGCCTTTTCGCCTGCCCGTCAACTGTAAGGTTGGACGGGCAGCGAAAAATTGAACTTGATTATTACTTTACTGATCTTAATAGGCCATATAATTGTTGGTGGGCACGCTGGTTACTCCCACACGCGCCTGCCGACCAAAATATTACACAAGTGCACAATAATGTCGGGACACTCGCCCGGCATCATCGCACATCATTTTACATTCGTTCAGGTCGGGTGCGCACCCACCTGATGAGTGAAAAGTTCTGGCCTATGTGTAAATTGGAGTTGCCCATTATTACCATGTTACCCATGTTACATGCATCTCTAATTTCCTGATCTATACCATGCCCAACATTACCACTCCAGTTTAGTGACCTATAGAGAACTCCCATCAATGTTTGCTACCCCTTGCCGTTTCTTACCTCCACATAAACTGATTTTACATCTTGATCCTTCGATCTAAGGTCCGCTCTTACCAATCTACTGATCTTGTCCCTTATTAAGAGTGCTATCCCACCTCTTTTTCTTTTTTGCCTTTCCCTCCCAAATACCGAATAACCTTAGATATTCCATTCCCAATCTTGGTCACCCTGTAGCCACGTCTCCGTAGTGGCAATTAAATCATACCCATTTACCTCAATTTGTGCCTTCAAATCATCAACGTTTTTGCAAATGCTATGTACATTCAGATAGAGTGCCTTTAATTCTGCTTCGTAGATTTTGGAGAAGCTTTGGGATGATCAAGAATTGAGTCATTCAAAACAATAAATTGCTTTTATAAATTAATTTAATCCTGAAAAGCATCTCAAAATTATGAGATGTAAGGAAAAAGATTAAACTGTGAACCTACTCATCACCCTCTTCCCTGATTTTGTAATTATGTTGTTGATATGGCTGATCCCGCATTTTAAAGTTTCTGGTCATTAGTCACTGCCTTAGGTTGATGGCAAGGGACTTGACAATGGTGATGAAATTGAAGGTCAGGGAGGGCGATTGGGTCTTTTCTTATAGGTGATCATTGATGTTCGTGGGCATGTTAACTTCCAATTGTTAACCTAAGCCTGGATGTTGTCAGGTGTTGTTATAGACTGGCACAGGTTGCTTCATTATTGGAGGAGTTGTGAATGAAGCTAAAAACTGTTGAATCTTTCCTAATCTTATGCTGGAGGGAAGGCAATTAGTAAAGCAACTGTAGATGTTTGGACCAAGGATGCTACCCTGAGGAAATCCTTTAGCAACATCCTGTAGCTGCAATGATTGGCCTCCAACAATCCTTGTCTTCATTTGTATAAGATATGACTCCAGCCAATGGAGGGTTTGATCTGCATTAAGCTCAGTTTTACAAGAGCCCTTTGTGCTATACCGTAACCATTCCAGAGCAATCACTGCCATCAAAAAGGAGTCTGCCAGTGCCTCTGAGGAAGGTTGGGCGATGCTGTAGCAGGATCGCCACTACAGTGTCCAAAGAATTGGTGAGGGGTCTTCAAGAGACAGAACAGCCCCAAATATAGCATAAGTTACAGCATTGTAGACCTTGGCAGAGACCAGAGTTGACAAAGTTAAGTACCTGGAAGCCAGATTGAAGAGAAATGAAGCCTCTATCCTCTCTTTCTGTTTACAGACATCAGGATCATTACTGCCATTGCCTGGAACTAGCACCACCTTCCAATAGGCAGGCTCGGGTAGCAGCAGTAATAGGAGAAAATCAGAAAGAAATGGGATAGGAGGTCAAGTAGTGCACTCTGCTGACATTTACATTGCAATGAATAGGGAAAGTGTCCAACAATGGATATGGAGGAGGGAAATATAGACCAGGCAGAAAATGTGGTGGTGGTCCTTACCACATAATTTTAGCCCCTTTCCACCAATATCCCACCCAGAATCTCACAGGATAATATTGGAAAATTTAGCCACTTGAGTATGCATTCAAAGTTCTGGAACAGCTGGCCATTCACCATTATTTAGATCTGGCAGACTTATTCAGGCTGCAATAGCCAAGGTCAGTGGCAGAGTGCCTCATAAACATCTCCTCTGGCTCTGGTGCATATATTAGACCCTTCCAGGACATACAGACCTTCATCCCAAACTACAGCACCAAAATCCAAGTGTCTTTGATGAGATACAACTGTATTGCAGGTGTACCTCAACTTTGAGGGTTAAAGTTAAGGAAGGGTGGACTAATTTTTGTCACATTTACATCCTGGATGTGAGGGATCATTTTCTCCATCCAACATACTAGATCATAAGTGCAAATGAGATTGATGATGTAACGCATTATAATTCTTATTATTCTCATCCCCAATTAAACATAATTTCTGTTGTTATAACTTACAGACAAAAGGAGTAGACCTGGCTAATGAAATGATCCAATGAAAAGTGTTTAATAAAAGAGTGCCTGGACAAAATTTGCTCATAGCTCGGGGATGCCAGCCAATTTGGGAATTTTTGTTTTGCTTTGTGGAGCGCTTCAATCTTCCAAAATAAAGAATTTCTGATCACCAGCAAATTTTTTGACTGCCACCTACAGTTAGAGATATAAACCGAGCAGCCTAAGTTTCGTGATCTTCTATTTGCAATGTTAGTGGAGGACGAGGAGAAGAAAAAGAACAAAAGATATCAAAGGGAGTGAGGCAGTATCAAAGGGGATAATACAAACCCACGGGCACCATAATTAGTATCTAGGCCATGGGAATCTCACAAAGGATTTAGTGGTGATCTGTACCTTTGTCCTGGATGATCTAAGTACTTTTTGTACAGACCTGCAGTTCATCTTAATTAATAAACGGAACAGCTCTGTCAGTGGCTGTCAAAGTCAGTACACTTCTCAACTTTTGTGCCACTGATTTCTGCTGAGGTATAACCAGGGACTTTTTCAAAATTGATCGGCTTGCTGCCTGAACACACAAGTTCAACAGGTAATTGGGAAGGCAAATGGAATGTTGGCCTTTATTTCAAAGGGAATGGAGTATAAAAATAGGGAAGTCTTGCTAAAACTATGCAAGGCACTAGTTGGACCACACCTAGAATACTGTGAACAGTTTTGGTCCCCTGATCTAAGGAAAGATATACTGGCATTGGAGGCAGTCCAGAGAAGGTTCACTAGGTTGATTCTGGGTATGGAGGGATTTTCTAATGAGGAGAGTTTGAGTGGTTTGGGACTGTACTCTTTGGAGTTTAGAAGAATGCGAGGTGACCTTATTGAAACATATAAGATTCTTAGGGGGGCTTGACAGGGTAGATGCTGAGAGGTTGTTTCCCCTTGTGGGAGAGATAGGCCCTGAGGGCATAACCTCAGAGTAAGGGTTTGCCAATTTAAGACAGAGATGAGGAGGAATTTCTTCTCTCAGAGGGTAATGAATCTGTGGAATTCTTTACCACAGAGGGCAGTAGAGGTTGGGTCGTTAAGTATATTCAAGGCTGAGATAGGCAGATTTTTAATCAGTAAGGGAATCAAGGATTATGGGGAAAAGGCCGGAAAGTGGAGTTGAGGATTGTCAGATGAGCCATGATCTCATTGAATGGTGGAGCAGATTCGATTCTGTCATGTTTCTTCAAAAGTATTGAAATGACTTTTGTGCAACAAGGCTTAAGTCCCCACCTCAACTCACCAGCTCAACATTGCTACAACAGGTGTCATTCATTTCTAGATGATCACTGAGTGAACTCTAAGGCTTCTGAAAGTTTTGCTGTATCAATAGACCTGGCACTGGAGTATGTGCCCAAGCAGATCTCTCATGCTGTGTCTGCACAAGTTTGCTATTCAGAAAAAATCTTAAATTAAAGACCAGTAGGAGATTGGTTTGGATGCGGCGGAGCTGAGGATCCTGGATCTCACCTTCACTGAGGATCGATACTCAGAGGATTTTTTAAGGCTAGCTACAAGATGACATCTTAAGCAGATTATTAGTAATGCATTCTTCTCAGCATAATATGGTACCCTTGAAAACTTCCATTACTATATCCCAAGGTCCCCAGCCTTCCTGATAACATAGTCATCCCATACTTGAGTATCTATCATCCTGCTCCATTAATAAAAATGTCAAACCAGCCTTGCAAACTTGATATGCTCATCAAACAACTAAGCCAAATTAAAGTGCCCTTAGGACTGAGGCAACCATCATCTAATGACAAATGAGTCCTGGAAAGGCCTTGCTGTAGGCTGCATCTTTTGTTAAACTGAACGACTAGCTTGGTCTTGGCATTCTTGGCTGGTGGCCTGATAAACAGCAGCTTCGTGTAAGATAGTTCCAGGCATCTCCATGCCTACTGGGCTGAGGTTTACAGGTCTAATGCTTTCCTTCAGATGCAGAAAACCTGAGAGAACGACTCCTGCAAGCTGGTCCCAAATGTCTGAAATTAGGGCTCTCTCTCTCAAGTTCATCCCTCGGGGCCCCCAGGGCCCATAAGGAGGATATACTAATGTCCTGGAACATTTCTGCGAGGGCAGGATACTTTCAGACACCAATGAAGAGCCCACATTCTCTGTTGATAATTTCAAAGAGGAAAATATTCCCATATATTGCCACCTATAAGGCCAATGGACTCTGTGATGAACTATCTCCTGCACATAGCCAGAAAGTGTTTTGTACTAGCTTGCCAGCATTAACTGGGTGCAGAGAACAATCCCTGTACTGGAACAAATTGGCCCAAGGCACGCCTGATATTGGACCGAGGGCCTTATTTTCACTAGGCTGGCAAGATGCAACCATTTACTGGGCAATCAGGGAGATTTCTGTGAAGAGGATTTCAATTGTTGGTTATTGCATCAACAGTAGTGGCCCTCAGGTAGGTCCTGGGAAAAGACTGGAAGCCATCAGAAGAGAGGGGTGCAATCAGAAGAGGGGCATAAAGAGCATATAAAATAAATTGTTAGAATTGTTTGATTAGACTGGTTTCCATAACACAGTTGATCACTCTACAATTGCTTGCATTTCCAAATCAGTCTTTTAAACTTTAAATCCTCCCCTCAAGCTTTAAGTAACATTAGTGCCAAGGGTGTACAGACAACTCTTGCACCCAACACTGATTGGATGCAAATTCAGCAATTTACAAAAACAAAGGTTAAACAATTCTCTTTTAAACAAAATCTATGCCCTAGCCATGAGTGTAGATTTGCTCCATCTTCCTTTGAGGCAGATTACTGTCAGGAGACACCAAAAAGAAACATTTTGCAAAATAATTAAGGCACTGGACACTTAAAAATAGTATCTTGACACTCTCATTTGTCACAATGACAAATACTTTGCATGTGTGATGTTTTAAATGCACGCTAACTTCCTTAAATTATATAATTTTGGAATATGAATCGGAAACAGAAAAAATGCCTTGCAATATTTTAGGCAGCAGCAAGAAACTGACAGAATGAAAATATCGTGAAGGTGATGGTTGTGGGGAGGGGTGAGGATTTGTGTAATTTCTTCACAGTGAGCGGAAACCACAATTATGCTGTCAGTGATGCTGTATGCACCCTCCATTGTCATCTTCCTTATATTAAGTATGCTATATTGCAGCAGGAATGCTTTATCTGATCCCTGTGGGGCTTTCATTCCTCCCATCCTGGAAAAGGGGCAGAGGAAGTAAAATTCAACTTTGACAAAGGTGCCAAACAGGTGATATCAGATGTAAAGCAAAATCAAACAGGGTGGAAAACTGAAATCTAATCTGATCTTACCAGTTTCTCACTATGCGAAAAACACCCCCTTCCCCCTCTCAACCTACTTCCTTCTGTGTCTGCCCCTAGAAAAAACTCTCTTCTAATTCACATATAGCCACACTCAAAATCCCAACTGCCTAGCCTTTGGCCTTTCATTCAGCACAACATTTCTGCAGCTATTGATCTGCTCAGCCTTACACTCACCGCCACCTTTGATGCCCTAGTCTCCATTAAAATCATTCTTTCTCACCCTAAACTTTCCACCTGGCACAGCTCTCATCTCAGTTCCCTTAAGTCCAAGTGATGCCAACTGGATATGGTAGACAACTAGTTTAACTGTTCACTGCCAGATCTGGCTGGATTGTATAAATCATAATTGGGTTCTACCCTCAAATGCTAAAACTGCTCCCTATTCCAGGATCATTATGGAATGTAAAGATAATCACTAGCTTCTTTTCCCTTCTACAAACAATTCTCTTCGAACCCTCCTCCCTGCCTCCTCCAACCTCACCTCCAACAACGAGTGGGAGGAGCCTTTGTCACTAAAAGTGAGACCATCGGATTAGCTGCCTCTGCCGATTTCCCCCTTGCCCTAGCCCACCAGGCCAAACTTCCTGTAAGGATAACTATTTCCCTAACCTTGAACTTGCATCTTTTTCTCTCCCATCTCCCCACCACCACCCACCCCTCCATGTCCTCTCCGAGTTCATCTTGTCCATGAGACCAAACTCCTGCTCTCTCGACCCTATTCCCACTAAATAACTGACCGTCCAACTTCCCTTCCTGGATCCCATGTTAGTTGATATCATTAACAGTTCTCTTTCCTTGGGTACTCGCCCCCCTCTTCTTCAAATTTGCCAATATCACTCCTCTCCTCAAAAACCAAACTCTGTCCTTCCATCCTTGCAAACTACTGGCCCATCTCCAACCTCCCTTTCTCTCCAAAGTCCTTGAGTGTGTTGTAATCTCCAAAACCTGTGCCATCTTTTCTGGAATTCTATGTTTGAATCCCTCCAATGTTCCCATTCCTGTCAGAATAACAAAATGGCTCTTATCAAAGCCATAAATGACATCCTCAATGTCTCTGACAAAGGTAAACTATCTCTCCTCATCTTTCTCAAATTTTGACACAGTTGACCACACCATCTGCCTCCAATGCCATCCAGCTGGATGGGACTATATTGCTGGGTTCCATTCTTATCTACCCAGTTGCAGTCAGTGCATCACCTTATTTATTCTTTCATGGCAAGGCCAGCATTTGCCCAACCCTACTGAGTGGCTTGCTAGGCCATTTCAGAGGGCAGTTAAGTGTCAACCACATTACTAGGGATCTGGAGTCACATGTAGGCCAGACCAGGTAAAGACAGTAGATTTCCTTCCCTAAAGGGGATTAGTAAACCATATGGGTTTTTACAATAACCAATAACAGTTTCATGGTCACCATTACTGAGATTAGTTTTCAATTCCGTATTTTATTATTTGAATTTAAATTTCACCAGCTGCCATGATGGGATTTGACCCCACATCCTCACAGCATTATCCTGGGCCTTTGAATTACTAGTTCAGGGGCATTACCGCTACGCCACCCTCTCAACTGCAATGACTTCTCTTCCTGCTCCCGCATTGGTAACTCTAGTGTCCCCGGAGGATCTATCCTTGACCCCGTCCTATTTCTCATCTACATGTTGCCCTTTGACGACATCATCTGAAAACATAGCATCAGTTTTCACATATAGGTTGACGACACCCAGCTTTATCTCATCGCCACCTCTCTCTGAATCACTTCACTCTCTCCAATTTTCTGACCGTTTGCCCAACATCCAATACTGGATAAACAGAAATTTCCAAAAACTCAATACAGTAAGTCCCCATTCAACAATGCCCGTTTTTACATTGTTTCACTTTAATCAGTTAATGTGGCCTATATTCTGGTTTAGTGTCGCGAATTTCATTTTAAAGTCATTTCCCACTGGTCTGACGAAGGGCCTTGTGACCCAATCGGTGTCATTTTGGAGTGGCCTTTCCCACTCCATAACCCTTTCTCTCACTGCCAGCCCTCCAACTTGAGGCCTGTCCCACTCCCTAACCCACCCTCACACTGCTGACCCTCTGATTTTCAACCTCTCCCGCTCCCTAATCCAACATCTCACTGATCCTTCATCTGCCAACCCCGCCCCCCACTCACCACTTCCTTCTCCTGAACCTTTGCTGTGCGTGAGGGTCCTGGAGATGAGCAACAAGAGGCAGGAGGAGCAGTTTTGAAGCCATTGTCTTCAGCTCCCATCACAAACTTAGTTCCCTCCATCTCCCTGGCAACTGTCTGAGGCTGAGCCAAACTGTTCACTACCTTGGTGCCATATTTGACCAAAGATGAGTTTCCAGCCACATATCCATTCCATCAGTAAAACTGCCTATTTCCATCTCCATAAAATTGCCTGACTTTGCCACTGCGTCAGCTCATCTGCTGCTGAAAGACCCATCATGTAATATTACCTCTAGATGCAAATATTCCAATGCACTCCTGGCTGTCCTCACACGTTCTATCTTCCATAAACTTGAGATTATCCAGAAACTCTGCTACCTGTGTCCTGACTCACACCAGGGTGCACCCAATCAGCGGGCCCGGGAACGGTCGGGAAACAGATCGCCGACCGCGATCGGCTCCCGACCACAATGTCACGCTAGCTGGCCAATTAACAGCCAGACAGCATGAAACGAGCACTGAAATGCTCAGCGCTGCCAGGGTGGGGGCGGGAAGAGGGCGGGCGATGACATTTCCACAGGTGTGGGTGAGCACTGCAGGAAAGCTCCCTGAAGGCAAACAGCTGCCTCAGGGAGCTAGAGACCTGAAAATGCTGAAATAAAGGTTTTAAAAGCTGAAAAAAGTGTCTATGCATCATAATCAATCACCTGAAAATATAACTGATAAAAATTTATTTTTAGACATTTATTTTTATTTTATTTCAGCAGGGAAATTTCATCCCGCCCTTGGATGAGGTTTGATGAAAAATGCAAAGTCTGCCTGGATGATTCACCCGTAAAATCAGAGTCAATTGCGCAGTTAAAGGGCTTATTTGCCCTCTTAAAAGTCGGAAGCGCGCCTGTCGAGTGAAATACTGTTCGAGGAGGCGATGACATCGGGCGTCACCTGGCATCTTCTCTTGCGATTTTACGCCTGGTCGGGTTGGGCATGTGCCTGCCTGCGGGACATAAAATTCTGCTCCAGGTCCCACCCGCCCATTATCCTTGCGCTCACGGGCTCCGGTTAAGCCATTGCACGATTTTAAAATTCTCATCCTTATTTTCAAGTCCCTCCATAGCCTCATCCCTCCCTACCTCTGCAATTTCCTCCATTCCACAACCCTCCAGGATACCTGCACTCATCTGATTCTGGCCTCTTGAGCATCCCAATCTTAATCACTACACCGCTATTGACACACCTTCAGCCGCCTGGGTATTAAACTCTGGAATTACCTTCCTAAACTTCTTGCCTTTCTACCTCTTTTTCTCCCCTTTAAGACAGTCCTTAAAAGTTACCTCTTCCACCAGGCTTTTCGTCACCCGTCCTAATACCTCCTAAAGTGATGGCTCGGTTACAAGTTTTGTTTGCTAACAGTCCTGTGAAGCATCCTGAGATGTTTTACTATGTTGGAGGTGCTAAGAAAATTGATTCCTCAGTTTTTCTCTGTGCTCTTGAGGATTTTATGCCCAGGCTTGCTATAAATTAAACGTCACTTCTTGATATATCTTGTCATTTTTATGCTTTTGAACCTTGCTGACTCCCTGCATCATGAGCATTGACTTGGTTTTTCAGATTAATAGAATTGTAGACTGATTAATCCAACCTTGTGTCCAAAATCATCAGAGGAATCTTACAGAACCATAGTCCACGCCCCTGAAAATGGAAATCGGATCAAAGATACTTTTATTTTTCCCAGGGCTCTGCATAAGTTGTTATGGCTTGAACCTCTGCTTAACATTTCTTAATTCAGGTTAAAATAAGCATTGCTGCCACCGCAGTTCATGGAGCAGATTTATTTTATTGTTAGGTCCTTTTAGCTGAAGGAAAGATAGAAAATGGAATTTACATGAAGAAATGATACCTACCTTCAATGCTTTGAAATGGTTACATGTAACTATGTATTCTATATGTATTATATATATATTATATATGTAAACATGCACAAAAACCCAAGAAAGAAGAAAAGCACGCTTAGATTCTTTGAGTCTGTGAAGGTATGAGGAATCTGTCAAACACTTTCATTAATTTATGCTTTAATCAACTAAACCTACCAATGTTTCATAGTCTTTAATATTATCCTCTACACAGAAATGCTGCTGTTTTTCTGATTCTGCTGTGGACCTCCTTAACGTATAGCTTTTTCGCAAATATTCACCATCTCCCACAATATAAACACCAGAGTTTACAAACTTAGCTGTTTTTTCAATAATGTGAACCATGTGTTATGATCTGTATTAGCAACTGACGCATGTAACCTTACTGCCCTCAGAAAATGTAAACATTATTACCAATATATAGTATAAGAATTTTAATTTTCTCAATCATTTCTATCATTCATACATCAGGATTTAGACATTATGAAGTCAAAATGAAAATCACTTTAATAAAAGCACAACGTACTGGGATGCCCTGGAGGTCTGTTAGCCTATGACCTTTTTATTCATTCATGGGATATGGCATCACTGGCTACACCAGCATTTATTGATTGCCCTTGAGAAGGTTATGGGAAGCTTGAACTGCTGAAGTCCATGTAGCATAGGTACATCCTCTGTGCTGTTAGGGAGGGAATTCCAGGATTTTGACTCAGCGACAGTGAAGGGATGGCGATATAGTTCCAAGTCAGGATGATGTGTAGCTTGGAGGGGAAATTGCGGGTGGGTGGTGTTCCCATCTATCTGCTGCCCTTGTCCTTCGAGATTGTAGTAGTCGTGGGTTTGGAAGGTGCCCTCTAAAGAGCCTTGGTGATTTCCTGCAGTGCATCTTACAGATGATACACACTGCTGCTACTGTGGTGGTGGAAGGAGTGAATGTTTGAGGACAGGATGCCAGTCAGGTGAACAGCTTTCTCCTGGATGTTGTCAACCTTCTTAAGTGTTGTTGGAGCTTTACTCATCCAGGCAAGTGGAGAGTATTCCATCACACTCCTGACTTGTGCTTTGTAGACAGTGGGCAGGTTTTGGGGAGTCAGGAGGTGAGTTACTCGCCGCAGGATTCCTAGGCTCTGACCTGCTCTTGTAGCCACAGCATTTATATGGCTAGTCCAGTTCAGTTTCTGATCAATGATAACCCCCCAGAATGTTGATAGTGGGGGATTCAGTGATGGCAATGCCATTGAATGTCAAGGAGAAATGGTTAGATGCTCTCTTGCTGGAGATGGTCATTGCCTGGCACATGTGTGGTGTGAATCCTATTTGCCACTCATCAGCCCAAGCCTGGATATTGTCCTGGTCTTGCTGCATTTGGACATGCACTGCTTCAGTATCTGAGGAGTCATGAATGGTGCTGAACACCATGCAGTCATCAGTGAACATCCCTACCTCTGACCTTATGATGGAAAGAAGGTCATTGATGAAACAGCTGAAGATGGTTGGGCCTAAGACACTACCCTGAGGAACTCCTGCAGTGATGTCCTGGAACTGAGATGATTGACCTCCAACAACCACAATCATCTTCCTTTGTGCTAGGTATGACTCCAACCAGAGGAGAGTTTTCCCCCTGATTCCCATTGACTCCAGTTTTGCTAGGGCTCCTTGATGCCAAACTTGGTCAAATGCTGCCTTGAAGCGCAATCACTCTTACCTCACCTCGGGAGTTCAGCTCTTTTGTCCATGTTTGAAGCCTGTAATGAGGTCAGGAGTTGAGTGGCCCTGGTGGAACCCAAACTGAGCAACAATAAGCAGTTTATTGCTAAGCAAGTGCCGCTTGAAAGCACTTCCAAGCCTTCTATCACTTTACTGATGATCGAGAGTAGACTGGTAGGGCGGTAATTGGCCGGGTTGGATTTGTCCTGCTTTTGTTAACAGGACATACCTGGGCAATTTTGCACATTGCCAGGTAGATGCCAGTGTTGCAGCTGTACTGGAACAACTTGGCTAGGGGCACAGCAAGTTCTGGAGCACTAGTCTTCAATACTGTTGCCAGAACATTGTCAGGGCCCATAGCCTTTGCAGTATCCGGTGCCTTCTGCTGTTTCTTGATATCACATGGAGTGAATCGAATTGGCTGAAGACTGACATCTGTGATGCTGGGAACCTCCAGAGGAAGCCGAGATGGATCATCCACTCGCCACTTGTGGCCGAAGATTGTTGCAAATGCATCAGCCTTATCTTTTGCACTGATGTGCTGGGCTCCTCCATCATTGAGGATGGGATATTTGTGAAGCTTCATCCTCCAATGGGTGGTTTAATTGTCCACTACCATTCATGACTGGATGTGGCAGGACTGAGGAGCTTAGATCTGATATGTTGGTTGTGGGATCACTTAGTTCTGTCTATCACTTGCTGCTTATGGGCATGAAAGTAGTCCTGTGTTGTAGCTTCACCAAGTTGACACCTCATTTTTAGGTATGCCTGGTGCTGCTCCTGGCATGCCCTCCTGCACTCTTCATTGAACCAGGATTGATCCCCTGGCTTGGTTGTAATAGTAGAGTGGGTGATATGATTGAGTACAATTCTGCTCCGAGCCACTCTTGGTGGTGAACATTGGGGTCCCCCCACCAGAGCACATTCTGCATCCTTGCCACCCTCAGTGCATCCTCCAAGTGGTGTTCAACATGGAGGAGCATTGATTCATCAGTTGAGGCAGGGCATTACGTGGTAATCAGCAGGAGATTTCCTTGCCCATGTTCAACCTGATGCCATGAGACTTCATGGGGTCCAGAGTTACTGTTGAGGACTCCGTCCCGACTGTATACCACTGTGCCGCCACCATGCTGGGCCTGTCCTGCCATGGGACAGGACATACCCAGGGATGGTGATGGTGGTATCTGGGACATTATCTGCAAGGTATGATTCCGTGAGGATGACCATGTCAGGCTGTTGCTTGATAAGTCTGTGAGACAGCTCTCCCAATTTTGGCACTAGCCCCCGGATGTTTGTAAGGAAGACTTCTCAAGGTCAAAAGGGCTGAGTTTGGCATCATCGTTTCTGGTGCCTAGATCAATGCCTCGTGATTCGTTCGGTTTCATTCCTTTTAGGCTTTTTAGCAGTGTCATACAACTGAGTGGCTTGTTAGCTAGGGCATTTAAGAGTCAACCACATTGCTGTGGGCCTGGAGTCACATGTAGGCCTGACCAGGTAAGGATGGCAGATTTCCTTCTTTAAAGGGCAATAGTGAGCCAGATGGGCTTTTGTGGCAGCTGACAATGGTCATCATTAGACTTGTAATTCCAGGTTTTTATTGGATACAAATTTCACCATCTGCCATGTGGGATTCAAACCCAGGTCCAGAGAATTACCCTGGGTCTCTGGATTATTAGTCCAGTGGCAATACCACTACACCATCGCTTACTGCAAGTTTCAGTACCCCTTCCTGAAATTTGGCTGTCCCGTACAAAGTCGGCACTGGGTCACAAGCGTTCAAGATAAACATGTCTTCATGCAGGCTAACCAACAGTCCTTAAAGTGCTGCTCCTAACTTCAAAGCAATCCATAAGACAGTTGCCAGTCACCACTTGGCCCCTCCCTCCAAATCGCACCCTCCCTATACCAATCATCCCCTTCCATTCCCATTCACCCACGTCATATTTAAATCGAGCCTCTCTCTTCCTCACAACCCTCAGCAAAATTCAGGAAGCTCATGCCTACAACATCTTTGGCTCAGAGATACAACATGCAAAGGAGCCCAGCTGTACTGAGGGTGATCCCTGGAAGAGTCAGGGAAACTCAGGAGAAATTTTAAAGCACAAAAATAGTGTAAATTACTTTAACCTGAGTATCGTGGAATAATACACCACAGAAGGGGAACATGTGGCCCATTGTGTCTGCACCAACTCTTTTGAAGAGAAATCTAATTAGTCCCAGTCCCAAGCTCTTACCCCTGTTCCTGCATTTTTCCTCCTTTATCAAATTCCCTTTTGAAGGCTATGATTGAATCTGTATCTACCATCCAATCAGTCAGTGCAATCAAAATCCAAACCATTCGTTGCAGCAAAAGTTTTCCCTCAAGTCGCCTCTGGTTTTTTTGCCACTCACCTTAAATCTCTGCCTTCTGGTTATTAACCTTTCAGACTATGAAAGCAGTTTCTCTTTTTTTACTCAATTTAAACTCTTCATGATTTCATAAGCCTGTATCAAATCTCCTGTAAGCTTTCTCTGCTGTAAAGAGAACAACCCCAGCTTCTCTAGCCTATCCACAGGCAAAATTTTCCAGTCCCTTCCTGCCTGAAGTCAATGGACCTTTTGCTGGTCCGTCAAACTTTCTGCTCTGGGCAGGGCAGGAATGTCCATCCCACTTAACTATAACCTCTTATCCCTGGAACCAGTGTAGTAAATCCTCAGTGAACTTAATTCCTACACTGTCCAGTGTTATTAATGCACCAAAAACAGCTAGTAAATTCGCACACAGGCTATGCTTTGTCAAAAATTGTGTGTGCAAATCAAGTCACTCGTTTAGCAGATATTATAAAAGACTTGGTGCCCTTAGTCAAGCTGTTCCAATACAACTACAACACTGGCAACTACCCGGCAATGTGAAAATTACCCAGGTATGTTCTGTACACAAAAGGCAGAACAAATCCAACCCGGCCAATTACTACCCCATCAGTCTACTCTCCAACATCAGTAAAGTGATGGAAGGGGTCATCAACAGTGCTATTAAGCAGCACTTTCTTAGCAATAACCAGCTAATTGACACTCAGTTTGGGTTCCACCGGGGCCACTTAGCTTCTGACCTCATTACAGCCTTGGTTCAAACATGGGCAAAAGAGATGAGCGCCAGAGGTGAGGTGAGATTGACTGCCCTTGACATCAAGGCAGCATTTGACCGAGTGTGGCATCAAAGAGTGCTTGTAAAACTAGAGCCAATGGGAATCAGGGTGAAAATTTTCTGCTGGTTGGAGTCAAACTTAGCACAACAGAAGGTGGTTATACGTGTTGGAGCTCAATCATCTCAGTTCCAGGACATCACTGCAGGAATTCTTCAGGGTAGTGTCCTAGACTCAACCATCTTCAGCTGCTTCATCAATGACTTTCCTTCCATCAAAAGGTCAGAAATGGGGTTTTCACTGATGATTGCGTAATGCTCAGCACCATTCGCAACTCCTCAGATACTGAAGCGGTCCATGTCCAAATGCAGTAAACCTGGATAATATTCAGGCTTGGGCTGACAAGTGGCAAGTAACATTCGTGCTACACAAGTGCCAGGCAATGACCATCTCCAGCAAGAGAGAATCTAACCATCGCCCTTGACATTTAATGACATTACCATCACTGAATCCCCCATTATCAACATCCTGGTGTTACCATCAACCAGAAACTGAACTTAACCAGCCATATAAATACTGTGGCTACAAGAGCAGGCCAGAGACTAGGAATCGTGCAACGAGTAACTCACCTCCTGACTCCCCAAAGTCTGTCCATTATCTACAAGGCACAAGTCTGGGGTGTGATGAAATACTCTCCACTTGCCTGGATGAGCAAAGTTCCAATAACACTCAAGAAGCTTGACACCATCCAGGCAAAGCAGTCCACTTGATTGGCACCCCATCCACAAACATTCTTTCCCTCCACCGTTGATGAACATGGTAGCAGTGTGTACCATCTGCAAGATGCACTGCAGGAACTCACCAAGGCTCCTTAGACAGCACCTTCCAAACCCAAGACCACTCCAATCTAGGAGGACAAGGACAGCAGATAGATGGGAACACCACCACCTGGAAGTTCCCCTCCAAGCCACTCACGATCCTGACTTGGAAATATATCGCCGTTCCTTCACTGTTGCTGGGTCAAAATCCTGGAACTCCCTCACTAACAGCACTATGGGTGTACCTACACCACATGGACTGCAGCGGTTCAAGAAGGCAGCTCACCACCTTCTCAAGGGCAATTAGAGGTGGGCAATAAATGCTGGCCCAGCCAGCAACACCCAAATCATGTAACTGAATTAAGAAAAGCTGGTCATGCCTGGTTTAGCTAGCGCTCTCCATATAAATGTTGGCAGAATATGGATATTACTCTGTGATGTCGACAGAACCAAAGCAGAAGCAGAAACAAACAGTTCAGCTAACAGATGCAGAGGAGGAGCCCCGGAGATAAGTGACACATCTGCATCCCTCTCAGTCAGAGATGGAGAGTCAAGAAACTCAATGAAACCGGTGGCAGAATTACAAATATCTTCTCGATACACATATGCTGACTTAATTTAATCAATGACTAAACTATGAGTAGACTGAATGTAGTGTTTGTCAAGATTGTGACTTTGCCATGACTAAAATTTATTCCTATCTTAAGTTTTCTAGGCCGTATAGACACAGACGTTAAGTGTTGAGGGACATCCATGAGGAAAATTCCTCAGAGGACTTCAAACACTGGTAGCAGGGACATCTGTGGAGAATCCATTAGGGGGCTGGAATTCTCCTCCAGCTCTGCTCAGCTGGACTAAGATACTGAACCCCATGGGCCATCTTTTTTGTATTCTTTCCTGGTATATGAGAAAGCTGGCGTGGCCAACATTTGTTGCCCATTCCTAATTGCCCTTCTTGACCTTGCTGCAGTCCATCTGGTGTAGGTACACCCACAATGCTGTTAGGAAGAAAGACATTGAGAAGGAGAATGCAAGAGGTCAGATACTGACAGACATGCCACTCAAACTCTCTGTAACAGCAGAGAGGCTGGAGTAGTCCAATTCAATTGCTCGTGGATTGGAGAGAATGTCTGCCATGGAGAGAATGACTGCCTCCATGAAATTTCAAGCACAGATCTCAAATGAGTCCATGCAGAGACTTTACAGACTTTGGATGCAATATATTTGCTACCTTAAACAAGATGACAGATACCTTATCCTTGGCCTTACAACACATCACTGATCTCCACCAAGCTGGTGTGCAAGAGTTCTATCTATTCTTTAAGAAGTTTTATTCATTCATTCACAGGATATATGCAGCACTGTGAAGGCCAGCATTTATTGCCAACACTAAATGCCTTTGCAAAGGCAGTGATGAACCTTCTTCTTGGACCATTGGAATCCATGTGCTGTAAAGGAGAGAGTTCCAGCGTGGTAGGAGTGATGGCGCTGGCCCAGTAGCGGGATGATGATGAAAGGGGACATGGAAGTGGGGACTCCACACAAAGTGTCCCCACTTCTCACCCGTTTCCCTAACCCCACACCCCCACCCCACTCCAGCCAGCACCCAACATGCTGCCTCATCTCCCAATGGCTAAGTCTGCCCCTGCAAAGGTATAGGGTGGAGCATATTTTGGTGGGGACCTCAGGGCTCCCAAAACCCAAAAGGGCCTAGGCACAATGCATCTCAGTAGTCAGGTGGTGGGAGTGGACCACAGCATTTCACTTGTTATGTTTCACACCAGGTGAACCTTTGCAACATTAGGGAATCCTTGGCATGGCGGACACCAATTTAAGTGGTTGGTCTGACGATGGTTCATCCTCCTCTTCCTCCATGTTCTGCTCCTCCGAAGGAGAGCAATGTGCCCGTTCATCATCCTCAACTGCAAACCTCCCTCCTGTGCTTAGCTGATCCCACTGCAGCATGTTGTTGGCTGCCATGGATGGTAATGATTTTCTTCATCTGATGTGCTGTCAAACACATCCAAGGTGCCTCCATCCTGAGGTTTGAAAAAAGCTGTATCCACACAAGCACTCTGTCAAACATTTGCCAGAGGGAACTGAGACAGCAGCTGCAGTAAGTGAGCTTTAATTCAACTGGGACAATGACAAGTTTAAATACCCACCTGAACTGCTGTTCAAACTCACCTCCATTTCCCTGATCAATTTCCCGAGCTCTGGGAAACCTGCCTTGCCAAGTCAAAAATAATTTTAAAATATCTCATTAACTTCTCCTAAAGACATTAATTGTACCAATAAGGACCCACCTGCATTCAATTAGGAAATCCCCAACTTTAGTGAGTACTGGCATCCAAACGCACCTCAGATAAACCTGGAAATGGGCATGCTGGAATCAGGTTGTACTCCTTCTCTACAAAAGAATCAATAATTTTTGCTCCCTCCTGCTCCAAACCCTCCCATTCTTGGAGGTTAAAATTCTCAACCCCCCTACCAATAATCCAGGACCAAATTAATTGGCATTATGGGCTAATAACTGAAAGTCAACATGGATCTGTAAAAGGTAAATCAGGTTTGACCAATTTGATTGAGTTCTTTGATGAAGTAACAGGAGGATTAATGATGATAGTGTCATTGATGCTGTGCAGTTCTTTTAAAGCCAACCAAATTAACAAAATGAGGGATAAAATAAAACGCAGCCCCTGAGTTAGGGTCACTGCAAAACCAAAGACAAAATTTAAAGGAAACTTACAACATCAAACTAAAATGTGATTAAAGGGGTCGATAAAGCACCCCAACCCCCGAGGTGCCCACCGGGCACGGAAGGCCTCGATGGTGCCGGCAGACACCGCGTGCTCCCTCTCCAGGGACACTCGGCCGCGAACGTAGCTGCGGAAGAGGGACAAACAGTCGGGTGGGTGATGCTGTGTAACTCTTTTCGAGTTAAAACAATTAACTAAATTAACAAAAACAAGGGATAAATCAGGCACAGCCCCTAAGTCAGGTCAGCTGTAAAACCAAGGACAAAGTTTAAAGGAACCTTACAAACATTAAACCAAAATGTGATTAAAGGGGTCAACAAAACACCCCAGTCCCCGCCATGCCCACCGGGCACGGAAGGCCTCGATGGTGCCGGCAGACACCGCGTGCTCCCTCTCCAGGGACACCCGGCCGCGAACGTAGCCACGGAAGAGGGACAAACAGTCAGGTGGGTGATGCTGTGTATATGGGCTTTCTAAAGTCCTTTATGAAGTACCACATAATTGACTTGTTAGCAAATCAAAGCCCAAGCGATTAAAGGGACAGTCACAGTCTGGAAACAAATTGGCTTAGGGACAGAAAATGGAGAGTAGTGGTGAACATTTGTTTTTCAGGCTGGAGGGTGGTAGACACAGGGCTTGTCTTAGCATGTATATTCATGACCAGGACTTGGGTAAACAGGCCATAATTTCAAAGTTTGCAGATGGCACAAAATTCAGCAATGCAGCAATGAATGAAGAGGATAGTAATATACTTCAGGATTTCAGACTGGTGAATTGTGTAGAAACATGGCAGATGAAATTTGAAGTAAAGAAGTGTGAAGGGAATTGTTTTGGTAGAAAGAGTGAGGAGAGATTAATATAAACTGATATAATTTTAAAGGGGTGCCAAACAGACAGACCTGTGATGTACGTATACAATTCTTTGAAGTTAGCAGAACAAGTTGAGAAGGCTTTTGAAAAAGAATATGGGGTCCTTGACTTTAACAATAGAGGGATAGAGTACAAAAGAAAGGATGTCATACTAAATCTTCATAAAACACTGATAAGGCCTCAGCTAGAGTATAGCATTCAATTCTGGGAACCCCTTTTAAGAAGGATGTCATGGCCTTGGAGAGGCTAAAGAAGGGAGAAGCAGGATAAGTGGGTATGTGGCTTTGCCAGGAAAGTGCAATTCCCAATGGTGCACCCATGTGCGTCACCCATATCAATGGGGAGAGTTACAGGAACCATAAGGGCTACTACTCAATTAATATGTAGTTGGTGCGCAATCATGCAGAGTACATCATTTTGGTGAATGTTTGCTATCCTGGCAGCATCATTCTGAAGCAGTCTGTTGTCCCTGCCATCTTCATGCTTCCAAGGACAACCAGAGGGTGACTGCTTGAGGACAAAGGGTATCCCCCTTGAACATATAGATGTGATCCCTCCGTCACTCGATCATGTAAGGGCAACGTACGTATAACTGGAACCATAAGGAACATCAGGGAGCAGGCTGCTGACATGCTGAAGCAACACCTCTGATACCTGGTCCACAAGGAGGAGCGGGAGAGTGTCCTCGAGGACAAACTGCACCAAGTGCTCAAGTTGGTGATGGTCCGCTGCACCCTGCGTAACATCACCAGCAGGAGGGTTCAGCCATTGCCACCAAGATTCCGGAGGCCACCTTAGGAAGAGGAGGTATGGAGTGTACATCCTGAATCTCTTCACTCTGGATGACTGCCCGAGACTGCCTGCACAGACTCCAGTTCCCAAAGAACAACTTCCCTTTATCATTATGGATCCACTAGTCCCCACCGTTATATCCATCTGAGACTCCCCATCACAATGTCACATTAACCAACATCCTAAAATAAAAGCCATCAATAACAGCCTTTCCATAGCAACTTTCTCCAAAAATACTTACAAATATCCCATTTATATATCCCTTCTTCCGCCGTCTTCGTCTCCGTGCTCACTTCTTTGGGCAGGAGTCCTCTCCCCGTTCAACAGATCCTTTTACCCACCTCCAATATTCTCCCTCCACCTGGACCCCTCCCTCTGGATTCTTACCTTCTCTTGATCTTTTCATTGAGAACTGTCGGCGTGACATTAGCCGTCTCAATTTCTCTGCTCCTCTCACCCATTCTAATCTGTCTCTCTCTGAACTCACTGCACTCCGTTCTCTCAGGTCCAACCCCAACATTGTCATCAAACCCGCTGACAAGTTGGTACTGTTGTTGTCTGGCGCATTGACCTCTACCTCGCGGAGGCTGAGTGTCAACTCGCAGATACTTCCTCCTACCTCTCCCTGGACCATGACCCCACCACAGAACATCAAGCCATTGTTTCCAGGACTGTCACTGACCTCATCTCCTCTGGAGATCTTCCTCCCACAGCTTCCAACTTGATAGTCGCCCAACCTCGGACGGCCCGCTTCTACCTCCTACCCAAAATCCACAAACAGAACTGTCCTGGCAGACCGATCGTGTCAGCCTGTTCCTGCCCCACGGAACTCATTTCTCGTTATCTTGACTCCCTTCTCTCTCCCCTTGTCCAGTCCCTTCCCACCTACATCCGTGATTCCTCTGACACCTTACGTCACATCAACAATTTCCAGTTCCCTGGCCCCAACCGCTTCCTCTTCACCATGGATGTCCAATCCCTCTACACCTCCATCCCCCACCAGGATGGTCTGAGGGCCCTTAGCTTCATCCTTGAACAGAGGCCCGAACAATCCCCATCCACCACTACTCTCCTCCTTCTGGCTGAACTTGTTCTCACACTGAACAATTTCCCCTTTAACTCCTCTCACTTCCTCCAAATAAAAGGTGTGGCTATGGGTACCCACATGGGCCCCAGCTATGCCTGTCTCTTTATGGGGTATGTGGAACATTCCTTGTTCCAGTCCTACTCCGGCCCCCTCCCACAACTCTTTCTCCGGTACATCGATGATTACTTCGGTGCTGCTTCATGCTCTCATCGGGACCTGGAAAAATTTATTAATTTTGCTTCCAATCTCCACCCCTCCATCATTTTCACATGGTCCATCTCTGACACTTCTCTTCCCTTCCTTGACCTCTCTGGCTCAATTTCTGATGATAGACTGTCCACCAATATCCACTACAAGCCTACCGACTCCCACAGCTACCTCGACTACAGCTCCTCACACCCCGCTTCCTGAAAGGACTCCATCCCATTCTCTCAGTTCCTTCGCCTCCGTCGCATCTGTTCTGATGACGCTACCTTCAAAAACAGCTCCTCTGACACGTCCTCCTTCTTCCTTAACCGAGGTTTTCCACCCACGGTCATTGACAGGGCCCTCAACCGTGTCCGGCCCATATCCCGCGCATCCTCCCTCACGCCTTCTCCTCCTTCCCAGAAACATGATAGGGTCCCCCTTGTCCTCACTTATCACCCCACCAGCCTCCGCATTCAAAGGATCATCCTCCGCCATTTCCGCCAACTCCAGCATGATGCCACCACCAAACACATCTTCCCTTCACCCCCCCTGACGGCATTCCGTAGGGATCGTTCCCTCCGGGACACCCTGGTCCACTCCTCCATCACCCCCTACTCCTCAACCCCCACCTATGGCACCTCCCCATGCCCACGCAGAAGATGCAACACCTGTCCCTTCACTTCCTCTCTCCTCACCGTCCAAGAGCCCAAACACTCCTTTCAAGTGAAGCAGCATTTCACTTGCATTTCCCCTAACCTAGTCTACTGCATTCGTTGCTCCCAATGCGGTGTCCTCTACATTGGAGAGACCAAACGCAAACTGGGCGACCGCTTTGCAGAACACCTGCGGTCTGTCCGCAAGAAAGACCCAAACCTCCCTGTCGCTTGCCATTTTAACACTCCACCCTGTTCTCTTGCCCACATGTCTGTCCTTGGCTTGCTGCATTGTTCCAGTGAAGCCCAACGCAAACTGGAGGAACAGCACCTCATCTTCCGACTAGGCACTTTACAGCCTTCCGGGCTGAATATTGAATTCAACAACTTTAGATCTTAAACTCCCCCTCCCCCCATCCCCACCCCGTTTCTCCCCCCTCCCTTTTTTTTTCAATAATTTATATAGATTCTTCTTTTCCCACCTATTTCCATTATTTTTAAATCTAAAACTAAAACTTTGTTAGTCTTTCCACCCCACCCCCACTAGAGCTGTACCTCGAGTATCCTGTCTTCCATTCTTAATTAGCACTTTTCTTAGACAATATCACCACCTTCAACACCTCTTTGATCCTTTTGTCTGTGACATCTTTTGATTATCTGCTCCTATCACTGCTTGCTTATCTCCACAATCACCACACCCTCAACTTCTCTCTCCCCCCGCCCCCCCACCTTAGACCAGCTTATATTTCACCTTTCTCCTAACTATACTCAGTTCTGCCAAAGGGTCATGAAGACTCGAAACGTTAACTGATTTCTCCTCCACCGATGCTGCCAGACCTGCTGAGTTTTTCCAGGTAATTCTGTTTTTGTTTTCCCATTTACCCATGTGCATTTCCTTTGTGCCTGTCTTGAGGATGCCTCTGCCTAGCCTAGTGCGGAGGGGGGAGCTGTGCTGGTGGTGGAGACTTAGGCATGGGGCTGGTAAATGCTACCATGGGAATGCATCTGTAGACCATGGAGTGCCCATAAAAGAGGTCTACGCCCCCGCATCGGAGCCCACTGGGAGGCTACCAAGATTCACATGGCAGTCTCCCCACACATCGGGAGTGGGCTTTCCCAATGTGGGCAAAATCCATGGAAATGGGAAGTGACCAATAATTGGCCACTTAAGTGACTCAATTGTCCATCAGCTGGTGGTCACCATTAGCAATATGGCATGGCAGAAGAAAGAAACAGGCAGCCTCTTCTGATACTTTCCCCCAACACTTTGCTGGTACTCCCTCATCCCAGCCCATCCCCAAAGGGCCCAGAAAATTCCAGGCCTGCGGATGGCCTTCTAGGGTGACCTCGAGTAGCTCTGGGCCTTGAGGATCCAGCTTCAAGTTGCAACACCTTGACATGAGCTGCAACATTCTTGGCTGACTGACAGGCAACAGCAAGAGCACTGGCAGATTGGCAGGGACAAGCACAAATGCTGTCATCCTGAGAGAGGACAACAGCTTCATGCTCCCCAGAGCAATTGTTCACTGCTGCTCTCACAGGCCGGACTTCAATAAGCCTAGTAATCTGTTTGAGTACAGGTTGCTTTATTGCTGTGAGAGTCTTTGAGCACTGAGATCAACAGCTGTGATGGCAGCATTTTCAACCTACATGGCAGCAAGTATGGATCTCATGATCTCCATCTGTACTTCCACTGATGTACCGAGACACTGAGTGGCTTTCATCTATGCTGCAGTGGAAGCTGTGAAAGCAGCCAGCAGATTGGCAGATCCGCAATTGCTGTCATGGAGTTGGCCACCACTTCCATACTGGAAAGGATGCACTCCAAGTTCTGAGCCATGCCCTGTGCCACGTTGAAGCTGAATTTCCTGATGCTCCTTATGTTACAATCCCCATAGAAACCAATAACATGAAAAGAAAGAAATCCTGAAACGACTCCGATGAAATGAACCGATGGAAAAGATTTCATTTTTCAAAACGTTTACTGTAACAGACAAACCCCCAAAATCAACATAAAATTAATCATGCGTTAATAATCAAAGGAGAATGTGCAAGGTTACGGGGATAAGGCAGAGGAGTGGGGCTAAGTGGAATGCTTTTTCAAAGAGCCAGTGCAGACTTGATGGACTGAATGGCCTCCTTCTGCACTGTAAAGATACTGTGAACTGATATTTCACTTGAAATAGTGAAGTTTACTTTAATAGTTGATACAATTGTCCCAGAGCTAAGGCCTCACTTTATATTTTTATAAAAATTATATCATCATGGTGAATTTATAATTTTTTAAAAAACTGGACAAAGGCTTTAAAATGACTGAAGCCATGACTGGCTATGACTCAAACAAAAGGAACTTCCTGGTATTCAGAACATCTGCCACCTTGTTATCTCTGGAGAGACGCTGATGACACTTGTGACTGCAGAGATCAAACCTAAGGGAATTGTACAAAGACAATTTATATTTCTAAGGCCAAGGCCCGGCCAATAGAGATGACAGTCTGATAGACAGTCTGATAGGACAAAGGACCCCGAAACCTCTTTTGAAATTATTAACGGTTGAAACGTTAGCCATCTCAAGAATCCAGACAAAGAAATATACATCCTTTGTCCAAACAAAAGTAGAGAAGTAGGAGTCACATCACATGACCTCCCCTAGCTTGGAGAACCAGTTACTCTGCCTTGTGGAGCTGCAAAGCAGATTGCCACCTTCCATTAACCAAGCAGCAGCTCAGAAAAGGGGCTCTGTGCAGGTTTGAATGTCTGGCCCCCATCTACACTGTTTCTATTAGAGGTTCTGAACTTCTGTACCATTGCCTGCAAGACTAATTCACCTTTGCTTGCCCATCTCATCGTGGAAGTCATCTCTACTGGAAAAGTGAATTATCCAGCATCAGCTTTCAACCTACCAACTCTGTGAAAGAATATACCTTGGACTTTGATTCTGGACACTGGACTTACGTGAAACTCTTTCTTTCTCTGTCCCTCTTTTATTGTATGAATGTACCGGGGCTATATAGAGACACGCCCCACCCCCGCCCCCCACCCCTAACGTTGAGTGTGTGTGCAAATAAACTAACCCCCTGATTTTACCTTAACTCCGGTTTGCTGTGGAGTTATTAATGGAAATTAGATCACACCCAAATTGAGGGACTGGGAAATACGCCATCGCTTAAAAAGGGGGGAAATCAAAATAAAAACCTCTTTCTGTTTATGGACGGTTGGTGAAAGAAGAAATCAGGGCTGTTTAAATTAATCACTCTCTTGTCCATAACACAACAAAGATACGTCTCGCAAAAGTACGAGCATTCCCTTTCAGCATGTCTGGCATTATGTAACTGCACAGTTCCATAATATCCTGTACTTTAATCATGCAGGGGAAATCAGGAGTCCTCTCTGACAACAGCTTTCACCCCCACCTCCCCCTGCAAATTTCATGGGTACCATCATTATCAGCAAGGCACAATTCTACAAACCCTCTCTCCCACGAGCCATAACAATCCTGATGGTGTAGCTTTTCAAAGTTCCTTTTCAACCGACCAACCAATAATACCCAGTTCACAGTTTAGCCATTTCCGGCAAAAACATCTAGCTCTTTAGCATCTCTGTGCTATTCCCACAGCTTTGCAGGTTTTAGACATTTTTAGCCAGATTGCACATTGCCTTCATGAGCTCCTGACTCCTTTACTGCCAAAACAGAAAAACTGACCTCTTCTTCAAAGAGATTTGCTTCTTCTCCAACAAAGATCCTGTGCATTTTGCTGCTGACCACAAGCTGTAACCCAAAACTCCCAATTGCCTTTTTTAACCTAGGTTTCATCCACCTAGCAATGTCAGCCAGAGTCTATCTTCTCTGAAATGAGGTCATGGCCAGGAAATCCAATTATACCCACCTTTCCAAAATTCTCTTTATTTTCACTTCAGTTTAAAGGGATAGCTTACAAATCAAAGATTTTTGCAAAGTACAGTGTTTGTTACACTTGACAGTGAAAGGAGGCTGTCTATCAGACTTACCGATGCACCATGTATCTCAGTGTGCACGTTCATCGGTGTTCTTCTGTATGCCTTCCCATTAAGGTACTCACCTGAGTCCTCTGAAGTCAAACTCATCTGCAACCTCACCCTCTAGTGAGCTGGCACATGTACTATCCTTTCCTGCTGTCTTGGCTGCAGCCCATTTGTGCCAAGTGACTCACCATAGAGTCATAGAGTTATACAGCACAGAAACAGGCCCGTCAGCCCATTGTGTCCGTGCTGGCCATCAAGCATCTATCTATTCTAAGCCCATTTTCCTGCACTTGGTCCGTAGCCCTGTATGCTATGGTGTTTCAAATGCTCATCTAAATACTTCTAAATGTTGTGAGGGTTCCTGCCTCTACCACCCCTTCGGGCAGTGTGTTCCAGATTCCAACCACCCTCTGGGTGAAAAATATTTTCCTCAAATCCCCTCTAAAACTCCTGCCCCTTACTTAAATCAATGCCCCCTCATTATTGACACCTCCGCTAAGCAGAAAAGTTTCTTCCTGTCTATCCTATCTATGCCCCTCATAATTTTGTATACCTCTATCAAGTCCCCCCTCAGCCTTCTCTACTCTAAGGAAAACAACCCTAGCCTAGTCTCTCTTCATAGCTGAAATGCTCCAGCCCAGGTAACATCCTGGTGAATCTCCTCTGCACCCTCTCCAGTGCAATCACATCCTTCCTATAGTGTGGTGGCCAGAACTGCACACAGTACTCCAGCTGTGGCCTAACAAGTGTTTTATACAGCTCCAACATAACCTCCCTGCTCTTATATTCTATGCCTTAGCTAATAAAGCAAGTATCCTATATGATTTCTTGACCACCTTATCTACCTGTGCTGCTGCCTTCAGGGATCTATGGACATGCACACCAAGGTCCCTCTGATTCCCTGTACTTCCTAGGGTCCTACCATTTATTGTTTATTCCCTTGCTGTGTTAGCCCTCCCAAAATGCATCACCTCACACTTCTCAGGATTAAATTCCATTTGCCATTGCTCTGCCCATCTTACCAGCACATCTATATCGTCCTGTAATCTAAGGCTTTCCTCCTCACTATTTGTCGATCCTGATTCAACTGGCCACTAGCATTTGTTCTGTGCCAACGAATGAGCCGATGGCTGCAGGTGTTCAATCGGGTGATGGTGCTTTTTCCTTGGAGGACTTGTGCAGCTTGTTTTCTCCTATCTGGGCTGCTGTGACTGGGTAAGTGGAGATTCTTGGGTATCTGAAAGCATTAAATCAAAGGGGAGCGTGGGGGATGGCGGGTGCTGAATAGGGTGTAAAGCAAGAGGTTCATGGTCACCACATCTGCAACTTGCACTTATTGCTATACAGCAGGATGATGTTCAGGTATGAATTGTGAAGGGCAATAAGACAGTAACATACCATTATCCTAATGCTCTCAATGATGCTGGGTGCCACAAGCTCTGTTGCAGCCAACCCCATGAAGCAGAGCACCATCGCCTATGTTAGGGGTTGAAGGTGAACCTGGTCCCCACCAGTAGTCTGCTGATCCCTTCTATTTCATGCCCTCTCCTGCTTAAAGAGAGAGGAAAGAATGTCAATGATTGTGTTGCACTGTGTTTGGGTGATGTGCCTGCCATACTGAATAACTGGAGTTGTGTAGAAGCTGTGAGAGATGGGTGTGACACTGGCAGCATTGTTATGTATGTGAGGGTGAAGTACGTGAATGTAAGGTCTGAGTCCTGAGTACTAGAGAGTGCTGATGGGTGAATGATGGGGTCTGGTGTAACTGAGAAGTGTGAGAGGTTGGTGGTGTGGTGGGTAGGAGGTGTCAAGTGAAAAATGGATTCACTGACCTTGATTATTTCCATGAGGTCATTAAACAACTTCTGGCACTGCTGGCAGGTCCTCAGGACCAGACGCCAGGAAATGACCTCCTTGGCGACCTTTTCCCAGTCCCTTTGGAGAGCGGTCTTTGAAGGGCTCTAGCTGCCTGTGGAAACAAAGCGTCTCTTCTCCTACTCAACTCCATGACTGAGGCTTCCGCTGCATCTGTGAACCATGGAGCCTTCTCTCGACCCTGCTGCTTCAATTCCATTCTCTCCATCTGCAGTACTGACAGTCAGCAACAGAGTGCAGCTTCCCTTTAAGAGGGACAGACTGTCTTTAAGAGCTGGAGGCTAGACAGAACATGTGCTAGTCTCATATGCTGTTAGGCCACTGTGTGTGTAGTAAGCCAGCGACATGGATCTCATTGAGTGGCACACATGAATCAGCAGAAAGTTTCTATGCTCCCTGCCTCAATGGGAACGGGTGCAGGCAGATTGTGAATTGTAAACCGCACCCCACAGCCACCCCCCTCCCCCACCTGCCCCATGCCTGAAAATTAACTTTAACAAATTTTCCTCCATCTCATCTCTATTTTCCCTTGATGGATACTTTTTAGTTGCTAATTTTAAAAGTCCAGCTTCTTGCATGTTTGAAAGTTAATTTTGTGTATTTTTGACCCTTACAGTTGCGTTAGTGACCTTGCCAGTATTTTCATGCCCCTCATATTTCGTGTTGTCCAATACTGTTTGTTAATTGTGGAAAATAATAAGATCTTTTTGAACCAGGTTTTAACTCTGTATAAAATATAAATAGTCCTGCTGCAATACCGAACTACAGAAAAATTAGCAAAATGTGTAGAAAAGTAAAGTGGAGGAAGAGAAGAAATTCTATTGAAGCATACAGTGTTCATTATAATGGTATAGATGTAGTTAAACCAGATTATTAATTCAATAAATTAAACAAGGAAAGTAGAGCCAGATGACATAAAGGAAAAATAGTGAAAAATAAATTTAGAAACCAGGAAATATTTCTTCATTCAAATTGATAAATGTTAAATGTTTGGAATAATCACACATGGAAGATAATAGGGGTAGAATTGTTGAAGTTATTCAAAGTATAATTAACTGTCAAGATGGGAGAAATCTTGCTATAGCACTAGTCACACTTAAGTTGCTACAAAGTGGCTTGTGCTTGCCAGCAATGTCAATATGGCAGTTTAGTTCTGTAGTCAGAGCACACATCTGAATTTGTAAAACATTAAAATAGAAGAATTGAAACTCCTACCAATTGGAATTTAAAACATGATTTTTAAGTTTGCACGTAGCAATATAATTCTGGTCACCCATAGCAGCAGGACATCAGATGAATGCCTATTAATGCAACTCAGCAAAAAAATGTATTGAAGATGCTGTCTTTCTGTGTGCCAGTAGCACTTTGTGTTGAACAAAGCTTTTATCTTAAGTTTCCACTTTTACTTTCAATGCTTGATGTTGGAATAATTGGCAACCGTTGACTTTCTAAGTGAGAGAGCACTGATTTTGGCCCTTCATTCACGTATCCTGGGTAATGCTGCTCATGTTTGTAGCAGCACAACTCTTCCGCATATTTGCTACATTGATACTTTTTTATTTTGTTGTTGCTTGTCAAACTTTGTTGCTCAATTTCAAACGCAGTCCTGAGTTAATTTGAAATCTCTGCACTGATCTTAAGACTCAGGTTTCAAGTGAGTTCTTGATCATATGACTGCTGGAAGGTCATCAACCTGAAATGTTAACTCCACAGATGCTGTCAGACCTGTTGAGCATTTCCAGCACTTTATGTTTTTGTGGTAATTGTAAGTTGAACCATTTCTTAATGATATGGGGATCATGTGACTGTACAGACGAATCAGCCCTAAGCGTGGGGAATCTTAGGGGCGGAGTTTTTAGCCTTGGTCTTGGGACAAGCATGTAGCCTCATCAGCAGTCTGTGAATAAAGTTTATTGTTTCTTACAAGAAACCAGCCCTGCATTCCAAGTTTATTACATTTGGCGATGAGGATAAATAACGCCAACACCAGCACCTCACCTCACAACTGTAAGTATTTCAATTTTTTCAGGGAAGAGAGAAAAGAAGTATACTCACCAGCAATGCCTCTCTTTGGCACAATTGACCCGTACAACTCATCTGTTGAGGACTGGAGTCAATACATTGAGCAATTAGGTTTCTACTTTGTGGCTAATGAAATAACGACGGAGGGGAAACAGAAGGAAATTCTCCTAAGTACCTGGTGGAGCAAAACGTATAGCCTAATCTGTAGTTTGATGGCTCCAAACACGCCAAATTCCAGATCCTTCGCTGAGCTAGTTGACCTCATGAAGGCACATTTCAGCCTAAGCCCTCGGTGATCATGCAAAGATTCAAGTTTAACTCTTGAGTAAGGGCCCCCAGTAAGTCAATTGCAATGTACATTGCGAAGTTAAAACAGTTAACGGTAGACTGTGACTTCGGTGATATTTTAAAGCACATGTCGCGAGATCATTTGATTCGCGGCATAAACAATGACTCCATTCAGCGCCTTTTGCTTGCAGAAGTTGAGATAGACCTGAAGCGCGCCATGGAGATAGCGCTAGCAATGGAGAGGCAGAGAGGGACTCGCAGGCTTTGCAGAGTGTGCAACATGACTCCATTCTGCAGTTAGGGCAGGAACCTGCCACCGGGTGTGGCACAAAGCTAAGGGAGGCTACTGCGAAGGCTACCGGTAGAAAAATAAAAAGAAACACTGGAAGCAGCTCACCAGTAACCCTGAAGTTAAAGTGTTACCATTGTGGTGGAAATCATGCGTCCAAAGTCTGTAGATTTAAAGAGACAGAATGCCACTACTGCCACAAAAAAGAATATGTTGTTAAACAGTGCAGGACTAGATCAAGACAGCCATTCAGACAGCAAATCAAGTTAAATGAAGTACACAGTATGGATGAGTCAGAAGTTACTGAGGCTGACATTTATTCCCTACACAATGTGAAGGCCAGGAAAACTGAACCAATCACTGTTACACTTCAAGTAAATGGAAAGCCTCTGCTCATGGAGGTTGACATAGGAGCATCAACCACAGTGATGGGAGAACACATCTTTAAATACCTCAGAGAAGATACCCAGCTATTGAGTTTGGAAAAAAACCACTGCTCAGTTAAAAACATATGCAGGAGAAGCAATACAGATGAAAGGCATCACTTCTGTACCTGTATCATGCAGACAACAGGCAGCTCAGCTGCCAATAATTGTTGTAACAGGAGAAGGTTCTGGGCCATGATTGGCTGAAGGAAATCAAACTAAATTGGTCAGAAATTGTTTAGGTTCAGACAAGAAGAAATCCTGAGCTGACAAGGGAATATGATGGTGTGTTTTGGTAGGAGAACCGAAGGACCTTCACAGGAAGCAAGAATCCCTCGAGTCAGAGTTGGTTCCACGGGAAAATCATGAAAAGAGGCTAAACAAATGCAGTGCCACCCTGAACCAACTGAAGAAACAGTTGGAAGAAAAAAACCTAAGTGTTCAATGTTCCAAGAGGAAGCCAAAAGATACAAACACGAGAGAGTAGAACTGAAGAATCAGTTGATGGAGACAAAAGAGGCACTAGAAGGAAAAGTCATGGAACTTTGCAAGATGTGAATGGGTAGCTTGACCCCTGAACTGAACTAAGTTAAGATTTCACCAAAGAGAAATCTGGCCGACTGTGAAATCAGAATAAAGGATGAGATAAAACCCCGCGGCAAACACAATAAGAGAAAACAGAAATCAAAGCTGAAAAGTCAGTAGGATATGTATCCAGAACCCTTTCTGTAGCCAAGAAAGGTTACTCCCAAATTGAAAAAGGGGCTTATCTATCGTATTTGGAGTAAAAAGTTCCATCAATATGTGCACAGTCAACACTTCACCATAGTGTCCGATCACAAATCACTGTTAGGATTGTTTAGTGAAGATAAGGCAATCCCACCGGTAGCCTCTGCTAGAATGCAAAGGTGGGCTTTAATTTTGTTGACATACGAATACATTTTTATGCACCGTCCAGCTGTGCATATGGCAAATGCAGACACCCTAAGTCATCTCCCTTTGTCAGATAGTATTACACACGTACAAGTACCTGAAGAGGTAAGTACTTGTGTTGAATTTTCTGGACTCCTCACCAGTCTGCGTGAAACAGATAAAGAATTGGACACATCGGGAACCAAGAAAAAATATTGGAGAGGAATACAAAATACTGGGAGGAACAGATAGCACTAGTATAGAGAATAGTAAGTTAATAGGTAAAATCGGGGTAAGGGAGAAAGTAACAAAATCTAAATCAGGGTTACTATGCATGTATGTGAATGCACCAAGTATAGTAAATAAGATTGGGGAGTTACAGGCGCAGATTACCATGTGGAAATATGATGTTGTGGCGATAGCAGAAACCTGCCTCAAAGAAGGACAGAACTGGGTGTTAAATATTCCCGGGTACAAGGTGTTCAGAAGTGATAGGAAAGGAAGGAAAGAAGGAGGGGCGGCGGTATTGGTTAAGGAGAGCATTGTCATGCTGGAGAAAGAGGATGTCCCAGAGGGTTCAAGGGCAGAATCAATTTGGATGAAGCTAAGGAACAAAAAGGGTGCAATTACATTGCTCGGTGTAGCCTATAGATCACCAAATAGGTGGGAAGTATATAGAAGAACAAATCTGCACGGAAATTACAGAGAGATGCAAGCATTATAGTGTAGTTATAATGGGTGACTTTAATTACCCGAATGTAGACTGGGACAGTGATAGTGTAAAGGGCAGAGAGGGGCGAAAGTTCATAGACTGTGTTCAGGAGAATTTTCTACAGCAGCGTGTGTCCAGTCCAACAAGAAAAGACACGCTGTTGGGCCTGGTTCTTGGAAATGAAGTGGGCCAAGTAGATCAAATGCCATTGGGGGAACAGTTAGGAGACAGTGTATTGTATTGTACGTTTTAGGGTGATGACAGAAAGGGACGATAGGCAATCCAGAGTAAAAATAATTACCTGGAAAAGAGCCGACTTCGATGGGCCAAGAACGGAGCAGGGCAAGATATACTGGAAGAAAAGATTGGCAGGAAAAACTGTAGTTGAACAATGGGCTACCTTCAAAAAAGAATTGGTTCGGGCAAAGTCAAGGTATATTCCATCGAAAGGGAAAGGTAGGGCAAACAAATCCGGAGCTCCCTGGATGAAAAAGGAGCTTGAAATTAAGTCAAAGAAGAAAAAGTGTGCTTATGAGAGGTGTCAAGTAGAAAATACAATTGAGAACCAAGAGGAATACAGAAGTTTCAGAGGGGAAGTGATAAAGCATATTAAAGAAGCGAAGAGGGATTATGAGAAAAGACTGGCAGCCAACATTGGAGAGGTTGAGGCCATTCTCCTTGGAGAGAAGAAGGCTGAGGGGAGTCCATAAGACCATAAGATGTAGGAGCAGAAGTAGGCCATTCAGCCCATCGAGTCTGCTCCGCCATTCAATGAGATCATGGCTGATCTGATAATCCTCAGCTCCACTTTCCTGCCTTTTCCCCATAACTCTTGATTCCATTACTGATTAAAAATCTGTCTGTCTCAGCCTTGAATATACTTAACGATGTAGCCTCTACAGCCCTCTTTGGTAAAGAATTCCACAGATTGTCAGACAATAGTACTGCTTTCACTAGCACTGAATTCCAAAGATTTGTGAGCCTAAATGGGATTAGACAGGTCAGAACAGGACCGTATCATTCTTCATCCAATGGGTTAGCAGAAAGAGCAGCACAAACCTTTAAAACAGGCATGAAGAAACCATCAGAGCGAACATTAGAACAAGACCTTTATCTTATCAAGTAGAAGTGGAAAACAGGATTATTAGGAAACACGTGAATCATCTCAGAATTCAAGAAATCCTCCAACAACCAGTTAATCCACCTGAAATCGAAGTTAAAACTTCAACCCCTGAGGTGCCAGATCGACAAAGAATAGACATACCAGATGTCTCTGTTGAAGTAAATAATTCTGAACTGCCATTGTCTAGGGATGTCCCTGAAGCTGCAGTTCCTGTTCATGTCGATCCAACAGAAGACCCTCCAGTTGTAGAGTTGCATCATTCTATCCGAAGCTGAAAACCGCCTCAAAGACTAAATTTATATTGGCATGAACTGTATATAATTGTATATAATATGGGCCAAGATGTTATTTTGAATAAGAGGATAAAACAAAATTAAAGGGAGAGGAATGTAGTAATTGTAAGTTGAACCATTTCTTACTGTTATGGGGATCATGTGACTGTACAGATGAGTCAGCCCTAAGCGCAGGGAATCTTAGGCTCACAGCTTTTTAGCCTTCGTCATGGAACAAGCATGTAGCCTCACCAGGTGTCTGTAAATAAAGTTTACTGTTTCTTACAAGAAACCAGTTTATTACAGTTTTTATTTCAAATTTCCAGCATTCGGAGTATTTTGCTTTTGCACCTATTCGTATGATACAGATTAATGCAAATAGACAACTTGAGGGATTGGGGGTCATGTGACAGTACCACCACAATAAGCAAACATGATTCCTCAAATCAGCCAATAGTGCAACAGCCTATCTAAAAAGTTAGCTTTAACCTGAAAGGGTTAACCTTTGTTGGTAACTCTAACTTGAACATATGCGTATGAGTAAAATAAGTTTGTTAACATGCAAAATCAATTATTGAAGATACGTTGAGCCATTCTACCAGATAGCAGATAATGCCAGTTTGAGGTAGGATTGGGAAGTTGGGCAGGGCTCCAATTGGCTAGATACCTGGTCAAATTGCAATAACTGGAATTTCTTGCCAACCAAGAGTGGTTTTGCACAAAAAGTAGTAGAGCAGCAATTAAATGACAGATTTACTGTTAATAACGATGGCACTTTCCAATCTTCTCTCTGGGAATACTTTGAATATTCAGCTAGACCATAAGATCATAAGGTGTAGGAGCAGAAGTAGGCTATTCAGCCCATCAAGTCTGTTCCGCCATTCAATGAGATCATGGCTGATCTGATAATCCTCAGCTCCACTTTCCTGCCTTTTCCCCATAACTCTTGATTCCCTTATTGATTAAAAATCTGTCTATCTCAGCCTTGAATATACTTGGCGACCCAGCCTCTACAGCCCTCTTTGGTAAAGAATTCCACAGATTAACTACCCTGTGAGAGAAGAAATTCCTCCTCGTCTCTGTTTTATATGGGTGCTCCCTTACTCTGAGATTATGCCCTCTGGTCCTAGATTCTCTCACGAAGGGAAACAACCTCTCAGCATCTACCCTGTCAAGCTCTCCTAAGAAATGTATATGTTTCAATAAGGTCGCCTCTCATTCTCCTAAATTCCAATGAGTACAGGCTCAACCGACTCAACCTCTCCTCATAAGAAAATCCCTCCATTTTCCCACATTATATTCCATCTGCCAAGTTTTTGCCCACTCACTTAACCTGTCTATATCCCTCTGTCGGCTACTTGTGTCATCCTCACCACTTGCCTTAATTTAGCTCCTAACTGTTCAAATTCTTTCAGCAGAACCTCCTTTCTAGTCCTATCAATGTCATTGGTACCAACATGGATGACGACATCTGGATCCCTCCCCTCCCATTCCAAGTTCCTCTCCAGCCCTGAGGAGATGTCCTTAACCCTGGAACTGGGCAGGCAACACAGCCTTCGGAACTCATGCTCATGGCTGCAAAGAACAGTGACTATCCCCCTAATTATACTGTTCTCCAACCACTACTACATTCCCATTTCCTTCCCCAACTTGAATGGCTCCCTGCACCACGGTGCCGTAGTCAGTTCGCTCATCCTCCCTGAAGTCCCTGCTCTCGTCCACACAGCTTGCAAGAACCTTGTAACTGTTGGACAGTTGCAGGGAAAAGGCTCCTCAAATGCTACCCCCTGGGCCCCCATACCTGTCTCACCTGAGGTCACACCCTCCTGTCCCTGATCACAGACCAAATTTGAATTAACTAATCTGAGGGGTGAGACTGCCTCCTGAAGCAAAGTGTCCAGGTAGCTTTCCCCCCTCCCTGATGTGGTGCAATGTCTGCAGTTCGGACTCCAGCTCCTTAACTCGGATCCAAAGTTCCTCGAGTTACAAACACTTGGTACAGATGTGTTCACTCTGGATCACATTGGTGTCCAGCAGCTCCCACATGCTGCAGCAGCAACACATCACCCGTCCTGCCATCGCTATCGTATTTTATTCCATTCATTATTTAATTACTCTAGTATCCCCACTCTTTACACTTTATTGTAATGATTTTTTATACACAACAGTATCAATCTTGTACTTAACAAGCTATCTTTAAGAAAAAGAGAAAAAAAGACTAGAGATCTAAACACAAACTAAAGACCTTACTTCACTTTAAAGACTAGAAATACTTACCAATCCTACTCACCAATCAGCTGCTCTCCGTGCTCTTTTCCCTCTCGCGCTCTTTAATGGTCTCACACTCTTCTCTCATTCTCTCACTATTAAAGGCCCCGTTCCTCTCACACTTGCTCCCTGTAAATGCCCACACTGTTTCTCCCACACACGCTCCGTGTAAATGGCCCCGCTGTTTCTCTCACACTCTCACTGTAAATAGCCCCGCTGTTTCTCTCTCACTGTAAATGACCACGCTGCTTCTCTCACATTCTCTCGCTGTAAATGGCCTCACAATTTCTCTTGCACTCTCTCGCTGTAAATTACCACACTGTTTCTCTCTCAATCTCTCACTGTAAATGGTAGTAGCTGATACTAGTAAATGGGCAACACAAATCCAGTATTCTGCTGATCTTTTACTAAGCGAAATCTTAAACCTGTAATTTGTTTTGCTGCCATCCATATCCTTAATTCTTAATATGGGAATTGATATGTCTATTCATTTGTGGTTTGTGTTTCTACATGTGGAAGAAGAGGATGCAATAAGGAACACAATGCAGATTCACTTGTACCAGAGATAAGCTATTCTCCAGGTCTCTATGCTCTGGATGTTACTGAGCTCCATCATAGTCTCCTACTCCTTAACACTAAGAGTGGAATCATCCCAGGTTAACACTAAGTATGGTAGTGGGCGGGTAAAACGTTGTTTTATCCGGCAGCTGCAATAGCGAGTTATTACGCCGTATTGTCCCAAACTCACCACATTATTTATGCATCCCTACAATTTTCCCATTTCATTCACCCGCCCGCCATCACCTGGCCGCTTCATCACACCAGGCGCCAGATTTAAAGTCCAGTCACAAGCACACATATCAGTGCTTCCAGATCACGACTGCTGCACAGAAGATAGGATGGCTCTGAAAGGCAAAAAGACTGCAGCCCCCCGCATCAGTGACACATCTCTGGAATGCCTCTTGAACACAGTGGAGTCCTGCAGGGATGTCCCATACCCCACTCTGGCCGCAGGATGGGCCGTCACCAACCAGGCTAGGAAGGTGGTGGCAGTGGTGGTCAGCACCCGCGCCCTTCAAAAGAGGACACCCACCCAGTGCCACAAAAGGATGAATGATCTCCTTCGTTCCACCAGGGTAAGTCACTCTTCTCATCACTCTCAACTCACACACACACAAACCCATCACACATCCACAGTGCCCTCACTCACTGCCAGTTCAAGGGGCATCACCATTCACTCTCTCACACACACCCTCATTGTCCTCATCCCATCCATGGGACCACACACCACCCACAGACACCAGGCATACTTATCATCTGGCCTGACAGGCGTCCTCTCCGAGAGTGTCCGGCCCATCCGAATCCACCCTTCCTGTGACCTCAGCAGCTCCAGCTCCACAGGCCGAGGGGGGTGCCACTGCCACACAGCAGGACCCCGAAAGCAGGATGGACCCTCCAAATCTCGGCCCTCCAGAGGATGCCTGCCAAGGTCATCACAAGCAGGGCATTGCAGTCAGCAGGCTGCCTCCACCCTGCTGTGGATGTCAGGGGAACACCAACATGTAGCAGCAGGATTAGGAATGTTAAGAAGAATTAGTTGTTCAGCCTGGGCATGGGTGTTAATCACTTGTACATAATGTTCACTATTGCCAATTAACTCCCAAGAATGACTCCCTGCCTATGGCTCATGTTCTGATGAGCAGTGTTCGTGTCACTCAGATCTGAAACCTTTCTGCACAAGATAAAGGCAGGTGTCTCAGTCCAGGGTCTCTTCCCTGTGCTCTGTGCAGCCTTCAGACCACAGTGATGGTCCGGCCTCACACTCACTGGAAACATTCCTGATGCCTGCACCTCGGTGGTGCTGGTCATTGCTGCCAGAATGTAATGGGCAGGTGCCCCAGAGAACTCTCATTCTCTCAGTGAGTTCTCAGCACCTTTAAGCTGGGGCTGACCCCCACCTCTTCAGCATCTGTAACCAGTGATGATGTGCCCCTGAAGGGCTCTGTTGCTGAAGGTGGACAAAGGATCAGCTGCTTCTAAAGTTTCATGGCTGCATCTCTATGATGTGACCCTGATCACAGAGCGCAAGTGAGCTGCCCTTGTCCAGACAGGATTCAGACATTCTCAGAGGCTATGTGAAGATTTATGAGTGTCCTCACTGCATGTTGTCATCATCCTCCTGCAATCGAGCAATGATTAGGGCCTCCACTGCATTTCCATGACAGGAGCATTCTCAGAGGCAGTATTCGCGCTGCCATAAGCCAGACTGAAGTCAAACATACACAACTGCGATGTGAGGAACTATGGAGTCACCTCACTGCATGTCGTCATCATCCTCCACAAATCTAGCAGCTATGAGGGCCTCCTGAGAGCACCTGCCTCATCTAGCTCATCAGCGTCACATCTGAGGACCTCCTCACCCTCATTCTGGTCGGCGTACTCCTCAACAGTGGAGACCTCCAACTCCTCCATCTCCTCCTCTGCCAGCTCGCCTTCTCATTGCAGCGCCAGGTTGTAAAGGGCGCAGCAGGCAACGACATTGTGTGACACCCTCTGCGGACTGTATTGCAGGGCTCCACCAGACTGGTCCGGGCACTGGAACCTCATGTTCTGCATCCTGATGGTCTGCTCCACCAAGTTGTGAGCTGCAACATGAGCCTCGTTATACCATCACTCTGCAGCAGTCTGAGGCCGCCGCATGGGTATCATCAGCCATGTCCTTTGTGGATAGCCCTTGTCTATGAGGAGCCATCCCTGCAGCTTCTGTGGACCCTGGAAGATGTCAGGTGACTGACCAAGGATATAGGAGTCATGCAACCTCCCTGGAAACTTTGCGCAGTCCTGCAGGATGCGTTTCTGGTGGTCACACACCAGATGCACATTCAGCAAATAGAAGTTGATGTAGTTTACCGCGCGTGTTGCGATGGAGATCTGAGCACCACACCCTGAAACTGTAGGAAACCTGAGATCTGGGTGAATCCAATGGCTCTTGCATCCTGGCTGTCCTGGTCCCAGATGAAATGCACAAAGTTGTGTGGCCTGGCAAAGATGGCATCCATGACCTCATGGATGCACTTGTGGGTGCAAGCTTGTGAGGTCCCATAGATGTCACCTGTGGAGCCCTGGAATGAGCCACTGGCATAGAAATTGAGCTCTGTGGTCACTTTCAGGGCCACCAGCAGTGGATGCCCTCTATGTCCCCATGACGCCAAATCCTGCAGTAGCTGGAAGATGAGAGTGACCAGTTCCCTAGACATGTGCAGTCTTCAGCGACACTGGTTCTCAGTCATCTGCAGGAATGACAGGTGGCGAATATAGACCCTGGGTCTAGCTCGGCGCCGACCAGCGATGGCTCGCTGTGGCGTGTGCAGGAACCTCAGCCGCCCCTTCTTCCAGAGGGTGCTGCTCCTCCCTCTGCGCAGCCAGAAGCCTCAGTTGCTCTCTCCTCCATTGTGTTCGCTCTCTGTCGGCCATCAGGCATACTGTTATTTCACCAGGTTTCATGATCCTGATGTAGTCCTCCTGCAGGGTGGAAGAGAGAGACATGTGGTTAGCATGGGTATACTAAGACCTGTCCTGGTTAAATGTGAAGGCCCCTTAATGATTCCCTTAGAGTGCTGGCCACCACATGGATGGTCACAAGTCACCTCAGCGGCAGGGCTGCCCTTAACCTCAACCCCCCCAGCGCCCCTCAAACTTGAAGTCCGACAGACGACCCTGGGAAGCACTGCACAACATTACTGTGCACTCACCTCTGTTTCCCCTCAAAGTGCAGCCTGCCAAATGCATTTCGCATATGTGCTGTTGTAAAACATGTTGGCATGTTTTCCTGCCAATGTGGATGGGCGATCTAGCGGGGTGTGGGGCGGGGGGCAGGCGATTCCGGCGTGCAGGCTGAATAATTATATGCTGATGTATTACAATGAGGTTCCCGACATCCAATGACAGGAAATGCGGCCTGCCATTGGCCTGCTGAGCGGACAATCGCGAACTGCTTTCACACCGTCGTAAAACTGATCTCATCATATTGTCCACTCATGCCACCGAACATGCACGATTCCAGTGGGTATGGAAAATTCCGCCCTAAATCACAGTACACTCCAAAATGTTGGGAAAATATGCAAAATGTGTCCTGGGGAGGGATGTCTCTATTTGCCCCAGGAAAGAAATTGTGCATCATCAGAGTTAATTTCTTCCATCAAAAAATTCTGAATTCACCACTCCAAAAAATAACGCTTTTTCTACTTTAGTGTTCCGCTCCCATTTCAATATTGGCACCATCTGCAGCTTAAGTTCATGTCCCACGACACTTCCCCTTAATTTGCTTGGATAAAGGTGGATTAATTAAGGAAAGCCAACATGGCTTTGTTGAGTGCAAATAGTGTTTAAATAATTTGAATGAGTTTTAGAAGAGGTAACAGCGAAGGGTGATGAGGGTAATGTAGTTTATGTGGTGTATATATACTTCCAAAACTGAATTGTTAAAGCACCACATAACAAGCTTGCCAGCAAAGTTGAAACCTGTGGAATAAAAGGCATAGTGGCAGCATGGATATAAAGTTGGCTGAGTAACAAGAAACAGAGAGCAGTGATGAACAGTTGTTTTTGGACTGCAGGAAGGTATACAGTGGGTATACCAGAAGTTGGTATTAGGATGACTGCTTTTCCTGATGTCCTACACTTGGGTGTTACGAGTACATTTTCAAAATTTGCAGATGACACAAACTTGGAATTATTGTGAACTGTGAGAAGGATAGTGATAGGCTTCAAGAGAACATAGACAAGCTGGTAGAATGGGCAGACACATGGTGGCTGAAATTTAGTGCAGAGGTGTGCAGTGATACATTTTTGTAAGGATAAACGAGATAAGGCTACGTAAAATATACAATACAATTCCAAAGATGGTGCAGGAGCAGAGCGACTTTGGGGCTGTATGTACACAAATCATTGAAGGTGGCAGGGCAGGTTGAGAAAGTGGTTAATAAAGCAAATAGGGTCCTGGGCTTTATAAATAGAAGCACAGAGTATGGTGAGCCTTTATAAAACACTGGTTTGGCCTCAACAGGAGTATTGTATTCAATTCTGGGCACCGCACTTTAGGAAGGATTGAAGGTATTGGATACGGTGAGAATAAATTTACGAGAATTGCTCTAGGAATTAAAGACTTCCGTTACGTGGATAGATTGGCAAAGCTGGGACTGTTTCCCTTAGAGAAGAGAAGCTTGAGAGCAGATTTGATAGAGATGTTCAAATCATCTGGGGTCTGGACAGCATTGACCGAGAAACAGTTCCCACTGGCGGAGGAGTCGAGAATCAGAGGACACCGATTTAAGGTGATGGTAAAAGAACCAGAGGTGGCATGAGGAAAAACCTTTTTATGGAGCAAGTGATTAGGATCTGGAATTAACTGCCTGAGTGTGTGTTGGAGGCAGATTCAATCATGATTTTCAAAGGGGAATTGGATAATTATCTGAAGAGAAAACATTTGAAGGGTTACAGGGAAAAGGTGGGAGAGAGCCGGCATGAACACGATGGGTCCAATACCCTCCAGAATGTAACCATTCTACAATGCCTGAATCAGTCTTTGGGAAATTTGCTTATGCAATTCAGAGGTCCAGCACCTGTTCTGCTTTGGATGTGTCAGCATCACAGACCAATATCTGTATTCCACCAACATTTTCTGGGTAGCGCTAGCTAAACCAGTCCTGACCTGCTGAAATGGTAGTCCTGATAATGAAAACTTTTGAATGGAAATAACCTAAAGGTAGGTCTCAAAGATTTCAGGTGATGGGGCTATGATTATTTCCTTTGACAAATTGTCCCATTGTGGGGTTGTCATGGGAAAGAAAGATTGTTGAGATTCTATCTTGGAAACTTTAGTCTTTGTTAGTCTACCTTGTGTTTTGTTATTGCTGGAGGGCAGCAGTACCTGTTTCTGTCAATTCCCACCAGCCCATTCCATATTTTATAGAACAGTCAGTCTATTTTTCTCCTTCCTTTGCTGTAGTGATTCCCATTCCAAAGCTTTGATCAACGATGTGACACTGGAATATTTCCCATAATGAAACCTGTTTGAAAAACAGGATTGGACACAAGCACAGTCTGCTTCGAGCATGCTGCAGTCAGTTTCTTCAGACTCTTGGCAGCCAAACCAGCAGTTCCAAAAGGACTTCAATACAAATAAAAATCAGGAGAGATACCAAATAGGCTGCTGACTTATTATTACCATTCTCATATTGTGCAAACTAAAGGTCTACCCCAGAGTGTGTTTTGTTGTATTGTTTGCTGTGGTGCGCACTGTGTGATGTTGTGTGGTGTGGCAATTCTTTGCTTTGTGTTGTAGTGTGTGGTGATGGGGTGTTGCTACATTGGTTCTGCACATTGCTACATTATTACATATTTTATGACATTTCAGCTCTGAACTCGGTTCTGCCAAAAATGAATTATCTTATGTCTTGATTTTTGGCATCGAGTTAAATTTTGAAATCAACAATAGAGGCCCAGTTCATAAGCCCCAGCAAAGCTGCACGCACTTGCGTGTCATGCTAAAATGCAAGGTGAGCCAATTTGCAAAACTTTGTTGTGCTCCTGGCACACAGCACTAACTGGGAGTGCCATGAGGTCATGCAGGCTGAGTTCTCTGCTGACTGTAGGTCTTAGAGCACCTTGCTGCATTCTCTTAAAAGTGTCCTGCTACTCAGAAATGCTGGAGGCAAAACTGCACAATTCACTAAAACTGTTTTAAAGATCCAGCTGCAGGGAGTTTGCATCATAGCAGCAGGGGCAGTGGTGGTCGAGAATATAAGTGCAGTCTTATTTGTGACCTGAAAACAGGGCAGGTGAGTAAGTAACTTTCCAGAGTAAGTGTGCTGACACATGACTTGATTTACTTCCAATCTATCTTCACTGCGTTTCAAATTAAATTTGGTGTATTGTCACACAGAGAAAAAACAGTGCACTGTGCCAACTATTTGCATATTTCGTACATGCACAGGCATGCTCATGTTGCATTAGGGCACTTTGTAATGTGGTTATATCAATGTTTCAACCCGTGTCCCTAGTTATATTCCCACGGTTTAATTTGAAGTAATATTTTGGGAATTTTTTTCTCCATTCTTAATAATCTTATATACCTCTACAAGGTCACCCCTCAGATGCCTCCTTTCCAAGCTGAAAATAACATAGGGCAGAATTTTCCATTCTGAAGACCAAGTCCGGGGTGGGCGGGAAATTCAGCATGATTGTTGCTGGGCGGAGGGGTGGGTAAACATGCGTGACCTTCCGCTCATCAATTATGTAACCATGACGAGCTCAGAGAATCTCGTGGAGGGGCAGGCAGGAAGTCACGTGGTCTGCTGTTACCTCATGGAGTCGAAGGTCCTTTTTATTCATTCATGGGATTCGGGTGTCGCTGTCTAGGCCAGCATTTATTGCTCATCCCTAATTGCCCTTGAGAAGGTGGTGGTGAGCTGCCTTCTTGAAACGCTGCAGTCCATGTGGTGTAGGTAC
The DNA here is from genome assembly GCF_964194155.1 of Cetorhinus maximus. Lineage (NCBI taxonomy): Eukaryota > Metazoa > Chordata > Chondrichthyes > Lamniformes > Cetorhinidae > Cetorhinus > Cetorhinus maximus. The sequence goes on from NC_135894.1 coordinate 40,085,737, forward strand.
ACCCACAGTGCTGTTAGAGAGTGAGTTCCAGGACTTTGACCCAGTGACAGTGAAGGAACGGCGATAAATTTCCAAGTCAGAATGGTGAGTGGCTTGGAGGAAAACGTTGAGGTGGTGGTGTTCCCATGTATCTACTGCCCTTGTTCTTCTAGATGGTAGCAGTTACGGGTTTGGAAGGTGCTGTCTATGGAAGCTTGATGAGTTTCTGCAGTGCATCAATGTTTGTGGATGGGGTGCCAATCAAGCGAGCTATTTTGTCCTGGATGGTGTCAAGCTTCTTGAGTGTTGTTGGAGCTGCACTCATCCAGGCAAATGGAGAGTATTCCATCACACTCCTGACTTGTGCCTTGTAGATGGTGGACAGGCTTTGGGGAGTCAGGAGGTGAGTTACTCTCCGCAGGATTCCTAGCCTCTGACCTGCTCTTGTACCAACAGTATTTGTGTGGCTAGTCCAGTTCAGTTTCTGGTCAATGGTAAACCCCAGGATGTTAATAGTGGAGTATTCAGCAATGGTAATGCCATTGAATGATGGCTAGATTCTCTCTTGTTGGAGATAGTCATTGCCTGGCACTTGTGTGGCATGAATGTCACTTGCCACTTGTCAGTCTAAGCCTGGATATTGTCCAGGTCTTGCTGCATTTGGACATGGACTGTTTCAGTATCTGAAGAATCACAAATGTTGCTGAAAATTGTGCAATCATCAGCGAATATCCCCACTTCTGACCTTGTGATGGAAGGAAGGTCATTGATGAAGCAACTGAAGATGGTTGGGCCTAGGACACTACCCTGAGGAACTCCTGCAGTGATGTCCTGCAACTGAGATGTTTGACCTCCAACAACCACAACCATTTTCCTTTGTACTAGGTATGATCCAACCAATGGAGCGTTTTCTCCCTGATTCCCATTGACTTCAGTTTTGCCAGGGCTCCCTGATGCCACACTCAGTCAAATGCTGCCTTGATGTCAAGGGCAGTCACTCTCACCTCACCTCTTGAGCTCAGCTCTTTTGTCCATGTTTGAACCAAAGCTGTAATAAGTTCAGGAGCTGAGTGACCCTGCCGGAACCCAAACTGAGCTTCAGTGAGCAGGTTATTGCTAAGCAAGTGCTGCTTGATAGCCCTTCCATCACTTTACTGATGTTGGAGAGTAGAATGATGGGGTGATAATTGGCCAGGTTGGATTTGTCCTGCTTCTTATGTACAGGACATACCTGGGCAATTTTCCACATTGCTGGGTAAATGTCAGTGTTGTAGCTGCATTGGAACAGCTTGGCTAGGGGCACGGCATGTTCTGGAGCACAAGTCTCCAATACTATTGCCGGAATATTGTCAAGGCACGTAACCTTTTCAGTATACAGTGCCTTCAGACATTTCTTGATATCACATGGAGTAAATCGAATTGGCTGCAGACAGACATCTGTGATGCTGGGGACCTCGAGAGAAGGCCAAGATGGATCATCCACTCAGCACCTCTCGCTGAAGATTGTTACAAATGCTTCAGCCTTATCTTTTACACTGATGTGCTGGGCTCTCCCATCATTGAGGATGGGGATATTTGTGGAGCCTCCTCCTCCAGTGAGTTGTTAATTGTCCACCACCATTCATGACTGCATGTGGCAGGACTGCAGAGCTTAGATCTGATCCGTTGGTTGTGGAAACACTGAGCTGTGCTAATGCTTGCTGCTCATGCTGTTTGGCATGTAAGTAGTCCTGTGTTATTGCTTCACCAGGTCTCCACAAGGACTGTGTGTTGGTCGCTCCTACCAATGCTGTCATGGACAGATGCGTCTGCGGCAGGCAAGTTGGTGAGGATGAGGTCAAGTATGTTTTTCCCCCTTGTTGGTTCCCTCATCACTCTAGCAGCTATGTCATTTAGGACTCAGCCAGCTTGGTCAGTAGTGGTGCTACTGAGCCACTCTTGGTGATGGACATTGAAGCGCCCCCACCCAGAGTACTTTCTGTGCCCTTGCCACCCTCAGCGCTTCCTCCAAGTGGTTTTCAACATGGAGAAGTACTGATTCATCAGCTGAGGGCAGATGGTACGTGGCACCATATTTAAAGGGCACCCGGCCAGACATTCACTCATTGCAGGCCAGGAGTTCCAGATTATTCATACTGAGTCCTTGTGGCTGCAGCTCATTCTGGAGAAACTGGTAGATATGTGCAACCACATCCCGGGAAATATGAAGACACCTCCGCATTGCCTTTTGCTCATCTCATCTCAGGCCCTTGCTTCTCCTGGCTCTGTGCCAACCTGCAATGAGCCCTCCTTCTCCTTATCTGGATGAGAGCCATTACCTTGGCAGCATAGAAAGATAAGCTGCATGATCCCTTGACAACCATGACCACTCACCGGAGAGGATGAAGGTTTAGAGTCGCGAGTTGGCTGTCGTCCACCAGCCGTACCTCTTTGAGACATCCACCTCCCTCTCTCCCTTCGTCCTTTCCTCTGACTGCAACCAATGACAAATGGCACAGGACGAATGACAGCTCCACACCTTGCTATGATTGCGAATTTATGAGACCCATGAGTCGGGGACAATCCTGCTGCAACGCAGGCTTAATCTTCGAGAAGAGAACACAAGTGAGCAACTTTGAAATCCAGATGCCTCATACTTATTAGGGTGTCCTTTTATTCGGCCACATATGCTGACCTTGAACTCCACCCACCCAAAAAGGCCAACTTCCCACCTCAAGGGATCTCACTGACTGACTAAATGTGTGGTCAAGGTCACTTTGGAAAAATGGTGCATGCCACCTTTCAAATTCACTCTACCACCTTCTACCCTTCCCTTGGCATTCATCAACTTCTCCCCATCACCATAGTCCCACCTAATATCACCATTCCTCTCCCCTCACACCCTTGAACCTCCCCCCATTATCTTGGATCTTATCATGATCCACCTCCACATGCCTATCCTCCCCTCAGAGCCAACACCTGTTACCATCCCTATGCCTACCCTGAGCCTGCCCCCTCCCTCCTCTCACCAGTACCCTGAGTTCTACCCCCAGGACCCCAACATCGACACAACCAAGGTGGCCTTTTAATGAACTTGCATGAGATGCTCATGAATGCAGATAGAGTTGCCAACATTGTTTGTCAGGAAGTTCGACCTGCCTTTAGCCCGCCTTGAAAGTCGTGAGAACAAAACTTCAACAGCTTATCCTGCCTTCGGGAAACGGATTTTTTGCCTCCTGCCAAATTAAGTGCCCCTGCCCACCACGAATCTCGCTACTGGTGGGAGTGGAAAATTTCGTCCAAAGTCTACCCAGTCTTTCTTCACAACCAAGATCACTGGCATTGAGCGTTAGTTAGTAGCTGTTCCTTGCAATGCCTTCAGCACTTAAATGTCTCTCTTGTTACTTGGCAACCAGAACTGGTAGCAGTATCCAATATGACCAGAGCACTATCCAGTGTGATCATTACCTTCTCTGCATTATATTTTACTAGTTTTGGTATGTAATTCAACTCTGGAGCCTCATATAAATTGCTTCAGGTGGGAAGCAGCAGGAAGCTGCTCGCCGACACAAAGTAGATCGCAGGACCAGATTCCTGGGGTATCTCATGTGGGTCCTGGTTTCAGGAAAGAGGGGATTCCTAGGCAGGGGAGTTCTAAGCTTTCCTTGTGATTTGTTTTATTTTTGTTTCCTTTGAACACTTCTGTTCATTGAATTAAAAATAGTAGTGATGGAAAATATGGATCTTTGACTGACAAGCAAAAATCATCCAATTGGAAAACGGAGAGTCTTTTTGCTTTCCAGTTGGCATGGGAAGGCATGAGGAAGGGTCTGTTGGATAATCAACAGCAGGAGCAGAGTGGCAGGGCAGTTACATACAGAGCTCATATGATGAAACATACAGGAATACATCCAATCTGAGTTAGTAACTCTACCCAGAGGAGTGAGAAAAATATTCTTTTCTCAGCCTTTTTTGGGGTTGATCCTCTTCTGTCCTGGTTCAGCCTGGTTTGCTCACTCAAGCCTGAGTTAAAATTGCAATCGTCACTCAATGGCCTCCTGGGCCTGACATTAATATGGAAAGAAGATGGTATGCTTGAGCCTATTAAAACCATGTACAACGAGATCCAGGCATTCCAGCAAGCTTCACCTCTTTCATGACTTTGAGGTCCATAGATGTTGCTTTCTCCTTCTTGGGGATCTCGCATAACTTCACTCATACTGAATGCTGTTAGCAAACACTGCGCCAAGACTGGACAAGGGAGGCAGGCAAAGGTGGGAAGGTTAGTGGGGTGGGGGGTGGGGATGTTGGTGGGAGTAGGGTGGAAGGGTGGAGCGAAGGCTGGGCAGGGAAGGCAAAGTGGGGAGAGTGCCCAGAAAGTTGAGGGGTTGGGGGGGTGCCAGGACGGGTGCAATGTCAGTGGAAGGTGGGGGAGAATGTCCGGGGAAGGAGGAGGTGAGAGTGCCCACGGATCTCACTGTCCATGATTCCAGCAGGTAAGCAATCTGGGAAGTTTTAACTGGCCATTGATCTTATTTATGCTAGATAAGTATAGTTACAATGGGCCCTGTATCTACTAAGACGCCAAAATCTCTTTCAGATCTATCCATAGCTTTTTTGACACCATCCATAGAGTATGTGCATCATATATTTTTCATCCTATTTGTATAACTTTAATTTTGTCTATATTAAATTTCATCTGTTAAAGTTGTACCCACTACATATTTTGTCCAACTCATTCTGTAAGTTCTGAGCTACTTCCTCCAATTCCATTGGCCCTCCTGATTTAATATAGCTGCAATTTTTGACCACTTTGCACTGACACACTTCCTTTCTGTAAATGCAAGTTGCACACAATAGCAAGGAGCAAGCATGAGGGGGGCTATGGGCTGTCCTAATTTGAAGAGTGGGTCATGGACATCATGGACAGGGGTACGTCAGGAATGTACTGTCTCGAGAGGCTAGAGAATAGGTCCTGCAAGGTTTTAAACCACCTTTCCCTTCTGCCCTTCTCACTTAATTTTCATCATTACACATGATGTATGACAAATTGCTACTGCTTTCAGGGCCAACCATCTGTCTCTGCTTACCCATGCTATTAAATACTCTAGTCGCTTTCTTCTTGTTCAGCTGGAGTTGCTTCACTCAGCCCTCCAGAGGAAGAAGAAAGCAGGAATCATCACTCAAGCTTACACTTGCAGAGATCAGCTCAGAGACTGGAATTGTATACAGTTCACTGGGTAGACAAGGGGGTTCTTCAGTTGGAGCTGCACCTAACATCAGCAAAGAAGGTCAGGAGGATAGGATGGCCCAGGAAGCTGCTTACCAAAGGGTCAGTTTGCATCCTAGCCCTGCTGCACAAGGTAAAAATGAATATTTGGAGGAGCCAACATATATAAGAATGGTAGCAATGCACAGGGACTTTCTAAGTGAATTGGACTCACTCCCAGCAAGCTAGGAAACAATGTTGGAGAACATGAGAGTTCAATTCCAACTTGCACAGTGTGGAGTCCATGCAGTCAAACATGGAGAAATTGATCAGCAATACCTGGATGACCCTGGGATTTAAAATTTAGAGGCCAATTTCCACAATGCAATTGATTATGGAGCACTTGATTACAAGGTAGAAACCAAAAGATCTAGGCATTGTAGTTTACAAAAATGTTTCCAGTCATTCCCATAGACTTATGGGCAATTTTTCACCTGTTATTTCCTCCCTTACTGTTGAAGCAGATGTCACAGCTGAAATATAAATGGCGTGTAAATGGTATGATTCAACAAAGTGGGGCAGGGTCATGGGCACAACAAGTGAGTGGGCAGGAGTCCACATTTATGTTTGTTATCTATTTTGACAGGTCCTTGAAAAAAGTCTGAGTACATAGAAAAGTTTGTAATCGCTACAGGAGGTCCTTGGGAAAACGTCCTAGTCCTAACTATCTTCAGTTGCTTCATCAGCAACTTTCAATTCATCAAAATATCAGGAGTGGGGCTTTTGCTGGTGATTTGTTGTTCTCCTTAGAGAAAAGAAGGCTAAGTGGAGGTTTGATAGAGAAACTCTTTCCAATAGCTGAAGAGTTGATAACCAGAGAGTACAGATTTAAGTTGATTGACAAAAGAATCTAAAAGGACATGAGGAAGTGCTTTTCTACACAATCAGTGATTAGGATTTGGAATGCACTGCTTGATAGGGTAGTGGATGCAGATTCAATAGTAGCCTTCAAGAGAAAATTAAATAAATACTTCAAGGCAGAAAAATTGCATGGGTATGGAGAAATAAACAAGGCTGTGGGGCTAACAAGATTTTTCTTCAGTATAGCCAGTTGATGAGCTAATGACCTCCTTCTGTGCTGCATTTTTCTATAATTTCAGTATTCAGCTCCATTTACAACTCCGCAGAAAATGAAACAGCCCAGGTGAACCCACAGCAAGACCCAAATAACATCAAGGCTTGGTCTAGCAACTGAAGGGTAACAAATGCCCAATAATTGCCATGTAATGATAAACTGAACAAAAGAAAGCTCAGTCTTCCCCTCTAATCTTCAGTGCACACACCTCCATCATCAATGTGTTAATGGTTATCATCGACCAAAGCTTTACTGGACCAGCCATATCAAAACCATGTCTACAAGATCAGGGTATAGGCTGGGTAACCTGCAACAAATAGCTCAACTCTTGACACTCCAAAACTTATCCCCCATCTACAAAGGTTGTTAAGAATGAAATCCCTCCACCATGACTTCTATCATCTGGATGGGAGCAGCTACAACAACAATCAAAGCTTTACACCATTGAGGACACAACAGTTTGTTTGATCAGGGCCACTGGCACTGGACTGTATAAGAACCCTTCCACCACTAGTGCACTGTGTCTATAATAAGTAGAATCTACAGAATGTTTTGTAGCAAGTCACTAAGGATACTTCAACAGCATCCTCCTCCCCAGTGACTTCTATCACTGAGAAGATAGGTTGTGGGAGCAATATCACCTCCAGATTTCTCTCTAAGTCACAGGCCATCATGATTTTGGCATACATCCCTGTTCCCTTATCATTTGTAGGATGATATCCTGGCATTTCCTACGTAACACCATTGTGGGTGCACCAACACCACAAAGACGGCAATGGCTGAAGGAGAAGTCTTACCGTGACCTTTTCATAGTAACTAGGAATGTGCAAAATATGCACCTTGCCAATGTTCTACCAAATACAGAGAACAAATTAAAAAATAAAAATCACTAATCTGCATTATGTCTCACTTATTGTTCAAAATGTTCATGTCCTGTTTCAGGCTCTTCAGTGATAATGGAGAGGGGAAAGCAGTATAGAGATACTAAAACAATTCCTGGACACAGATGTACCAGATTCTAGGATATGCCAAAGAAGATTGAGTTAATATTTTTTAGCCAGGAGAGTTAACAGGGTCAATGAAACTTGTGGAATTAACATGGGAACACCACCACCTGGAAGTTCCCTCCAAGCCACTCATCATCCTGACTTGGAAATATATCACCGTTCCTTCACTGTTGCTGGGCCATAATCCTGGAGCTCCCTTCCTAAATGTACTGTGGGTAAACCTACACCACATGGATTGCAGCATTTCAAGAAGGCAGCTCACCGCCACCTTCGCAATTAGGGATGGGCAATAAATGCTGACCCAGCCAGCGACGCCTACATCCTGTAAATGAATTTTTAAAACTAATTTGTACAACACAAATTAATGAGTTATTGATCAAAATAGATTCAAAATAATTGAGAAAGAAAATATTACAAATAATTTTCCACCCTGGTAATAAGCAAATGCAAAATAAATTGCTTCAAAATCTCATTATTAGAATAAATGCAAACTGGTTCAAGTAGTAAGATATGCCAATAAAAAGATAATGAGATGAAGTTTTGATGGGGATAACAATTCTAAATAGGAAAAGTTGGTATAAAATATGAAAACCTGCCCCCAGGAAAATTTTGTTTCAGAATTCAACTATATTACTGTAACACATTTTAGTCAACGATCAGATTAATAAAGAAATAAATTAATACCATATGACAGCATTCAAATATTTGAGGCCCTTTGCTCTAGACTTCAAGGAAATATGATTGAAGTTCTTAACATAACGCTTAAATTAGATTCAGTTCACATGAGTGAGCTATTTGAGTTAGATAGGTCAGAGAGGATCAAGGGACATGAGTATAAGTTATGTAAGCATACAACTGGGTTAGATGTCAGGAAGTATTTCTTTTCACAGTCTTCAACCTATGAACCTATGGTTCTCCAGATTCACTGCAAATATTCAAAAAGGATCTGGACAACATCCTGAAAATGGTGGAGATAATTACATTTAGAAGGGAGGTTCATTGAGGCATGTGTCTCCCTGTCTCCTCCTAGAACATTTTTTTATTGCGTTTGGATGTTAGGGAGGAATAACACTGTTTTTCCTCTGATTTTTTGGCTCTCTCAGGGAATTGCGTGGTCGGTGGCTGGATGGGGGTGGGGGTAGCGGGAGGGCTGATGAGAGTGATGATGTGGAAACGTTGCACATGGCAGTAAGGGACAAGCTTAATTTCCCAGAATGGCCTTTTCCTGTCTTTTGCTTTTGTATTTTGTAATATAAAGTCACTTCTGTGATTCAAGTAGTATCTGGGACCCCAGAGCAGTGAACCCCTGAAACCATGTTTCTTTTCTGTTTTCATCCTTTACTGGGGCACAATATCAAAAACAACTTGAATTTGTATAGTTTCTTTAAAAAGGAAAACATTCCAATATGCTCCACAGGTAGCCATTGGGAATGGTACTAAACCAGGGCAAGCCATTCAAACGTCCATTGACTTCGACGGGACCGTAAAATACCGCCGGCGTAAAATTCTGCCCTATGTTTCAATGAGTTCATCTCTCATCCATCTAAACTCCAGAGAATATAGGCTAAATTTGCTCAGCTTCTCATCAAAGGACTGCCCTTTCATCCCAGAGACCAATCTAGTGAATCTTCACTGTACTGTCTTCAGTGCAAGTAAATCCTATCCTAAATATGGAGACTAAAACTCCATGGTGTTCCAAGTGCAGCAAGGCTTATAGCAAGACTTCTTTATTCCTATACTCCAATCCCTTTGCAATAAAAGCCAACATGCCATTTGCCTTCCTAATTGCTTCATGTGCCTGCATACTAACTTTCTGAGTTCCTTGCACAAACATACCCAAGTCTCTTTGAACATCAACATTTGTAAGTTTCACATATATTAAAATATATTCTGCTTCTCTATTCTTACAACCATAGCGAATAGCCTCATACTATCTCACATTATACTCCATCTACTATCTTGTTGTCCACTCACTGAACCTGTCTATATCTCTTTCAGCCTCTCTGTGTTCTCACAACTGTAAGGATTCCCCTTTTCCCTCAGAGGCCCTCCCCACACTCAAGTTCATGACACCAGATTCACAAGTGTATGGCTTGAACAGAATGACCACCGAGACAAGTTTCCTCTGATTATTCACAATTGCTTTATTGAATCACCCACAACTCCACAGTACAAAACCCAAAATTTAAATCAACCTATTCCCAGTACCTGACACAAAGTCACCACAACTCACCAACCCTGCTTGGGAGGCGGTGGCAGCAGTGGTCAGCACAAACGCCCTGCAGAGGAGGACACCCAGTGCCGCAAAAGGATGAATGATCTCCTCCATTCCACCAGGGTAAGTCACTCTTTTCATCACTCCCAACTCAAGCGCTCACAAACCTATCACACACCCCACAGGGCCATCACTCACTGCCAGTGCAAGGGACATCACCATTCATTCTTTCACACACACCATCATTATCCTCAGCCTGTCCATGGGACCACTTACCACCCACACAGGCCAGGCATACTTATCATCTGGCCCAGCAGGCATCCTGATACACTCTCCCCATCTCTATCCATGCAGGACAAACTGGCGCACAACAAGAGGGAAAGATCACAGACAGGTGAAGGGGTGCCAAGATACTGAAACAAGTTACAAGGAATCGGCAAAAAAAAAACAAGTTTTCGCCCTAAACTTTCACAAAACCCTCAGACCAATATCACTACGATTTGGCTGAAATTTACAATCCCCAGCATGGCTGGTCTGCCAGTGTTGACTGTAGGCCTGAGTCAAAGTGACTAAACTTGACCCTTCTTCCAACTGCAGCCCAGATACTCAGGTCTCCTCTGTTTTTATAATAATTTAACACAGCCATGTCAAAACATATTTCCCGCTGTTCCAATGTCCATTTAATTGGTTCCACGCAAAGTCCAGGCAAATGTCATCAGCTCCTGCTGGCTGAAACAATACAGGTTTTCCATAGAAGATGTATCCAGACGAATATTGAGTTCTCATTGTTTGAGCAATTCTCCTGCTGTTTGAAGTGGCACAGTAACGGCACAGTAACAGCACAGTAACAACACAGTAACAGCACAGTAACAGCACAGTAACAGCACCTGGCTCCAAAGTTAATGTGGGTTTGAATGACCCTGTTCCAGTAATATTGTCTGAGGTGGTTGAATAATTCCTTGAATGTATTGTATTGATATATCCTTTGTGCAATTGTTTTGGGTAATCAGACTTCTCCATCACATTAGTCAATTTCCAAACCGTTTTGATGAGTCACTGTGTTTTCACTAAATGTCCGAAATAACCCCTTGCTGCCCAGCCCTGTACTGCTAACTGCAACTTATCTTTTTGAAATTTATACTTCCCATCATGAAGTCAAAACATGTTCATGGGTTTGAAATTATGTTCCAAAAATTTCCCAGTTGGAGGGGATTTCGATCCTACATCTCTCCCCTTTAATATCTCTTTTATATGAATCTTTTATATGAATTTTATATGAATCTTTTACCGTGATGAGGTATTGTAGGTCTCAGCCAAACCTTACATTTTTACAGAATCTATACATTTAAATCCATCAGCCCAAATCCACCTTTAAATACTAAGATAAAGGCAAAATACTGCGGATGCTAGAAACCTGAAACAAAAACAAAAAGCACTGGAAAAACTCAGCAGGTCCGACAGCATCCGTGCAGAGAAAGACAGAGTCAACGTTTCAAGTCCATACGACTCTGTCTTTCTCTCCATGGATGCTGTCAGACCTGCTGAGTTTTTCCAGCACTTTTTGTACTTGTTTCCCCCTTTAAATAACCCTTCCAACCTGTTTTGCCTTATGTTTTAATTTACATGATAGTATAAGTAGATATAACACCATAACTAACCGTACAATTACTAATACATGTGATACAATTCAAATCCAGTGATGGGGGACTTCGATATTGAGATCAATATCCCACCACGGTAGGGTAGTTATCTCCCTGATCTCATCCCTTGTTTTACTATTCTCCTGTTGGAGAGTATTATAATGTTTTTGTGAAAGCTTTTACCAGTTTTGTTAAACACTCAGGAATGGTGGGATATCATACCCAAAATGAGATATTACTGCTCGGTCACATGTCTTTTTCCAACCATGGGTGACTGTAAGTATTTCCTCCACCTTAACTAACAAAGTTACGTACATATTTATCGAAGCAGTTACCCATTTTACAACATCCCTTATCTTTCTTTGCAATTGCATATAATCATACAGACATCTAGCTTTCTTACGTCTTCTCAAATCACACAATAACAAAAAATGAGGAGCAATACAGATCCAGGAATGGATCTGAATATCACTTCCAAAATCCATCCCTAGTATCACTGATCTCTCTGGGGTGAGACAGCTAATCCATTGTAACTTGAATGTGATCTCTGAATATTATCAGTTTAGATTGATACCCCTTTCGGTATGACACTCCAGATATGCAGATGACCTCACTCAATATCATTAAAAATTACATCATGCATGGTCTTAAAAGATCCTCCAGCTCTCCCTTCATCTGTATCCATCTCGTGATTTCCCACTCAAGGCTTTTGCAATTCCTGTGCTTTTCACACCTCAGAATTGTCCTAAATCCAAATAACAGTGTTGTTGGGCAGACAGATTTCTTGTAATACTTAATTCACTTCTTCCTCAAAAGAAACCCTTTTTCATATCCGTAGAAACCACCTAGATGGTCTGTGTATGTTGTTTTGTTTTCCTAGAATCCATTTGAATTTCAGATAATTTTCCCTCAAAATGTTTAGAGTACCAATCCATATGAATTAAAATTAATTCCTCAATTCCAATTTCTTGTGCCCAGACTTATTCGGTTTGAAAAGTCTGATGCTCATTGGTCAATGTGTTAACATCAGATTTCCCACACTCAAGCACTTTATTTGGGAAATAACCAATGGCCTGAATGGGTTAAGGCCAAATTCCTCTTAGTTTTCTTTTTTTTTAAAAAAGTCCTTAGTCCATGACTATTTTGTCAAAACCACTACAGATCTTGTTACTTGCAGTTTACCTGTAAGAAAAACACAAAAAATACATTTTGCTTGGAGCACAATGGGTTAATTTGTCCAAACATATCTGACAATTGAGAAACTTGAATATTTTATAATGCCCAATACAAATAACTTTTAAAAAAACAGAAGCTGTTTCTACGTTTTGAATTCTCACGATATCTTTTACACACTTGCTCAGATTTCTTAACTTTCCCCTCACAAAGCATTTTAAATTAATCTTCCAATTGTTTAAAGTTCCAAGCTCTCTTTTTTCTTTCCCCTACTTTTGACAGTCTAAACTCAAGTTCCAATTAGCAGTATCCAATCTCAAAATTTTCCCTTTTCTCGGGACAAAATTTCCAAATCCTTAAACTTTGTGACAAGTTTCTAACCTAAAACCAATCCAATTAGGATTAGCCATGATCACTTCAAATATCTCAGATTCCAATCAACCCTACCAAACATTAAAAATACCTCGCTCTCACATGTGTGAATTCGTATCCAGATTAAAATTCCCACATATTTATCAAAATACCCTGGAATCATGATACTGGCCAGTAATCATGACTCCAGGTTCAAACATTGAAGATTTTACTTCACTAATTACACCTCCCTTTTCAGATAGATATCACAGTTTCAGGAGAAATTTTAAAACATACCCATTCACACAAAATCTTTATCTCACACACATTCTCTCACAATATTACAATTTGTGAAACACATTAGACAACCAAGTGTTTGAAAACCACATTCGAAAACAGACTGTAAGTGGCTAAGCAACCTTTAAGGGCCACAGATATTGCCTTGCAGACACACACAGAAATCAAAGGGACAAAAGACCCAGGGCAGAATTTTCCCAGAATTGTACTAAGTGCGGTAGCAGGCGGGTAAAATGGAGTCCTACCCGCCAACGAAAATGGCGGGTTTTCACACCTTATCTTCCAGACCCCACCTTGTTATTTATTCATTCCCAGGAAACATGCCATTTCCATGAGGGGCAGGATCTCATTCGCCTGCTCGCCATCACCCCACTGTTGCTTCACTCTGGCCGCCATCTTTAAAAGGCAGCTGCCAGCAAAGGACTCATCACCACCAGCTCACTACCGCTGCCTGGGAGACATGGTCAGCAAAGGCAAAAAGACTGCAGCCCCCTGCTTCAACGGCAGGTCCCTCATGCGACTGCTGGATGCCGTGGAGGCCCACCAGGATGTGCTCTGCCCCCACTCTGGCCGCAGGATAGGCAGCAAAGTCACCAACCCTGCTTGGGAGGCAGTAGCAGCAGTGGTCAGCACAAACGCCCTGCAGAGGAGGACACCCAGTGCCGCAAAGGGATGAATGATCTCCTCCATTCCACCAGGGTAAGTCACTCTTTTCATCACTCCCAACTCAAGCGCTCACAAACCTATCACACACCCCACAGGGCCATCACTCACTGCCAGTGCAAGGGACATCACCATTCATTCTTTCACACACACCATCATTATCCTCAGCCTGTCCATGGGACCACTTACCACCCACACAGGCCAGGCATACTTATCATCTGGCCCAGCAGGCATCCTGATACACTCTCCCCATCTCTATCCATGCAGGACAAACTGGCGCACAACAGGAGGGAAAGATCACAGACAGGTGAAGGGGTGCCAAGATACTGAAACAAGTTACAAGGAATCGGCAAAAAAAAAAACAAGTTTTCGCCCTAAACCTTCACAAAACCCTCAGACCAATATCACTACGATTTGGCTGAAATTTACAATCCCCAGCATGGCTGGTCTGCCAGTATTGACTGTAGGCCTGAGTCAAAGTGACTAAACTTGACCCTTCTTCCAACTGCAGCCCAGATACTCAGGTCTCCTCTGTTTTTATAATAATTTAACACAGCCATGTCAAAACATATTTCCTGCTGTTCCAATGTCCATTTAATTGGTTCCACGCAAAGTCCAGGCAAATGTCATCAGCTCCTGCTGGCTGAAACAATACAGGTTTTCCATAGAAGATGTATCCAGACGAATATTGAGTTCTCATTGTTTGAGCAATTCTCCTGCTGTTTGAAGTGGCACAGTAACAGCACAGTAACAGCACAGTAACAGCACCTGGCTCCAAAGTTAATGTGGGTTTGAATGACCCTGTTCCAGTAATATTGTCTGAGGTGGTTGAATAATTCCTTGAGTGTATTGTATTGATATATCCTTTGTGCCATTGTTTTGGGTAATCAGACTTCTTGATCGCATTAGTCAATGTCCAAACCGTTTTGATGAGTCACTGTGTTTTCACTAAATGTCCGAAATAACCCCTTGCTGTCCAGCCCTGTGCTGCTGACTGCAGCTTATCTTTTTGAAATTTAGAGTTCCAATCATTTAGGTCATATAGAGAAATCAAATGATGGGAGGAGGCAAGTTTGGAATGAAAGGATCATCTTCAGGTTAATTTCCTTGGAAGGAATTTAAATGATTTATAACAAAGACAAGTCACTAGTATTCCTGAAGCTTCATTTTATTCAGATAAATCCACTGGCAAAGACTTGTCTCCCAAGTGGCAACGTTCTGTTCAAAGGATCATGCCAGTTGATGAAAGTACAACAAATGCCAATTGATTTTTTTAAAATCAGTATACAATTGGTCAAAACATGTACATGGGTTTGAAATTATGTTCTATAAATTTCCCAGTTGGAGGGGATTTCGATCCTACACAACTTACATTTCCACCTAGCTTTGTATTGTCAGCAAAACTATTAGAGTTAAAGTAATAGAGTTTTGGACATGTTGTAAATTATGAAGGGGAGAACTTGAGAAGCCAGCAAGTAGGACCTTGAAATAGCTTGAATCTGGAAGTGACAAACATGTGTACAAGTGTTTCAGTAAAGTGTAGATGTAGAAGTGATCAATCTCGGGATTTAATAAAGTATGGACTACATGGTTTGACTCAGAACAAAATATTGCTCCAAGATTCTGGACAATCAAGTTCAGCCTGACAAAGTATCCATGGAGAAGATGCAACCAATGGCAAGGGATCAAGATTCTAATTGGGGCCAAAGACAATGGTTTCAATCTTCCCAATGTTGATTTAGAAGAGGCTGTGGCAATATCCTGACAGGACAAGTAGTTGATGGATCAAGAGTAGTAATGGCAAGATAACATTGAATGCCATCAGAAGCAGACCTGTGGAGGCAACCCCTTGCTTATGGATAGTGTTACTAAGGCGCTATAAATAGGTCCGCAAAAGGACAGAGTCAAGGATACATCCTTGGGGGCACTCCAGAGATGACTGTGCAAGGGAAAAAAGAGAATCTTGGTTGGATATGCAGTGGATGCATGGAAGGGTTATCCCATGGAGCTGAGTGACAAAGGAGAGATGTTGGAGGAGGATGCCGTGATCAATCCAGGCAAAAGATTCGTCTTGGAGAATAAGTAGGGATAATGCTCCTAAATTAGAGTTACAAAGTATGTCATTCATGCCATTCGCAGGGGCTGCTTTGGTGCTGAGAGATGGAAGAAACATCAGATAGATTCAAACAGGGGTGTTTTAGAGAGAGAAAGGCACAGAGCTAGGAGGCAACAATACATTCAAGGACATTAGAGATGGGGCAATAATTGGACAGGATGGAAGGGTTAAGACTAGTTTATTTAAGGAGGGAATGATGATGGCAGTATTGAAGAGGATGGGATGGTGCCTGATAAAAGGGAAGCCAGTGTTAGATGACATGGGAGCCAAGAAAGGGAGTTGACTGAGCAGAAATTGAATGTTGAGGTGATCAAGAAAGCAAGTCGTGGCTCTCATGATGATGAATGTGTTACAGCTTTCAGACTGGGACAAATATTTCATGATAAATCCAAAATCTGTACTGTTTTATGTCATAGAAATATTTATATGCTTGCATAATAAGAATGATTTCTCCAATGATTTTGACGCTTTATGTGTTTCTCCAAAATCATTTAATTTTCAGTCTCTTTGTTAAGTAATCATATTGTGCACTGGAAATAAATTGCTTTGGGATGGTGAAGGTATAATTAACAAACAAATTACAATTAAAGTTGTTAACAGAAGCCTTGAAGTAAGAACAGATTGAAAGTGATGTTCAGATAGCAGAAACATTTATAGTCAGTCAACGGTATAAATGATCCTGATATTTGGTGCAGTGGTTTACAAATGACCTTTGTTAAAAAATGTAACTGTGACACTCATTTTGTACTTCAGAGGCTAACCAGGCAATCAATCAGGTTCAATACAGACAAAAATGGGAGAATTTTAAAGAAACTTAAAAACAGAACACAATCTATTTTTCATTTAAAAGGATGCAGATTCCTGAAATAAACACCACTTATTGGTGGTGTGAAAATTTTATTTAAAGTATTTCAGATTGGTATTCAAAGAAAACAAAAAAAGCTCAGGTACAACCAAACCAAAAATATTAGGCAAAATTTTGTTGCATCATAGAGGGTCTTGCCTGCGGCTGGAGAGTCGATGAGAGACCCACTATACCTCTTATCGGGAAGGCCCGCCAAACCACAAGCCAATCAGGCAGTGACGGGCCTTCCCCTGAATCAAGGCCCTGGGGGCAGAAGGCTCATCTAGCGAGGGCTGCCAGCCAATCAGTGCCACGGAGAGGCTGTGGCTGCTGCCAGAAGGACAGGCACCAGAGTGCCAGGATCATGGAGCAACCCAGGCCACAGGTAAGTAATGTGGGGGTGGGGGGTGTGGATTTCACAGGGTGGGGGTTGACGGGAAAGAGGTGCATGTGGGTTGGCAGCAAGGGCAGGGAGGGTGGCTCTCAGCAGGCCCCCCCACCTTCCCGAAGTCCCTCGCTCGAGGGACCTGTCACCTCGTGGGTGACAAGCTGGCCACACAGTTTTAGCCGTCCTGCATGCCGCATGATTACACGCTGCCCACCATTGGGTTAATACCAATGGTGGCGGGATGAGAACCTTAAGTGGTCATTAATTGGCCATGTAAGAGCCACAATAGGTGGCTCAATGGAACTTAATTCTGGTGGAGATGCGAAAACGGCAGGGTTCCAGTACGCCACTATCCCGCCTAATTACATGATCTTCCTCCCCCAAGCTCATCACCGGGGAGAGCAGAAGATTCTGTCCATTGTGCACAATTTTGGCAAACCTAGAATAGTGTGGGCAATTTTGGTCTCCATATTTAAGGAAAAATATATTTGCATTGGAGCTGGTAAAGCAAAATTTCACTAGATTGGTCCCTGGGATGAGAGCATTGAGTAAATTAGGTCTATATTGTCTGGAGTTTAGAAGAATAAGAGGTGGCCACATTTAAACATTTAAGATTATGAAGGGGCTTGACATGGTAGACACTGAGGCGTTGTTTCTCCATGGTTGGGAAATCTAGAACATAGGGGCACAGTCTCAGGATAAGTGTGTGATTATTTACATATGAACGTATATACAAACATACAAATTAGGAGCAGGAGTAAGCCACTTGATCCAGTGAGCCTGCTACACCATTCAATAAGATCATGGCTGATCTGATTGTAACCTCAACTCCACATTCCCACCTACCCGCAGTAACCTTTCACCCCGTTGCTTATCAAAAATCTATCTTAAAAATATTCAAAGACCCTGTTCCAAAAACTCACTACTCTATGAGAGAAATACATTTCTCCTCATCTCTGTCTTAAATGAATAAATGTCCTTATTTTTAAATAGTGACCCCCCTAGTACCAGATTCTCCCACAAGAAGAAACATCCTTTCCACATCCACCTTGTCAAGACCTCTCAGGATCTTATATGCTTCAATCAAGTCACCTCTTACTCTTCTAAACTCCTACAGATACAAGCTTAGAATGTCCAACCTTTCCTCATAAGACAACACTTCCATTCTAGGTATTAGTCAAGTAAACCTTCTCTGAGCTGCTTCCAATGCATTTACATCCTTCCTTAAATAAGAAGACCAGTACTGTTCACAGTATTCCAGATGTGTATAATTGAAGCATAACCTCTCTACCTTTGTATTCAATTCCCCTTACAATAAACAATAACATTCTATTAGTTTTCCCAATTACTTGCTGTACCTGAGTATGAATTTTTGCGATTCATGCACTAGGACACCCAGATCCTGCTGCATCTCAGAGCTCTGCAATCTCTCATCACTTAGGTAATATGCTCCATTTTTATTCTTCTTGTCAAAATGGACAATTTCACATTTTCCTACATTATACTCCTTTTGCCAGATCTTTGCCCACACACTTAACATATCTATTCCCCTTGTAGCCTCCTTATGTCCTCTTCATAACTTACTTTCCTACATATCTTTCTGTCATCAGCAAATTTAGCAACATACCTTCGGTCCCTTCATCCAAGTCATTTATATAAATTGTAAAAAGTTGAGGTCATAGTACTGATCCCTGTGGCACACCACTCATTACAGAAAATGACCCATTTATTCCTACTCTCTGTTCCCTGTTAGCTAGCAAATCTTCTATCCATGCCAATACATTACTCCCTACACCATGAGCTTTTATATTCTGAAAAAAACTTTGATATGGCGCTTTATCAAACCTTCTAGAAATCTAAGTACAGTACATCCACAGCATGTTATTTCTTCAAAGAATTCCAATAAATTTGTTAAACATGATTTTCCTCTCACAAAACCATATTGACTCTGCCTGATTACCTTGAATTTTTCTAAGTGCCCTGCTATAATGTCTTTAATAATAGCTTCTAACATTTTCCCTATGACAGATGTTAAACTAGATGTTAATCTAACTACCCTGTAGCTTCCTGCTTTCTGTCTCCCTCCCTTTTTGAATAAAGGACTTATATTTGCTATTTTCCAATCTAATGGAACCTTCCGCGAATCTAGGGAATTTTGGAAAATTAAAACCAACCCATTAACTATCTCACGAGCCACTCCTTTTAAGGCCCTAGGATGAAGTCCATCATGAGCTGGGGACTCATCAGTCTGCAGCTCCATCAAATTGCTCAGTACCACTTCCCAGGCAATTGTAATTTTCTGAGGTTCCTCCCTTTCTTCCCTTTCCTGATTTACAGCCTATTTCTGGATGTTACTTGTATCCTCTACAGTGAAGAAAGATTGAAATTACCTGTTCAATTCATCTGCCATCTTCTTATTTTACATTATTTGTTCCCCAGACTCACTTTCTATAGGACCAATGCTCACTGTGTTAACTCTTTTCTTTTTTAAATACCTATAGAAACTCTTACTATCTGTTTTTATATGTATAGCTAGTTTTCTCTCGTACCTTAATTTTTCCCTCCTTATTAATATTTTAGTCATTCTTTGCTGTTTTTTATATTCTGTCCAATCTTCTGGCCTGCCACTCATCCTTGCACAATTATATGCTTTTCATTTACTATCTTTAACTTCTTTAGTTAACCACAGATGGTCGGCACTCCCCTTGGAATTTTTCTTTCTCATTGGACTGTATTTATTCTGTGTATTCTGAAATATCCCCTTAACTGTCTGCCACTGCACCTCTGTGGACTGTCCCTTCACCTAATTTGCCAGTTCACTTTAGCTTGCTCTGCTTTCATGCTGTCATAATTGCCCTTATTTAAATTTAAAATACTAATCTTGGACCCACCCTTCTCTCCCTCAAACTGAATGCAAAATTCAATCATATTATGATCACTGCTACTTAGGGACGCCTTCACCATGAGGTCATTAATAAATCTTATTTCATTGCACAATACCGGTCTAGTATAGCCTGCTCTCTGGTTGGCTCCAGAATGTGCTGTTCCAAGGAACTATCCCAAAGGCTATCTATGAACTCCTCATCTAGGCTACCTTTGCCCATCTGATTTTTCCAGTCTATATGTAGATTAAAATCCCCCATGATAATCATCGTACCTTTCTGACAATCTTCCATTATTTCTTCCGTTATACTCCTACTGTCTGGTTACTGTTAGGGGGCCTGTACACCACTCCCACAAGTGGCTTCTTGCCTTTATCATTTCTCATCTCTACACAAACCATTTCTACATCCTGGTTTCCTGAACTTAGGTCATCCCTCTCTATTGTGCTAATACCATCATCAATTAACAGAGCCACCCCTCCACCTTTTTCTAGCTTCCTGTCCTTCTTAAATGTCATGTATGCTTCAATATTCAGGTTCCAATCTATGTCATCCTGCAGCTTTGTCTCTTTAGAACTGAGATGAGGAGAAATTTATTCACTCAAAGGGTTGTGAATCTTTGAAACTCTCTACCCAGAGGGTTGTGGATGCATCATCATTGCATATATTTAATGCTGGGATAGATAGATTTTTGGTTTCTCAGGGAATCAATGGATATGGGGAGCACATGGGAAAATGGAGTAAATCCCAAGGTCAGCCATGATCATATTGAATGGCGGAGCAGGCTCAACGGGCCGCATGGTCTTCTCCTGCTCCTATTTCTTCGGTTCGTATGTTCTTAAATTAACTCCCAGTAAGGAGTGAATGTGTAGTGCTATGCACTACTCAACCTAACAATTCAAAAACCACTGGGTTCTTAAATATTTACAGAATAATGCTTTGGTGTTTTTCAGCAAGATTCAGAATAACAGATTAAAATGCTTACTTTCTAACATTTAATTTACTCTTATCAAGTGGCCATGCATTCTGCTAAACATCTTAAAGACTATTTGGACCATTGCTTAGGTATAATTCCCTTTATCATTTTCTACAAAAACATGGAATATTTCAAATTACATGTTCAGACTCTTCAAAGTGAAGTACATTTTATCATCCCTGTCAACTAAAATTGATCACAAGTCATCAATCATATTAAAACCACTCCTTTTTTTTCTAGTGCTGTAACTCAAACTTCACCCCTTAGCCAAAACATGCAATATTAAAATTTGTCCCTCAAAAGCCTTCTTGCCTGGTTGGAAAGGTCTAAACTTACTGGAGTTCTTTGGAAAGGTAGGGTATCCTTTTGGAGAGGTAAAGTGCCCTCTTAGATATGGTTGGGACACCTTTGGGAGAGGTCAGGTGCCCTTTGAGAGAGATCAGGTGCCCTATGGGATTGTTAAAAGTAGACACAAGTGTGCATAAAAATTTCATAAACTCGTTGGGACTGTAAAGGTCATTGGAACTGTCAAGAAAGCTGTCAAGAGAACTGTCAAGGGAGCTGTCAAGAGATCTGCCAAGAGAACTGTAAAAGCAAGCTGTCAAAGGGATCTGTCAAGCTGTCATGGTTTTAAATCTCCTGCCCTTTAAATATTTGAAAAATTTCTCTGCAATGTTAAAAAAAATCAGTGCTTGCTATTTCGCCCTGTCTGTTGACATAAGCCTGAGGGCTACCATTATAGGATCAGTGTTGTATGACTGATTTTACAACCTATCATTATCCAATCAGGATGCTTGTCAGTTCAAAGTTTGCTTGACAGCTTATAAAAGTATTTGAAGTGGGACTATGGATACAAATGCTTGTTTTATAAGGAATTAAAGGAAATTAAATGTAATGAATGGGTTTTTATCAATGAGAGTGTTTTTGCTTTTATAGTTAATTCATCAGTAGGCACTTAAGAGCTTTATCTAATTTCAGCATGGGTCCTGAGGTCTGCCCATGGTGGATACTGGGTGAGTTGGTATGGAGGGTTTAAGGGCAAAGGGTGGTGATGGAGCATGGGTTAGCATGAATTGGCACTAAGTTGGCATAGGGGTTATAAAGGGCTACGGGGATGATTGGGGGCATGGGTGGGAAGGGAGGATATGAGGAGCCATGGGGGTGAGTGGAGGGGCATAGGGTGACATGGATGGTATGAGCAACCTTGGGGATGGATAGAGGGGCATAAGTTGGCACGGAGGGTATGAGGAGCCATGGAGGAGTTGGTGGGAGCATGAGGTGTCATTAGTTGGTATGGTAAGTGTGTGGGGTGTGAAGGATGAGGGGAGTGCTGGAACAACAAGTCCGACCTTTCGCCCAGCTCACCTCCACACCCAGTAGCCTCCGAACCCTTTCCAGAGGCATCAGCCATGACTCCCATTTTTATATGCCCAACCCTCCGAATGAAAATCCAACTTTTTGGGGCACTTTCTCCTGGGTCAGGTTTGTGGAATCAAGAATTGTCTCAACTCTTCTCTCCTGACCCAAGAGAAAAAATTCAGACCTTTGTCTCTCTTCTTACTCCTCTGATAACTTCCCTTTATTCAAGCACCAAATTTTGTTCCCTTTTGCCTCTTCATTGTCTACCACTTCCCAATACTAGTGTTTTTTCCCACTGATCTTCTATCCTCCGTCGTTCTTTCCATTAAATGCCTCCTCATCCTCAGTGGCTTCAATTTTTATTTAAGCTCCCCTTGCTTTCTGATCCATGAATTCATCTCCTCTAGGCCTCCCTAAATATCTCGTTACATGTAAATGCTGCTACCCATATTCATGGGCACTACATCAGCCTCAGTGTCTCCTGTGCTTTCTCTACTTCCATGGTCTTGATCATTGTGAAGGCCATCTAAGACCAATGCCTTGCACCCCTTATCACCTGTATCATTCTACCCTCTTTAAGCCCCACTTCCATCTACATCCATCCATGGAAAAGCTCTCCTCCAAATACTGTACTTTCAAAGTCCTAAGTACCCAGCCTTTGCCTATCCATTATTCTCAATACTTGTGCAACAATTGATTTTCTCAAGTGCTCCCTCACTTCCACCTTTGAAGCCCTTGTCCTCAGCAAAATTTTTACATTTTGCCATCTCAATCATTTCCCCACTATGGCCCTAATTATCGCTCCCTAAAGTCCATGCGGTGCAGAATGGAGTGTATCTGATCTTCATCTGGCTTAGCCCTGGGCAACTTCAGGTCACAACTTCTGCCAAAACCACCCATTAATTCAAGATCATCCTGCAGAGCAATGATCATGCCTCAGTTTGTTTCTTCCACTACTAAGTATCTCCATAAGCCCCTCTTCCCATCCCCTCCAACAAAGTCTGAGGAACTCCTGGACTTGCTTGTAACAAAGATTGAGATGACTTGTTCAGCTGCTTCCCCTTTTATGTTTTCCCATCAAGCCATGCCACCGCCAGGCTCCTCCTGCCCCAGCCCTGAACCTCTCCCTCTAGATTTTCCCTCATGCTATCTCCAAGTTTATCTCATCCATGAGGCCAGTCAACCACTCTCTTGAACCCATTCTAATTAAACTGTTGACTATCCAACTTCCCACCTAGCCCCCATGTTAGATGATATAGTAAATGATTCCCTCTTCTATTCCCAGTCTCCCTTCTCACCCAATGAAGAAAATATCTCTGATTGGCAAGCCAAACTTATGGTCCTCTGGATCAGTATCCATCATTCTCCTTCTCCCCTTCATTAGACTCCTTGCACATTGCATTTTACATGATTCTAATATCCAAATATACTTTCATACATGTGTTGCTATCATACCCTATAATTCCCTGCTAATGAATGACCATGGTTTTTTGAAACAATAAGCTAGTAGACTGTGTTAAACAGCATCACAGTTATTCCAGTAGGAACACCATTCAAGTAGTAATCTGTAACTATTTAATGATAATGGCTGCAGTTTAAGACTTGAAATTAGCTCTGAAAATAATCTGCAATTTGGGGTTATACTTTAATTAAATTATCATCTTATTGAAACCCCTCCAACATATGTTCCATGACTCTGCTGTGTTTGCCAGTTACTATATTCCAGACAGCATGCTGATTGTACATTGTACATTTAATTGCATCAGGTGAGTGTATAATTAATATCAATTGAAATGCCAGTATCCTGGCCTCTAGCTGAGAGGTAACAGCATTGGTCCTTGTCAGTTTATTTAATAACATATCTAGTGCATACATGATGCCATCTAATGTTTCATGCGCTGAAGTTTTTTTCAGTTTCTAAACATTAAGCAGGTTACTATAGTCCAGTATTTTGTGCGATTCAAAATGGTATATTTTAGAACAATGTATGGTATGGAAAATGTCAATGTTTTTTGATTTCAAATCTTTAAATACTATTGAGGTCCTCAAAAGGTTAACATAGTAGTCTAACTGGCTTTGAGATAATTAGAAATGAGACAAATAAGTCTTAAAGCATTTGAATAAGTGTTATTTCAGTTCCCATATTTTGGAGGATTGTGTAACTCATTTGCATTCTAGACAGCATCTAAATTCTCTCAATCTTTCATTCATTTGATTTCTCAAGGACAGAAGGAATGAGCACTTAAGAGAAATTTGAGTTGATTCAGGAGAACCAACATGGATTTGTAAGTGTAGGTCAGGTCTAATGAACTTAACTGAATTTTTTAAGCAAGTAACAAAAGTAAGAGAAGGAGAATGCATATGGATGTAGTTTTTGTAGATTTCCGGAAGGCGTTCGATAATTTTTTAAAATTCATTCTTGAGATGTGAGCGCCACTGGCAAGGCCAGCATTTATTGCCCATCCCTAATTGTCCTTGGGCAAGGTTCGACATAAGAGACTGTCACTCTAACACTCATGGGACAGGATTTTCCCACTGGCGTGCAGGGGCCCCACATGTCCGCATGTAAAGTGATGCGCGGTGACGTCAGGTGAGTGTCCTGACGTCACCACGCACCATCGCAATATTTTGTTAGGTGGGTGCACAATGATATCCGCCGCGCGCCCACCATTAATTAATGGGCCATTTAAGGTCCTTTACTCACCAATCGACACCGACTTTTCAGCACCCATGCAATCTTCAGGTCGGCGCATGGGCACAATGGGCAGGCGGGTAGGACACATTTGTATAAACCTCATCCATGGGCGGGATAAGAGGGCTCACTGGGGTCACAAGTGTGCTCTCTCAGTATTGATTTTCAAAGTTATTGGAACTTTCCTGTGTGATCTGCAATATTTCAAAACGCATACCAGCTGCTTTGTCTGGACTCTTAGCCTTCAGGTCAGCACTCTGCAGCAAGGAATCTATTTTGGGCCTGCAGGTTTCAGGAAGCCTTCCCTTAGCCTGGGAATGGGAGCTGAACTGTCCACTGAAGGCACCTCCTCTGAGGAGGAAGGGAGGGCTAGAAGGGGAAGGAGGCCAGGAATCCACATTCAGCCTCCAGGGGAGCCACCTTTGGGAGGACAGGCACAGGCACAAGGGGCACAGGGCCAATAGGTAGACCGAGACGGAAGGGGCCGCAGAAGACGCCACTATCCTGCTTCCAGGGTTTACAGGCGGCGAACAAGCTACCTCAATATGTCTGAGGTGCAGTGCCGAAGGAAGCTCCATCTCTCAAGGGAGACAGTCAACTACATCTGTCAGATGATTGGGCCTAAGATCTCCGCTAACTGTGTGAGTGGACACCCTATGCCAGTGGCTCTAAAGGTCACAGCTGCCCTCAACTTTTATGCCTCTGGGTCTTTCCAGGGGTCGGTAGGTGATCTTTGCAGTGTCTCCCAATCAATGGAATCTGTGCTGGCCCCACCTGGGAGGGATCTGCCAGTTCCACAGCTGTCATCTCCCCATTCGTCGCAACCTCACCGGATGCTACGGTCACTGGGAGAGGGGCGGGGGAGGTGCTGCCCTCATCCGGAGCGCCCTGAGAGGAGCCCACAGAGACGACGGCAGCTGCTGCGCCGACATGAGGTCACTTTGGACCTCCCTGCTCACCATGGATGGATGGGTACTGAGCTGGGAAACTTGGTGTCACATCATCTTCCACACTGGCACTGACCAGCTGAGGTCAATGCCGATGTGAGGGCTTGCTGGTCCGAGCGCATCCCCAGGAAGCCCTGATGGGTCTCCTGGAGGAGCCTCTCCATGACAGTCGCCACTCTCTCCATGGAGGACGCATGGCGCTCGGACATGTGGCTCATTGCTTCGGCGATCATCCACATAGACTCCTCCACCACGGAGACCAAGCCAAGCATAGCCTCATGTATCTCCCCAAGATGCTCCCAAACACCAGAAAACATTTCCTGCCCCTGCTACATCGCGGACGACTCCAGAGGAACATCAGGTACCGACTGAGCATGTGCCTGGTCCCCTGCAGTCCTCCGACTGCTGGCGCCATGGGTACTCTCTGTCTCTGTCATCCTTCCAGAACGCAACAAGTCATTGAAGCACATGCGACACTGGATCTAGGTGCACCACACCACCTCCACCACCTCCTCCCAAGCGCGTTTCATCTTGTGGGAGGGCCTCCTCCTCCCTTCCTGGGGAACCAGCATCTCCCGCCGTGCTGCCACCTCCTAGAGGAGGGCAGCAAGGGAGTCATCGGAAAAACGAGGGGCACACTGGCCCCCTGCCCTGCCCTCCGGCCTGGCCTGCCCCGATGGCCTACCCTCCGGACTTGCATCACCTCCATTGCCCCTCAGCAGAGCCCTTCACCCAGCCATTGCGAGCAGCCTTTCCAAGGCTGCCAGGCCTTCCTTTATGCAGGCCGCCAGGTCGCCATTGGGCCCGGCGGGCTGAGCGCGCCCACCGCTGCCCGCCCACTCCCGCTATGCACGGGAGTCGTGAAGTATGCTGGGCGGGCTTTAATTGGCCCACCCGCGAAAAATGGTGGCGCGGACCCGATCACGGGCGGCGATCATGTCCGCACCTGCCCACTCCCGCCCCCCCCCCACCCCCCCGCCCGCTCCCCCCCACCCACCCCCCCCCACCCCCCCGCCCCCCCAACCAGCCAGAAAATTCAGCCCATGGAATTGAAGGCAAATTATTGGCCTGGTGAGGGCATTGGCTCAGCAGTTGAAGACAGAGTAGGAATGATGGTTATGGACTTCAATTGGAAGGAAGTGACTAGTGGTGGTCTCATAAGGATCTGTACTGGGGTGTTAACATAATAATGATATAATAATGCATAATCATAATAATATTAAAAATGTAAATATTTATTAATGACTTCTATAACCCAATGAAAACCATAAATCCAAATTTGCCAATGACACAAAGATTGATGGTACATTAAGTAGTGTAGACAGGAGCATTAAATTTCAAACAGGCATTGATAAATTAAGTGAGTGGCAAACTGTGGCAGATGGATTTCAATTCAAGTGCAGGGCTGTACATTTTTTGACCAAAATGGATATATCAAATATTTTTTAAATGGTCAAAATCTAGGAACAATGGCGGCCCAATGAGATTTTGGGGACAAATGTTACAAATCACTAAATTGTAATCGTCAGGTACAAAATATAATTAAAAGGGCTAATGGAACGTTAGCTTTTGTAACTAGAGGTCTAGGGGCTATAATATAAAGGTAGGGGGCAGTGGTTGCTGCAGCTACATAAAGCTGCGGTTAGACCATATCTGGAGTACAACTTACAGGTCTGGGCACTGCACATTAGGAAGGATATAAAGGCCTTGGAAGGAGTGCAGTGCAGATTCACAGGAGTGTTATCATGGCCTCAAGGATTAGATTATGAAGAGTGATTACACAAACTGGGTTTATATTCCCTGGAATATAGGAAGTTAAGAGGTGATTTGAATGAGGCTTATTAAGATTTAAAAACAAATTAATAGTGTAGATAAAGCAAAACCTCTTCTGCTGGCAGGGGACAAGGGATATATATATATTCAAGTCAGGCTATTAAGGAGAGAATTTAGGAAACATTTCATCATACAAAGGGTAGTCAGAGTTTGGAACTTTCCCCTACAAAAGCAGTTGATACAAACTTAATAATTTTAAATCTGAGATAAGTAAATGTGTTTTTAGCTAAGTGCATTAGGGACATGAAACTAAGTAGGGTGGTTAGAGCTTGATTGTTTCATAGCTTCACACATTTCTCCCCCCCTGGGGTATATTTGGAAGGATTTGCAAGCTGATTATCAACCTCATGAACACCTCTTCCATAGCCAATAAGTTCTGGAGTAGGACTTGAACCCAGAGCTTCTAGCTCAAAGGCCAGGGCACTACCTAATGAGCCATAGGTCCACCACTGAATGGAGTTAGGTTGCAGGTCAACCATGATCACCTTGAATGGCAGAATAGGCTCGAGGGGTTGAGTGTCCTACTTCTTTTCCTATGTCTACATATCCAGTTTTTATTTAATTCATTCACAGGATGTGGGCTTTGCTGGCTGGGCCAGCATTTATTGCCCATCCCTAGTTGCCCTTGAGAAGGTGGTGGTGAGCTGCCTTCTTGAACCACTGCAGTCCAAGTGGTGTAGGTACACCCACAGAGCTGTTAGAGAGGGAGTTCCAGGATTTTGACCCAGTGACAGTGAAGGAATGAGGATATATTTCCAAGTCAGGATGGTGAGTGATTCGGAGGGGGAATTTAGGTGGTGGTGTTCCCATGTATCTACTGCCCTTGTCCTTCTGGATGGTAGTGGTTGTGGGTTTGGAAAGTGCTGTTGAAGGAGCCTTGGTGAATTCCTGCAGTGCATCTTGTAGATGGTGCACACTGCTGTTCCTGTGCGTCAGTGGTGGAGGGACTGAATGTTTGTGGATGTGTGCCAATCAGGCGGGCTGCTTTATCCTGGACGGTGTCAAGATTCTTTGAGTGTTGTGGGAGCTGCACTCATCCAGGCAAGTGGGGAGTATTCCATCACACTCCTGACTTGTGTCTTGTAGATTGTGAACAGGCTTTGGGAGTCAGGAGGTGACTTACTCGTTGCACTATTCCTAGCCTCTGACCTGCTCTTGTAACCACAGTATTTATATGACTAGTCCATTTCAGTTTCTGTTCAATGGTAACCCCCCAGGATGTTGATAGTGGAGGATTCAGTGATGGTAATACCATTGAACATCAAGGGGCGATGGTTGGATTCTCTTTTGTTGGAGATGGTCATTACCTGACACTTGTGTGGCATGAATGTTACTTGCCACTTGTCATCCCAAGCCTGGATATTGTTCAGGTCTTGCTATATTTGGACATGGACTGCTTCAGTATCTGAGGAGTCGTGAATGTTGCTGAACGTTGTGCAATCATCAGTAAACATCCCCACTTCTGACCTTATGATGGAAGGAAGGTCATTGATGAAGCAACTGAAGATGGTTGGACCGAGGACACTACCCTGAGGAACTCCTGCAGTGGTGTCCCGGAGCTGATATGACTAATCACCAACAACAACAACCATTTTCCCTTGTGCTAGGTATGACTCCAACCAGCAGAGAGTTTTCCCCCGATTCCCATTGTCTCCAGTTTTGCTAGTTCCATCCCTCTGTTCAGCCATTCCATTCCCCAGCCTAGTTGGCTGTCATTGTCAGCTGTCAATTCCAGGATCTGGCAATGCAATGCCCTGTTCTTGATCTCCAGTGAAAGAAAGCAAATAAATGCTCATGGGGACACTGCTATTCTATCTTTGTAACCTGCTCAAGGGTTCTTTTATTGATAATGGGACCATCGCTTTATAAATCGCTTCCAACAATCCTATTGATGCAGAAGATGTCCCACTTTCTAATAGCTTCCCCATATTTTATTCTGCTGGAGAATAAACTGTGGTCCATTTTGTTACTGATAAATGATAATAATAAGGTAGTTCAGGGAACTGAGCGGGGGTGCATGGAGTGAGCTGGTCAGAATGGGAAATGACAAGAACCCCCAGGGGAATAGGAGAGATTAAGAAGCCAAAAGCATAGAGGTTAGCTCTTTCAAGTTCCCAAGCTAGCTGTGCCCACACTTCCAGATTTTCCTCCTAAAGGTCAGCTTTAAAATTTCTAATTGTGTATTATAAATGAGCCACATTTATAATGACTTCCAGTAGTTCAGAGAATAAAAGCCCTCCATGTTTTATCAATGAGCCCTAAGCCCATAAAAGTCCTAAAGCCAAATTAGCGATTTTGGTGGGGAGCAAAACTGATAGTAACAAATAGGGCATTCATTATAAACTATGTTGCCTCCAATTGTCCTCAGCCAGGTTGCACAAAGGGTGGCAGATCGATTAGTGCCTGTATTACACCCCCAGTGCTGTTGAATATTCCATCCCTTGATTCAACCACTGTTTTTGCTCAGACAACGATTTACCACATCTGATCAATGCATCTGGAATGTACACAAGTCTGGATTTTTAGTGAGAAGAAAATTAACTCAACTATTATGTTCCCATCCATAGAATTAAACAGTCTGCTGGCAATCACTGCTTACGCTCACGCATGAAGAATTGTCACCTGGGCAAGGTACTGGAGGGTGTCAATGCCTGTGGAACCAAACTACTGCACAAGTCATCCATTGGGGCAGATACAAAATTGGCTTAGGAGAAGAGAAGGATGTAAACTGATGTCAGTTCTTTTTACCTTGATTTTTCTCAGGGATTATTTTTGTAAATGTTATTTCATAATTGTTTCCTTACTTATCAATTTTGGGACTGTAACTATGATAAATTCTAAATGATTTTTTGCATACTCAGACTGAGAAGATAACTGTGATAACATCATAGAATCATACAGCAGAGAGAGAGACTATTCGGCTCATCATACTTGACACTGCTCTTTGATGGAGCTATCTAATTAGTTCCATTCCCCTGTTCTTTCCCCAAAACTCTTAAATCTATTTGTTTTTAAGTACATCCAATTCTCTTTTGAAAGTCACGAATAAATTTGCTTCCACCAGCTTTTCAGATAGAGAATTAAAGATCATACTTACTCATGCATAAAAGAAAGTCTCCTTATTTTCTCCTGGATTTTTTGCCAATTACATTAAATCTGTGTCCTCTACTTACCATGCTTCCTGCCCATGCAATCAGGTTCTTCCTATTTGTTCTAAGAAAACCTGTCATAATTTTGAACATCTCTATTAAATCCCCTAATCTACTCTGCTTTAAGGAGAACAATCTCAGCTTCTCTAGTTCCTCTACATAACTGAAGTCCTGCACCCCTGGTACCATTCTGGTAAATCCCTCTCCAAGACCTTGTCATCCTTCCTTAAATGTGGTGCCTAGAAATAAAGGGGGGAATTCTAACCCCCAAGAACAAGTGGGTTGGCAGCAAGTTGGGTAGGGGGGTGGTTTAAAAAGTTTTAGAGCAGGAAAGCAAGCTGGCTCCAACATGCTCACTTCCCAATTTAGCAAAGGCATGTTTAAATACCAGCAAGAAACATACTCGACAAAGGGATTTCATAATTGGATGTGGGCTCAGGAAACTGACCAGGAAAACTGACAACTTTGAACGGGGTACTTAAACTTGTCATTGTCCCATCTGAATAAAAGCTCATTTATTGCAGTTGCTGTCTCAGTACCCTCTGGCAAATGTTAAGCAGAGAGCATTTGTGTGTATACAGCATTTTTTAATCTTGGAGGCTTTCAGATTGACAAGGTCAGGATAGGAAACCTCGTTGGATATGTTTAACAATATATCGTAAGAGGAAAACCATCACCATCAGCAACAACATGCTGTGATGGGGTCAGCACAAGCATGGGAGAGAGGTGCACAGGAGAAGAGCTGAGGTCACAGGAGGGACCATCTCTGCGGCAGTCAGGAAAAGACCCATAATTTTATTTTTATTTGTTCCTGGGATGTGAACATCACTGGCAAGGCCAGCATTTGTTGCTCTCCCTAATTGCCCTTGAGAACATGGTAGTGAGCCACCTTCTTTAACCACTGCAGTTCATATGGTGTAGGTACACACACACAGCTGGTAGGAAGGGAATTCCATATTTTTGACCCAGCAACAATGAAGTAACAACAATATAGTTCCAGGTGTGTGGCTTGGAGAGGAACTTGTATGTGGTGATGCTCCCATGCATCTGCTGTCTTTGTTCTTCTAGGTAGTAAATATTGCAGGCTTAGAAGATGCTGTTGAAGGAGCCTTGGTGAGTTCCTGCAGTGCATCTTGTAGATACTACACACTGCTGCCACTATACGCCAGTGATGGAGGGAGTGAATGTTTAATGTGGTGATGAGGTGTCAAGGGGGCTGCTTTGCCCTGGATGTTGTTGAGCTTCTCGAGTGTTGTTTGAGCTGCACCTATCCAAGCAAGTGGAGAGAATTCCGTCACACTCCTGAGTTGTGCGTTGTAGATGGTGGACAGGCTTTGGGGCATCAGGAGATAGGTTACTCGCTGCAGATTTCCCAGCCTCTGACCTGTTCTTGTAGCCACAGCATTTATATGGTTATCCAGTTAGTTTCTGGTCAGTGGTAACCTCCAGAATATTGATGGTGGGGTTTCAGCAATAGTAATGCCATTGAATGTCAAGAGGAGATAGATTCTCTTTTGTTGGAGATGGTCATTGCCTGGTACTTGTGTGGCAAAAATCTTTCTTGCCACTTATCAGCCCAAGCCTGAATGTTGTTCAGATCTTGCTGCAAGAGGGCACAAACTGCTCCAGAATAGGAACAAAATGTGAATCATCCACAGAATAATTTCAATTTACTACTATGTGGCAAAGGCTCTGGAATGGACAGTATTGAATTATCTTAAAATATGTTTTTTTTTGCTGCAGCGATTCAGTGAAGAGGCACTGCGGATGCATCAATTGGGAACCAACATTTCTAAACTTACACTTTACAAAGATCAAATTTGGCAGTTTATGCCTGATCAAATCAAAAACTGTCTTCTAAATTACATGTTCTTAATAGGCCAAAACAAAAGAATATCACAACTGACAAACTGAGAGGCTGGATAATGTAATTATTTGGTTTCTGCCTTGCCGCAAGATCCTTTAAGCATCTATATAAGAATTGCACTACTGCTACTAATTATGCAATGGTATTTGGCAACTCTACTGAGTGTTCTATGCTGAACATAATGTTCTTCAGAAAGCAGCAACATAGATTTAGATGCTAAATTGGTTATTTTTCAAAGCATATTGGCAACTTCATGGGCCATATGATCTATATCCATCTTTTATTTCTCCAGGACCAAAAACCAATTTACTATCAATCACTTGGTCAATTCTCCAGAGTTATCTAGGATCTAGTAATGAAGTCAGGACATGGGATCAAAGACCCCCAGTAGAAATGCTAGGCATAAGTCTTTATTAAGGATGGATGCCTTCAATAGATAAGTCTCTGGAGAAAACTGTAGGAATTTTGGGTCTTTAACATCAGTTCCCAGTGCCTACCATTACCTTCCACATAGCAGTCCAAGAAGCAGCAGTAACTGAAGCAGAAAAAGGGAAAATCCACTGGGGAGTGGGGATATTCTGATCCTGCTGCACAGCAATGTTATTTCAGGTGCTGGGCAGGGAAGGAGCAGCCAATGGCAGTCCCAATGGGGGCAAGAGAAGAGAATTGCAGTTGGGACAGTGAGCATGAGGCCTTACCACCTACATTTTCAACATTCTCCACTGGATGGTAGAGAAGGATTCCATCCACACTAGAGTAAGATAATTACACAAAAGCACATCTTCTAACATTCATGGTATTCGACATTAGTATCAGCCAGACAGAAGGCAGAATATTCCACACACTGGGATGAAGAAAACAAAAAGGGAGTAGAATTCTGCAGTGTAAAATAGAAGGGAAAACATTTAAATACATATATACATTTTTAAAGATACAGAATTACCCACAAAGTGGTTCAGTAGCAAGCTGTCAAAATGCATCATACAGATTGATTGATGAGTTGACATGACAGTCTCTGCTGGAATTCAGACTGAAAACTATTTCAAAGCTGTCATAGATAATTTATTTTATTTATTTTGATGCCCTTCTGGAGAATGAGATGTTTTTTTTCTCTCTTTTGCATTCTTCCTCAATTTCCTTCCATAAATGTGGCTCCAATTCCAGCCACCAAGGAACCAACCCCTCTGTGATTATGTTGCTTAGTGTTTACTGTATTCGCTTTCCAACCAGATGATGTTGTGTTTGGAAGTAAGGGCTACCTGTCACTTGATTCCAATTAGTGCGGAGAAAGATTGTTTTAGTAGTTCTCAAGTGGACAATTATGTCAAACATATCTAACATCAAGGAGAGAGGAAATCTCTTTATTTCTCGGCTGAGTGACCTGTTGTTTGATTGTAGAAACCATGGACAAGAATCTGGATCTTTCTAACTGAGGAAAATCAAGTATACATAAAAGGCATTATAGTAATGGGAAGTAAACAAATGAGTAAGCTTTCTGAATTTCCTGGAGCAACGGGTGACATTCCAACTTGCTACACCAATTATAGTTGTCTTGAATTCAATCCAAAAAAGATTTAGATTTTTTGTTTTTGCTTTAATGTTAAAGTTCAATATTTTGATATATTTTTGTTGGGTCTTGATTTACATGCAAAAGATGAGCAGCACCTATGTGTATATTGTTCTCTTACAACCTTATCAAATTATAGTAAAACTGAACTTTGCTACAGCATCCAAGAGGATTACATTTCAAAGGTATGTGTGTCTCTGGAGATTTGAGGTACGCTAAGGAGTTGGGGTACTTCCCTGAAAGCACTCCTCCTGCATAGCTACTGGTTGAATTCCTGGATATTGCTAGGCTACATATTGATGTGGACATCTGTATGGCCTTATGAATCTGGTGCATATTCTTTTCCAGCTACCCATTTCTTAACTTGCAGCAAGTCCTGTTACCCTATCATCCCTGTGCTTGCTTGACCTATATTGGCTCCCAACATCTTGATTTTAAAATTCTCATCCTTGTTTTCAAATCCCTACATGGCCTTGCCCCTCCATATCGCTGTAATCTCCTCAAACCCCACAACCCTCCAAGATATCTGCACTTCTCTAATACTGGCCTCTTGTGCATTCCCACTCACAATTGCTCCACCATTGGTGGGCAGATTGTTGTCCATGGTTTCTACAATCAAACAACAGGTCACTCAGCCAAGAAATAAAGGGATTTCCTCTCTCCTTGAGGTTAGATATGTTTGACATAATTGTCCAGTTAAGAACTACTAAAACAATCTTTCTCTGCAGCAAGTGGAATTAAGTGACAGGTAGCTCTTAAATCCAAACACAACATCATCTGGTTGGAAAGTGAATACAGTAAACACTAAGCAACCTAGCCACAGAGGGGTTGGTTCCTTTGTGGCCCCAAGCTCTGAAATTCCCTCCCTACCTTTCCATCTTTCTACCTTGTTTTCCTCCTTTAAGGCCCTTCTTAAAATCTATCTTTTTAACTAAGCTTTTAGTCATCATGACTTAATATCTCCTTATGTGGCTTGGAGTCATACTTCTTTCACAATTCTCCTGTGACATGTGTTGGGATGTTTCATTCCATTAAAGATGCCATATAAATAAGTTGTCGATGCTGTTGTTGTTCACCTGTATATGTCAAAATTTGTAGATGATAGCAAAATGCAGAGAATGGCTAACACTGAGGAAGAATGCAATATAATACAAGAAGGCACTGGAAAACTTTCAGACAGGGCAGTTAAGTGGAAACGAACTTTAATATAGAAATATGGGTATGCAGGTCACAATTTCAAAATTTACAGATGACAGGAAACCTGGAAATATTGTGAACTGACACATGGCAGCTGAAATTTAATGTAGAAAATGTGAAATGATACATTTAAGAGGAAGCACAAACCACTGAAGGTGGCAGGGCAGATTGAGAAAGCAGTTAATAAGGTTTAGAGATGCTGGAATTTATAAATAGAGACATAGGGCAGAATAATACAGTCCCTAGCCTGCAGGTTTGCAAGTGGGGGGGGCCCATAAAATACCCCAGTGGCCTTCCCACCGGCCTCCTCCCAGCCCTGACCTGCCTGAAATTTTACGTGAGGCGGGCAAGGCCAAGGGCCAGGGCAGGGCGGAAGCCTAGCAGGTCGCCCTGCTCAGGCCTCAGGTTTCCACATTGGGTGGCCCACACCCCTAAGGTCTGCCCTTGCGGGTGCTCCCTGTCTCCTGCCTCTCCATCAAGACCCCACCCTTCTTTCTGCATACCCCAGGCCTCCCCTCCCTTTCCCACCCTGACACCACATCCTGCCGCCACTCCACCTTCTCATACTTATTTGATCCTGGGATCTGGGGACTGCTTGTAATCCCAGCCCTGGCCACTGCTGCCACTGGCGCTGCTGGGACTACACATTGCTGGGACTACAATCAGGTTAGCTGGCAGCTCGATGAGGTAGGACTTCCGCCTGAGTAAGGGACAGAGGTCCTGTCTCCAGCCTTCTTTGGAAATATAATCGGCTGCGGGGCTGCTGTGATCAGCAGGAATGCTATCCCCGCTGGCTCTTTTGGTGGCACCCGATAAACCATATCCATAGAGTACAAAAGCAAAGAAATTAGAGTGGACCTTTACAAAACACTGGTTGAGGCTCAACTGGAGCATTGTGTCCAATTCTGGGCAGCACACTAGACAGAATATGAAGGAATTAAAGATGGTAGAGAAAATATTTACGAGAATGGCTCCAGGGATGAGGGACTTTGTTACAAGGATAGTTTGAAGAAGCTCGTGTTGTTCCCCTTAGAGAAGACAAGGTTGAAAGGAGATTTGACAGAAGTGTTCAAAATAATAAGGGGTCTATGTCATTACAGCCACAAATTACTTACGGAAATATTGAATATTTTAAGGAAGACTTGTGTGTTTTTAAAGGAATACAAGCAAGGACACTGAGCAAAAGATGGTGGAAACTGTAAAGTGACCACTTTCTGGAAAATTCCTGTGTGGATTATACTGACAGGCCTGTCCTGAGAGAAAATGGGATGTCATACCTGAAAAGGTGTTACGACCTTCTTCACGCAGAGACGCTTCAAAGGGAGATAGGGAAGATGCAAAAGACTGAACTTTAATCTCCTGTGGCTGTGAAGACAAAAGATTGATTTGCACAGCTCAGAAGTCACCCAAAAATCCATCTGCTGTTGACATATATCTCAGAATATGTGAATAGTTCTGAGATGGATGCAAGACCACTATTTCCCCTTCTGGAATACACAGGGAAAATGGGTTAAAAAGCTAGCTGCATAGCAGTGCAGTGTGTGCTGGTGTGCTGTGAGAATGACAGCACAAGAAGACCAACTAGTCACCCCTACAGTTGCAGGTGAAGTCTCTCTCACTCTCTCTGTTGCTGGAGGCAAGACTCAGCAGAAGCCACAGTCAAAAAGGAAATAGGATAGCCTCTTCAGCTGCCTTGCAGAACCAAGGGGAGAATTTTCCCCATGTCGGGCGGGCCGGTCGAGAGCGGGCATAGGTGGACGCGGACCTAATCATCGCCCACGATCAGGTCCTCACCGCCATTTTACATGGGCGAGCCAATTAAGGCCCGCCCAGCGTAGTTCACGACTCCCATGCATAACAGGAGTGGGCGGGCGGTGGCGGGCGCGCTCAGCCCGCCAGGTCCAATGGCGCCCAGCGGCCTGTATAAAGGAAGGTCTGGCAGCCTTGGAAAGGCTGCTTACAATGGCTAGGAGAAGGGCTTTGCAGAGGGGTAATGTTGGTGATGCAAATCCAGAGGGTAGGCCATCATGGCAGGCCAGGCCGGAGGGTAGGCCATCAGGGCAGTGTGCCCCTCATTTTTCAGACAGGTGCCTAGCTGCCCCCCTGGAGGAGTTAGCAGCGTGACGGGATTTCCTGCTTCCGAGGGACGGGAGGCAGAGGCCCCCCACCTGACCAAACGTGCGTGGGAGGAGGTGGCCAAGAGTGTTAGTTCCCATGATGTGCTGCAGCGCACATGGCTCCAGTGCTGCAAAAGGTTCAATGATCTCTTGCGCTCAGGAAGGGTGACTACCATGTTGAGTCAAGTCACCTTTCCCCCAAACCAACACCCACCCCCACCCCCCAGCACCATCAGCTCTGAGTACAGTAACGTCATTGAATCGCTCACGGCATGTACCCCTCGCTGGGTGTGACAGCAGCGATTGCACAGTTCACCCTGAGAGGGTTGAGCTAGGGTGTGTTCTGCATCCGTAGCATGTGTAACACTGACACCCAGAGTATAGAATGGGGTTGAAAGTCAAGGGACTGCACCTAGGCAGAGTGCTGGAACTGTGAAGCATGTTGAAGTCAGGGTGCTAAAATGCTGGGAGGGGAGCTTCCAGTTGGCGGGGCACCAATCCAACTTCTGGTGTTTGCGCCTACTTGCTTAGCAAAGTGTCACCTTGTAGTGCCACATGTGAAGGAGGCAGCATTTGAGCAATGTGGGGGTTGGAGGGTCAGCCCTGGCTTCTTTGGGTGAGTGTTTGGCAGCTGCGGGGTGACGAAGAACTGGAGCCCTGCAATGTCCCACTCTGGCTGGATTGGCAGGGATGCGATGGGAATTCAGGTACAAGCTGGACTAATCAATGCTCCTCTCCCCTTTTCAGGAAAAGACTGTGCACAATGCGTTAGAACAAATGCAGACTGGCGGAGGGCAGGCCCAGTTGGCCGTCCTAATGGCTTTCGAGCAGCAGGCCATGGAACTTGAGAGGCGCCATGCCCCCAGGTCCACCAGTGGCGGTGAGGCTGGGGTGCCATGGGGAGGTATGTTTGGCGAGCAGTCAGGCCAAGTATCCCAGCTCGGTGCCCATCCATCTACGGTGAGCAGGGCGGTCCGAAGCAATCTCAGGTTGGCGCAGCAGCTGCCTGTCATCTCTGCGGGCTCCTCTCAGGGTGCTCCGGATGAGGGCAGCAGCTCCTCCACCCCTCTGCCAGTGACCATGGCACCCCGTGAGGCTGCGACGACTAGGGAGAATCCAGCTGTGGAGCTGGCCGCTCCCTCCCAGGCAGGGCCATCAAATGCTCCACGGGCAAGAGGATGTCCGCCAAGGTCATTGAAGTCAACAGGACAGCAGAGTGAGCAGGCTGTCTCAGATGCCAGTGCCAGCGAGGGAACAGCACTTAAATGTAGCATCCGTAAGCATAAATTTAAGGCATCTTACACACACCATGGGTTTCTCACTGGTGCTTTTATGTTGGCCCATAGAACTTAGTCGAAGACTTGGTGTGATGTCCAACACCATTTTTGTTTTGCTTTATGAATTTACTTTTGTTTACTCAATACATTTTGACATGTTGCCATGCGCCAGGTGATTCCTTACTTCTGCATGTGTACAGGAAGCCATGATGTTATGAGTGATTTGTTTGACATTGAGCTTTATTGACAAGGGCCTTAGTTAATGTTACTATCCAGGCAGATTTAGCGCTCAGGTATTGATTGTGAAGCCTGCAGCCCTGGCGTGTGTTGGAGGTCCATCTGTGGTGTGCTAGCTGAAGGTTCTTTGGATTAAAGCTTCCCGGGTGTCCCTGCCTCCCTGAAGTATGCCCGGGTCAGTATCTACCCCCTTGCATTCTCCTGTGCGAGCTCATCCTCGGACTCACTGCTAGACTCATTGTGTGCATCCGGAGCAACTGCATCCACGTCTTCCTCATCCACTGTGTTGCCCCTTTCCAGCGCCAGATTGTGGAGAGCGCAGCACGCAGCCACTATCAGCGACACACCATCTGGTGGGTACTGAAGTGTGCCCCCAAGAGGTCCAGTTATCGGATGCGCATCTTGAGAAGACCAGTGGTTCTCTCCACCACAGCCCTTGTGGGGGCATGGCTCCTATTGTACCGCTGCTCAGCCTCTGTTCTTGGATGGCGGAGAGGCGTCATGAGCCACCTTCTGAGGGGATAGCCCTTGTCACCCAGCAGCCATCCATCCAGCCGGGCTGGAGCACTGAAAAGCCCCGGCACCTGGGAGTGTCTGAGGATGTATGCGTTGTGGGACTTGCCTGGGTACCTTGCACAGACTTGTAAAATCAGCATCCTGTGATCACACACTATCTGCACGTTCATGGAGTGGAAGCCCTTCCTGTTGACGAAGGCACCAGGCTCACCTGCTGGTGCCTTGATGGCCACATGTGTACAGTCTACAGCACCCTGGACGCGGGGGAAGCCAGTAGTGGCCACGAAGCCTCTGGCTCACTCTATCTGACTGGCATCGTCTCAGCAGTAGTGAATGAAAGTCAATGCACATCTGTCACCTGCTTGACACAAGTGTGGACAGCTGATTGGGAAACTCCGCAGAGATCACCCACCGACTCCTGGAAAAAGCCAGAGGCATAGAAGTTGAGGGCAGCTGTGACCTTTAGAGCCACTGGCATGGGGTGTCCACCCACACAATTTGTGGAGATCTCAGGGCCTATCATCTGACAGATGGAGGTGACTGTTTCCCTTGAGAGACAGAGCCTCCTTCAGCACTGCACCTCAGATATGTTGAGGTAGCTGCTTCGCCACCTGTAAACCCTGGCAGCAGGATATTGGTGTCTTCTGCAGCCCTTTCCACCTTGCACTTCCTGCTGGCCCTGCGCCCCTTGTGCCTGTGCCTCTCCTCCCAAAAGCGGCTCCCCTGGAGGCTGAATGTGGACTCCTGGCCTCGTCCCCTTCTGGCCCTCCCTTCCACCTCAGAGTAGGTGCCTCCAGTGGAGAGTACAACTCCCATTCCCAGGCTAAGGGAAGGCTTCCTGAAAGCTGCAGGCCCCAGAGTCCTGACCAAGGCTTTTACTCCTGTCTTAGCAGCTGGTATGAGTTTTGAAGTCTTCCTGCTCACTCAGGCAAGTAAAAGTTACTTTTCACACTTAAATACCTCAAACATCACATTCGCGACCTCACTCACCCCTCTTATCCCACCCGTGGATGAGGTTTATACAAATGTCTCCTATCCGCCTGCCCGTTGCAACCGTGCGACGTCCTGAAGATCGCACAGGCTGTGAAAAATTGAGATCAATTGCTGCCTCAAGGGCCTTAACTGGCCTGTTAATTGATGGCGGGCGTGCATCCGAACTTATAGAGCCTGCCTTCCAAAATATCACGATGGCGCGTGGTGACATTGGGACGCTCACCATGGCACACAAGGCTATGGGCCTAGTGCTGGAAAATGGGATTAGAATAGTTAGGTACTTGTTTGACTGGCGCAGACTCGATGAGCCAAAGGGCCTTTTTTTGTGCTGTAGACCTCTATGACTCTTTGACTGTAACAAATTGGGGGCTCGGTGTCGAGATACTTTCCATGGACGAAACAAAAGAATTAGGGTGGGGAAAGTAAATTGTTCCTTTGAACCAATTTTTAAAAACCGCAAAAAATGTTTTCTTGAGTGTCCCCTACTAAAGTGTAAAAA
Source organism: Cetorhinus maximus (assembly GCF_964194155.1). Classification (NCBI taxonomy): domain Eukaryota; kingdom Metazoa; phylum Chordata; class Chondrichthyes; order Lamniformes; family Cetorhinidae; genus Cetorhinus; species Cetorhinus maximus. Next base: position 40,126,841 of record NC_135894.1, read on the forward strand.
TGTCCACATTTGATGCCAGTGTTTTTACAGATGGAAGGGACGTTCGTTATGAAAAGTTAACGGTTCTGACCCTTGAATAGTTTGAAGAGCTAGGCATTTAGGATTAAAATTTCGCCCGACAGCCAGAAAACCCAAAATTTTAAAAGGGGTGGTCAATGGTCTACAAGTGGAAATTGAGGACAATAAAACAGATAGAGTAGCAAGAGAGAGATTAAAATTGGAGCAGCAGAAATTAGAATTTTAGGAAAGAGAAAAGGAAAGGGAGAGAGAGAAAGAGGAAAGTGAAAGGGAAAGAGAGAAAGTGGAAAGGGAAAGAGAGAAAGAGGAAAAACAGGAAAGGGCACAGAGAGAAGAGAGAGAACTTCAGGACAGAGAGAGAGAAGGTTAGTTTAAACTAAAACAGCTCAAGCTGAGGGGCAGAAATCCTACTGTGTCCCTTGAAAACACCACTACCTCAGACTTAAGGGCAGAGGGAATCCAGTTTGCTCATTTAATCCCTAAGTTTGATGAAGTAGAGGTGGAAGACTTCTTTATCTCTTTCAAGTGATTAGCACAGTTAAAGTGGCCAGTCCAACATTGGTCCCTACTACTGCAAAGTAAGCTTTCAGGAAAAGCTTACGACATTCACTCCCTCTTGCCTCAGGAAGGTGCCACTGACTATGAAGCAGCAAAATGGGCTATTTTAAGTGTGTACCTGTTAGTGCTAGAAGAGTACCATCAGAAATTCTGGACCCTCAGGAAATGGCCTGACCAGGCATACCTGGAATTTGAAAGGCTTCGCAGCTTGCAGGAACTTAAAACAGAAACAACTTATGAAAACCACCATGAAATAATTCTCCTTGAGGAGTTTAAAAACTCCATACCCTTCCCAATAAGATCACATCTAGAGGGACAGAGGGTAACAGGGGCAAAGCAGGAAGCCACACTGGCTGATGATTATGAGCTGATCCACAAAACCTTGTCCTGGAAGAGACTCTCCCCTAGTCACCCCAACCAACTGGAAAGGATAGAGGTGGAGAGAGTGATAGGAAACTGAGCACCCATGGGAAAGAGGGAAATGCCGGGAGCCCTCCTCAGGACAGAAAGGAAGATGCTGAGGTGAAAAGTGAGGCCAAGAAGCCTGTATGTTTTAACTGCCGACAGGTAGTTAAGGCCAACTGCTGGGGGTTACGGGAAAAACCAGTGGGATTTATCAGGGTACACACACCCCGTGCAGAGAATGGGAGTCAGTCAGAGAGCAAAGCAGACTAGACTATGGTTCTGTCTGCAGCTGCGAATCCGTGTAGATGCACTCCTGAGTGTGCGGATGAGGTAAAACAAATACCTGAGAATTACAAGGATTTTGTATCCGAAGGAAGGGTGGCCATATTTCCCTAGGGTGAGGCAAGTAATCTTATAGCGATACTGAGGGATACAGGTGCCACCCAAACTCTACTTCTGGGAAAAGACATGGCCTTTCCACCAGAGAGTGCAGTAAGAGCCAAGGTTTTGGTAAAGTGGGCCAGAATTTTCCAGCCCCCCACAGTGTGTTTCCCTGCAGCGGGGCTGCCGAGCCATTGAGATCTCCATTCACATCGGCGGGACCGGAAGATCCTGCCAGCATGAGGGATTGGAATTCTGGCTGGGGATTGAAGGAGGGTAACATGCCCATCCCTTTATACCGGGTGCATCTGGAGTGCGACCTTGTATCAGGACCGTGGGTTTCGACCCCAGTTTGCCTGTTGATGGGGTCGACCTGCACCTCGGCAATGGCCTGGTGGGATCAAAGGTTATGGAATCCCCAGTGGTCTCAGAGAGGCCACCTGACGTCAGGGAGACAGACCAACTGCAGGAGAAATTGCTCGGCATTTTCCCTGAGCGTGTGGTAATGTGGTCTATAGCCAGGCAAGCTCCATCAGTGGAAGCTGATGTGGCACCACAGACAGAAGACCCTATGGTCTGATTATCTGAAGCCTTTTCCAGGAGTCTAGGAGACCACAAGGAGGTAATAAATAGATCTTCCTTGGTAGCGGCCCAGCAAGCTGACCCACTGTTAGAAACATTAGCTCAGACTGCCCAGAAGCTGAGGCAGAAGCAGTCCCTGAATGCTACTACGTTAAAAATGAGGTGCTAATGAGAAAATGGAGACCCCCTCATAGACCTGTAAACAAGGAGCGGACAGTGATCCCCCAGGTAGTGGTGCCGCCAAGGTACCATAGGGAAATATTATGGCTAGCTCATGAAATTCTGATGGTTGGGCATGTCACTCTATGCAAAACCCAAGCCCGCATCAGCCAGCAAATTTACTGGCCACATCTCCACAGGGATGCAGTAGATTAACTACACGTTGGAGCACCAAATACTGGAGCTTAGCAGGAGTAGCTGGAACTTCCCAGTTGTGTTCGTGCCCAAGCCAGATGCTTCCACAAGGTTCTGCATTGACTACCAAAAAGTTAATGCAGTGACCAGAGCTGACTGTACCTGATACCTCGCCTGGAAGACTGCACTGACAGGGTAGGTAAAGCAGTCTACATTACAAAGATAGATTTACTCAAGGGATACTGACAGTGTCCGCGTGAAGGAAATCTCGGCCTTTGTAACTCCGGATGGATTACACCAGTGTTATAATCATGCCATTTGGACTCCGAAATGCCCCAGCCACCTTCCTACGGCTGATGAACCAGGTAGTGGCGAGCTTATCCAATTGCGTAGTGTACCCAGATTAAAGGCCGGCCAGCATGAAAGGTGCGCTGAAAAGCTCAGTGCTGCCGGGATGGGGGCAGGAAGAGGGTGAGCGCTGAAGTCAGTGCGGGCGTGGGGGAGTTTGGAAGGAAAGCTCCCTGAAGGCAGTGAGTTGCCTCGGGGATCTGACGAAATTAAAATCAGTAAAAACAGAATTTAAAATATGGAAAAAATGTCCATGCATCAGAACGAGTCACCTTTGCGTGGACGTTATAAAAATTCTGTGCATAGATTTTTTAAAATTTAATTACGATAACCTCATCCCACCCTTGAATGAGGCTTCCTGAAAAATGCAAAGGCCGCCTGGCCCATTCGCCCACCTGCCAACCATAATGTTGGAACGGCAGTGAAAAATCCCTGTTAATTGATACTTTAGTGGCCTGAATAGGCCTCTTAATTGTCGATGGGCGCACTGCCGACTCTTGCACGTGTCCGCCGTCCGAAATATCGTGTAAGTGCGCGATGACATCGGGGCGCTCGTCCAATGTCATCGCGCATTATTTCACGTTCAAGCGTATCAGGCGCGTGCTTGCACACCGAGCAGAAAATTCACTCCTTGGAAATAGTGCTCCAACAGTCCCAGCAGCGCCACAAAGGCACCAATGGCCACTGCCAGGACTGCAGAAAATGAGAAGATGGGTACCCAGAACAGGTAGACCCAGGGTCTTGGGCCGGGAGGCTTTGGGTAGGTTAGGGAGAGGAGTGTGGGAGGGGGCGGGTTTATCAGAGGGAGCGAGTAGAAAGGAAGGGGAGCTTCGACGTTAGGGGGGGGGGGCCGCCCTGTGGTCGGGGAAGGGCAGCCCCCAAAGTGCAAACCCTTCCTTCCTGCCCTTTAACCATCTCAGCCAGGCTGTCAATGCCAACCATTTTATGGCATGTGCAGTGTCTTATCAGGGTCAATTGGCTTTATAATAAGCCTAACTGACCCTTAAGTACTTGTTTAAATATGGCAAGGGGACTGTCGATTTTGGTGCCCACCCACCCTTGGTATTATCGGGGTGAGCTTTGGGTGGGCAGGAGGTAATGGGGTGGCCACCCAACCTATTTTACATGACTGCCCCCCCACTGGGGACATGTAAAATTCAGCCCTTAGAGAGGCCTATATGAATGAGCTCTATAAAGTCATAAATGGGATGTTTCCACTTGTGGGAAAATCCAAAACTAGGGATCATAAATGCGAGATAATTCCCAAGGAGTCCAATAGGGAAATAAGGAGAAATTTCTTTACTCAGAGAGTGCATAGAATGTGGAACTTGCTACCACAGGAAGTTATTGAGGCAAATAGTTTAGATGCTTTCAAAAGGAAGCCACACAGATATGTTAGAGAGAAGGAAATAAAAAGATAGGCTGAAAGGTTGATACAAGGTAGATAGAGTAGAGGAGGCTCATGTGAAGCATAAACACCAACACAAATAATTTGGGCCAAATAGCCTGTTCCTTGTGCTATATACTCCATGTAATTCTATGTTATATCTGAATCCTCTCTATAAATTATTGCCTCCAATTCACCCATTTTGTTTTGCGTAATTGATGTACCAACATTTTAAAATGTATTTATTTATTGTTGCTATATTTTTGCTTATAATAGTTATTTTACCCTTATGCCCATGATTATATCTGATCTCTGGCCATTTGTATTTTCCTTATTCCCTCATTTAGTTTGTTCTTTACTCTCTTTTCCTAATTCTTTTTATCATTAGATTACTGTATTTTCTAGCAGGCCTATCCCCCCACATTATTAGTTTGAAGAATTATCCACTACTTCAGTTACCTTATTCGCTTGAACCTTGGTTCCAACCTGTTTGAGGTGCAGCCAATCCCTTCAAGTCAAGTCTGAGTGTGGTGACTGAGAATGAGAAACTAAAAGTAAGCAGGAAGCTTGTGGCTGCTGCAGACAGTATAAAGCATTGAATAAAACGCCTGGACAGGCACAGAAACTGGTGTCGCCTCTGAGGCATAAAACACAACATTGAGTACTTTGTATCAGTTGTACAGGGTCAGCATCTGCTAGACCTCCCTCACTACTCTCCAATGCTCCCCTTACTTGACTGACCGACAGTCACACTCACTACTTCCTACACCTGTGCCTTTCTTTACTTAGACTCTGGAGTAAATTTTCCAGTGTTCCTCCTCCTCCCTCAATGTTTGGAGTATCTCTAGCTTGGACTTCAGTTCAGTGACACTGAGCTGCAGTGTCTAGAGGCAGAAATTTTCCTTTCAGATGTGCAGTCTGGGGCAGACTCCTCGACATCCAACTCCCACATATAAAATCCTAACATGTTGGATGGAAAGGAGCTGGATGAAGAAGACTCATTTGTGCAGACAAGAAGGAATTTATTCTTTCAATGGGATTGGTATAAACTAGCAAATGTAGAAGAGCTGCTTTAATTACCAAAAAAGAATAATTAACGGATTTGAGGTGCAGCTGAGAATAATTAATACAAATGAATTAATGACTTCCCAACTGATAATAGAAAACTGATTCAGGTAATGCTATTAACAGTGCTTTATTAAGTTCCTCCTATCTTTTCCATACATTTGAGGTATTTGCACCAAATATTCCACTGGCAATATTTTGTTGACTTTCTGAGATGTCCGGCCCTGTCCAACCTTTTCGCAAGGGTGTGGAGGAGTGGGGGTGTGGAGGAGTGGGGGGGGAGGGGGGGTTGGGCAGGAGTGGGGGGAGGAGTGGGGGTTGGGGGTGTTGGGAGGAGTGGGGGTGGGGAGGAGTGGGGGAGGGGTGGTGGGCAGGAGTGGGGGTGGGGAGGAGTGGGGGTGGGGGGTTGGGAGGAGTGGGGGTGGGGAGGAGTGAGGGTGGGGGTCGGAGGGGTGGGGAGGGGTGGGGGGTGGGCAGGAGTGGGGGTGGGGGGTGGGCAGGAGTGGGAGTGAGGGGGTGGGCAGGAGTGGGGGTGGGGGGTGTTGGGAGGAGTGGGGGTGGGGGGTGTTGGGAGGAGTGGGGGTTGGGGGGTGTTGGAAGGAGTGGGGGTTGGGTGTGGGGGGGGTGGGGAGGAATGGGGGTTGGGAGTGTTGGGAGGGGTGGGGGTGTTGGGAGGAGTGGTGGGCAGGAGTGGGGGTGTGGGGAGGAGTGGGGGTTGGGGTGTTGGGAGGAGTGGGGGTGGGGAGGAGTGGGGGAGGGGTGGTGGGCAGGAGTGGGGGTGTGGGGAGGAGTGGTGGTTGGGGTGTTGGGAGGAGTGGGGGTGGGGAGGAGTGGGGGTGGGGAGGAGTGGGGGTGGGGGGGCTGGGCAGGAGTGGGGGTTGGGGGTGTTGGGAGGAGTGGGAGTGGGGGGGTGGGGAGGAGTGGGGACGGGTAGTGGGCAGGAGTGGGGGTGGGGATGTTGGGAGGCACATTTCAATTTTTCTCATACTCTGGGGGCCTAATGAGCAAATTTCAGAAAGATAAGGTTTGGCACAACATTAAACATGAATTTTTTTTTTTAAATGACATATGAAAAGAAACAACTTGTTTAGCAAAAAAAATTCACAACAATAAATTGATTATTTATTACTCTTATTTAAAATTAAGACAACAGTTCAAGTGTGAAAGGGTGAGTGTGTGTGTGTCCAGCTCATTCTCAGTCTCAGATGCTGAATTACTCACCTTCACCACTGTGAGAGTGGGTGAAGATGCCTTTTGGTGTGTAGGGGTGAGAGTGAATGAGAACCCTGAGACTGGGAGTGAACCAAACCCTTCCATCTTACATATCCCCCCGTATCTCTCTCTCTCTCTCTCTCTCTCTCACACACACATTCACTCAACATCTCCCTCTCTCACATACACACACACTCATGCTCGCTCTCTCTCTCTCTCATATACACACACTCACACTCTCACATACACACACCCTCTCTCTCTCACACACACACACACACACACACACACACACACGCACTCACTTTCTCACTCTCCCTCACACAGACACACACTCACCTTGTCTCTCCCCCTCTCACATACAGGCATGCTCAACCTCTCTCTCTCTCTCTCACACACACACATACATACGCACACACATACACACCCTCTCTCACTCTCTCATACACACAAACACACACACACCTTCTATCTCCCTTATACACACTCTCCCTCTCTCTCACAGACACACACACACACACTCGCAACCTCTCTCTCACAGACACACACAGAAAAACACTGTCCCTCTCTCTCTCACAGACACAAACCCACTCTTACATACACCCATACACTCACCCTCTCACTCACACACACTCGCAACCTCTCTCTCCCTCACACACACACTCAGCCTCTCTCTGTCTCTCTCACACACAAACACACATACACATACATATACACACACACTCACCCTCTCTCACACACACACTCACCCTCTCTCTCTCACACACACTCACCCTCTCTCTCCTTCACACACACACTCACCATCTCTCTCACACACACATAATCATCCTCTCTCTCACACACACACACACTCACCCTCCCTCTCTCTCTTTCACACACACTCACCTTCTCTCTCACACACACTCTCACCCTCTCTCACACACACTCTCACCCTCTCTCACACACACTCTCACCCTCTCGCTCTCCCTCACACACACACTCACCCTCTCTCTCACACACACGCTCAACCTCTCTCTCTTTCTTTCACACACACACACTAACCCCCTCTCTCACACACACACCCTCTCTCTCTCATACAACACTCACACACTCACCCTCTCTCTCTCTCAGACACACACACTCACCCTCTCTCTCTCTCGCACACACACACTCACTGTCTCTCTCTCACATACAGACTCACCCTCTCTCTCTCACACACACATTCGCCCTCTCTCTCTCTCAGACACACAGATACTCACTCTCTCACCCTCTCACACACACACTCACACACACACAGCCTCTCTCTGGCTCTCTCAGACACTCTCACCCTCTCTGTCACACACAGACTCATCCTCTCTCTCTCACACACATACACACACACACACACACACACACACACACTTGCCCTCTCTCTCTCACACACACATACTCACACATTCACCCTTTCTCCCTCTCTCTCTCAGGCACACACACACTCACCATTTCTCTCTCCCACACACAAACATACTCATCTTCTCTCTCCCACACACATACACACACTCACCTTCTCTCTCACACACACAAACACACTCATCCTCTCTCTCCCACACACATACACACATTCACCCTCTCTCTCTCTCTGACACACACGCTCATCCTCTCTCTCTCTTTCTCAGACACCACAGTAATCATCCTCTCTCTCTCTCTGTCAGACACACACACACACATCCTCTCTCTCTCTGTCCGACAAACACGCTCACTCTCACCCACTCACTCTCACCCATACTCACCCTCACTCACTGACCCACCCAGCCTGACCCACTGACCCATTCATCCTCACCCACCCACCCTCACTCACCCACTGACCCACCCACCCTCACTTAATCACTCAGCCACCCTCATACTGACTTACTTACTCCCACTCACTAAATCAACTGCGGGGGTGGGGGAGATGCGATGAGAGTGGAAGAGAGGCCTGAAGTGAGGCCTGAGGCCTCGCGGCACCTGAACACGGGTGCCCGCTGAGGGGAGCGCTGAGAGTCGGTTGAACGTAAGGAGGAACCGGGGAACACGGGAGCAACTGGGGGAATGCGGGGCGAAACCTGGAAATGCAACCAGACCCAGGAGAATGTGGGGAGAACTGGGGCAATGCGGCTGGAGCCGGGGGAACACAGGAAGAACTGGGGGAATGTGGCCGGAGCTGCGCCAAAGCACCATAGGCCAAGGGGGAAAGTATGCCCCACGCTTGCGCTCCAGAGTTGCCGGTGTTCACTTTTCCTTCAATCACAGCCTGTTTCTCTTCCATGTTGCTGCTGATAGACTCGCTATTGAACCTATCAACAGCAAATGTGGGAGAGAAACAGGCTGTGATTGGAGGAACGTTCCCTGCAAAAATCTTCAAACTCACTGACCCGTCCTACCAGCATTTTCAACAAATGCTGCAGGGGCCACATGAAGGGGCTTCGGGCCACAGGTTGAACAAGCCTGTTATAGTCCATTACTTTGACTCTTCTTTGCATGTTGGAGTTAATTTGTTTTGAAAAAAATCAACTTTGGATTTATTGTTGAGAAAAGAGACATGCTGTCAAAGCTTTTCATCTTGCACTCCTCAGGACAGATGCAGGAATATCAAATTTCAAAGCGAATAATAATTTATACTGCATGAGAAAAGAGTGCTGATTAGTTGGCAAGTGAACTTTGATTGGTTGAAGTGTTGCCATGGAGAATGCACCAGGGAACAGTTATCCCCCAAGCTTTTGTTTAAATTCAAAACAGGCTAGTCGACTCATTGCCATAGGGAATGCATCAGAGAACAGTTGCCCCCCCCCCCCCGGTTTTGTTTAATTGAAAAAGGCACAATGCCTTTGGATTTGGTAAATTGTCTTGCTAAAATGAACAATTTAGCATATATACAATATAGTAACTAAGGCACTCCAGTTGCTGGGGCAAGTTTTGTCCTCTTAATGCCTCAGGTGAGGGCAGTAGAAGGCAGGTTGTATGACATTACCACCATACTAAATGGAATAAATTCAAAATAGATCCAGCAGCTCAAAACTCATGGGGTGCTGTGGGCAATCATCAGCAGAATTGCAATCAACCACAACTTGCAAACTCATGGCTAGACACATTCCTCACTCAACCATTGCCATCAAACCAGGGGACCAACCCTGGATCAATGAGCAGTGCAGGACAGCATGCCAGGGATAGCACCAGGCATACCTAAAAATGAGGTGAGGCTACAACACAAGACTGCATACTATACAGCTGAAGCAGCATGTGATAAACAGAGCTGAGCGATCCCACAACCAATGGATTAGATCAAAGTTCCCTAGTCCTGCCACATCCAGAATGGTGGTAGGACAATTAACAACTAACCAGGTAGAAGGTTCCACAGATATCCCCATCCTCAATGGTAGGGGTACCCAAGACATCAGTGCAAGTATTTTCAACCAACTTGAGTCAGATGTGCTGAGTGGGTGATTCATCTTGCCCTCCTCCTGAGATCCCCAACATCACAGATACCAGTCTTCAGCTAATTTGATTCACTCCATGTGATATCAACAGCTGAAGGCACTGGGTGCAGCAGAGATAATGGGCCCTGACAACATTCCAGATGTAATACCGAAGACTTGTGCTCCAGAGCTAGCTGCACCCCTAGCAATGCTATTCCAATACAGTTACAATGCTGGTATATACCCAGCAATGTAGAAAATTGCCTGGATATGTCCTGTCCACAAAAAGCAGGACAAATCCAATCTGGCTTGTCTACTTTCAATCATCAGCAAAGTGACGGAAGGTGCCATTGACAGCGCTATCAAGCAGAACATACACAGCTCACTGATCCTTAGTTTGAGTTCTCGCAGAGCTCCTTGGCTCCTGACCTCATTGTAGGCTTAGTCCAAACATGGACAAAGGAGAAGAACTCAAGAGGTGAGGTGAGAGTGACTGCTCTTCAATCAAGGCAGCATTTGACCAAATGTGGCATCAAGGAGCCCTAACAAAACTGGAGCCAATTAGAATCAGGGGGGAAACTCTCCATTGGTTGGTGTCATACCTAATGTAGGAACATAAGAAACCAGAGCACCATCGATCCTACTCCTCCATTCAACACGTTCATTGGCTTCAATGCCACTTTCCTGCTTGTTCTCCATATCGCTTGAGGCCCTGAAAGACCAAACATCTAATTTAGCCTTGAATGTATTCAAAGATGGGGCATCACATCCCTATGAGGTAGAGAATTCCAAAGATTCATGGCCTTTTGAGTGAAGACATTTCTTATCATCTCAGTCTTAAATGATTGGCTCCTTATCCTGAGACTGCGCCCCTGTGTTCTAGATTCCCCAGACAGCAGAAACAATCTCTCCATATCTACCTTGTGAAGTTCCTGCAGAACCTTGTTTGTTTCATTGAGACCCAGAGAATATAAGTCCAATTTACTTAGCCTTCCATCATAGTATGACGATCTTTGACCTGGAAGCAGTACAGTAAGAAAACTTTGTAATTTCTTTAAAAGGCCTGTAGAAACTGCAATTGTTTTTTATGAATGCTTGAAAAGGACTTTTAAGAATTTGCATCAACTATAAAGGAATCAGTTGTATATTTTTTGGATGACATAGTCTGTGTGACCTGGCGACCCTTGACCTGAAAGCAGTACAAACAGGAAGGGAGTTAAGAAAGAAGCCTGTGGCTAGCAGACATAAAGCAGAGGAGCTGGAGTGTGAAGGTGATCAATACACGGTGCAAATATAAAGACAAAGCAGACAGAGACAGAACGAGGAATACAGGGAATTCTTGTGAGGGGAAGAAGCAAGTCACTCTGAGGAAGAGGTCAGTTTTTCTGTTTGGCAGGAAAGAAGACAGGAGCTCTTGGGTGTACTGTGCCCGCTAGCTGAAAAGGTCTAGAACCTGGAAAGCTGTGTGAATAGCTCAGAGATGCTAAAGAGCTGGGTATTTTTCCAGATCTACTGATTCATGAACCAGGGTGTTATTGGTTGGTCATTTGAAAAGCAACTTTGGAAAGCTATACCAACAGGACTGTCATGACCCAATGATAATCGTACCCATGGAAATCAAAGGTGAAAGCTGCTTTGGCTAAGACTTTTGACTTACCCTGTGTGAATAAAGGACAGCATATTGTGGAACTGTGTAGCTATGTAATGCTACATTTGTGCGGGGAGTGATGCAAATGCCTGTGGTTGTGTAACTTTATTGTATCGACTAGTTGAAGTGAAATTTACCTTTTTATTTTAAGTATTATATCTCTGTTAATTCATGTGTAATTTACATTGGTTATGATTCGTGTTAAAGTAAAAATTACAAAAAGTGGAATCTTGTTGGTAATTTCTTCCTTTGGGGGTCATTTAGTAAATTTGGTTATTTTGGTTTATGGTTTCCCAATGAGGATCATATCAAAAGGATAACCCTCTTATGCCAGAGACCAATCTAGCAAACCTTTGCTGTTCTGCCTCCAATGCAAGTATATCCTTCCTTGATATTGAGACTAAAACTGTGCACAGTATTCAAAGTGTGTTTCGCCAAACTCTATACAATTGTAGCAGTTCTTCTTTATTCTTGTACTTCAATCCCCTTGCAATAAGGCCAACATGCCATTGCCTTCCTAATTGCTTCCTGTAACCCTAACTTTCAGTGTTTCTTACACGACTACACAAAAGTACCTTTGAATAAGCTTCCCGTCTTTGAAAAAAAATTCTGCTTTTCATGCAAAGGTTGTACCCTAGGTTCAATGATGCCTTCCTGCATATTCTGCTGGAAGCTGTGAGGAGTAGGAGGGCCATACTATTCCCCAGCAATGAGAGGAGAAAGCCTGCAGCAGAAACCAAGAAGGCTTGTTTAAAGGTGTAAAGGAAGTGCGGAACAGGAACATTTTGCCATATTCTGGACGCAGTGTGGGAAACAATTTAAATAACCCAAGCAGGTCAGGAGAGGCAAGTACAGTGGCACATTCACCTATATGGGCATGAACATCATCCTAACCCTCTCACACAGATATGAAAATCACCCTAACTCTTTCACACTGCCTTCTCAAGCCTATCTATCTATGCACTTCCATATATATCCATCTATCCATTCACCATCCTCACTCACCCTCATCTTTATACAATTTAAAGTCTCTCCTGCATGGTTGGCCTCACCAAATGCACTCCATCCATTGGTTCAACATATTACGTTATATTCATAGGTCTGTTCTTTCTTCCTCACAGGAGAAAGCACAGAATACCAGGGAGAGGCAGAAAGCCAGAACTGGCCCGCCACAAATCTTGCAATTCACAAGCAATGAGAAGGTGGTGATGGAGATCAGTAGAGTCTTGGTGTTCCTCACTGTAGATGATGGGAGATGGGAGCCTTCCCTCTATCTGGTGACGGAATTAAGTATCAGAGCACCACATGTCATACAACACTCAGACATGTTGACTTGGTTTCAACAGTGACTGAAATATGATCATCTTCAGAATGATAAGTTGCAACATTTTTACCTTGACAGTACTCATTCATAAATTTTACCTGCAACAGGGCCCTCAGGAATGCAGCAAGTGTTGGTGAATATTGTCAATGACAATTCCTTTGAGGGTGCATTGTTACAGGATTCATGCGGACCATGCACCAGCTCAGATATTTACACTTTGTGGGACCAGTTGGAGAAATAATTGGGTTCTTATCTAGTGACTCTGACTTCACAGGTGACCAAGAGCAGATGATGGAATCAGGACAGTTCACCTAGAATGCCGCAGGACATTCCGAGCTCTGCTCAGCTGGTCACCATTCCTGTATCCAGGAGGCCATCAATGAAGAAGATTAATCATTGGCCATCAGCAAACAACATGTGATGTACTGACAGGCATTGAAGCCATACTGTCCATGATTACAGAGCAAGTGGAGGAGTTTGCCTCAACATGACTGGTGTCATGACAGCGGACCATAGCCCAATATGGACATATTGAACTTTTAAGTAAGGTATGTGGGTATGTAGGGAAATGGTATTGGGGAAATTGATGGGATTGAAGGCTGATAAATCCCCGGGGCCTGATAATCTACATCCCAGAGTACTTAAGGAAGTGGCCCTAGAAATAGTAGATGCATTGGTGGTCATCTTCCAAAATTCTATAGACTCTGGAACAGTTCCTACAGATTGGAGGGTAGCTAATGTAACCCCACTATTTAAAAAGGAAGACAGAGAGAAAACAGGGAATTATAGACCAGTCAGCCTGACGTCGACAGTGGGGAAAATTCTAGAGTCCATTATAAAATATTGAATAGCTGAGCACGTGGAAAACAGTGGCAGAACCGGACAGAGTCAGCATGGATTTACGAAAGGGAAATCATGCTTGACAAATCTACTGGAATTTTTCAAGGATGTAACTAGTAGAGTTGATGAGCGGGAGCCAGTGGATGTGGTTTATTTGGACTTTCAGAAGGCTTTCGACAAAGTCCCACATAAGAGATTGGCGTGTAAAATTAAAGCCCATGGGATTGGGGGTAGTGTATTGAGATGAATAGAAAACTGGTTGGCAGACAGGAAACAAAGAGTAGGAATAAACAGGTCTTTTTCCGAATGGCAGGCAGTGACTAGTGGGGTACCGCAGGGATCGGTGCTGGGACCCATTATTCACAATATATATTAATGACTTAGATGAGGGAATTAAACATAATATCTCCAAATTTGCAGATGACACAAAGTTGGGTGGGAGGGGGAGCTGTGAGGAGGATGTAGAGATGCTTCAGTGTGATTTGGACAAGCTGAGTGAGTGGGCAAATGTATGGCAGATGCAGTATAATGTGGTTAAATGTGAAGTTATCCATTTTGGTAGCAAAAACAGGAAGGCAGATTATTATCTGAATGGCTATAAATTGAGAGAGGGGAATGTGCAACGAGACCTGGGTGTCCTTGTACACCAGTCGCTGAAGGTAAGCATGCAGGTGCAGCAGGTGGTAAAGAAGGCAGATGGTATGTTGGCCTTCATAGCCAGAGGATTCGAGTACAGGAACAGGGATGTCTTGCTGCAATTGTACAGAGCCTTGGTGAGATCACACCTGGAGTATTGTGTGCAGTTTTGGTCTCCTTATCTGAGGAAGGATGTATTTGCTATAGTGGGAGTGGAGCGAAGGTTTACCCGACTGATTCCTGGGATGGCGGGACTGACATATGAGGAGAGATTGAGTCGATTAGGATTATTTTCGCTGGAGTTCAGAAGAATGAGGGGGATCTCATAGAAACCTATAAAATTCTAACAGGGCTAGACAGGGTAGATGCAGGAAGGATGTTCCCGATGGAGTCCAGAACCAGGGGTCACAGTCTGAGGATATGGGGTAGACCATTTAGGACTGAGATGAGGAGAAATTTCTTCACCCAGAGAGTGGTGAGCCTGTGGAATTCGTTACCACAGAAAGTAGTTGAGACCAAAACATTGTATGTTTTCAAGAAGGAGTTAGGTATAGCTCTTGGGGCGAAAGGGATCAAAGGGGATGGGGAGAAAGCGGGAGAAGGCTATTGAGTTGGATGATCATAATGAATGGCGGAGCAGGCTCGAAGGGCCAAATGGCCTATGCCTGCTCCCAGTCTCTATGTGTTTTTAAAAATATAAAAACAAATAAGCAAAAACTGGCTGAGACTGTAAAGTAACCACTTGCTGGAAAATTCCTATGTAGATTACACTTGACCAACTAGTCCAGAGAACAGAATGTCACATCTAAAAAGGTGCTAAGGCCTACTTCAAACATAGACACTTCAAAGGAAAAGATGCAATGCAAAAATTGAACTGTAATCTCCTGTAGTTGCAGAGATAATGAAGGCTGATTACCATCTTTGCAGAAACCATCTCCTGTGAGTTATATCCCAGACAGTGGACATGATGTGAGTTGAAAAGATAACAGATCTGGGTGAAAGACATGCTTGTTTTTTTTCCCTTCCAGGAATACACAAGAAAAGGGGTTAAAAAGCCAACTGCAACCCTAGTTGTGTGTGCTAGTTTTGGCATTCCAGGCCTAGTGTATGATGGTGTGCTGTGAAGGTCACAGCTGAAGAACATTAACTAGGCATCCCTATCCTTGGTTCTTGAGGGTAAAAAGGTCCTCTCTAATTGCTGGAAGCAAGTCACAGGTCAGCAAAATCCACAGTCAAAAAGGAAACAGGACAACTTCTTTCAGCTAACCTGAGGAACCAAGAATTCCCAAACCAACTGCTCAACTGCCCAAAGTCAGCTCTACTGGAATCATCCAACTTAATGGCTGCAACGTTTTATCATTTGCTCCTCATGGACCAGCCAAAGACTGATTCGTATATCTTTTTAACTTTTAATTCTGGACTAATTTCTCATTTCTAATCTGTATGTATGTGTGTTGCGTTTTTTTTCTCAAGCTTTAGTACTAATAAACTCACTCTTTCTTTAACTCAAGAAAGCCTGGTTAAATTGGCTCCTTTTAAAACATAACTACATTTGGACTGGGAAAAAGTATCCATGAAGGAAGGGTTCCTTTTTAAAATAACTTTGTTGTGACCAACCGAGGTGGCTGAATAAACAAAGGGAGCCAATTCATTCCTCCTCAACCGGGAGCATAACAATTTGGGGGAACCTCACCCGGGGACCTGTTGATGTTGTTTTCCATGGATAAAGTAACTAGCTGCACAAAGCATCAGATGTGACAATCAAACAAGTGCATGCAGGCCTTGAACAAGGACTTGGAGACTTTGGATGCCAGCCTAAATAGGATAACCAATACCCTTGCCTTTTCATTTCATCGCCCTACTAATCTGCAGCAAAGTGTTCTCCAGTCTAGTGGTTTTAAGGAAGTTTGACTGGGCTATGAGAGGAATGATGGTAAAAGAAGACATGGACATGGAAACTCCACTAAAAATGCTTCCCTTTTTATCTGTTGCTCCCCTCCCTCAGTCAGAGTCCAATATGCTGCTCGTGTCCTGATGGTTGAGTCTGCCTTTGCACAGGTACAGGTGAAGCAGTCTTTGGAGGGCTATCATAGGCTCCAAAAGATAGAGGACATCAGTCAAGAGCATTTCAGCAGTCAGAGCCGAGATCTGAGCAGCCTGGCTCTATCTCTCTGCTCAAGGCACAGAGGTCGCATAGTGTAGAAGTGCTAGGAAAAGGAGGATTAAAGATTTGTAATGGTATGCTCACGGATGCCTTAGACATTGTTATATTGTTATGTTTCTGTTCTTTACTAGAAGCACATAAATATAATTCTTTTGCAACACCTCCCATCTAGCCCATTCTTGGTTCACTGTCTGACAAGTGGTCTTTTCTGTTGTTTGATGATGAAAGGGAAAAAAGGGATGCTTAGTAGTTTGCAGGACTTTTTTGTGCTAGTGGCACTGGGGTTGAGGGCAGGTAGGATGCCAAAAGTGATTTTTTTTTCCCTGTAGTTATGAGGTGGATGCTGTAAGGAACATATCTTTTTATTTCTGTTGGACTGCTGTAAAGAACATATCTTTTTATTTTCTATTGGACTGTGGATTAGAATTACAATGGCTGCAGTTTAAAGGACATGTCCACTGGAACAGGATGAGAGATATATACAATGTTGCAGTCCTGGAACAGAATGTGCCATGAATGACAGGATGGTGCCAGAAAGGAGTCCTGGACCAAGGGAGCTTCCTAACAACAGCATTTTAATTGGCTCCTGACCACGTGACCAGGGTTTTGTGTGAGAGCAGTGCAGAAAGCCCTTGGCCTGCAACAAGAAAACATCTAAAATCTCTTTTCCTCATATCTCTATAACCTGCTCTCTTTCTCTGAGGAAACCTCTGTAAAAAGGAAATAGGGAAAACCACTGTTACAGACATTGAAAAACAAGTTCTCAACCAGTGAACTAAATGCTGAAAGTGCTGGAAGACCACTGTGTCATTAACAAGAACTGAAAGGAATATGGAAGACATCGATCAAAATCAACCCATCGAATCCTGTACTGGATTGGTGCTATTGAACGGTTTTATCCCACCCTTAAAATCCATGTTTTGTGTGCCTTATGTGCAGTGTGTGTATGTGTGTGTGTGTGTGTGTGTGTGTATTTGTATGTGTGTATAGGGATTTAAGAAGGGGGTAGAGTTTAAGTTATAGTGTTAGAAGTTAGCAGTTCACATTTCTTTCTTTTGCCACTAATTAAATACAATTTGCTCAATAAACAGTTATTTATTTATTAAGTTTACAAACCTGGTGCTCGTATTCTGTTAACCTAAATTAAACAGTTAAGTAGAATTGGGGCAATCTGGTGGTTTGGTCAAACTTTTCACATTTGTCATGGCTCGGGGAACAGTGGGGCTTGGTATTACAGCACACTATCCCCAGTGGGTCGTGAAAATGCACTGATGGAACCGAAGTAAAGCTTGCAATAACTAAGGCATCCTGGACGTGCCAGACAGCAACATGCCTTATTGCCTATATCACTTTCTTCTTTCTCATCTTGGTTCTCCTTCTCCCCCTCCTCAAATCCTCTGAAGAGACTTTGTGCTTTGGTTTTCCTGCAAGCTCAAATCTTGCTGTTGGATGATGTTGTGCAGAGACACTGATTGCTGCATACTGAAGGGCTCTTCCAGGTCAGTCCAGGCAACTGAAGCTCATCTTCAGTATGACAATAATTTGTTCCATGACACATCTGGTGCTGTTATGACATTGAATGTTTTGCACCTGGGCCTCATTCCTCAGGTATCTGAGAGGTGTCATCAACCACATTTTAAGTGGGTATTCCTTGTCTCTGAGAAACCAGACAGTAACTTTGCTTCTAGGTGCAAAGACATCAGGGATGATGAACTGCTGCAGGACAACACCACCATGGCAGCTGCTCAGGTATCTTGCACACACCTGCATAAAGATATTTTTGGGCTGCACACCATCTGCGCACCAGCCCTTGTGGCTGATAAATACTTCTGCATGATCTATGGGTGCCAGCACCTGTGGGAAACCAGTCAGAGTTGCAAACTAGAGCATCCACTCATTCTGACAGGTATCATTGCAGACACAGAAACATAGAAAGATTCATGTCACGGAATGAGGCCAGATATTCAGCTCACCATGTCCATGCCAGCTGAAAAAGCCATCCAGCCTAATTCCCCCTTTCAGCTCTTGGTTCCATAGTCCTGTAGGCTACAGCACATCAAGTGCACATCTAAGTGTTTATTCAATGTGATGAAGGTTCAGTCTCTACCACCATTTCAGGAGGTAAGTTCCAGACACCCGCCACCATCTGGGTAAAACAATTCCTCCTTAAGTCTCCTCTAATCTTTTTACCAATTACTTTAATTCTATTCCCCTAGATATTCACCTCTCTGCAAACAGAAATAGGTGCTTCCAATCCATTCTATCTAAGCCCCTTATAATTTTATACACATCAATTAAATCTCCCCTTTGTTTAAAATAAATCAACCCATGTCTATCCAATCTTTCCTCATAGTTAAAATTCCCCATTCCTGGCAACATTCTCTTAAAACTGCTCTGTACCCTCTCCAGTGTGATCACATCCTTCCTGTAATGCCTGTATGCTGTTCTCCAGCTGTGCTTTAACTAGTGTTTCATACAGTTTCAGCATAACCTCCCTGCTCTTAGGTTCTAGGCCTAGCCAATAAAGGATAGTGTCCTCTATGCCCTCCATTTTACATTAATTACCTGCTCTGCTTTCTTCAGGAATCAGTGGACATGTACTCCAAGATTCCTCCGTTCTGCTATCCTTCTCAGAATCTGACCAACAAAGTTGACATAATTGGCAACTCTGGCGAACAAGCAACCAGTCACCTGCCTCACGCACTTGTGTTCCTCCAACAATGAGACCTGCAAATGTATCCAGCAGATCCAAAAGCAAAAATTATAAGAATGGTGGTGACTTTGACAGCCACTGGTAAAGCATGGCTATCAGGTTCGGCTGGAAGCAGGTCTTGTTGCGGCAGGCAGCAAATGTCTGCCACCACCTGACACGGCACACTGAGTATCCTGACATACTGCCTATCCTCTTCCTGTACACCACATGTGCCATGTATGGCCTCCTCTGAACTGCACCTCTCTATGCTGCCCTCTCTGCTACTCCACCCTTTCCCTGGAGTTAAATGTCTGTGTGGTGCTGTAAATGGATATCTTCGCTGGCTGTTGGTCCAATCTAAGGCAGCATAAACAATATATCAGACTTCCAAAGTGTAGCTCAGACCTCCAAAGTGCAGTTGAAACCCTAATAGTTTGTAAAGTAACCTTTCAACGAATGTACTGTGAGTAAACTGTTATGATGTGGCAGGTGATATGTGCAAGGCGGACAAAATCCACAAGGGAAACTTGGCCATGCTATCACAATGGTTTTGCAATTTGTATTTATTACGAGAAGATTATTGCACAGCATTCAGAAGTAGTGAGTCCACTAATAACTTTAGGGGCAAGATTTTACGCATCGGTGAGCAGGGGCGGGGCCTGCTCGCCGACACATAAAATTACATGCGGTGACGTCAGAGGGAACTCCCGAAATCACCGTGCTCCATTTAAATTTTCAGGAAGGTGGGGGTGCAGCGAAATCAGCTGCGCGCCCGTCAACCTGCCGATGGCCAATTGAGGCCATTGACAGAGGCTATTAAGTAATTAAAGGACCTGCCCGTCCAACCTTAAGGTTGGTGGGCAGGCCAGGAGCCCTGGCGCGAATTGAAAAAAGCATGAAACCTCATCCACGGGCAGGATGAGGTTTCATGTAGCTTTTTAAAAATTTTAATAAAGTTTTTCTGAAAATTATGGACATGTCCCAAATCATGTGATATTGTCACATGAAGGAACATGTTAGGGAAATTTTATTTTTCTATTTTTATCTTCTTGACATTTACAGCTGATCTCCCTGAGGCTGCACTTAGCCTCAAGGAGATGAGTGCGCTCTTTCGTGCGCATGCACGGAAGAGCACGCTCTCAGCTTTGCGATTCCCCCCGCCCGCACAGAAGAGCATAGGCGCTGGGCGGGCCTTAATTGGCCCACCCACATAAAATGGCGCTGCGCCTTCGATCGGGGGTGCCGATCAGAAGCACGCCTGTGCGCGCCCGCCATTCAACATCCCCCACCCCAGACGGCAGGGGAAATTCAGCCCTAGAGATTTTAAAAATTAAATTAGAACTTTTATTAACAAAAGAAAAGAATTCAAACACAGGCATAAGATTACAGCTACTTGATATTATAACAAATCCCAAAATTCCTAATTAACCTGGCTCCCAACTTTAAGGCAACAGTCCAAAATAGATTTTAAATTTAAATAAGCAAACCAACAAGGTACCGCCCACTCCACAGTGGAATTCCAAAGGCTTTTAATACAGCTTTAATTACTAGACACAACAGACTTCTGCAAAAGTGGCTAGAGGCTTTTCCCCAAGGCTGTTTTACATGGTGTACCTTTCAGGATGTTACAAGGCCACCCCTACATAGCCTTCCATCCCTCTTTATATATGTTTTCTTTCTTTAATGTGTAAAATCCCATTGTTCTACACGTCTTTGGAAATTTACTTTTTCCATAATATAAAAATCTTTCATGTTGCCAATATGATCAGTACCTTTGGGAAAAAGAAACATACTACTTGGCCTTGCTTATTGTGTTAGACGTAAACTTCTTACCATTCCTTTGAAAATAAAACAACCCCTTCGCTTATCTAAAAATGCTAATTTCATTCACCCCTTATCTGTGGAACCCTCATCCTCGCTTGTCCATCTCCATTTCAAAAGTCTGCTTTAAATCAAACTCTTTTGATAATTTCAACCTTGCAGTCTATCTGGCTCTAATTCAATTAAATCACTCACACAGTCAGGGCAGAATTTTATGGCCCCGTTTTGGTGGGGGCGGGGCCGTAAAATGCAGTGGGCTGTTATAAATCCCATTGACGACAGCGGGAACGTAAAATCCCGCTGTCATAAAATTCTTCCCACAGGGTCATCCACACTCACACCCACAAACCTACAATAATATTATGAAAAATATTATAGTTTCGAAAGAGAACTCTTTCCCACTAGCCGGTAAGAATGAATGTGCGTGTGTGTGCTACCCACTGTGCCACAAGATCTCCAAGAATAAATGTCAAGTATTTATTGGCATATGTCCCTGAAGTTGATTCAGCTCCTCAATTGCCACTGTGTTCTTGCCTTGCTATCAGCGATGAGTTCCAGGAAGCCTGGGAAATCCATGAACCCATGTTCAAAAATCTAGGTCAATATCTTTCTAATTGAGCAACCTAAAAATGCACATTGGGAACCTGCCTCTCCAGAGGTGGCCCAATGTGCCCCCTTCTCTGGGCAATCTTCCTAGAGGCGGGTTGTCACCTGCTAAGGCAACCTGTCAGGCAGCAGCAGGTAGCCAATCTGCATAACTAACTGCCTATTTGTGGGCTGATTGAAGATGCTGCCAGAAAGGATTCCTTACTGAGGACCAAACCCAGCAGGTTCCTGGAGGTGGCTGGCCTGGAAACTCCGTGTTTTAACATCGCACCACTAGAGCCATGGCCATTAGTGAGCCACGGCTGCTGCTGCTGGCCATCCTATGGATATGCTGCCCATCCATAGGTGTGACCTCGCAGCTATGGCCACTATTTAATTGTCCTTTAACATTCAATGGCATTGCAATCGCTGAATCCCCCACTATCAACATCCTGGGGTTACCGTTGACCAGAAACTGAACTGGACTAGCCATATAAATACCGTGGCTACAAGGGCAAGTTAGAAGCTAGGAATCCTGTGGTGAGTAACTCACCTCCTGACTCCCCAACACCTGTCCACCATCTACAAAGCATTCCGTAAATAAATTTTTAAAAATTGAGTTTAACAAATCTTTGGAGCATGCTTAAAGATAGAGGCATTCACGCATTCTCTTTCCAACAGTGGCAGAAACCACCTCTTGCGGTGGGGCTGCCTTCCTTCCAAAGCTGAAGGCCCTCTGATTCAGCCTGCAGCTTTGGGATGCAGCCTGCAGCCATAGGATGCAACCTGCCTGCCTCTTAATTGGTTGTATCCAGGAAGATCTCCCAGACAGCGCCCTGACAGGCAGAGCAGGGTGAGGCAAAAACAAAAATAGCTGGAAAAACTCAGCAGGTCTGACAGCATCTGCGGAGAGGAAGACAGTTAACGTTTCGAGTCCGAATGACTCTTCATCAAAGATCTTTGATAAAGAGTCATTCGGACTCGAAACATTAACTGTCTTCCTCTCCGCAGATGCTGTCAGACCTGCTGAGTTTTTCCAGCTATTTTTGTTTTTGTTTCAGATTTCCAGCATCCGCAGTATTTTGCTTTTATCTTCGAGCAGGGTGAGGGCCTGGAAATGTTACCAACTCACACTCAGCCTAAGGGCAGAAGATTCCACCCGCAGTTTCAAAACATTCGAATTGTAAGCCATCAAATAGTGGAAAATCACCCACTTAGGTTTTAGCATAGTTCTAAAAACCATTTTCCCATTGTTTCTGCCAGTAGATATAAGACTCTTATAAAATATCTTATTACTTAATTTCCTGATGTCAAACTGATTTATTTGCATGATTGCATTTAATGGTGCAACTTACAGCCAGGAGTAAATAAAAACATGAAAAACAGTAAATCATGTACAAGCATTGAACTGGTAATTGGGTGTTAATATAATAAATTAATAATTTAAGAAAATAGCTCAGATGAAATAAAAATTCTGCCAGTAATACATATTGCTGATTTAGCTACGTGCATGAAACAAACAAGTAGCAATCTTTTGGAGGTGGTGGAAGCAGGTACGATAGTGGTGTTTAAGAGGCAGCTTGACAAATATATGAATAGGATGGGAATAGAGGGATACGGACCCCGGAAGTGCAAAATGTTTTAGTTGACGGGCAATATGATCGGCGCAGGCTTGGAGGGCCGAAGGGCCTGTTCCTGTGCTGTACTTTTCTTTGTTCTTTGTTTTGTGGTTTAATTATTTTCAAAAAATATTCTGGTGTGAAGTGGTATTTACCATTTATTTGTCTTTGTATATCCCTGTTCTTCCAGTCATAAGAATAGAATCATCTATTCCTTAACCCATCTGGGTTCAGGAGCTCATAACAACTGCTATCAATGCTTCTCGAATCGGCTGACAAAAGGCAGAATAATACCCTTCAGCAATTCCCCTTCCATAACGAAAAAAATGGCAAGTACACTATTATCATGAAGTACTTCATCTTCTAACCTGGTCAATAACTGGTGAAATCCATCACCTGAGAATACCTGAACAAGAATGTCAGCTGAAGATGATGTCTACACCTGGAGCTTCTGGTTTCAGGACACACTGCTCCAACACTAGATCTATTGGTCTGCTTATGAAGCTAAAACTAAACTAATTTACTGATAAAGTATAAGACTATTTATTATGTGCAATATTTTATTGCATTTACAGGGAGAATTCGAATCAGCAGTCAACAAGTTAAAAGAACAAAAAATGCTAGCGTGTTGGGAAGCCGGCAGGAACTTGCCAACTTCTGCATTTAACTCACCTTTGTTAGTGGGAAACCCCTGTGGGACATTTGAGTATGTTAAAAGGACAGATTGTTGGATGTCTGTGACACCCTGCAAACCAATTTGCACTATGACAGCAGTCTGAGCTTGCTCGACAGCAAGCTGAGCTTCAATGAGAGCAAAGCAAACCTTACATGACTTTAGTCTGAGCTTTCACTGCAATATTCAGGCATAGGGTGGCTTCTGATTGTGCTGCAATATGAGCTGAGATGTCAGCCACCAGACACTGCATCATGATTGGGTCCGTAAGTGTCCTCATGGAGTTGGCCACTATTTGCACACTAGAAAGAATGGACTTTAAGCTCTGAGCAAAGCCCTCTGTCATGTTGATGCCGAACTCCTTCATACTCCTTGATGTTGACTATAGACTTTCTGGCAAGCCTACTAGTGCACCAAGCTTTTCATTGTGCCTGCCCATCAACCTTTTTCTATAGGCAACCCCATCAAAGTCCTCATCTGAGTCCTCTGCAACAGAATCCATGTGCAACCTGGCACTACAGTGAGCTGGTACATCCTCTCTCATGGCGGTAACCACTTGAGCCCAGTGTCTCATCACATGCAGAACCCACCAATCAGCTACACTCTAAAGTACACATAGGGCTGGATTTTACAGGCTGCCGTGGTCCCCGTCTCACTAGCTAAAATGTTTGAGCCCACCAAGGCATGGGACAGCAGTCCCACATCAATTAAACGGTCAGTTGTCCATTAAGTGAGTTGAGGCAGGATTTCTGCCCTTCAGGAACAGGAAGTCCCACCTTTGACAGCTGCCAGCCAGTCAGAGAGCTGATGGCCAATCAGACAGGTGCAGCTCTCCAGTACTGGCAGCGCCACAGGGAGCAGTGACCACTGCCGGTACTGTGCGCGGGGCTTGAGGAGGCAGTCAGTGCTTGATTGGAACTTGATAAGTAGGGTCATGGCAAGGGCGCGTGTGGGGACTGGGGGGTTGGAGAGGCTGGGGGTAAAGGGAACCTGGGTGGAATAACACCTTGGGGGACCCTAAGGGACACTGGAGATCATTAATGAGGGATCCCCTTTGTTGCTGGGCTGGGCACTTGGCATGGGCTTCTCTTGCCTCCTTAAGACCTGGTATTGAGGGGATAAGTCCCTTAAGTGGGCAGCAAACCCACTGGCAGGGAGAGCATATAATCCAGTCCATAATGTCAGTGTCTTAACTGGTGGCTATGAAGAAATCGCTGACCTTGACCATGGTATGAAGTAATTTTCCTATGGCACTACATCCAGGTCCTTGGGATACACACTGCTTGCATTTACTTCAACAACCATTTGCTATTGTCTTTTCAGAGTCTGTCTGGTGGGACCCAAACCTGTGGATAGAGGACATCTTTTTTTCATCTCAACCTCCAGCATTGCAGCCTCCAGTGCTATGTCAGAGAACCTTGTGCATGCTCTCTATTCTGTTGCACCATTAGTCAGTGTTATTCATAGAAACATAGAAAAGTTATGGTGCAGAAAGGGGCCATTCAGCCCATTGTGTCTGCACCAGCCAAAAAAGAGAAAAAGAAATGTCTTCCCTAGCCGCTTCCAGCTTCTGCTCCAGCCGGAATGCACTTTCCATTTAAAGAGTGAAAGTAGACTTTAAATGGTTCAAGCCTTGCAGGGAGTTAGGCCCCCTACTGAGGCATGCAACCACTCAGCTGCATTTTGAGCACTAGGCTACATTCAGCTGTCATGTAAATCAGCAGGCAGCATGAAGTTAGCATAGGAATGAACAGGCATGGGTTAATCACACGTCGCGATTCCCTCATGCATTTTTAGGTGCTATTCAATTTTGCCCACAAAATTTATCAGCCAGGATCCTGAACAATGATTCCAGTAGTTAGTTGTAGTTCTGCTGAGCTAAACCATATTCAATGACCATAACAATGATGATGCAACAGGGGGTTATAAACCTTAGTGTCACAGGCAGAATTGATGTGTTTTTTTTTACCGCCCATGATCAGTATGTTTGTATTTAAGAGGTGAGTTTTTCTTACCCCCAGGTTCAGTGCCCAATTAAATAATTCCACCAGCAAGCTTGTGAATTTAAAAATAACAAAGGTAATTTATTCTTACTCACCCCAAATTAAATGTGATGTCTCACGCACAATGATTATATAGAGTGAAGGTAATGTACTGTTACAGATTATAATTATCTCAGTCTCTGATTTATGATCTCCAGCTCCCACATTGCAGGCCTATAAACTAAAGGATTCTCAGCAGGGTGTGAAGTTTCTTGTAGTTGAATTTCTGGCAAGTTGGTTCTCAAGTGAACTTTAACTGGAACAGGTTGGGAGTCCTTCTCCTGGGTGGGTTGTTCCTCTTTTCAAAGTTTTGCTGTTAATTACCTTGGCTGCTTGCTGATTTGCATCTAGTTTGATGGTTTTTGGTGTCTACAAGCAACTTCTTGCTGGTTTTAAAAACGGACTGCAAACATGGTTGTCTCATCATGTGACCTTTTACAAGTTCAAAGTCCTTTTCCAAATAAGGTGGGTAGTTTAGGTTGATTGTACATCGTGTTGTGGGTTTCATACCTTTAGAGCTTGAGAAAGCCAGTTTTCTTTGTGTTTGAATGGCCCATTCAATTTTGGATTAGTTTCAGGAAAGAGCTTTGATCCAACTCAGTCTGGAATGTTCCTTTTGTTCCCTCTTGAGACAGTGGAGTGGTTTCAAACCTCAGAAGAAGTCAGGTGACCCTCGGGCAGCCATCTTTTGCAGCCTTTTCTGTTTGATTTTAAAATATGAAAATTAGTTTAAAGTTCACAATATACTGGGGCATGACATTAGGAGTATGGCAATTGACAAATTGTCATTTAGAAAATCATCATATTCATCAACATTCACATCCATTATACTAACAGATTAATACAACATAGATGCCATTCAGGGTTCCTGTCCAGTGCAGGGAGGAAGGGGAGTCATTGAGACAGATCTCACATTCTTCTTTCAATAAAATAATAATGAATTGCCCATTTTTCAGGATAATTAGCAAGTCAGTTATGAAATCATTGTGCATAACTTTGAAACATAATTTCT
Source organism: Cetorhinus maximus (assembly GCF_964194155.1). NCBI lineage: Eukaryota > Metazoa > Chordata > Chondrichthyes > Lamniformes > Cetorhinidae > Cetorhinus > Cetorhinus maximus. Next base: position 40,153,617 of record NC_135894.1, read on the forward strand.
GAGAACACAATTTTTAGCAACAATACAAGCTAACAGAAATGATCTACTAAAACTTTTCAGGCGAGTAACACACCACCTATTATACATGTTGGAGTAAATGACAAAATGTTTATTAATCCAGCTGACAAGCATACAAGGAGGTGGCTGGATAACAAGTAAGGAAAGCAACTTAACGACAAGGCTGGTTACTCCTGCAATTAGCATATTTTTGGTGGATAGGGCAGTCTAGATGTGCAGAGGAAGCTCAAGAGTGATAACATGTCAACGATTTTCTAACCATTCATTTTAATAGGCAGCATGCACCCAAATTTCTCCTCGACAGGGCACAAATTTGTAAATTACTTCCACTGACTTAGAAGGTCTGCAAAAGTTGCTTTACTTTAAGAAATAATACCACAGAATTCTTACAGACATAATAAATAGGAAGTGAATGGAGCTGTTAAAAATATTGCCAAAGCATTGTACGGATACAAAGAAACGTTAGCAATGATGTAGCAAAAAAGTTGCCCACTTTCTCCATGAACTAAAAATGAATCCTGTTAAATTTAAAATAGGGTTATGCAAATTACCATGTCTCAGTCTTCAGTGCTTTTATGTTCAAAGAAAACAAGTAGCACACAGCAGGGAGGCACAACTAGAACAGCGAGTGAAACCCCTCACATCAAAAAATTCATTTTATGTGCGTGTTGATTATTTGAGATGGAGAGTTCAGAAGGTATTGGGACTTGAGATTAGAGGGCAGAAAAAATGGTCTGTATTACATTGGCTACATATTCTACCATCTATGAAATATGTCAATTCAACTTGTCCATATACACTGATTGCACATAATAGTGCATGAAATGGCAATACAAGATCCAAATGGATAGTAATAATTATGTACTCATCAAATCCCATCTGCTCTCTATACAGGGAAAGGAGAACCCATTAGATTACTAGATGTACATGCACACCATTAGATGCCAACTGTGATCACCCCATTTGAAGAGGGAACAGCAAAAATTCATACATCATGAGAAAAGTAGATTATGATTATGATGATGAAACATTGAGCACTAGTGAACAAGGCTGGCAGTAATGACAATTGATGGAGTACCTGAAGGTGCAATTTTCTGAATGCCTCCACTGGAAAACCTTAGAAGACTTGCTTCCAAAGGCCATTACAGCAATAGCACCATATTGCAGAGTCATTTCTCTTCCTGCACACTACATTGGAACATGTTGTAGGTAATGTGGGGGAGCCCAGTAACTAGATGTGCAATACTACCTGTCATATAAGCAATGTCATAGAATGCAAGAAGCATCCACTGAATTTGCTATTGTTAGCATATGCCAGCACCAGCAGCATCTGTAGTAGACACCTCAGTTACTTGCACCTCAGGCACTGAAGGAGTATCTCGTGTGAATGCACTTATCGCACTTCTACAACAGAAGTTTTGAAGGTACAAGTTCCAAGATGCAGTCATGCCTGCTTCAACTTATTTAGAGAACTATTACAAAAACCATGATAAAGGAATTCAAAAACCAAACAAATTTTTAGGACTTAATACTCACACAGATTGATGGGCATTGTATGGTGGTGCTTTTCAGCAAAGGCATACATGGAGTAGCAGAAGAACAGCAAAGCTCTGCACAAGTGACAGTGTGTGCTGGCTCAGAGATCAATAACCCCTTAGCGTGAACAAGGTTATTCCCAAAGCTGGTGCAGGCTCGTCAAGTATGTATCAATGTTGAGCATAGTGGTAGCAGATTCCTGCAGCTAGTGTTCAATAATATCTTTAAGAAGTGTATGACAGATTGGGGCAGCCCAGAATTTAATCATGAGCCAGAAGAAATGCTTTTGTCCCTGAACTCAGCACTGATTATAGGATATTTTACTAATTTCAGCAAAGCAAGTGATGTACACAACACTTGTCCCTTGTGTGATTGTATTTACATATTCTGTTTTAGGATAACTTTCTGCAGATTTTGCAATGAATGTTTAGAAAACAATGAAAACACTCAATAAGTATTATAAAATGTAAACCGCATTTGTTAAAAAACAGTATTGAACATATTGATTCTTACTTGTAATCTTTATCTTGAATTGGTGGCTCAGCTTCAGGAGGTTCTACAAAGGAGCCTGTCTGCAATATAAGACTTAAAGAAACACTAATTTAATAACTGTCACTTCAGAATCAAGACTCACAGCAACTGCCAACCTATTAGTTCAGGTAGACTCTATGATAATTGGGGCTTTATACAGTTCAGTATTGGGAATTACTAATGTTTAGTTATACATAGAGAAATGAAAATTATTTTCAAGTAATGCACATTTAATCGCCTTCCACCACAAACAAACACACAGAGGAACCCTTTAATTGTTACCTGGACTATCACAACTCAAACTTGTAATTAACTAGAGCAGTTTGTAGCTGAAGGAGAACTCTGATGAGAATTTACCAGAACAACTATTACTGTATGTTATGGACTTGATTTTCCAGACAGGTTTTTCATAAGAAACAGTGAACTTTATTTACAGGGCTTCAGCAGCAGTTACATGCTTCTATTAAGAACCACAACTAGGCACAAAAACTCCACCCTAAGGTTCCCCGCACCAAGGGCTGATTCGTTCAAACTGTCACGTGATACTACACAGTGCAAGTCTTAAAGCTACAGTCACTACATTCCTTAAAGCTACAGTCACTACATTCCACCCCCTTTAATTTTTTTTTACGATTTGTATTTACAAGAACAACTACATTCATGACATTACAAATATATACACCTGTGTTTTCAGGTGATCCAGCCCTCCACTTCTACGTGGTACGACAACAATCCGGTCACAGAAACTATTATACCAGGTAACCAACTCGGTCCACCACTGAAGTTTCGGACAAATACTGTTTCACCGACATTAAATTCTCGCTCTTGACTATGCAAATCATGAGTCACTTTTTGATTCCCTTGACTGTTCTCTACCTTCCCCTCCAAATTGGGAAGTACCTTGCTTAATCTTATATGAAGGCGGCACTTCATAAGTAATTCTGAAGGAGTAGTGTGGGAGGTCATTCATTGTCTTTTCTGAACTATCTAAAACCTTGTCTTCTTCTGTCTACCACAAAGTTTAATCTCGTCATTTTGACTTCACAGTCGGCCAGACTTCTCTCAGGCAAAATCTCAGTTTGGTTCAGTACAGGGGTTCACCCACCCATTGCTTTATCACCCACTTGCATTTTAGAAAGTTCCACAACTTTTCCTTCCAATGCCCCTCAGCTGATTCTTCAGCTCTTCTGTCTCCTGCTTGTATCTTTTGGCTTCTTCTTGGAACCTTGAACATTGCTGCATTTTCTCTGCTAACTGGTACTTCAGTTTGTTCAGAGTGACATTAAATTCATTCTGCTTCTCTTCATAATTTTCCAGAGGTATAAACTTTGACCTGAGGGATCCTTGTAGTGTGTGAAAGGCTTTCAACAGGTTTTCCTTTTCTTTGCAAAGCTCACTTGCTTCATCTTGAGTTCTGTAATTCAGAAGAGCCTCCTTGAGTTTCTTCTGCTATTCTTCCATGCTGCTGTTTAAGAAAGTCTTCATTTCCTCAGGCTGCAGAATGATTACACACTCCTTTTGCATCCTGTGACTCTCCAACCTCATTCTGAAGTACCTTGCCTTCTTCCTTTTCCAACTCAAGAACTCTTCTGGCTTCCTTTTGAAATCTCACTGGCCAATCAAGGTTAATTTCCCTCAACCAATCACGACTTAGAATGGTTGGTCCTTCACCTTCCATTACAATCAGAGGGAGCTGTGCTGCCTGGTGCTTATAATAAACAGGCACAGTGGTTATACCCTTCACTTGTATGGCTTCACCAATATACATTTATAATTTGGCTGAAGTCTGCTCCTTATTCAATTGTTGAGTACCCTTGTTTAAATATTTTTTTTATCCATTCATGGGATGTGGGTATCGCTGGCTGGGCCAGCATTTATTGTCCATCCCTAGTTGTCCTTGAAAAGGTGGTGGTGAGCTGCCTTCTTGAACCACTGCAGTCCATGTAGTGTAGGTACACCGACAGTGCTGTTAGGAAGAGAGTTCCAGGATTTTGACCCAGCGACAGGGAAGGAATGGCGATATATTTCCAAGTCAGGATGGTGAGTGACTTGGAGAGGAACTTCCAGGAGGCAGTGTTCCCATGTATCTGCTGCCCTTGTCCTTCTAGATAGTAGTGTTCGTGGGTTTGGAAGGTGCTGTTGAAGGATCCTTGGTGAATTCCTGCAGTGCATCTTGTAGATGGTACACACTGCTGCTACTGTGCGTCGGCAGTAGAGGGAGTGAATGTTTGTGGATGTGCTGCCAGTCAAGTGGGCTACTTTGTCTTGGACGGTATCAAGCTTCTTGAGTGTTGTTGGAGCTGCACTCATCCAGACAAGTGCCACTTGATAGCACTGCTGATGACCCCTTCCATTACTTTACTGACACTCGAGAGTAGACTGATGGGGAAGTAATTGGCCAGGTTGGATTTGTCCTGCTTTTTGTGTACAGGATATACCTGGGCAATTTTCCACATAGCCGGGTAGATGCCAGTGTTATAGCTGTACTGGAACAGCTTGGCTAGGGGCGCGGAAAGTTCTGGAGCACAACTCTTCAGTACTATTGCCAGAAGACCCATAGCCTTTGCAGTATCCATTGCCTTCAGCCGTTTCTTGATATCACATGGAGTGAATCAAATTGGCTGAAGACTGGCATCTATGATGCTGGGGACCTCCGAAGAAGGCTGAGATGGATCATCTACTCGGCACTTCTGGCTGAAGATTGTAGCAAATGCTTCAGCCTTATCTTTTGCACTGATGTGCTGGGCTCCTCCATCATTGAGGATGGGGATATATGTGGAGCCTCCTCCTCCAGTGAGACTGGATGTGGCAGGACTGAAGAGCTTAGATCTGATCCGTTGGTTGTAGGATCACCTTAGCCCTGTCTATCACTTGCTGCTTATGCTGTTTGGCACACAAGTAGTCCTGTGTTATAGCTTCACCAGGTTGACACCTCATTTTACATATGCCTGTTTCTGCTCCTGGCATGCCCTCCTGCACTCTTCATTGAACCAGGGTTGATCCCCTGTCTTAATGGTAATGGTAGAGTGGGGGATATGCATGGCCATGAGATTACAGATTGTGTTTGAGTACAATTCTGCTGCTGTTGATGGCTCACAGCCCCTCATGGATGCCGAGTCTTCAGTTGCTAGATCTGTTCAAAGTCTATCCCATTTAGCACAGTGGTAATGCCACATAACACAAAGGAGGGTAACCTCAATGTAAAGGCAGGACTTCATCTCCACAATGACTGTACGGTGGTCACTTCTACCGGTACTGTCGTGGACGGATGCATCAGCGGCAGGCAGGTTGGTGAGGATGAGGTCAAGTATGTTTCTCCCTCTGCTGGTTCCCTCACCACCTGCCGCAGCCCCAGTCTGGCAGCTATGTCCTTTAGGACTCGACCAGCTCAGTCAATAGTGGTGCTACTGAGCCACTCTTGGTGATGGACATTGAAGTCCCCCACTCAGAGTACATTCTGTGCCCTTGCCGCCCTCAGCACTTCCTCCAAGTGGTGTTCAACATGGAGAACTGATTCACCAGCTGAGGGAGGATGGTTCATGGTAATCAACAGGAGGTTTCCTTGCCCGTGTTTGACCTGATGCCATGAGACTTCATGGGGTGCAGAGTCAATGTTGAGGACTCCTAGGGCAACTCCCACCCAACTGTATACCACTGCGCCACCACCGCTGCTGTGCCTGTCCTGCCTTTGGGACAGGACATACCCAGAGATGGTGATGGTGGTGTTTGGGACATTATCTGTGAGGTATGATTCCATGAGGATGACTATGTCAGGCTGTTGCTTGACTACTCTGTGAGACAGCTGTCCAAATTTTCACACTGGCCCCCAGATGTTAGTAAGGAGGACTTTGCAGGGTCGACAGGGCTGAGATTGCCGTTGTCGGTTCCGGTGCCTTGGTCGATGCCGGGTGGTCTGTCCAGTTTCATTCCTTTTTTGTGACTTTGTAGCGGTTTGTTACAACTGAGTGGCTTGCTAGGCCATTTCAGAGGGCATGTAAGAGTCAAGCACATTGCTGTGGGTCTGGAGTCACGTGTAGGCCAGACCAGGTAAGGACGACAGATTTCCTTCCCTAAGGGGCATTAGTGAGCCAGATGGGTTTTGACAACAATGGTTCCATGGTCATCGTTAGACTTTTAATTCCAGATTTTTATTGAATTCAAATTCCACCATCTGCCGTGGAAGGATTCAAACCCAGGTCCCCAGAGCATTACCCTGGGCTTCTGGATTACTAGCCCAGCGACATTACCACTACAATGGTTGATGCACCGGTGTCTACTTCCATAATCAAAGGTTTTCTATTGACCTGCAGAGTAACAGTGATTGGCTCTGTTTTCCCTACTTCCACATTAAATAGAGAATAAACATCAGAATTAGTGGTTTCTGGTTCTTCCACATTATGTACTTTGATCACTTTAGTTTGCTGCCTGGGAGTCTGTCTCAATCTTGCTTTACATTGCTTCAGTATGTGCCCTCTTTTATGATAATAATGGCACTCCACCTCTTTAATGTAGCAAGTTTCAGGGATATGGTTACTTCCATATCAGTAACAATTCATTTTCCGATTTGCTGCTGAGCTGTCACCTGTATATTTTTTAAATTTTCGGGTGGCAGGGACTGTCTCCCGCTTCACGGCTAACTCCCAGGTTTTTGTGCCACACCTGGTGGTCTGTTCCCGCCCCAACTGGAAAAATGCACCATTTTGTACACAGTGTAAGGCCTGCAAATTCCGTTGTGTTTTCCATTGCAAGCGCTGTTACTAATGCTCTTTTAAAATCAATATTTACTTCAGCTAATAACCGTCGTTGAATGGCATTATCGTGCACACCACAGACCAAACAATCCCTTAACATACTGTTTAGGGTCTCCCCGAAGTCACAGTATTTAGTTAGCTGTTTCACCTTCATTATGTATGTTGCTATGATCTCCCCTAGGGCTCTTACTTTCAAAGTAAATTTGAACCTTTGCATGATTACGGAGGGTTTGGGTTGAAAGTGACCCTTTACGAGGTCTACCAACTTGCTGAAGGTCTTTGAATCAGGATCATTCCAGGCCATCAAACTATGGATTAAATTATGTTTTACTCCCGCAGACTCTTAGGAGAATTGCTTTCCTTTTTTCTTCCACCGTTACTTTGTTTGCTTGGAAAAAGAAACCGAGGTGTTCTGTATATTGACTCCAATTCTCTGTGGATGAGTCGAAGGGGTCAATCTTGCCAAAAAGTGGCATACCTGGTGAGTATATTTTCTCTTTCTTCTGTTTAAAATAAGATAGTCACATTCACTGGGTGAGGGAGAGCACCAGAACCAATTTATCCTCGTCACCAGTTGTTATGGACTTGATTTCCAGGCAGGTTTCTCAGAAGAATCAGTGAGCTTTATTTACAAGGCTTCAGCAGCAGCTACATGCTTCCATCAAGAGCCACAACTCAACACAAAAACTCTACCCTTAAGGTCCCCCGTGCTTAAGGCTGATTCGTTCACATTGTCACATGATACTACACAGTACAATAAGTCTTAAGGCTACAGTCACTGCATTCCTTAAACCTACAGTTACTACACTATGATATCTTTGTAGGGCAGAAAACAGTGTGCAGCACATAAAGATCAAAGTACCCAACTGAAACTAGTTTATTCTGGTTTGCCTATATATAAATACACACACAAATAGCCACAAGAGGGTGCTATTACACTATTACAACTTCTTGACTTATCCATAATAATACGCAGTTTGTTGGCTATCTGGGCTGTTATATCGGTCAGTTTAATGGGTGCATCTGTTGGTTTAAGACTTTCCTCCTTTATTCCAGGCTTCTACAAATGGACCAAAAATTGTTATATTGTTATATTTATATTGTTATATCAAAACTGTTATATACGCTTTGTACCTTAATGTGACAATAAAATGTCAATAAAATAATAAGGGGTGCATCTGTCAGTGGATTTATTTGGTGGGCGGTGCCTGCGTTTAGCTGTTGGCGTCATTTTCAACTGGGAAGAAGGTGAATAGTGAAAACGAAATCTTTTTAACGGGATTAGATGCATGACAAATTTGTAGAAGTGTTGTTTCAGGGAAGTGGTTGATCATTTTTAAACATTAATTCCATTTATTGCAATAAACTGAGATATGTGAGCATCATACACAGGGGGACCAGTTTAGTTTTTAACACCATTTTAAACTGGAACAGAAGTAACTAGTGGAAATGAATTATTTTTTAACACGATTAGATGCATGACAAATTTGTAAAAGTGTTGTATCAAGGAAACGGTTGATAACTGCAAATTTCTTAAAACCTAATTCCATTTATTGCATTAACTAAACTTTGAGATATGTGAATGTCGTCCACATGGGGCACATTTATTTTTTGGCACCATTTTAGACTGGGACAGAGGGGAGTGGTGGAAATGAAGCTTTTTTTAGTGGGATGAGATGCATGACAAATTTGAAAAACTGTTGGGCAGAATTTTCCATTCTGGAGACCAAATGCAGTGGCGGGTGGGATAAGCGGCACGTTTCCTGCTTGTACACTTGGAACCTCATTAATTACGCATTGGCGAGCCACTCTCCGAATCACATGGTGGGGCAGGCACTGATTCATCCACCCCACCGTCACCTTTTGGGGTCTAAGGTCCTGGCACCATATCTAAACATCACCCAAACACATATATTCACTCTCTGCAGCCCAGCTGTGTGGTCTGCACATTCTGAGATGGCCCCCCAGGAGAAAGAAGCCATGTCGCCCCCAAGGTTCAGCTATGACTCCCTGGTGACTCTCCTCAACATCATATGCAAATGCCGTGATGTCCTCTTCCCGAGGGACGGAACCAGGAGGCCCACCAACCTCACCTCGCCAGCCTGGGAGGGGCTCACAATGGAGGTCTGTGCTGCTGGGACCTAAAAAAGAAATGCCCTGCAGTGCAGGAAGAGGATGCATGATCTAATCCACTCCAACAGGGTAAGTCAACCTTTTGCTCACTCCAAACCCACACTCTCATAATGGCATCAGACACTCAAAGCAGGGATCTCATGCAGTATTAGCGAAGGCGACATCAGCACTGAATGTCTCATGCACACTATAACATCACCACCATCTCATCTATCATCTTGCACAAACAGCATCTTCAGCCCTTACTGGGGAAGGCTTAGCATACACAGCAGGCATGCATGCTTCCAAAATCTCTCCTCCATCTCTTCTCATCACATTCCATCCATTTGTCTTCATGCAGGCGAAGCTGGCCCACAACAGGACGGGAGATCCCAGATGGGAGGAGGGACAATAGACATCCAGGAACTCATTCCCTTCGAGGAGGAGGCAGCTGAATTGGCAGGGGAGGGCAGAGGTCGCTCCTGTATCATCCTAGTATGAATGACTGACATGCAATGTTGCATTCTGCCTGCTCGTGAACTAAAGCTATCTTCTCTCTCTTACAGGCACCAGCAGGCCCAGACCCAGGTCCAGCAGACCATCGGCCCCAGCCCCCAGTCCTCCTCAGATGAGGATCCATTCAATGAAGACCCATCTCTGTGTTCACCTGCAGACTGCACCAGCACAGAGACACACACCTTAGTGGGTCCTACATCTAGACTAGGCTCAGGGTCATTTTCTGGAGAACACCTCACTGGCACACTTCCACAGCCCAGGTTGCTGGCACTTGGAGGACTGCTGGAGAACAGGCACCTGTTGAGTCTGAATCAGATGATGAGCCTCTGGAAACAGCCATTGCCCACTTGCTGGAGATGCAAAGACACGCAGCGGAATATCAGGCAGAGTTGCAAGAGGCAGTCAACAGAAAGAGCACAGGATGGAGGATTCCGTCTGCGTTATGTCTGATGTCATGGATCCGACTTGCAAGCACCTCAAGGTCACCATGGGAAGGGTGGCAGCCACCTTGGAGACTCTGGTCCACCAGGTTCTGCCAGATTTGCACTTGGACTTGCACTCCATCACTCTAAGCATAGGTGGGATCCATCAGTAGATAGGTGAGAGGGGGATGGGACACCTCGACCTTCTTCTAGGTGCCCTTTCTCCTCAAGGAGTCAAGCAGGGGTCCTCAGGCACCTAAAGGGAGGAGGACCATCAGCTAGACACCCCGGGGCCATCTATCCAGAAGTCTCCAAGAGTATCCAGCCATTCCCAATCCCACCTGCCTGTGACCCCATCAGCTCCAGCTTCACTGGCCGAGGAGGGTGCACCTGCCCCACAGCAGGAGGCCCAAAACAGGCCAGGGCCCTCCAGGCCCCGGACATCCAGAGGATGACCGCCGTAGTCATCTCAGACAACAGGGCATAGCAGCCAGCAGACTGCCCCCACGTCTGCTGCAGATGTCAGAGATGCACCTAGACGTAGTGGTAGGTTATGAAAATTAAGAAATACTGAGAGCACAATGGTGGCACGAGTGTTCACTTGCTGTATATATCATGCACCTTTGTAAATACATTTTGAGTACATGATAATGGTCTCATCATGTGAATGCCTCTTGCATTTGAATCTATGTGCCCTCTTATTGTGAGGGTGACCCAAGCTCCCACTCTGTGATCGCTACCCTTTGTGTGCCTCAGATTCGTGTGATGTTTAGCAGCCTCATCTTAGTCTCTCACCCCTTGTGTCATGTAAGGGAGAAGTTTCAAGCCACATCCTGAAAGTGACTGCCAAGAAGATTTGATCCTTTAAGCCTTGCAACACACCATAGAGTTATGTGTGCTCAAGTGTCTTGGACTGTTAAATGGAATGTTGTATCATCAACCCTGAACTGTGTTCATTGTGAGTGTGAAAGCACATGGACCTGGAGCCAGTATGGTCTCCACAACCATATGCAAATCTCGGTGGCTGTTGAAAGTATCTCCTTCGGGTGACAATGACTGCACAATGTGCAGTTGATGCAGGCTGCACACTGTTGTGCTGCCCTTCACCTTGCACACCAGCTCTATGCAGCTTTGGGTGCTGACCTTTCCAAGAATGAAGCCTTTGTGATCATTGAGGGTTACAGGTCCAAGGCTGAATGCTGACCTTGTTACAATGTCACTGCTTGTAAAGGCCTTTCTGATCAATGGCATGGCACGAAGGGATAGGAGAAATATGCTCGGGTCCCCTTGCCTGGATCCTGCTGGAACCTTGTGGTTATCAGTGTGCCACAGGAACATCTTCTGTGTCATGCCACTGCAACGGCATCCTCACGTGGAAGTTGACCATGATTGCCCTCCTCAGGTTCCTGCCCTTCCAAGTCCTCCTCGTCCGAAGAAATCTTTGCCTCCTCCATGTCTCCCTGTGGTAAGTGATCTCTCTTTTGAAGCGCCAGGTTTTGCAGGGCACAACAGACCATGATGATGTGGGACACTCTCTTTGGATAGTACTGCAGAGCCCCACCTGAACAATGGATGTGCATATTCAGGATGCCAATGGTTTGCTCAATGATGGGCCTTGTCACAGAGAGGGCTGTGTTGTATCTCTCCTCTGAGGCACTTTGAGGATGATGCATGGGTATCATGAACCATTTCTTCAGCGGATACCCCTTATCACCCAGTAGCCAACCCTGTAGGTGCTGTGTCCTTTGAATATCTGTGGCACCTGGGAGTGAATCAGGATGTAGGGGTCATAGGAACTCCCAATGTACCTGGCACAAACGTGCATGACCTGCTTCTGATGATCACACATGAACTGAACGTTGATGAAGTGGAACCCTTTCCTGTTAATGAAGGTCATGATGCCAGGGAGCTCTTAAAGTTACATGTGTGCAATTGATCGCACCCTGCTCTCTTGGGAAGCTGGAGATCACCACAAATCTCAGAAATCTAGCAGCCCATATAGCTTTATCTGTTGTGAACTTTACATAATAATCAGCCTTACTGTAGACGGCATCCATCACCTCCTTTATACATTTATGTGTTGAGGACTGAGAGATGCTGCATAGGTCCCCTGCGGATCTTTCAGGGGGCAACCTCATACTTGATAGAATTTCAACATGGAGATAAAGGCTCAGCTGATAGAATTCATGAAGACTTTTTTGAAAAGTTAGAGCTGGAACTAATAACTCATGGTGTGCTTTTAAACGAGACTACGCTAGGCATTGGGGTCACAATGAGAAAAGGGAAGAGAGACAGCCAGCTATTAAGGGAGCACATCTGCTGGATATATGCAGGAAGCTCTAGCAAACCCTGCAAATCGCATTGCCCATTTGACATAGATCACAGCACACAAGGCATACAATCAAAAGTGCAAGGCAGAGGTAATCTCAAATCCAAATTAGGCTGAATACGAGTGCCTTTAGTGATGCTCAAAATGCTCAACCCTCTTCCATCCTATATGGCATTGAGATGTCAAGTTGTTGGAGCGACTTCTTAGACACCTATGATTGGTAATGGAGCGCCTCACCTACAAGGCTGGAACAGGGAAAGGGAGGTAGCACAAACGTAGCCCAAGGGCATGACAGTGGCTTTCTGGCTTGGAGTGGGAGGTCTGTAATTATTGGCTACATTCATCTCTTTGTTCTACCTGTCCACAGGAAGAAGGAAGATTGCAGAATGGAGGCTGTGGTCAGTGCTGCCTTCCTGATGGCAGTGCTCAGATTGAGGAGGAGAAGAAGGGCCCGCTGCCATCTAGTACAGCTTACAGAAGAGCCCCAGCCTGAGGTGCATGGTCCAGGGGTGCCCCAAGAAGATCTAGAGGTTGAGGGGGCCAGACCCAACCCACGAAGGTGACTGGCACGACCAAGGGTATATGGCCTCTCCTATTTGGAGATGAGCAAGTGACAGTGCCGCACACGTCTATGTTTGACAAGAGATGTGGTGGCTCATATCAGCCACATTCTGTGGAGGGATCTGATACCACGTGGACTGGTAGGACATTCCCTGCCAGTGCCCTTGAAGGTCACCACCGCACTCAATTGTTGTCACTGCCTTGCGTGCAAATAAAAAATCAGTATCTTTCATAGGTGATGTTTTTCTTAGGGCTGCAGTAGGCTTCAAATTTTTCCATTATTTCTTTCAAGTCATTTTGTTTCTCATCGCTTTTGAAACATGAATGTGTTATAGACTTTGAGGGCTTCTTCCCCTGCTACATGAAGAAAGATGGAAGACTGTATCTGAGGGTCTTCTTTATCACTGCCCATCACTGTGAGGTACAGCTCAAATCGCTGCCGGAACCTCCTCCAGTTTTCAGCGAGATTGCCCTCCAAACTGAGCTGTGATGGTGATTTCAGAACCTCCATTGTTGCATTTAGTTTTCTCCTGACACCAGGTCTTGTTTTTTGTTTCAATGATGCACACAGGCCTTCGACATTGTAGCTGAGCTAACTTTATTGATAACTTATTTTCCTAACACGAACACATATCTGCACTAACTGAACTCTATCAAGACAGGTTCCAACATGTGCTATCTGACCTTCAACCTCCAGGTCAGGTTACCCCATATCCAGTGCAGAGTAGCGTATAGTATCTACTACTGGAGTCCACTACCACAATCAACTATTATCAGGACAGAGTCCATTGTGATTGTTGTGGACATTTCTTCCCACTCCCCTGAACGCATCACTGTGGATGTCGCCATGCCCCATGTATACCTCACAGCTCACCATCCTGAGGCTGTCTGCATGGGCACAATAAAGAGGTGCCCACACCTCCCACTCATGAGAGCTTTGAGTACACCCCCTGCCTTTATTACATTTTCCCCATTTACAAGCTGCAGATGCCTCCCCTGACCATAACTTTGCATCTGCAGTAAACACAATTGTTTTCCATTCTCCTTGTCTAATTTCATCTATGCTTTTTTCCATTGAAGATTTGCTCAACAATAGAGGTATCCCACTGGAGACCACATTAGTACTGATGAACAGACTGATCCCAGCTATCTTGCATGGGAGGACTACTTTTCTGGAAGACGCTAGCGTGTTGTCATCACTAAACCTAAAGTGCGTGGAGCTTTCATACTCCTTAACCTTCTGCCGATCTGCCTCATTGAGAGATTCCAGGTAGAAATTAAGCCAAACCACCCCATACACTGTGGAAGTGCAACCGCTATCCAGCACTGCGCAGTTGAATGAATCAGCAAAGAAAGTATTCACCACCGGATTCAAACTCCCAGTGATCAACACAATTCGTTCATGGCAGTCACCATCATCATTCACGTCGGAATTATCTGTTTCATGGGTTACTTCAAAAACAGAATTCTTTCCCTGAGGGAAATTCATTGCATAATGATATTTAGCATCACACCAATAAATCATTCCCCATGCATTTCTTGGGTTCAAGTACCTACGGTCGCCATTCCAGACCCGCTTTTTGCCTTGATTTTCAAATTAACTAAAAGTGCAACCATCTTCAGACTGCCTATCAACACATGAACTAATGAACAAAGAGCAGGAGTAGGCCATTCTCTCTAGGCCATAGCCCCTCGAGTCAGCTCCACCATTTAATAAGATCATGGCTGATCTGATAGTAACCGCAATACACCTCCTGCCTACACCCAATAACCTATCATTCCCTTTCTTACCAAGAATATATCCACCTCAGCCTTAAAAATATTCAAAGACTCTGCTTCCACCACCTTTCAGGAAGAGAGTTCCAAAGACTCACGACCCTCTGAGAGAAAAAAACTTGGCATTATCTCCATTTTAAATGGGCAGCTCCTTATTTTTAAACAGTAACTCCTAGTTCTAGATTCTCCCACAAGAGGAAACATCCTCTCCACATCCTTCCTGTCAAGACCCCTCAGGATCTTATATGTTTCAATCAAGTTATCTCTTACTCTTCTAAACTCCAGCAGATACAAGCCTAGCCTGTCCAACCTTTCCTCAGGAGACAACCCGCCCATTCCAGGTATTAGCCCGGTAAACCTTCTCTGAACTACTTCCAACACACTTTCCGCCTTCCTTAAATAAGGTGGCCAACACTGTACACAGTATTCCAGATGTGGTCTCACTGGTGCTCTGAAGCATTACCTCTCTACTTTTGTATTCAATTCCCTTCGCAATAAATGATAACATTCTATTAGCTTTCCTAATTACTTGCTGTACCTGCACACTAGCCTTTTGCAATGCATACACTAAGACACCCAGATCCCTCTGCATCTCAGAGCTCTGCAATCTCTCACCATTTAGATAATATGCTTCGCTTTTATTCCTCCTGCCAAAGTGGACAATTTCACATTTTCCCACATTATACTCCATTTGCCCGATATTTGCCGACTCACTTAACCTATCTATATCTTTTTGTAGCCTCCTTTTGTCCTCTTCACAGCTTACTTTCCTACCTATCTTTGTGTCATCAGCAGATTTGGCAACCTTCCCATTCATCCCTTCATCCAAGTCATTTATATAAATTGTAAACAGTTGAGGTCCCGGCACTGATTCCTGTGGCACACCACTTGTTACATCTTGCCAACCTGAAAAAGACCCATTTATGCATACTCTCTGCTTCCTATTAGCCAGCAATCTTCTATCTATGCCAATATGTTACGCCCTATACCATGAGCTTCTATTTTCCGCAATAACCTTTGATCCTTCATCAAATGCCTTCTAAGTGCAGTACACCCACTGGTTCTCCTTTATCATAGCACATGTTATTGCCTCAAAGTACTCCAATAAGTTGGTTAAACATGGTTTCCCTTTCCCAAAACCATGTTGACTCTGCCTGATTACCTTGAACTTATCCAAGTGCCCTGAAATAGCTTCTTTAATATTAGCTTCTAACATTTTCCCTTTTACAGATGTTAAGCTAACTGGCCTGTACTTTCCCTCATTGAAAGATTCCAGGTAGAAATTAAGCCAAACCACCCATTTGCAGTGGAAGTACAACCACCATCCAGCACTGCGCAGTTGAATGAATGAGCAAACCAAATATTCATCACCAGATTCAAACTGCCAGTGTCCAACACAATTCGTTCATGGCAGTCACCATCATCATTCTCGTGTCGGAATTATCTGTTTCATGCATTGCTTCAAAAACATGATTCTTTCGCTGAGGGCAATTCATTGCATAATGATACTTAGAATCACACCAATAAATCATTCCCCGTGCATTTCTTGGGTTCAAGAGCCTACGGTTACCACCCACTTTTTGTCTCAATTCTCAAATTGGCTAAAAGTATGACTGTCTTCAGACTGCCTATCAACATATGAACAACCCCGTCTTTATACTGAAATCTGCATCTAATATTTTGGCATTACCAAACTTCGGTAACCATGAAGTCTTCCATCCTTTGCTTTACAGCAGAGTTGTCTGTATTTGATAGAAATGTAGCTGGAAATGACAGCTTTCCCCCCAATTTTTTTTAGGGCAGCAGCCATCTGATCTAGGAGCGAGTCTTTTCCATGAAATTGAACCCCAATCAAAAACCAAAAGTCTGTGAACATGAGAAATGCATGCACAGCCCAGTAACTTGAAAACCAATACAGACTCTGGGATTTCAAGGTTAAACTTTTTCAGTCTCTTATACCACTTATCAAAGTCCATAATATTCTCTTCCATGGACTGATCATCTGTTTTCTTAAATCTATTAAAAGTTGACCATACTCATATGCTTTCAACAAATCATTCTTTTTGTAAATCTTATCCAAAATATTGTAATAGAAGGGTTAATCCCTCTTCACTGTCCAAGTCCACATCCAATTCTAAAATCATTTACTCCTAATCTTATATTTTGCAGGTAATGACAAAGCCAAGGCCCTACCTGGCTTCCTCCAGGGTAATGAGGTAACCCGTGTCCACATTTCAACTTAATTTTTCTATTGCTGACATAGTCCAACCTCCAAAAAAGCCGGTGGATATTGTCTTGAAATCCATTGATCTTTGGGTCCCTGAGTGCTAAATTAGCAGTCTGTGGAGATTATAACATTTAAGGTGCAGATTGTTCCAATGCTGGTTACATTGGTTCCTGCCTAGTAACAAGGGTGGATCCTCTTGCAGTGTTGTGATAGGTCACCAGATCAGTTCAAGGGTCAATGAATAGCTCTCCTTGAGGCAGTCAGTTTGAGGTAGTCTTCCAGCCAACAAGTGTCACAAGACAAAAGGGACAGAAACAGGTCCCAGTTAAGTTAAAAGAAGGGAACAGAGAAACAGGCTCCAACTTAAAGAGCTGCAGGGAGTAAAGAGGGCCATTGGAGTAAAGGTACTCCTTTGGAGCAGTGGTGTTCTGCTTGGCATGGTCATAGATCTGAGAGTGCGCTTGTAGCTAGTGTTAGTGTGCACTCGGGAATCCAGGGAGAAGGAATCTCAGAAGGCGAGGTTGAACCCATGTGAGGTGGGCCATCATTAAAGCCATCCAAGTGGGAGCGAATTCCAAGGCAGGATCTTCAAATGTGGAGATTGCAAACCCTCATGAGAAAGACAAAGTTTCAGTGAGATTTTTTGGCTCACAATGTGACAAACATCAAGGTAGGTTGTTGAGAAATCCATGGAATCAGATTTAGTTGCATCTGTCATTTATTGTGTAGTGTGGTGTGTTCCACCACGGTTCACTTGTTAACTCACATGTACCTCATACTTTCCCTGAATGTTAGGGTATAAGATAAATATTTGTAAATTGTTTTATCTTTCTGAACCTGTATAGTAAAGTTTATTTTTGCTTGTCAAAACTCGTGGAATCTTGCAAATTTATTCACTTGGTAAGCATTTTGAATTTCAAACTTTATCCACTATAAACAAGGTGTTATTGATCCCTAACCAGATCTCCACAACCCCCCACCATGTCCTGGGGTCTGGCCAAGGGCCATAACACTAGTAAAAACCTGAGATTTTGCATCTCCTTCCTCCATTCTGTAACAGGTTGTCAGGAACAGTACGCTTCTTTTTCTCACAGAGGATAGAGACAAAAATGTCTTATTCAACAACCAATCACCAGAGCTTAATAAAGGCAAAATACTGCAGATGCTGGAAATCTGAAACAAAAACAAAAAATGCTGGTAAAACTCAGCAGGTCTAACAGCATCTGTGGAGAGAGAGACAGAGATAACGTGTCGAGGTCTTCTTCAGATCTAAAGGTGAAATATATACTGATTAAGGGGGATGTAACCATTGAAGCTGGATAGTAGGCCAGCGATAGATGGAGGCAAAGGAAAGATGGCAAAAGATGTCATAAACAAAAAGTTGAAATGCAGACTAGCTGACCGCTTTAAGGAACACCTTCAGTCTGTCCACAAGCATGACCCAGACCTTCCTGTCATTTGCCATTTTAACACCCCATCCTGCTCTCATGCCCACATGTCCATCCTTGGCCTGCTGCAATGTTCCAGTGAAGCCCAACGCAACTGAAGGAACAGCACCTCATCTTCCGATTAGGCACTTTACAGCCTTCCAGACTTAACATTGAGTTCAACAACTTCAAACCATGAACTCTCTCCTCCATTCCCACCCCACTTTTTCATCCCCTTTTTTCCATATTCATTTCTACTTTTAAAATTTTTATTAATTTTATTTCCACTTATTTTCATTATTATTATTTAAAAAATTTATTTCCATTTTCATTCATTGTTTCATCCCCAGCTTTTAGCCTATTTTTGATCTTTCTTCCCACCACCGTCCGCTCTCCCCACCCCCACTAGGGCCATCTGTCACTTTCCAGAGTGCTTATCCTGGTCCGGATATCACATTTTGCTTTCTTAATATCACCATTAGCACCTCATTTAGCCAGTATCACCACCATTAACAACTCTTTGACCTTTTGTTTATGACACCTTTTGCCATCTCTCCTTTGCCTCCACCTATCGCTGGCCTACTATCCAGCTTCACTGGTTCCAACCCCCTTAATCAGTATGTATTTCACCATGTTTCTACCTCCCTTTAGATCTGAAGAACAGCCATATGGACTTGAAACTTTACCTCTGTCTTTCTCTCTCCACAGATGCTGACAGACATGCTGAGTTTTTCCAGCATTTTTTATTTTCACACCAGAGCTTAATGTTCATCCTCTGCCACCATGTTAAACTCAATATTTGTATTTTGAGGAAAGACTGAGTCTGAAGCCAGCCTGTACCTTAAGACAGATTTATTCCCAAACCTACAAAGTA